>NC_060251.1:34864154-35538512 GCF_921293095.1 Ischnura elegans | reverse complement strand
ACCCAAGGAATTGAATTGGACATGAAATTTGCTATTTTATAATACTTAGCCTTTAAAATTGCCTGTAAGTACCACATGAGGAGAGAAAATGGCCTTAACTACTCGCAAGACAGGGATGTAAACTGACTCCTAACCAGCTTTAAACCACAGCCCACAGTTTAGACGCCCATCGCTGAACCTTTTCGCTTTCTTTGCCGCTCAGTAAAATAACGAGCTAAACTCGAAGTTTAAAGGCAGTTACTGAACAGGGTGCCCCACCGATCACAATAGAAAAATTCATGCATAATTTCACGTTTTCGAGGGAAATATTACAAAATTTCAGGTTAATCTTACGTTATTATTGTGATAGATAAGAATTTTTCGATTCTGTTTTTATGTTTCGATGTGGATGTAAAAATTCTACCAAGCTACTGCCCTTAAAATTACGACAAACAAATTCAAGGCCGGATAATGGGCGTTGAATGGATAAATTAAATGTGAAATAAATTTAAAATAGCGTCGATAATTTGCGTCCCATTTCGGTCGCTCTGATAGTTCACGGCACTAAAATCCAGAATGAATAATATTAAAGCATACACTCTAGAATTTAAACAAGGTAACGATGATTGCGTATCTAAAAACGAGGAATTGCTACTCTCTGATAACTATTACATAAATTATCCCCCACACAAGCGGAAATATACTTCTGCATGAGGTTCGGGGCCCAACTTCCACAACATACTTTACCATCAAAACCTTCAATGGATTTGAAAATTTGGAATTACTGTCGCAGGAGGTAAAAAAATTTAATCTAGAGCTTGATTAAAAATAACAAAAAAAATTTTTAGCGCCCAGATTTCCTCAATAATTCCTCCCCAAAGACTAGAGTTGACCTGAAAATACATATTATCGATAAATTACCAGCCAGCGAATAAACGAGAGCAATCATTTTTCTGAATTAATACGAGTCATTTAATCGCCAGAAACAAATAACCATTTAATTCGGAACACTAAAATTGTATAAATACTCATCAATTATCGACGTAAAGGCAATTAAACAAAGCCTTGGAAGGTAATACGATCAATGCAGATTTTGTAGTTTCAAGTGCGCTTAAAAATGGAACCGAAATTCATATTATAGTCATTTCAAATAAAATAACAACAGTAGAATCTAGTTTTAAATTAAGCATACAGACGCCACAGCCACAACGGTGAAAATAAATCGAGTCAACAAAATTCGTAGCTAGGATAGGAATTAAAAAAATACTGTTCTCCTCAATTTATGATAAACGAATTTAACGCCGCACTTGTTGGCTAATTGACGGGGTAACCTTCGAGGAGAAGTGAGTTACCCTCCACGTACTTAGCCCCCCCTTGTCCCTAACCATGATCCGCTACTGCAAACAGGCCATTTATTTTCATTTTTGGCAAAGAAAAAGCAGGTTACATTACGAACTGTGGAGTTGAGAGATGAAACGCGAGAGAAAGTAACAGAAACTGGGAGAAGAGAGAAGCAAAACAAAAGGACTCGAGTAAAAAAATCGTGGTGCTCGTCGAGGCGCGTTATCACTGGACTGCAACGTTTTATTTTATCTCGGACAGCTAATAGGTAGTTAGTACTCTTTTAACGCTAGCTCCCCTGAGTTGGACGGGTGATGCGTAAAGGGGAAGCTCTCAATTAAAGGAACAAACAGTTTAATGAGTAGCCGAGCGGTGTGTGAAAACCTTGTTTGAGGCTGCGTGATGCGTTGCAGTCAACGTCAGAGCCGACTTGAGTACAAGTGATGGAAACGAGAGAGAAAACATATCGATACGGAAGTTCTATCCACTTCTCGTATAGCAAGTTTTTAGTCACACGATTGAGAGGAGCTGTATTCATCTAAGTACTACCCCGCAAGCCGTCTAAAAAAGGAGTGTGGCAGGCAATATCGGATCCAGGATAAGGACAAGAGGGGGTGGGGGGTAACCTCCCAGTAGTAGTGAGGATCCGAACAAAATTACAATTTTATCCATTGTAAATTGTATACCCAAGGAGGGGCTACAGCCTCCCCTAGCCCCTTTCTGGATCTGCTACTGGATTGTAACATACCAAAAGCGTGTAAAATAGGCCCTAAGTTTAAAGATAATTTGCATTTCGATTCCATAAAGTAGATAAGTACATCGTAAAATATAACTATTTACTGTACAAAGTAGCAACCACTAGTGATGAGCGATATATCGCTAACTGTGATTGAATCACCGTTACTGAAAAGTAGCAGTCACTGTCGGTGATTCAATATTCGAAATCACTGTGATCGGTGATTCAATCACTGGATTCGGTGAAGATAGCTCTGGCTGCTACTGATATTGGTGATATGTGATACATCGATACCTGTGATTGAAGAGAAGTAGCCGATCACTGCCGGTGACTAAATCACCAAATACTCGAAATCACTGCGACTGTGAATACGGTGAAGTTAGCTTCGGCAGCTACCATGATGCTACCAATAGTAATATAGGGATGTCTTATTCATCTATTGTGATAAATAAGTTATTCTGTACGAAATATACAGCTAAAGGTTTGAATTATGATGGTTTGATTATAAAATATGTTTAAAAAATGCTGACGGGATTTTAATGATTGCCCCTAACCAATTCTTTTACCACATCAAATTTACTCAATTATCGTAATATAAACTCGGAATCAGAACTATTCCCTCAAAAAAAATATTTTGCCTAATTTTACAATTTTCTATAAGTTAATTCGGTCCTTTTGAGGAGAGCTCATTCCTTGGAATTGGACAGAGTAGCAGGAATAGCAGCGCCACAAATCACCGCCTTCTTCATCCCCGAGTGATTCACCTCGGTGATCGCAATCACAGTTAAGAATCACCGTGCTGATGAGTAGCAGTCACAGGTATTGAAGTGATCGGAAAATCACAGTCCCGCTCATCACTAGCAACCACCAAAACTTTCGATTCTATCTAATGTGTGTTTCGACCCAATATTCTCATTATCCCCTCCCCCATAGATCCGAAACTGGTGGAAGGGGATGCTATGACACCAGCCATTTATCATAAAAATCAATGCTCAAGCAAAATTACGACTAGCATTTATCCAAGTCATTTATGGTTCGCGGAAAAAACAAAATCCTACACCTATCCGTTTGGAAAAATATCTCTTTTAATTCATCGCTTCTGTCGGACGCGGAAAAATGGTGGGGCCCTAATATGATTTCTCCGTGTTGCTCTTAAAGATATCTATTCTCAATTGTTTAAGCAATCTAAGTCTTGCGTGCAGCCTCCAATTCCGTAGCGGCTCCCAACATAATTAGCAAGCAATCGAATTCGCCTGTAGCTGTTTTTGACGAATCGTTTCCTTTGCATTTAATTCAGTTCACGGATTAAGTCTTCATGAATCGGATTCCATATGCTCGCTGCATATTCAAGGTGTGATCGGACGAGTGCGAAATAGCACCTGCACTGAGCATTAAGAGAAGTAAGACGGAATAGTTCACGTGGCTTGAAAAATTGCAGGAAAATTAACTTATTAAATATAAAAATATATTTAGCTCAAACAACTTAGAGTTTGAATAGAAATTTTGACGTGAATTCATATCATTTCCCTTTTCTTCAAGTGCATACATTGTTATCCCACATAATTGGAAGCGTCAACTGAAAATATATTGCAAACATTCTCCGAGTTCTGAGACGAGTGCAATGGGTTTCTCCACTCAAACCAGCAATCGCAATTCATTTTCAGAATGCAGTAGATGAGAGAGAAAGCTTCAGAAGAGAAGAAGCCGCCACGAAAAAATACATTCAACAGTCAGCCATTCTCTTCTTGTTGTGAAATAAATGTACGGATAATTTTTCGCACAATTTTCATGAGTCGTTATGTAATTAGAGTTCTGTATCCATACTCGATCAAGAAGAACCTTTTTCTGCGGGAATGGACAGCTCACAGGAAATAAAACATCAACGAACCACTCGAGACCATGCACAAGACCAAGGAATAGCTGAGAAGTGGAGGCACGCCCGAAATGACGTCATCAACTTATTTGGGATAGGGTTAAATCGTCGATTCTTCGTCGCGAATAGCTCGAGAGGCAGGCGATGGATTGAGGAACATAAAAAATGGGTCTCATTATTTTCCAAACTCTTATCACAATTATCAGTAAAAAAAATGGTAAAAGACTCCGTTACTGCAAAATCGGGAGTTAAATTTTTTTAATCATTGAGAAATATATATTTCTTCATTCACGATGCAACAATGGTCCATTTTAAGGACTACGATAAAGATAAACGGCATCAAAACAAGCGACTTATTTAAGGGAAAAAACTCGAGGAATTAATTTATTTTAACAATAAAAATTAAAGTATTCCCAGCCTCGGATACATCGCATGAAATTGCTTGTGAGCTGAGAGTATAAATTCGCAACTAAAAGAAAGTAAATGAAGAGATAACAATCTCATTCTTCTTCATTCTAATTACCTAATTAAAAGTAATTAATTATCATTCAGCAAGAGCGAATGGTATGATATGAAACAGAAATGAAATTACGGATACGGCTTTTGTCTCAAAATAAAATTTCGCAGCCAATATTCGAGATGAATATTTTTTCAAGAAAAAAATTACGACTTTAATTAAAATGAAAACTTTTCCCAGATCTTATTACGGAGAGAAAATCGGTCGAGGAAAGACAGCGAGCCGAAGGAAAAATATAGGGATCGAAGTAATTGAGGACCGCAAGTAGTAAGCTTGGATAGGATGAGAACAGGGCTTCAGGAAAGATGTTTGAAAAGACAATAACGTATGG
The DNA here is from genome assembly GCF_921293095.1 of Ischnura elegans. NCBI lineage: Eukaryota > Metazoa > Arthropoda > Insecta > Odonata > Coenagrionidae > Ischnura > Ischnura elegans. The sequence continues at coordinate 35,533,735 of NC_060251.1, read as the reverse complement.
TTAGGGTTGAGATGCTTCCAAAAATCCTCTGAAGAATTCTCATTCGTTTCCAAGTTCCTCTTCAACAGGGAAAAGTATAGCAATCATATCATGAATGGGAAACTTATGAGATCTGGATGACACAAATACTAAAGGATGGAATATAGCCATGGGATTAGGATGCGTATCGTATCATAAACTATATTTAGTCTACTGTGCTTCAATGCAGCCGACTTTATTCACGATATGATTATTTGATAAACAAAAACCAGGTCTTTCCAAGAGTTTAGGCGATAAATTAATCTCATTTCTTCAAGACATTTTACACACAAAAATGAAAATGAATAATTAAATATAAAGATAATTTGTGAATAAAAATAAATAAAAACAATAATTAACGTTTCTAAAAAATTAAGAGGACTATAGGGCATAAATAAGGTCATGTAGAAAACTAACTATGCTTACTCAAGAATGGCAGGATGTAAACGCGACTAGAATTATCGGTTTACTCTCACGAAAACTATGTCAACTCGTCATAGTAAGAGATACGGCGTAAGGAAAAGCTTTGAATGATAGAGAGCTGGTTGCAAAACATAGATTATAGCTTCCAAGGTACCGCTTTGCCCCATTACGCGCTTCCTGTATGACTATCTGCCGCTGCGGAAAGATGTAACAAGACCAAGGCATTACAAATAGTTTGAGGATTTACAGTAATCAAATCTCAACTTGTCTGCCACTCCCAACCATAGAGAATGGGAAGATACGGAGGTAGTGATATAAGCTCGTTGCTGTCATTCGATTAAAATAGAGGGCGGCGTATATCGTTCAAACTGCCGGAGAGATATGTGTGGCTACCGGAACAGTGGCGGACACTTATGGGGGGCGCAGGGGGCGCGCGTCCCCTCCCCCCCTAGCGGGGCCGTCCGCATCTCCAAACATTGCTGAACCACAATTTTAACTTTTTTTAAATCATTAAATGGGATTGTTGTGTACATGCGTATTATAAGTTTAAGTTAAAATATCTTAAACTTTGCATGTGACTATATTATTTGTCATTACGACAAAAGTATAGATATCTCAAGATATATTTTGCGCCCCCCTTGAGTTTTTTCTGTATCCGCTACTGTTTTGGAAGTAGTGTTGGATACAGATGGGGGCGCCTCTTGCGGGACCGCCTGCATTGCCGAACATTGCAGAACCACAATTGTTACTTTTTTACATCGTAAGATGACATTGTCATGCATATGTGTATAGTATCAAGCGTAGTTTGTAGTTAAATCAAAAATTTCTTTGACTTTGAATGTGAATTGACTATTTTTTATTACGATAAGAGTAAAGATATTGTTTTGCAATCCAATCTCTGACTTAGATACATAAACAGGCATCCCGGCCTCCTTGGCAAGGGGGGCCCCCTTACTGAGCGTAAGTGGTGCTATCATATTTTGTATTATTGCCATGTATCTAAGTCAGAGATTGGATTTTAAAAGGGCCTTGCTTATTGAGCACCAATAAATTAATTATATAAGCGTTATGATATATCCATCAGAAAACGGCAAAGATGGATAAGTGAACTCGTGAAATGTTCACGGAGGAAGAGGAATTTTTATGAGAAGCCTACCACCGGACACCGTGAAGACTTAATCCACTGTCAGATCACAATCAACTCGGGTTGACACGACTCAAAAAGAACTTTTAGAACGTTAAGTAGTGCACCTATGTCATGTCAGCTTCAGAAGGAAAATAGCGCGGAACGAATAGCTAGAGTTTCTCTAAATAATCCTAAAATTAATGGAAAGTTAAAATTCAAAGCCCAATTTTCCAATTTACAGTCTGCGACGACTATTATTCAAATGTGAACTACTTGGACTGATCTAATGTGATATTTTGAAATTTAAACGCGAAAAAACTGAAAAGTTACCCTATATTTAAAAAATTAGCTCATGAATTACTTATGTCCTTTTTTGAGTCGTACAGACCCTTAGCATATACGTATTTTTTCTTCAATAGCCCGAAAAAACCAAATACTTTATGAGAGACAGTAAAAATTTCCCCATGGCAATAACATACGTTCCTTCTCTGAGTAGGCTTCGGGAAAATTTCAGTCAGTCCACATTTACCCCATTACACCTTGGGTTCGTAACTCTGTACAACACCTGATAACCAGCGACAATGTTACTATAAGATTTGGTGATATTGTTGCTATGGCTTATCAGCGTTCTTCATTATTTTTTATTTGGCCGGTGTCCGGGTTTTTCGTTTCGTTTTTGTTTTTCTTTCTGGAGTACATATATCCTTCGTCATTCCTTCTTTCACTGCATAAAATGAGAGACAGAAAACCTAAGCCCATTAAAGAGAAAACAATTTTTGTGTAACTTATAGGGTTCTTTTTTTCGGTACTAAACTACAGATATCAACAAAAATTTTAACAAAAAAGGAAAAAAATAGTGTTGGCCCACCATGCAAATGGAACTAGACCAAACATCAGATGGATAACGACGGGAAATAGCAAGTGCATTTTTTTTCGTGATAATGACCTCAGAGTGGTTCATGAGTCAATTGCACTGCGGTCAACGGGATGCATTAAATGGCCTGTTGCGTAATTTCCCGAGAGTACTTTTGTGTTAAGCTATAAGATACGCCATCTTGAATGAAATTAGACCACGTGATCCAACCAGCTGTCAGCAAAATTTCGTTTGAAAAAGGATGTTCACGCCCCCCTGATGATCTTAAAAGGCCAATTAATCAATGATTGGGTGGCTCATTTTTCCGAGCGTATTACGACATCCAGCCGGGAGCAGAGTTCGAGCGCATTTCTGGCGAAAGTGAACTAGAGGCATTGTGTTTGGTCAGATGACAGAGATAACAAAGACCTTTACTCGCACAGCCTCATCCATTACGATATGGCTTAGCTAGGGATCCCATGATGTAAAACTTCGGCGACGCAAGACTGAACTCAGTATGAGGAAGGACCGGGAAAGGAAATTAAGTTGCTTCGGCGGCTAGAATATTTTATTTTTATTTTATCAGCCATTTGCCCCGAAAACAGCTTAAGTTTGTCCTTTTATGACGGGGATTATTCAACAATTTACAATCAAAAACACCCATGTCCTGCATAGGGGCAACCTACCCAGGCGGGAGTCGAACCTGCTATCCTTGGGATGACAACTGAGATGCTCTACCACTCCGTCACCGAGGCCAATGTCAGCTAATTATGCATATTGCTTAAAGTTCTATCTCGATGGGAAAGGAATTTTTTCTAAAGATACCAATTCTCCGCCGGGGTGATGAATGAAGGACACTAGTAAAGCATGTTTTCCTACCCAATATAGCACAACATACTTAATAGCTACACAATGCCCTCAGTTTCTAAGATACTGCAAAACTGCTACGGGGGTGCAGACAGCGTTACTCAGATTTTAAGCGAATTAGGCTGGGAGCCGCTGGAGACTCGGAGGCTGCGCGCTAGGCTTATATTGCTTAAACAATTGAGAATGGATATCTTTAAGAGCGACACGGAGAACATAATATTAGAGCACCACTATATCTCCAAGTCCGACAGAAGCGATAAATTAAGAGAGATATTATTCCGAACGGATAGATACGCGAATTCCTTTTTCCCCCGAACCATAAAGGACCTTAATAAATGCGTCGTAATTTTGTTAAGAGCATTTACTTTTTATGTGCAAATGGCTGGTGTCCTAACATCTCCTTCCACACGCTTATTAGACGACTTGAGGGGTAGAATATAGATGTAGATGTACTAACCATGGTGTGCGATAATAAAGTAAGATAAACTTTTTTTGATCAGATGATTAGTGATACTCTTTTTCTTTAACGAATGTGATCCAAATTTACGAAAGGTTTGATTCTTAAATGAAATGAGAAGAAAATCTAATAAAATTCAGTACTATTATTATGATTAAAATTTAAACGTTATGATTTAGTGGGACAATTTTCTGAGGGGCCACTTACAAATTCTAGACTTACAATTAGATGACAAAAGACATACGTGGTACCCTCATTCTGGAAGGTTTTCTTTCCTTCCCTTTCAAAAACCCTCAAACAAAATAACGCTTTCTCCGACAATCCTTAATATACCCATCATATTCCCACCATTTTGCAATTTTTCTTTAAAAAAATGGAAATTTCTGGCATATTGTACCGCAAACCACATGCGATGTACGAAGCTATATACAACGAGAAATAATAGGCTTATCATTTAATGCTGCTCCTTAACGCGATAAAAATTCAATTTCGGATAATTATCTTAATGATAAATCCTATGGAATTTGCAATGATGCGTTGAATAACCGCCACATGCTACGTGGTTTACAAACTCCTTCCTTAAGGTAGAGAAAGATGACGCATTATTCCTTTAAAATACTTCGCAGAATTCAAAAGCGAGCAAAAATCTCCCTCTCTCTCCCACTTCCAAAGAGACAGATATGTCCTTCCGCATCACTTCTCTTTTCCTTTCTTTTTTCTGCTCAAGAATTTCAGCCGAGGCGAGAAGATCCCCTTGGTATACGTCACTCATTTTGTTAACCCGGTCACGGGTGTTGGTAGCTAATTATCTTGTCAACCAGTAAAAAAGGAAATGGACACATCGATAAAACCCTATTAAGGAAAGCAAAAGAAACAAGCGTAAATAATTGCCAACTCTTGCGTGGACTCCATCAGTCTAGTCCAAGATAGGGAAGGAAGAAATAGAAAATTTGGATAGTCGAATTTTTTCACCCCCTCCGGCGGCTGTCAGGCCACAGTTACTATGAAATGGGCCCAGAAGTTATTTAGCTATCTAAAAACATCATGTTCATATACAAAGGCGAGGCAGAGAGCGAGAAATAGGGGCTTGAGTTCCGTGTTAAATATATTTCGTAGCTGTTATCTTCTCTGTAATTAATCACACAAAGTATTTATTTGGAATTGATATTTATAAAATAATTATGATTAGTTAATTAAGTTCTTTGACTATTCGAGACTATAAACTGATATTATTTGAAATTTATTTAAATGATACCAAACTTCGAGAAAGAAGGAAAGAAATCCGTTAGTTCAAGCAATGATATAAATTTTACATATCTGGCAAAATAATACACAATAAACGTGAAGCGATATTAAATGGTTGAAATTCAATGAGAAAAAAAGCGGTGACTAAGTAATAGATAGTCGCGAATAAATCTTCGGAGGGACAAAGTAAAAACAAGAGAAAGAGAATCGTGATGAAGGCAAAGAAAGTCACATGATTCATTTAATAAATCCCAGGTGGTACTCAGATATTTATGAACAAAAACCTATAATATAGATCCTATAGTTTACAATAGTCAAACGATTGTTCTTTGAGTTTTTTCTCTCACGTTTCCATGGTGTTGGCCAAAAAAATACATATTTATCCGTCCATATATTCTTTGCTCTGTATTTTATTATCAAAGCGGCATTGCATACTATTTTTTTACAAATATAGAGAACCATTCTCTAGTATAACTCTAGTGTTACGACAACAAGCGAGATATAATATCCCATTAACGAGGCAGAATGAAAATTATCACATCCAAATCATGGGTTACCTCTCGCTTAGGAATTCAATGTTTTATCCATGTTTTCCACGTCGAAATCCGTTCCCTAAAAATCTTACAAAGGGTGGCTCAAAAATCCACAATAAATAACAAGTGTGCGATGATATTAAATGGTTAAAATTCACTGCGTTAAATAGTGGTAGTTCAGAAATTATGAATCGTGAATAAATAATCGGAGAGACGAAGTAAAATAAGTGACATTAAACCACGATGAAGGCAAAAAGTTATAAATTCATTGAATGAATCCACAGTGACATTCCTACATTTATGAATACTAAAAAATTGTAAAGATCCTATTGCCTAGAATAGACAAACGCGTTTTTGAATTTTTTATCTCACGTTTCCACGGTGTTGGTGAAAAAATTAAAATATGGGTCCATATATTATTCACCCTTTATGATATTATCACAGTGGTATTGAATAATATTTTATAACGAATATAAAGGACCATTTTCAACTATTACTTGGGGGGGCCATTGATTCCAGGAGTTTTCAATTCGTGAAGTAACAGCAGGATATTCAAGTAACAATTTTCAGCAAATTTATTGATAATATATATACATATAGCCAATGAATTACAATAAAGGGACTTTCCTTGATATTCGTGCAGCAAATTCGGCGATGATACCGCGTTGACGACCACATTTAACTAAAAAAACAACCCTGCTTTTCTTCGAAACCTCTCAATATTTGCGTCATAACCCTGAATAAATTAGGATTCGTCAAGCGTATTGTGGGAAGATTTACGGATGAGAAAGTAAAAGAAAGGTGCTATTTCGCTTCGCCCGACCGCACCTTGAATATGCAGCGAGCGTATGGGATCCGGTGCAGAAGGACTTAATCCGCGAACTAAATAAAATGCAAAGGAAGGCTGCGCGTTTCGTCAAAAACTGGTACGGGCGTACAGACAGCGTTACGCAGATGTTAAGCGAATTAGGCTGGGAGCCGCTGGAGACTCAGAGACTGCGCATTAGGCTTAGATTGCTTGAGCAATTGAGAATGGATATCTATGAGAGCGAAACGGAGAACATAATACTAGAGCACCAGTATATTTCCAGGTCCGACAGAAATAAAGCGATATTTTGACGAACGGTTAGATATGGGAATCCGTTTTTCCCTCGAACCGTAAAGGACTTTAATGAATGCTTGTCGCAATTTCCTTAGAGCACTTCCTTTTCATTTGTAAACGGCTGGTGTCCTAACACCTCCTGCCGCACACCTTTTAGGCGGCTTGCGAGGTTTTATGTAGATGTAGATATTGGCGGAAGGTTCATGTTTGGTGGGTAGCCTAGGCCCCGAATCCCTTCAGCCCCCACTTTGAACCGGCCCTGCATACCCCATCAACAAGGCAGAATGAAAATTATAAATTATCACATCCAAATAATGGTAACTCTCCTTTAGGAATTCAATGTCTTATCCATGTTTTCCGCATCGAAATCCACCCTCCTCATGCTTCTCGCAAGAATCCGAATTCCACCCTAAACTAAACCCTGACAACGGGACCCTGACCCTTTCGAGGAAACACGTAATTACGTCGACGCCATCTCAAACCCCCCTTTTACCAGTCTTGTTTTAAGCCAAAAACGGCGCTGCATTCGACGGCAGTCTGGGAAATTAGCCGAAGGAACGGATGAGCGGGTGAAAAGGTTAGCGCCGGCTGGAGTGGAGAAGAGAATTAGGCAAGGCAGCGAGGAAATGGGGAGGAATATTAATGAGGAAAAGAAAGGGGAAGAGAGAGAATAGAGCAGAAGAGTGAAAGAGATAGAGAGAGGGAGAACGTATTTCTTTTTTTTTAAAGGCCCCGGAAATTGAGGAGGAGAAAAAGTGTACGAGAGTAAATACCCTGGAAGTAAAAAAAAGGTGGGAGGGAGGAAAAGACATTTGTGGGATAAAAAAAGACAGGTTAACGAAGGTAGAGGAGCGAAATAAGTCAGGAAGCAATTTTTTTACGAAATGAAGGAGAGACGGGGAAAAAATGGGGTTTGATTTGATATCTTCGACGCGCTCCTAGCTTTACTCACCTAATTTAGGTATACCGGAAATAGCCACGGTGATAACTTCACGGAGTAACCCGCCATGCACGAAATGTGCGGGAATTCCCCTGAGAAAAAGTTCATTCGCCTTGCCCTGGATTCGAACCCTAATCTCTCAACTTATGGTCGAGTGCATCAGTCATGTAAACTTTCACACAAATTTCCAAAGAAGGGAATGACGTGTCGATAACTGGCTAAAGCACTATACTGGAAATCAGGGGATCCTGGTTCAAATCCCGGTCAAGGCGAATAATTTTTTTCTCCGTGGAATTTACGGACATTCCCTTACCTAATTTAGGATGTGAGAATCATTCCGTATACACAGTAATACATACAGGCTTAAATACACTGCGTACGTATATATGACATCAGCTCTCGAATCAGCAGTGCGACAGGTTTATTTGATGAGAATGCCGCCATCTATCGCGAAATGGCGAAGACTTGCTAAAAAAATCCTCTCACCGCATCAAAACAACGTTCATGCGTGGAGCACAGAGGATGAACTAAAAATCAGCATATGCACTGAATCGTGCGAAAGATCCACAGAGAAAAAATCATTCGCCTTGACCGGGTTCGAATCCCGGTCAAGGCGAACGATTTTTTCTCTGTGGATCTTTCGCACAATTGTGCATTGCGGGTGACTCCCGTAAAAGTTATCACCGCGGCTAGTCCCGGTATACTTTAAAATATGCACTGAAGAATAGTTTTTGCATTTCACATCTAACAACCCTCATATATGCGTTGTGGACGTAGCTCATATACTGGGGAGTGATGAAGTCAAATATCTGGGATTCAAAATAAATTCAAGCCTGTTGTGGAACGGAACCTACGGCTACTACTCTATACTGTGGAATGACAATAAGATATATTTATGGCAGACTCCCAAAGATACTAGGATTCGTAAAGCGTGTTGTGGGAAGCAGTGTCTCAGCGAGGGGGGGTTTTGGGGGATAAACCCCCCCCCAGAGCTCAGAGAAATTTTTGACTTTAATCCATATTACTTAATTGGATTGATATTACTAATAGAATAGTGTAAGGATTAATAAACATCCCTCGGAAAGCTGTAAAACTCACCATTTTGAATCATTTATCTTAAATGTCCACAATTTATTAATCTCGCACCTACCGCTTATCCTGGTGGGTATTCCATACCCCCACACACTCCCGTATTAGTTACACCTAAACCCCCCCCCCCCAGGCTTAATTCCTAGCTGCTCCCCTGGCGGGAAGGCCATCGGAAAAAAATGAGAGGCGCTATTTTGCACTCGTCAGGCAGGCCCTCGAATACTCAAGCATATGGGATCCGGCGCAGATTCGGATTAAGATTCAATTCGTATATTAAATAAAATAGAATGAAAATATGAGCGACCCGTTAACCACAGCTACATCTACATCTGCATAATACCCTGCGAGCCACCTCTAGGGTGTTTGGCAGGGGGTGATCAATCAACAGCATGCAATGGGACTCCCGCATGCACACCACGGAGTCCAAAAAATGTCACGCATACTAACAAATTATACTACCGTATGCTGTCGTAAATAATAATAAAATTAAGAAACATGCATTAAGTTTTACATAGGTTAGTAGGCTCCACTACAAGACATCTAATCTATTTATGAGTTCTATCGCTGCCGTTAAAATCTCTTATTGAACGTGGAAAAAAGATTCTGAATCTGTCTGTTATACAGTCTATCTCTCTTATTTTATTTGTATGAACTGATCTTCCGAAGTATGTTGGCGTCCGTAAGACATGGCTAACTTCGTTACAAAAGACACTGCTCTTGAATTTATCTTCAAGGTTTAGTCTATTTTTCAGTTCACGGTCTGACAGAGATTCATATCCGAGTATATCTAACAGGTCAGTTACACTCACAAGACTCTAGTAACGACCTTTCACGTACCTGCCAGCTCTTCTTTGCACGCGTTCTAACCGTTATAACTGTCTATGCCTTTTTCATGAGGGTCGCAAACGCTGGCAGCGTATTCTAAATGGGGTCTAACGAGGGAAAAGTGGCTAATTTCTCTCAATTTGTCGTCGCACTTTCCTAATATTCTTTTAACAAAACCCATTTTACGATAAGTTTGACCGGTTATTTCCCGAATATGTTTATTCCACGATAGATCATTATTGAGTCTAACTCCTAGATATTTTACGGATTGAAGCGAACGAGAGCATTACACACATACGAGCGAACAGAGAGCATTACACAGGCCCTACACCAAATAGGCTGAGAGCCGCTAAAAATACGAAGAATACGTGCTAGGCCTAGATTGCTCGAGTAATTAAGAACAAACACCTCTAACAGTGACACGGAGTACATTATATTAGGACATCCTCCAGTATTACAGCATATTATCAGGTCCGAGAGAAACAATAAAAACAAGAGAAACATTTATAAATTTCACATACTGACTTTCGCAACGCGTCACGTCTATTTTAATGCATTATATCCATTTTAATATCCAGCGGCAATTTTTACACCATCTATGAATTTATCGTGGATTTTTCAGCAAGGAGGTCTCTGAAGAGAAGCAATAATTTTGCATTGAATAGAAGGAAGACGCAACAATGAGCTGTCTTTGAAGATATAATACGAAAGTGATATGTAGTTGAATTTATTTACTAAAGCCAAAAAAGTACGCATTATTTACTGTAATAGTCCATATGAAAAACTTAATGCCTCTACTTAAAAAAAATCACAGGGAATTCAATTGCAATTGGACCTTTTTTTGTCGAGAAAATAAATGTTATATTGTCTCTCAATGCTTGCGAAGGCCGGAAAAATTAAAACTTTTTATCGGTTCAGTACTAAACAATAATTGCCTCCAGTATTACAGCAGCGTTTGGAGAGCTCGACTCGAGAGATACTTTCACAAAACCAATTTAAAGACCGGGATGAGTCGAAAAAAAGAAGGAAGAGACGAAGAAAACGCGAAAACAGTAGTAACGTGTGGATGACAAAAGGTCTCGGGGGGGGGGGGTGAGATGGAGAAGGCGGAGACGAAGAAATAATAAAACTTTCTCTGCCGGAGTCGTAAAAGGGACGAATAGTGGTAAGGGACGGAAGGAAGTGAAATTTGGGGGGAGAAAGCTAGGGCGGGGCTGACGCGAGAGGGATGGAAGAAGGGAGAAAAGCCTCCAAGACAAAGACGGACAAGTTCGTACAAATTTGCCGTCTTGGGAGGAAGGGTCTGAGAAAAGGGAGGAAGTAAATTATTCCGACGGGGGTAAGGGGAGATGACCAAGGCTCAGCCCGACCACTTTACACCGCTTCGTCTTCCCCGACGAGACGAGAAATGTCAACCGTTAATGACCTTGCAGCCACATCTCCGAGACACACCACAAGGGAGCCTGGCAGATGGTGTCATGAGATCTTTCTACTTCAGGTGGGCTGAGTGACCGCGAATGCAATAGATGAGATACATTTTAATTAACCCCTCACGATGAAATGATGAGTCTTGCTCGTCATTAGATTTTCATAATTTTAGCCCAATTTATAGGGAACGATATCAGGGTTTCCACCCTAACTAAATTATAACGGTTTTTTCCAGGTTTTCACGGTCTAAATTGCGTCAAATTCACGGTCTGTTGATAAGCCATTTTAGGAAGAAATATTGATCACATACAAATCACTGGCCGCACGTCAACGAAAAATATAGCGAAAGCGATAAACGCCAGGAATGCAAACGCAGCAATGAAAGTGCTCTTATGACGTCGCCTATCGTTAGCAAAATTTAGGGCCGGCTAAAGGTTGTGAGTGAGAAAATGGAGGGTGATAGGGAAGTGAAGAGGTGTCTGATTTCTCGCCAGGGTTAATGAGCACTTTGGTTACCGGTCTTCCAATCGCAGGCTCAAGATCAATGTGTCGTCATGGCACACGGACCAATAATTGCACTTCGAATATACGTGTGGGGATAAATGCGTGGACAGTGTCTGCGAGTGACTGACCTTAAATATGACCCACATATCGATTTTTCTTTTGATCCGTCAATCGTAGATCTACAATCAAGTTTGAGAGGTTTTTAACGTTTTACGACGAATTTCACGACTATTTTCAGGTTTTTTCACGGTTGACGAAATCACGGCTTGTTCACGGTTTTAAGGTTTTCACGGTTGAGTGGGAACCCTGAATATAAATATTAAATATCTATTAAATAATATATAGTTAATTATTACGACGGGGGTAAAGGATGATTAAGAAGGCTCAGGCCCCACCACTAGACCCTGCTCCGTCTCCCCCTCCGAAAGCATGAGAAATTTCCACCGTTAATGACCTTGCAGCCGCATCTCCAAGACACACATAAGGGAGACATAAGGGAGCATTGGCAGAAGGTGTCAGGAGAATTCTCCTCTTCAGGTGGGTGAGTGACCGGGAATGTAATAGATGATATGCATTTTAATGAAAGGTCGTATCCGTATTTTATTGCCATCTAAAAGGGTCGAAAAAAAGTCCAATGATCCGTGCGTTCACACACCGCAAGTAATAATTAAAAGGTTCATTTTCAACATTCCACACTTTTCCTTGATTTCCACACCCAATCAAAAAATAGTTGTCCAAAAATGAATTGACCATGATAAAAAACTTATGATCCAAAAGATTTTAGCCTAACTCTCTTCCTCTTTTACCGTCTAAAGAATATAATTTTCTCCGTCAAGGTTTTCTACATAGTCAAGAGCTTTAATAATAAACTAAAATACTTAAATAACCACTGAAAATCAAAATGAGTTACAGGATAGCTTCAGTTTTAGAATTATAATCATGTACAAACTGTGAATCGAAAAACACCCTCATAAAATTGTTGATCACCCTTCCAATTTTTTTAAACAACCACAAAATTGCTCCAAAGTACTCCATTAGCATCCAATGAAATAGCTTCAAATGAAGTGGTGCATTTATAAAGTGAGAAAGAGAAATGCTGAAACGTTTAAAACAAGTGGGAACCGAACTTTATGGAAATTATAGAAAAAAATAGAGTGATAGAGTGACTCAGAAAAAAACTATTGTCGTAATAATTTCCCAATAGATCAGTAAAAAAGGATATCAACATAAAATTGTCACATTGTAAACAAATTTGAGAATTTATGAAGCCTAAAATTAGCAGTGAACGAGCACTAGGCGAATAAAAATCGATAAAAACTACCTCAAATTGCTAAGTGGTGAACCAATCGATATTAAAGCAATGAGAAAGGAAGACGAGACGGTTGGTGTCATAACCTATCAATTTTCATCGATAGCTTGGATAAATTAGATGCCATGATTTTTCTTCCTGTAGATTCATAGTGCTCATCGGAAAGGTTCATCAGTGTGAGCCACATGGATGAATTATCATCGCTCAATCGAATAATCGGTATCGATAAGTGAGAATATCACAGAGGAAATGGTTTACAGAGATACCCAACCTAACATAGTGACATTACCAAGGGCGGATCCAGGATTTTTTTGTGAAGGGTCTGACATGCAATGGTCTTCTCATATTTGAGATTAAAAACAACTTAAAGCAATTATTGTACGAGAAATTCTCTTTATTCATAGATGAAATTAAATGATTGAGCCGCGTAATACGCAAAACAAAACGAACGTACTGATAACCTAAAAAGTGTTTAAATGAAGTGGTAAATTTTGCACAATTATAACATGTGAGAAACGATCATTATGGAAATTATAGAAACAACTGGAGTGATAGAGTAACTTGAGTATAGATACTGAGTGATAGAGTACAAAACGATAACGATTGTCGTACTGCATTGGCAATAGATGAGTAAAAAAGAAAAAAACATGTATTGTAAAAATTAAATTGTCACAAAGTAAGCAAATTCTAGATTTTTATCAAGCCAAAGCGATTAAAATCAGCGGTGATGCAAATAAAAATCGCTACAAAGTATCTCAACTTGCTAATTGGTGAACCAATCGATATTAAAGTATTGAGGAAGGAAGACGAGGGATGGACTTTAAAAAAATCGGAACCTAACGAGTTTCACTCATAGCTCGTTCAAATAAGATAGATACCACCATGTTTTTCCTGTAGATTAATAGTGCTCATGGGAGAGGCTAATCAGTGTGTGCCACATGGATGAATATTATCGCACAATCGAATTATACGTAGCTATCATAGGCGGCTTTACGGGAGCAGCGGCGTAGCCAGGGGGGTCCAGGGGGTCCGGACCCCCCAGAAATATACAATCACAATTATTTTCCTCCATAAAAGAAAAAAAAATAATGAAAAATCATGAATTTACAAAATACTTCTTTAACAAATAAAGTTTTTCGGTCATGAAAAGTGTTAAGCTTAGTTCAAAACTCATTACTTAGTACCATTTTTTTTCAAAAATTTTCTCCACTGGTTTTGGATCCCCCGAACGAAATTCCTGGGAGGGGAGGGCACGGAGGCACGTTCTCCCCCCTCCCCCCGGAGACGCTCAAAAAGAAGACAAGATTTTTAATACAGTTCAAAGGATACAATAATCACGGTCGTTTTGTTTTGTGTATTACGGAGCCTCAATCATTCAATTTTCATATTAATAACTTCCATATTAAAATAAAGAGAATATTTTGCATGATAATTTTGTTGTTTTTAATCTCAAATATGAGAGGATAGTTTGCCTATCAGGCCCTTGTGCCTCCCCAGAAAAATATCCTGGATTAGCCCTTGATAGCTATTGATAACTAGAAAGATCACACAAGACATGGTTTACAGAAACAGCCGTAGTGACAGGGACTCACCAAGAGGATTCCGGACGCAAATCATCCAATAAATGAAAATTCCTCGAGTTTATCTCCTGTAAACATTCCACTCCCACCTTCAATCCTTCACTTTTCGGCCGGAGACTCTGAAGATAACGATTTCACACGGGCGAATCAACTACTGTCGGTTGACTTTCCTTTGAGACAAAGACTGCCCAGGAATCGTGCTGCATCTTCATCGTCAACTACACAGGGGCGCACGGGACATCAAATCTAGAAACACCACACCAACGCACAGTGCCGCAACGGTCAACGGCATGCGGCAAATTATAAGATGAACTGTTATCACTAAATTGTAGGCCGAATTCTCCTCAAGTGAACATAAGCGAGTAACTCCTTCAGGACGCACTTGAACATGTCACACAAGAGGCATTAATAATCCACCGCGGAGATCACAAGAAATTTTGCCGGCGCAACCACTACAGGGATGTCCGATTCCTCCAGGCGACAGGGTAGCACTGCTGCGAGTCGGCTAATCCACGCTCGGAGGTGGCTCAGACATAGGAATGCCGGGGAATGAGTGGGAGGAAGCCACACGGATGCGACTGGGGCGCCAGCGAGATAACAACGAGAGCGGCCGCCCGCGGAAGTTTCAATGCAAACTTAGCGAGCGAAACGCCGCGCCGCGCGCCGGGCGATGGGAGGATCAATCGCAGGTGGAGAGTAAACGTTACTCACAGCCAGGGGTGGCGGACTGGTTACCCGAGGGCCCCGGCGGGATCGTTGTCAAAGGGCCCCGACGAGCAAATCCCCCACCCCTCAAAATAAGTGAGAAGATACATTTGGGTCATAATTATCACTAGTCAAGAATCCTAATATTGGTTTACCGCAGCTCACCACCAAATTCTTTCATAGTTGGGTAGTAGGCGAGTAAGCTTTTATGACGAAACCTAGGAGGGGGGGGGGTTAGAATGAAGGGGTCTCGAGTGTTCTTTCAGTTTATAGTTCACGCGCTTCAGTGCAGGGCGTACCCAGGATCAAAACTAGAAGCGGGCAAGCCGTGGTCGTTGGAGTTGAAACACAGAAAAAGTTAAGGAAACTAAAATTTCAAGAAAATTATATCAGTCCTTCATTAGTTTTTAAATTAATTTGCTCGAGAAAAAAAATGTTTACTTAAATTACATGCTTTATACTAATATCACTTTTCTTGGATATAAAAAAAACAATCGTTCTGAACAAAATTTACTCGTTCTCCTAAAGAGGGGGCAGCTGCCCCCTGCTACCCTCGCTAGGTACGCCCATACTTCAGGGTCAAAGGGAAATAGAAGTCGCTGAAAAATCCCAATGGTCGTCCGGGGACTTATCGCCCTGGGGCCAGGCACGGCTCGGAAAAAAGGTAAAAAGATCGAAACCATCATACAGTAATTCAAATACGCATTTTGCAGATTCAAACATGTTGAAACTTGCAGTTGAAACGTTCTCATTCTCACGTAGCACTACCAGAGCTAATTTGGAGCAATTTGAAATCTTATACAAAACACTCAAATTATCATTGGTGCTCATCCGTAAAAAAGACAACACTCTCATTCAACGCCCTGTAGCACGGGCGCAACAACTCGAAGATAGCGAGGGAGCAGGGGACCTCAAGCACGATTGCAAAGTGGGCTACCACGCCACGGAAATCGGAGGTTATGGTTCACTTCATGATGGACATCACCCGACTTGAAAAAATATTTGCACCTGCATCCCCAGCGTTTCCCCACTGATTTTGAAAATATCGCAAGGAGAAGATGAAACTTCTTAGTTGTCTTGATGGAGTATAGACAGATTAGTGCAATCTCGTGAGACACTCTCGCTTCTTGCCCTTGAGTTTTGGATATTGGAACGAAATGGGCATTTGAGACAACCAAGCTTTTCCATGACCACACACTCCAGCTCATTCTCTCAGTTCATCGTTCTGTTTATCGGATTCTTGAAATCTTCCACGAATAATCTACAGCAAAACAAGGCGGCGGCTATCGTCTTTTCTCCTTGCTAGCTTGAATAAATATTTCAATGAGTTTTTCCGCGATTCCAGTGGTTGCCGCGCCACAGATTTTTGTTAAGATGTTTGTCTTACGAGGAAAGTATTCCTATAGGGTACTGGAAGAAAATTTTTTTTTACATGCTTTAAAATATACGTGAATGGGAAGTAACCGCATCTACATGCATAAAAAGGAATACAAGTTATTTATATGCCGAGAAATCATTGAAAAGAAACTTGCCCATCCGCTCAACGATCACGCTCGCCCCTATTTGGGCGGAATTTTATTTACTGATTTTCCTCCTCTCCTTCACCCGATTTGTTAGCTTGAATAGATATTTTAATGAGTTTGCTCCGCCTCGTGATTCCGGGTGTTGTTGTGCCACTGACTTGTAGTTGAGCCCTATCCATACCACGTCTCCTCGTTTCCGAGACTTCGGAATCGAACTTTCCGTTTCCGTCACTCGGAGGCGATTTTATGCTATCCATTATGCCAACTATACTGCATCGTTGAAAATAGTCAATGCCTTTCAAGGCTATAACGCTTTTAACTGGTATCGCCTGTAACTTTATTTGATTCCTAACTACGCACATAATCATCCATTTCTTTTCATTTTTAAAACACATACCGTGCCAGTGTTGCAAATTACTTGTGATTTCTTACCAGCTTCTGCAGCAGCACTTTTGCGTTAAAAATATTCCATAACTTATCAACAGGCGCATCACTTTCCGATTCCGAGAAACGGAAAGTCTTTTTCCGAGACTCTCCGTCCTTTCGGCCGCTCTCGGACAAGTTTCCGAGGCGGAAAGTTCGGATAGACCTCAGTGGATAGCTCATTCCGAAATTATGACGTCTTTCCGAGAACCAACCACGAACTATCCGAGAGATTGCCTTAGTGGATAGGGCCCCAGGTTGCCGGAATTTTTTGGCAACAATTCCGAGCCGGAGTCTGACGACCACCATCAAGGGCTATCAGCACAGCTCTAGTTAACGGACAATTGGAGCCCCACATCTAACGGCCGAGATAAGAACACAAGCCAAAAAGATTGAGAACTGAGGGAACTCTGGATTCCCTTCTGCGGCCCTTATTATCTCGTGGAGAGAGCGTGAAAACATACCGGACGGAGTGCAATAAACGACACCGGCGTATCGGGACCAGCGGTGCACATGGCACAAAGGAAAATTCAACCCATCTCAACTCTTTTTTTAAGTAATCCGTGGAAATTTCGAATTCCCCATCGTGCTAAGTACTAAAAATAGTATGGAAGACATTACCTTACAAAATACATTTTTTTATTGTTGAGAGCAGTCGCCGATATTGAGAAATGACCTCATAAATACCATAAGCTTACGTTCATTGGCTCTTCAAGGAATTAACCACCCTCCTGGTTACGTCCGGTGAATGTTCGAAATAATGCTCACATTAAAGATATCATTCAATGTATGTAGCAAAAATAGGCCATGTGCCACGCAGAGAAGTCATTGAATGCGTATAAAAATTTAATTATTAATTGAATGAATAATAAATATATATTGTAATGCTTACTATTGAATAAACATTACAATACATATTTTTAAAAAGACTCGAGAGTATCTGAAATTCAGAAAGCAATTTGTCGCATCATATATCACCCAGGTGATGGCGTGGAATACAGAATTATACCATGTAAAATAGGCGAGCATCTCCTTTAGATAAATTTTTTTGGGTTTTTTTGACAGATTTCTTAACAAACATTTCGGTTGTAAGTGGCGTTACATGAAGAAACTTTATTTGAAGCAAAATCATGATGAAAAATTGTTTTTTTCCCATGCAGTACGAAGGAAAATAGAAGAAAGAGTAAAATTATGATTCTAAACTTTAATTGTATCTTGCCATAGATGGAGCAACAGAAAGAGATAGATAAACTTTTCTTGAAAAGTTTGTGGTTTCAGTTAGCACCTAGTCAAAGTAATGCAATGAGATGTTCATAAGAAAAAGCTGCGCTTCAAGTTAAGCGATTACTACAGAAAAACATTTCCAACGCACAAACGCTTCCTAATGAGACCCACACTCCGCTTATATTAGTATGGTTTTCCAGCTACGCCAGGGATAGCCCAATGATGTGATAAAGCGATCACCTGGACGCGCACCAACTTACTCCATTCCTCCCGGACATCGGGCGACCCTTCGCACTTGTCCGGCATCCTGGTGAAATGTATTCAACGGTCACTTGAGACGAGAGCCACCGCCTTGTTTTGTTGTGGATTATGGGTGGAAGCTTTCAAGAATCCGCTGAACAGAACGTTGAACTGAGAAAATGAGCTGGAGTGTGTTGTCATGGAAAAGCTTGCTTGTCTCAAATGCCCATTTTGCTTCAATATCCAAAACTCAAGGGGCTCAAGGGCAAGAAGTGACAGTGTCTCACGAGATTGCTCCAATCTCTCTATAACTTTTTATGATATTTCTTGGAGTTAAACTCCAAGAAATATCATAAAAAGTTATTAAACAAGATCAAGAATAGAAGAGGAAAATTAATCTCTCTATACTCTAGAATAAAGTTGACTCTTGCTAATATCAACATATGGGGCATTAAAAGAAAGGAGAGCGTAGTGGTACAATGGGTTGGGCTACTTATTGGAGCGTACCGGGTTGTTCTACAATCAATTTTGAGGGATTTTTAAGGTTTTATGACGAAATTCACGGCTTATCACAGGTTTTTTTTTCACGGTAGACGAAATTCACGTCTTTAAGGTTGTGACGGTTGAGTGGGAGCTCTGTAATTAGCTCTGATAATATTTTAACCATTCGATTTCATGAACAATGAACAGAACAACGTGAAACGGGTATATTATTTTACAAATTGAACAGTGTCAGAATAGGCCAAGTTGCGTTGTTTCGCACAAGCCTACGCGCGATGTATACTTTTTTTAGCGCCTGCAGAATCCGCAACCCACAAAACTTTGATATTTCATCTCATGAGGCATCGCTCTCTCTCTCGACCAGTCTTTTTGGTAAGGTCGTCTTTTTAAAACTTTCGTTATCATTTTGAAAGTTCTCGGGTATGTGACACAGACCTTATGGAGGGTGTTAGCTCAATGAGCAAAGCGCTTGGTATCTGCTAAAAAATCTCTAAATTCTCGAAGAGCGAGTTGACCCAGGGGAAAAAATAAACTGGCCCCTATACCTATAGAAAGCGAGAAATTCACAAACTTATCACTTACTTAGAAATGAGTTCTATACTGACTAAAACAAACAAACCTTCTGGTTGAATCAATTCGTGAGAGAGAATAGACCTTATTTATTGTGTCTTGATTACATCTGAGAAAATTGGAAAAAATTCAAATTTTAGGTACAGTTAAATATTGACATGGACCTATCGTATATATGGCGAAATTTTCAAGGCGCGCCCCGCACATTTTATTCCATCCCTACCTTCCCTTCACGATCACCGCTGAAGTCTCGAAGGGAGACTGTCACTTTCCTCTCTCTGTGCAAGAGTCACCCGTCGCCGTCCAGTCCGACCGGGAGCGTGAGGGCTTAATCCTCCGGCCAGACGTCTCGCTCGGCCGCCCTCGTTAACCGTTTGAACTCGATTACTGCGATCGAAACGTGCCCCTATGCCTCTCGTAACCTCCGCCAAGGACAGATGCCAAAGGGGCGCGCACATGTGTCATCGGTCTCTCCATATACGCCGTCGCATTACGAGACGGACACGCCGCGATACACCTTGTGTAGCGACTTATAGGGGGTCGCCGACCCCGCGCGCCCTAGAGTGGAGATGCAAGCGGAGCGAAAAAGAAATAGCAAGTCTGCCTGCCGCTATCCGAGAGATGGCATGCTTTCGCGGGGCTGAGAGCGTGGATGACGTCATCGTGTACGCCGCGAGGGAATGCATCGCATGCTCGGGATTGTCCATGGTTCATTAAGTAAATAAATATCGCTCTCAAGGTGACCGCGCAGTAACACAAAAAGAGAGGTGAAGTAGAAAGACCCCAGGTGCAGAATCATTGCGGCGAATCGATTGATTTTTTTTTCTTTTTATTGACCTCAATATTTTAATGTTGATTAACGACTCGGAGTATACGTCTACGAGGGATATACAAAATGTTTTGCCAACGTTTTGCGATATAATATTTATATCTTACTCAGAATTAAAAAAAATGTATTAAATCGCCGGAAGAAATAAATCAGTGGAAATCAACGAAGTCTCCTTTTCATTTTCGTGTATTAACTTCCACATAGTTGAGCCTAATACCATGAAAATATTAAATCATATTAATTCCTAGCCCTGAGAGAGATATAAAAATTACATCGATGTGCTGGCAAAAAAGTTTTGCATATCGTTCTTAGAACTATACTCCGAGACATTAATCAACATTATGGCAGTTGAAAAAGTGAGAAAAAGAAATACATATGAATATATTTCATAAAAACCCTGATACTTCCCAGGTGCCGACTTACAAAAAATATTGGGGGGCCCAAACCGAGGACCTTGCCCCGGTAAATTTTATAAGTAGTGAATTTTAAGTTTTTTAAGCATTCTAGAAGTTTATATGATCAACATAAGAACCCTGAGCACTCGAATCTCGACGTTTGGAAACTCCGGGGAAAATTGACTAGCCTGACACATTTTTTCCTCACATCTGTAACGTATTTTTGGGGGGCCTCGGGCCCCCTCAGACCCCATGGAGTCGGCGCCACTGATACTTCCCCTTCTATGTGACTGTTCCACTAACTAAAAACAAAATTTCCGATCGAATTTTTATTTGCATTGAACATACTCCTAACCTATCAGTTACTCCGTGGCTTGACTAGAAAATGGAAAATTTTTGTGGATAGATTCCTTTAAAATAGACCATATTTAAACCCTGTAACTTCGAACATTTAATTTCTATCATATTTAATTTTCAATAAGAAGGAAGAAGTATACTGCGTGCTATCATTAGATCAGAGTAAATATATTGCTGAAAGTTGGCTGCGAGGAAAAAAGTAGCAAATTTATTCCATTAAAAGCTGATAAATATCCATTTTCCAATGAGATTTCCACGGGAAGTGACCAAACCGAGGACATAAAACATTCTTTTTTCATATATTTATCCAACATAATGCTATGGTTCAGCCACTGGGAACCACTTCGAAGGAATACCTCAACAAATTGACTGTAAAAGTTAAACATAAATTTCTTAGGCATTCTGAAGATATTTCTACCCGACTGGATACTTTTACTATGAAATTGGACACAGCAAAAGAATTACTATAAAAAAATACAAAAATTTCATGACATATATCTAATGCAGAATATAGTAAACCACTATGGCATTTATTATTTTATGCTTGATCTGCACGCAGATTATACATTATTAATTTATGTGATCGAACAGCATTACATCTATAGTTTATAAAAATGAAAAAAAATCGAGAATATCATGTTTGGAGCTTAAATGCACGCATGCAGTTTCGAAGACAATGTGATTTCTCAATTAACTCTGTAGTTGAAATTCCCCGGCTTCTTCACAACTCCGCCAAGGAACGAGCCACCCCCTCAATAACTAACTGCGGTTATTAGCTGGGTGCATCAAAATCCATTGGATTCATAAGACGAATTATGTAGTTGGCAAAGAAAACCGTACCAATTATTCCTTCAATGCCACTTATTCACCAGCGACAACATGTATCTGGAAAATAATCTTTTTCAATACAAAAGTCGTCGAATACTACGTAAGCTATCAAGAGGACTGTTAAGCTTTCTTCTGCGTATACGTCTTTAAAAAAAATAAAATTTTTAGATACATATTACTTTGAGTCCACCGCGCAACTGTACTTGAGGAAAGTGAGGAGGACCGTTCCATCAAGTCGGCTCACGATGAAACAATGACTCCCACCCACAGAGTGGTCAAGAACACTTAAGGATTGCGTGGGAGATGAGAGAGGGGTTCGTAACGAGAGACGGAGGGAACTGAAACAGAAGAGGGAGAAAGGCCGCAAGTTTGCGAGAGAGAAACAGGGGGGGAGATAAGAAGTGATCACCCCTTTTCGCGGTTCTCGCCTAAGGCCGATTTGTCACAATTAAACAGCTGGAGCATCCAAGATAAAACTGGCTGGAACACAACCTCCTGTAACCTCCTCATATTCCACTTAATTTACTCAAATATTTTTACAGCACAAAATGTATTTTTACAGAATTTTTGTCAGTCATTCGTTCAATTTAGGGAAGTATTTTACTGTTGTTAAGGCGTACTTTTGCATTCATTTTTACATCAGATTAGGTATTTTTACAGGATTTTTATCAGTTATTTTTTCAATTCAGTTGATTTTTTACTGTTTTCACGGTGTAGTAGAAGTTTGTTTTCGAGGAGATGGTTGAATAAAGCAAGGAAAGATCCAATAAATCGATCTCATAAGGTAGAAAACTTGTCTTCTTCCCGGAAAGGATAGCAAATGTACCAAAAGAAAGTTGAAAGATTGAAAATTAAGAATATAACGCTTCCAGATAGCTAAGTTTTGCTCTTACTCGCCTTTATTTAGACAGCCTACGTGAAGCGCGGGAAAAGTGTTTCCAATGACATTCCAATGACAAAGTTCAATAAACTTTAATATATATGACATCTATCAAACAATCGCTACTAATGGCTCACGGCTCGTTTTATGTGATTTTTATCCATTACATTAGCACGTCATTCAAACCACGTCCATTGGAATCGGATGATAAAGGATGCTGCGGGAAGCGACGAAACTGAAAATTGTTGTATGGTAAAAATACCTTAAAATCCACCCTTATATAATACCACAGACTTCTCGACTGCATTAGTGTTTTAGATGAAATTGAATAGTCTCTGGAAATTAGGCGTGCGACAACAGAAAGCATTAGAATTACTTAACGCGATATTATTAATTTATATTATTATCATCTATTTATTTCTATCCAATATTACAAACAACTATTAAAAAATTCCGATGGACGTGATTTGAACGACTTGCTAATATAATGGATAAAAATCACATAAAACGAGCCATGATCAATTAGAAGCGATTATTTGATAAATTTTATAACTATTATAAAGCCTGAATCACACGATCATTTTTTTCGTCGCGACGGGAAAAGTGACCGCTCCAGTGATCATTTTTCTGAATCACACGGTCCCTCCCGCCGACGCCTTTCGCATCACTTCCGATATCACAGCTTGTTGTCATAGGACCCGCATAACGAAAATATACAGCGTGTTTGTTTATCTATGTCGTTCCCACGATTGTCAAACGTTGCGCTGCCATCGCTCTATGCGGGAATGCGTTCTGATTGGCTGATATGGCGTTTTAGTGACGGTATCAGCGACGGAAAAAGCGAC
The DNA here is from genome assembly GCF_921293095.1 of Ischnura elegans. NCBI lineage: Eukaryota > Metazoa > Arthropoda > Insecta > Odonata > Coenagrionidae > Ischnura > Ischnura elegans. The sequence goes on along the minus strand of NC_060251.1, from coordinate 35,510,116 downwards.
CGAACAAGTGATGAAAAAAGTGATGGGAATCCTTGGGATGGGATGGGATGGGAAAAACAATTGCCGGCGACGATCATTTGCGAGTGATAACTCGGAAATGAGTGATAAAATGATCTTATGATTCAGGCATAAGGAAACCAAATATTGCCAGCCCAAATAACGTCATGTCTAAAATTATCCATACTATCCCCTTAAGAATATACAAAAAAGAATGGGCCGGCCTCCATATCTCAGAGGCTTCGACACGACTATCCCGTTCGCGACGCTACAACGCTACTCGACTTTCTTTTTTCTATCTATTTCCCCTTCGCTCCCTCCCCCTCCCCACCCTCTTTTGAGAATGGCGACGTAATTGATGAGCCGGGAATTGCGAGAGGGTGATTACGGTGAGTGGTGTCCCTTTTCCCAGTCACCCATGCACTCACACTGGAGGGCTGGGGATCCTGGGGACGCTGATAGCCTTCTCGTGTAGCGCTTCTCGCGATGACTAAAAAAAACGTGGGTGGAACCGAAAAAAAGGCAAAAAAAGCGAGAGAGAGTTCCACGATCACAAAATGCTTGCGTAAAAGCTTCGATGTTGCTTGAAATTATAGTTTCCAAAACAAACACCAATTGCGGCGTCTCCCGTAAATCATTTATGAGTATAAAGGAGCGCTCAAAAGTGGCTAAATCCAAAAGCATAGGATATCGACGAACTCTTCAATAATTCCAAAATTATAATGAATATCACAATAATCAAATAGTGGTACGTGGTAATAGCAAAGATTAAGTTTTCAAGGGTCTATAAAGAAATAAACGCGAAACAAAATAGGTCCGTGACGGTAGTTCACCAAAAGAACTAATCTATTTTAAACTTTTCCACGATTTTTATTATATGCGCGACGCGTATCAATACCGATAAATCATCACCAAGTACGGGTGAATACATCTAGAATTGATAGGCGTCGTTCGAAAAATAAAAAATGTGGCAATTACAAACGCTTTTTATCCTTTCGACGGAAAGTCTCCATAAATTCAAGCTAGTAAAGTCAAACCTTAGTCACAAATTTATTCCAAATTTAGATTAATTTTAAACATTAAACTAGTGAATGGAGTGGTGTTTGATGGCCGATCACCTCTATAAAAGTTTCAAAGGTGGTAGAATGTATTTGACTCTGGTTCTTTTGTACACACATTTGGGTCCTTTTTGTGAGTCCGCCTATCTGTTCCCTTCCCTGATACCATTGAGGTGGTGCGAAGCCAAGGGATATAAGTAATTTTTTTCTGAACGGAGTTAGGTACGGAAATTAGGCGAACACAACAAACGAGATAAAATAGATATCATTTAGTAATACATTTGATTTACCACTCGATGTCAGCACAGACCCTAGACTCACTCGTATCCCTTGGCCACCAAGTTTTTGTATACTTCTTCTATCAATTTCTGTACCTCACTCTGGTTAGAGAAAAAAATCACCTATCCCTTCGCTTCTCACTCCGTTAATTGATAGACAAGACTTTGTAATTATCGGAAAGACTTACAAGAGTAGCCGACGGATTCAACGACATAATTTTCCCCCGTGTCCACTGTTAATATTTTTATAAAATTCCTCCATTAGGTTGAAAATAAAAACACACATGACGTGACGAGCCACTGACTTAGGGAGCGATCAATTGCACCCCATTGAATCTAATGGCCAACTGACCATCAATTTGTCTTAAGTTGATGAAAGAGCTATCTCGTACGCTATCGCAATAAGATACTTGCGCAGCAGAAGAGCTGAGATAAGACGCAGCGCCGTCATTTATCATTAGTGGGAGCCATAAGTAAGCACTAGGACCCCCAATAACTTCCGCTCTCATGACATCACAAACATTACGAACTGAAAACGATAAAATTCCTGGAAATAAATAATGGTGCTTTATCTCACAGAATATGATGAATCAACTATCATAACTTACTCCAACTCATAATAAGTTGTGAATATTGCTTTACATATCTTTCTTTTGGAATCCTAAGGAAGTTCGTCACTGCCCCTTCGTCTTATCATTTCCAGAAAAATCTCCTTTTCCAACATTTCTAGGTTACAAAATAAAACTATAAAAGAAGGTTATCGTTATATCAATTTCCACTAACTTGACAAATACTGGTCTCTCTACCTGTAGCAATACTTGACAATGACGCAATAAGCGTTGAAAGTAATTTTAATAGTTAAAAAAGGTTGAAGTTTGCGTTTCCTAATTTACTATCTCATATTATAATGTTCACAAACAACTTGCCTCATGCCTTTTTATGCAGGATTTTCAAGAAATCTTTGAAGGCTTGCATGTTCCATGTAGCGACATTATTAAAGCAGAAGTTTCTAGGAAGAGCCTATCATCTTCTCCTACTCCATAAAATACAGGAAGGTAGGAGCACAAAGTATCTCACGTAAAGTATTAAACGTATTTTTAAACGTAAAGTATTAAAGTAACGTATTAAAGTCATGATGATCCGAGAGTGGAGAACACGTAGGAAGGAAAAAATGAAGAGATTCTGGTAAAAAAATAACTCAGCGCTCTCGAGATAGGTGGAAAAAAACAATAAACTACGAAAAATTGAATCATTACAAAGTGGTACGTGATAATGATAGAGATTAAAATTTTAAGTTTATAGGTAGAAATAAAACACGAAAAAATAAAAGTCCATAAAGTTGATGGCAGCATGGGGAAAATTTGTCCATTGTTCATTGGTCATATTTGTTTTACTCTTTTCATTCTTAATCCATAAACTTATTTGCACCGTAAGGGCTATGAACTCATGTAAAATAATGAAAAATTTGAACCAATGAAGCACACAATTAAGTCCTCATCCTCACCGAAATTAAACTCTCAATAAGTATGCAATTGAATATGAAAAAGGAAATGCAGGAAATATAAATACGGGCATATTGCTTCCTGAGTCATTAAGGATACCATTATGATAAACTTTCATAAGAAAAACTCTCACAATAGGTATTTGGAATAAATAGGAATTGACAGAGACAGGCTGCAGCACAGGGAACTTCATCACCGAAAGAACAAAAAAATGTTATGCTTTTCCACTCTTATTATTACTGTTTGTGTTGTAATATCAATGAATTTACCTATGAATTTACAAAAATCAGGTACGGGTTAAAAAATCTGGAACTGAAACGCTTAGTTAAAATCAGTGGACAAGTACCAACGCTTTTTTCTCTTTCGATGAAAAATCTCCTGAAAATCATCCGACTAAAGATTACTGTAATTTGTAATGACTGCTACACCCTTTTAAGTACCAGGGTATCATGTATGATATATTTGCTAATTTATCATTTTCTCATCTGAGTGTCTCAAAGTGTTGGACGCCCGCTTTTATCGTATCCTATACATTCCATAAGATATAAAATTTTTTTAAAGCGGATTAATATTTTTCAATTTTACTTCTGTAGAAAAATGAGGCAAACGCTAACTTTCTGCGGAAAATACACTTTCAGTTCTGAAGAGGATACTGACACGTGTTAAAACTTTATATATAAAATATATTATAATATTACTTATAATATAATATAATAATTATATTATATATAAAAGAGGATGTCTGTTTGTCTGTCCGCAATACATTTCCATACGGCAGCAGGGATTGCAACCAAAGTGGGCCTCTCAAAATAAGAATAGGCTCCTAAACCTCGTAGTGCTGCTTTCGCTTGCGTCTGACGCGTCCTTTGCGACGTTTTCTCACAGCTATTTCTTACGTCATATCAGACAACTCCTGCCATGGTGAATCCTGCTGGGAAGGCACACCTCTTAACTTGCTCAAAAAAGAAATCATGGAAGGATATTACACTTGCCTATTAATCACTTCGGTGTAAAAGTGTTTGCTGGGATATGCGCTCTCACTATGTTTTTGGTCTACGCACTTACGCATACATTAACAATTAAATTATTTTCACTTCACTAAGTACTGGGTCCCTGGGCACTAAAAACACCGGATGTATTACGTATGTATGTACGTAATTCCTATGTATTACGTAAAATCTTGGTGACTACATTAGGGAGTCGAGTACTACTCAACAAGCATCATTTCTTGAAAGGGTTGGTAAAAGCTCTCAATAAAATTAAAAATGAAAGCCCTGGTCGGTTCCGCTGGATCTTCGAAAACATCTTCGGCTTCCACGCCATGCTCCCTGGTCCTAGTGGGTGGAAACAGCAATGGGCGCCTCTATCCCCGAGCCCCTGTGCCTAATGACGTGTGAAATTCCCTATTTTCTCGAGCGAAACCGAGACTTCACGTCCACACCATCGCTCGCATTCCTTGCTTCTCTTTTCCAATTAGCAGGAAAATTGCTCACCGATTCTGCCGACGGTTCTGCGAGCGTTTAAGAAAACGTAAATCCATACATCACGATACGCATAAACTTCTCAGCCGTGACAATTTTCACCTTGTGTACTGAATAGTTTACGTTTTAGAATGTCAAGTTTGGAAAATTAAGAAAAAACTTTGCTTCCTACTAGTATCGGATTAGTTGACTGTATCATCAATATCACTGTTTCATCACTAGTCGTGAAGAAGGTACAGGGTATCGAAACTAGTCGACGATTAAAAGTTAATTTGTAGGAAGAAAAGTTTTTGTTCGATTTTATCCGAACTTAATTTTCACCTCGTTTAGGCCAGTAAGTAAGTCCCAACAATACGTTTTCAGAAATATAAATGACATTTCTCCTTGATATTGAGGAAAGCATGTACGATGCATACGAGAAAATACTGAGATAAAATATTCAAACATTAAAAATAGGCAAATGTTAAACACAGTGCACTCCTTATTCCTTGAAAAATTCAAGATGACAGCGTGAATATGAAGTAATGCGAAACGAAATATTCTAATATACGAAAAATGAACGAGTTTTTTTTATTTAGAACAAAAAATCTTCAATAATTATTATATAAGCCTCTCACGAGCTGTGTCCAGCTAAATTTGTGGGGTAAGGCGTCAACTGCTTGAATATGGTCCAAAGTGTCATTTAAATAACAAGCGGGACATAAAAACCCCTTCACACAAGTCCCATAACTCACGAAGTAGGAGTTTTGGAGAATCACGAAAACTATCACTGGGCCTGTATCATGTAAAGTGAGTTTCTAGTTTTTTTACCAGTTAATTTAGCTAAATACGAATGACGTCTTCCACAATATCTTTCCACATTCAGGGGAGATAAATATCTTTCCACGTCATCCCCGGTCGAATGGACTTTTTTGTTTCGAATTACTTCAAATTCACGCTGTCATCTTGATTTTTCAAGGTATGAGGAGTAGACTAATTAAAATTTGCCTACTTTTAAAGTTAGAATATTTTACTTTAGTCTACTCTCGCACGTACAGTTAGCGTATTTGAGATGCAGGCAAAGCCTGAACCCTGAAAATGTTTATTTTGATACCATAGAGAGTAAAGTTTCAAACCAGTACAGCATGAAGAAATATGACAAAATACGCCCAGTCGAGCGGGAGGTGTGCGTCTTCAGAACTAAAATTTCCTCAGTGTCCTCAAAAGTTGAGACACCTGTAAAAAATATGTATCTTGGCAATTAATTCGTTTATTTAAATAAATTAACTGACAATGTAAGGAATCTTAATTTTTATATGCGTTCACAAATACAACGAGCAATTCTTCGGTCGAGCACTAAATTTAGTCCTCGTTTTATATGACTAAAAAGCCATTTTTTGGCATAATAAAAAAATACTGATTTAAAAGCGAACAATAATCCATGCATAACTTCCAACAATTTTCCAATTAGTGCCTTTAAATCATTAGGAAAATCTATTTTTTTATCCTGGGGAACTTCCAAAAGGTTAGGTACAGAAATACCCAAATATTATTTTAATCCAACTTCACAATTATTAAATTTTAACACTCCGGATAAAAAAATCACTATTTCATGTTCAACAACGTGGTATTGCATTCTTGGAAGTCTATTACTCATACCATTTCTTTTCAATTATTATTTAAGAAGTCAAATTAAAAGTAGAAATTACTTCTGTATTAAAGAAGTGGTATAAGTAATAGACAGTCATACAAGAAACTCACGAGAAATTCAAAAAGTTCTGTAGATGTGTGTTAAAAGATTAAGCGTTGGAATGGAGGAGGAGTCGGGTAGGGGAGAAATTTTTTGAGGGTTTTCGCGTAAGCCGTCAGGTTCATTAGGGCGAAGCATGGGAAGCTGTGAGTCGGCCAGAGGAGGGTGTGGGCGCAAGGAAAGAGGAAAGGTTGGAAGGGAGATGAATTGACGAATGGACAACATCCATCGTGCGAGAGGTATTCTCAACAGCAACTCAAATACCACGCGTCGACCCCGCCAGCTGAGCGCCAAAGTTGTTAGCATTTAGAAATTATCTCACAGGGTCAGAAAAACACGTTAGGGAGCGAAAAAAGGGGCGGGTTCACTTTAATTACAAAATTTTGGGAACAAATTAATGAAAACCCCGGTTACTTTAGACCATCTGCGCATAAAAATGAAGACAGGGAAAACATGCGTATGTTATGGCAGTGGAAGCAAAAGAACTGGTCTAATACCGGGAGTTTTAAAACAGATATACGACTTCCCGTTGCATTTGTCTCGAAATTCACGTTTCTAACTCGAACGCACGAAAAATTACTTCAAGTAAACGAAGTTAACAATACAGTATTTGTTTTCTTCATTAAAAATTTCGTTGGTGGCCGTCCTGGTGATTAATTTTTTTTGGGTTATTACGCCGCACCGCGAACAGGAAAAAATTGACCAGCATCGGTCGGGAAACTTTGGGGCCACTTGACAATGACGCGGTAAAATACCCCTAAAATTTATTAATCGCCCACACAGTATTTAGCCATACGTGAGCTAAAAGGTAAATAAAGGGAGAAATACAGATAAATACCGCGGTTTCTGTTTACAAGACGCTCGTTTTGTAGTCAATTCAAAACGTCTGCGATAAACAACGGTACGCCTGTCGGTATCGAATATGATAGAATCTAGAAGAGATTTTCAAGCGCAAGCAACGAAGAATGAAATGGTAAATTCCAGATCTCATGATCCCCGATGTGACTGATTGGCTGATTCCTTAAAAGCGTAAGTTGACGAGTTGTACTTCATTAAGGACTCACGAAGAGAAATGCCAGGATTTTAATGGAAAGTTTACAACTTATTTTTTTTTAAATACACTGTGTTGTTCAATCCAGCCTTTTTCCATTTGCAAAAATAGTAGCAACGAAGTTTGGAGTTTCCACACAAACCTCAGAATTTTGTTCCTGCGCAACTAACTCGATTGCTCTTGCTTATCTTTACTAGGATAGACGACCTTTCTCCGCATGGAATTCAGTCCAGGACGCGCCCTTTACTGTGAATGCCACTCTGTAGATAGAAACGCGTCTTTGTCTATGCTAGACAATGCGACACCGTCTCCAAGGGGACGAAGAGCAGGCCGCAGATGAGACGATTCATAGCTCTGCGGCGGCGTTCGGTTGAGAGAGAGAGGACCAATCAAACGCCGCACCCACTAACTAAGCGCTGCGATGTCCTCTCCGTCTTAGCCGAGTGCTTCCAATTGATGAGCACCAGTCGCATCAGCCGGACACCCATTATCCTCCACAATTGATGGCACCCGGGTGCAGATTACGCCAAGAGGGGGCGCAGAGGAGGGGCGGTTCCACTGGAATTCAGGCAATGACGGATTGGGGGTGAGGAGGGCCGACCGCCCACTGGGGCAATACAGATATTAAGTTTCCTTGGACATTTCACTATTACTTATACCCGCGAATATTACAAAAGAGGATCCTCAAGTCGGCCTCTAAATCTGTCGTCAACCATCGCGTATTTAAATGGGTTTACAGAATTCGCCACTCGTGTCGCTGGCGGACAAATTGATCCGAGTTCCACAGGGGAATAAGGTATAATTAGGAGTATCAACCGCAATTTACATTCATGATGATGTGATTTATCAAATTTTATAACTTTTCATTGATATTCCTCGCAATTAAAAACATTATAATGAAAAATATTGGGAAAAAAGTGGATCGCACTGCACTCATCACTGCGCCGCGGACATTTTTGAAAACCGATTAAAATGCGACCGAAGCGGCAACAGAAATCAGCCTTCCATGAAATGGCATTGGGCCTCCTCTTTGCAGTCTCCTTGCTTATACCACTACTTTTTTACATAACGCGGCCCGAGTTAATTTACGCCTGAAGACGATGATAACTCATCGAAACCCAGCTTTTTACTGCCACCGGGACGATATATCTGATTTTTTCGTGATTGTGGAATTTTCAACGACTGTAATTTAAGTAAACCCCCATAGTCTATCTATGATTATAAGATATAAATATATCTCAAGTATTGGGAAAAAATCGAGATGCATTAATTAAAATAAATAGCCGAAAATTTTTAAAATCTGAAATGTTGCAAATTCCGGAAAATAGCTTTGGCAGTCTTCGCACATCCCACCCGATATTGGCTGGCAGTAAAAGGGTTATGTAAAACAGTAGTGGTATAAGTAATAGTGATATATCCAAGAAAACGTATAATGAAATACGACAAAGTTAATAATGAATTAGTGAATTTTAATGCAGATATTGCTACCATTACCGTAGTTTATAATTTTCTTTTTAGTCCATTAATTATGTGAGGTCAATTCGGGCGATTTTTGGACCCCCTCTCCTCTTTTTGTGAGATATCATGAAATTTGGGTCGACCCCTGAGGTTTGCCTTGGTAGAAATGGCTTGGTGGAGTTACTACTAGTATACCTGAAGAGGGATCCTTATTCAATTGTCTTCATGAGTGATTTCCTCAGCACAATCACTTGATATCAACCATATGTATGAGATATTAGGCCTTGATGTTTTCTTATATGGTTTCGTGGAGGTCTTATTTCAACCCTTCCAGTTATTTTGTTTCTTCAACGAACACTCACATTCAGGCTTTGAGTAGATTTTTCAACAATGCCACCAATTAAAATGAAGACAAAAAAAAAGAGCACTGAAAACAATAAAATAAAAGATACGATGTTCAGCCCTAATTTGAACAAAAACACAAACGTTCGTACAGATAAAAAAACAAAAGTGTAACACAATATAACAAGGCTAGCTTTCTCCACAGTCCACAATAACGCACTTTCCTGCGTCAACTTAGGGAACTTCAATCCGCTTAACTGCGGCATTGTATCCACGCTCAACAATGAAGTATGAAAAAAGCTTGCGGGCGATTTTTACGCATCACAAAAAATAAACTGGACAAATTAAGCTAATTTGACTTTTTAAATTGGCAGTGATGACTTTCTTTAAAAAATCTCGAGCTCAGCTATAAAATGAGATGTTTATTTTCAGCTTTTTTGCAACCCGAAACTTTCTCGTTAAGCACACGAAAATTTTTTTTGGATAAAAACCGTTTTAAACAAATCATAATGAGAGCCTCAGGATGGGAGTTTATTAATGAAATGGGCACGGCTGCATCCGCAGTCGTGAAACAATGCAGGGAATTACCGGGGAAAATTAGCGACGAAGTGACGCGAGCACGTAAAACGATATGAATCTCGAAGCGAGACGGAGAAAGACAAAAGACCACGCTGAAAACACAACACAACATCAACAAAAGCCAATACATCACAGGGGACAAACAGCTTCTCCCCCCTCATTGTTTCTGACGACGGCTATGTATAGAAAAGATGAGGTTTTGCATGCGCAATAATATTTAAAGTGGAGGACTAAAAACGCGTCGCGTCGTACACGAGTACCTTAGCTTTGTAGAATGTTAGAAAAAGTAAAGACGAGAGACAATTAAGTTTATTTTATATTTTTTTAAGCGTTACGGTGAGTTCAACGGTTGGAACGCACTTCAAAATGTAAACGAACAATTCCGTTAGCGAATCGTCGAACGAAAGAGAGTGGAAGTGTAAACAAAAAAAGGAAGATAAAGTGTGAAAGTTGGAATCACGTGACAATGGGCTCCCAAGTCACACGAATGACCAATCTCGGAGTCATCACAATATAAATAACTTGCGTCGCGAGTTGATTCCGCGAACAGACTTCAGCTCGCACAGAGGCGAGAAATTGAGCACGAGGCAGAGCAGAAATAGAAAAAATTACGGTGATGCAAGCTCGAAAGCATTCTTGAAGTGACGTGAGTTTAAATTCCAAACAACAAGAGAAGTAATAAGATTGAAAGGGGAAGTTAGCGCAAAAGAGAAAAGGTATATTCGATTGAATGATAGTGGAAGGTATGAGATTTTCTGCGAAGAAAATATCCCGAGCGCATAAATAAGTCAGGCTGTGGATTAAATGTTTAAACGTAGCTCAACGACAAATGTTAAAAATAATATATAATAATTTATTAAATTATAACGTTTATGGGCTTTCATTCTCTCATTGATTCAAGCCGAAGTGAAGGTTGGTTTGATAGGTGAGGCAGATATCGATTAATTTCCTTTTTTTAGCTTAATTCTCAAAAAAAAACTCAGGACATATTTCAAGAAGTAGTAGTTTTAGTTTCTCAAAGGTGTCTTTTCGTTTATGAATCGTTGTCAGTACAAATGTTTTGGATGTAGGTGCATAAATATTGAAATTGCATCGAATAAGAGGTTTCTTATTCTGCTCTTACAATCAGTTCAGCTTAAGTTAGAGGGCTGGCATATTCTGATGAATTAATGACAGCAGTTTTTCTACGGGCACGACCCAGGTTCCGAAACGTAGTTACATCTCCAGGTGTAACGTAATTATAATAATAATAAACTCATCTATTGCTCTAGGAGTTTTAACTCCTTTGGAACATAGAAATTGTTGAAGTGGTGAGCAGTACAATTATCATAGTAAGCTGAAATTAACATAGTAAGTAACTAGATAGTAACATTGTAAATTAACGTAGTTCCATCTTCAACCTGAAGATGTAACTACGTTAAGAAACCCGGGTCATGCCCATATTTTTGTGCAAATAATAGTGAACCTTACAAAGTTTTAATTCCTTTATTTCCAATATGGAGAGGTTTAACAAAATAAAGCCTGAAGTTATCAGTAATAAAATACATATTTCAGTTCTGCGATGACTCGTGCATGGTGAGATATCCTGCGAGTCCGAGGACGGAGTATGAGTGAAAGGGCAGAAGACGAGCGGAGGGCGTGCGAGAGTGAAATTGATGTTGCGGAAAGCGAGACTGCGACGTGGAGGGTGCGAGTCAACAGAGCAATGGGGTCTGACCGCACAAGGATACGACCGCACATACCTCATCCCACGGACGCGAGGACGGGAGATGGAAGAAAAAAAACAAGTGGACGGATGGACGGACGAAAGAGACCGCTATGGGGCATGATGCATCTCTCAAATTAAGCGGACGAGGGGGAGGGGGAAGGAGTACAAAAGGAAGACGAGAGAATTAGAGAATGGGTTGAGTGGGAGGGAACGAGGAATGGCTTCGATGAGACGACGGCAAGATTACAGAGAGGAGGCAGGAAAAGAAAACGGAGATTAGTCTGAGCGGGATCGTATGGGCGGATTAGCACAAGCGTCTATTACTATAATTAAAGTATTCTACCGTTTACGGTAGGTCTTCATGAAGTACTTAAGAAGCATTCTGAGAGCCTCCCCTTCCTTCAAGCACTTCAATCTTCAGTTCACAATAAGGCCTACTCGCTTTCATTATATCTAAAAATCCTATCCTCTTCCTCTCTCAACCTCATTTATTTCAAATTCTACTAAATAGCACTGTTTTCAATACCCCCTTCCTGCTCAGTATTTGCTCCATCCATACCTTCTGTCTCCTCCGTATCTCATCTAAAAGCTGTCTCTCCTCACCCACCATGTCCAGCACTTCATCGTTCCTCCTCCTCCCTGTCCACTTCACTTTCTCCATACTTCTCCACACTCACATCTAAAATGCCTCCAGCCTTGCCTCATCGTCCTTCCTAAGTGCCCAAGTTTCCGCACCTTAAAGCGCAAAACTCCAGATCAGGCTCTGAACTAATCTTTTCTTTTAACCCTTACATGGCGATCCTCTCATCAGCTCTTTCCTGTTCATGAAAGCCTCTTTTGCTAACGCAATTTTCTTCCTGACGTCCTCACTACTGTTTCTAATACGCTCCCCAAATAGTTAACACGTTGCGTACGGATGGCGAGAATTCTCGTCATTTTTTTCCCGAACGTTCCGGACGGATGACGAAGATTCTCGTCATTTAAGCGCGTCAACCTAAACAATTTTAAAGCGTACAATACGTATTCGTTAGAATGTTTTCATTTGTTGTTCGTTATTCGTAATGAATTGATGCATCATAATGTTTGATTGGGTAGAGTTATATTCTAAACATTAGCTTTTTAACCATGTTTAAACCAAAGACATTACGCCCAGGCACATATTTCCAATCTCGGCGTTCCTAGGAATTTAAATACCCCGGCACGCAACGTGTTAAATTGCTCTACCTGATCAAGTTTTTCACAACTTTGAGTCTAAGATACCTAGCTCGCGATGCTGTACAAAATCCCATCACCTTGATCTTTCTCAATCGTCCATTTCTTTATTCTATTACGCAGCTGTCTTCCGCGATGACTAGTATCAAAGAGTAAGTATATATGAGAGTGGTACTAGTAGCATAGAGTAAGAATATACTTACTCTATGCTACTTAGTATCAGGTGTCCCCTGCCTTGGAGACGTCCCAGGCTAATGCCGACGTCCCCTGCGTTTCGCTGCTGCTCAACCTCCGAAAACCTACCCCTCACATGCGACGAAAGTGCTGAGCGCATGTCTGGGAGGAAGAAAAGGTACGTTCCCAGCACCCTGCCGTGCGAACGTACCAGTTAAGTTCGCAGCAGTGAAAGGGTTAACGGAAGGCGCCAAGGGGACCACGGCTTATCGAACCATTCGACGGACGGAGTGTTGCGCTTGAAATGACCACAGCAGAAAAATTCAAGCAGGGTTCGGGCAATCTAAGAAAATTCTCTGCCACGGCCGGAATTTGAACCCGAGCCCATAGGGTAGAAAGCCAACAGACCTCCAACCCGGTCCCATCGGGCCTTTCATTCAAGATCTCAAGTAAGATTCCTTCTATATAAATTTATCATTTCATTGATAACTACTTAAGCGGACGATATTGAAAATATTTTTTTAAATGTTTTAAATTGAATTTTAATTCAGAATTTGTCGGAATAGCACAGAACGGTTTCCTTCTTTCCCTTCGGTAGAGGAACGCCATAAACTCGCCCGCTCCAGCTGCTCCGTAATCCACCATTCATCCAATTCCGCCAAATCACCCGTTTCCTTGGCTCCGCACGGAAAAGTTTTAATTGCACCGTCTCTAACCCAGCGTTTGAGCGCGAGCTAAACTCACTGCTTCAGCTGAGCACAAACTTACGTGCAAAACCATGGAGAGAGAGAGAGAGAGCACAGGGAAATAACGTAATTAATCCCAGAGGAAAATAATTGAAAACCCTGATTGACTTCAACATCTAGTTCGCACTAATTGTTTACGCACAAAAAACTTTGCAATCAAAAATAATTATCATTTTCATCAGTGTGTAAGATTTAACTTGAAGAAAGCAAAACGTAAAGAAGAACAAAGGCAGAGCAAATGAAAATCATGTGATTAATCCCACAGCAAAGTTATTGAAACCTCGATTTACTTCGCCATTCATTGCATACTAATTTTTATGCTAAAAATATTATATACAAAAACTCAACTACAATTAAGTTCATCTGTACGTAAGATTGAACTCAGTACATGTATAAGTCTGATTCGAGGCAATCAAACATGAATAAAACAATGCCTTAGTTGAGTACGTTGAGAATGCATTATAAGAAGTGAAAAAATAATTCCTTTAAAATAACATTTAAGGGACTTTTGGCGGGAAAAACCGATACCAATCACTCAAGAACGTTAAGCAGGTATATGAGAGTCAATTTTTAATAATGATTATGAGAGTAAAGTCTTTCAAGATCTCTTCACATACAAAATATAAGGCTCGCATCGCTCAAGGTGAGATAAATATATGATATGGAGACTCCCATATTAAAGTGTGGCTTGAGAGATGCATTCGGGAACGAGAGATAAACAACTCGGCAGCCATGGCAACAGATAAAGAGGAGAGGTGTGAAAAAGTAGTGAGAGGAATGTGGAATTGGCGACGGAAGAGAAGAAAGAATCTGCTTTCAAAATGGCAAGGAGATTGACGAGGATAAATATAATATTCAAATTGGGCGCAAATATATTTCTCTCGAGACAGAGGGTTGGAGTTCAGCCTCGCGCAATGACATTCATCATTTTCGAGTAACTTTGCGGGTGATCGACCATACAAAGAAGCGCCAGGTAGTCACAGCAACATGAGCGTTGACATGGTAAAGGCGACAGTGGCTAAATGAAAAAAAAATGTTCCTTCACGCATTAGAAGAAATTGATGTCACCAGGGTATGAGTTTCCATTTTCAATGATAAAATAGGAATGAGTACCAATGAAATTAAAAAAATTCGAAGGCATCGCCAAATAGGGTATCTACATCTCGTTTTTAGATTTCATCCGATAAAAAACTAAAAATGATCAATGTGAGAACGTGAGCTTACTAATTTTGATAAAAAATTATTATAAAATATGTTCTAATTAGAAAATTTAATGCTGGAGAAAGTTACATTTAAATAAATCTCTTTAAATAAATTAAAAAATTATGTTCCGATTTTATTTAACGTTAGGTAGGTATGGATCCTCAACGATTATTTTTCTTTCTGTTAGGAGGTTAGCCGAAGAATATAGAAATAAAGTCAATTACCCCTTTTAGCTTAGATTACACAATTTAACTTAACGTAATATGACCTCGAAGCTTTGTTTCACAACGAATTTTATTATGGTTAACGTATTAATTTAGTCACACCACCAATGGTAACCTTACAGTGAAAACAAAAAGATTTTCTGGGTCACTAAAGCCAAAAATCCTTTTCAAAATCACAACATTCAGCAGTACTTGTCGTTGTAGTACATAATTTATCAATGACTTCTGCCTTTTCTCGTTTTCATATCGCAATTTCCTTTCCTCATTCGTCATGTCTAGTAACCCTTCCTATCTGTCCCTATTCGAATATTTACATCTTACGTCTTCATTCTTATCCACAACTCGAAAAACAGAAGAATTTATCCATCCTTCTTTCTCAATAACCATGTTCTTATCAAAACAAATTTAAAACTCCCGACTTTTATTTACTCTCCTTAAATAAAGCATAACGTATTTTCGTTGACAATACATTAATTTCATGTATTCTCTCTCTCTGGTTACGTAAAAACTGCTGCCATTCCTCTATAGTGTTCTGAGTATGTGGTGAAGTTAATTTAAATGCTTTTTTGTTGGCATATCCAAGTCAGTAAGCCCTCCATCTGCATCACACGGGACCTTTTCTAGCAAAACAAGCCGGCAACATTTCCTTACTATTTTTTTACTAATCGCCACTGCATAGGGCTGAAATAAAAGGACTTAAGAACCACCTCCTTCATAACGCTGGGAAAATATGGCATCGTCAGCGGAAGTCAGCCTTTGATGGATCTAATTTTAAAAAATAATTGGACAGTCGTCAAATTTCCAGGTCCCTCATCCCCTTAGTGTACCACAGGTTTGCGACGTCTCCAAGCGATCATGGCCTGAACTCATCTCCTAACTGCGGAGGAAGGAGAGACGTCATTTACGGGGAGGTCTCATATTAAAAATTTCCAGGGAGGGGGAAAAGGGGAGAGAGGAGAAAGGAATAAATCCCAAGGGAGAGCCGTGGAGTGGGAGTGGTTTTTGAGGATGGGACGAAGGGAAAAGGGAGGAAGATGGCAGCACTGTGGCGTGAGAAAGTGATGAGTTAGGGTTTGCGAGGGCCATAATGGAACAGTAGCCACTTGGAGAACCTAACGGCGAGAGATGGTATGGACCCATAAGGATACTCTGCCTCCACTGCGCGGTAAATAAAATTCTCAATTTATTTAATCATTAAAAAACAGCCGATACGGCCTTTACATTGAATATAAAACTTTTAGTCTGAAGTAAAATAAACTAAAAAAATATTAAGAGGATAAAAACAAAGATTCAGGAGAAGATGGCTTTTCGAAGCTGCCTCTTCAATGGCCAAAATGGCATTGAGAGATTCAAGGACGGCCAGCATGGCAAGGGTAGGTAGACGAAATGGTTTTGAAAAAGGTCCGTAAATCCAGTCAATCGCAGGTTTTATAAAATTAGTGTTTATAAAATTGCTAATTTCAAGCATAACATCCTTCAAAATAAACAATTAAATTAAGAAACGCAAATTTTCAAAGATTATATTTTTCAACTAAAGTTTTGCAGCAATTTGACACACAGTAACGCCATTTTGACTCTGTTTAGTGAATAAATTTGATAAATAAGTAATAATAATAGTAGCAATAATGAAATAAAAAATTATGTAATAATAACAATAATAACGTAATAATATAATAATGTAATAATAATGATGTCTGGAACGATCACAGGTTTCTCAAATTACGATCATTTCAATATAAATGGACAGCACATTTGAAAAACACCCATCACCAGGTCGGACTCGAACCCAAGACTATCGGTTTGGCAGGCGAGGACTTAACCCGAGGACAGCAGAAATAATATTTTTTACATAAACAATGTTTTCTTTAAGAGTAGAGTAATTTAGCGACGAAAAGCCATGAATCATGAGACGCATGGACGAAAATGAAAAACAAAAAGCGGGGCAAAATGTTGAGTAAGGAGAAAGGGAGAGTGGAAGCTGCAGGGGGAGATGTTGAGGAGGGGTTAAGAGGAGCAAGGGAGTTGAAGCATTTCGATCGGCGCGCCCATAGAGGGGCGAATAGGAAGAGAACCCTCTGCGCATGCGCCGAGGGAAAATACGGAAGAGATTTCATTATTTTCTTCACCCGCTCCCTCCAACCCCCCTGCTGTTCTGCATTCGCGTTTCCCCCTCCTCCTCTGAGCGTCGCAGTCACCCGGGAGGGGAGGGGGCAACAGAGAGGGGGGTGTTTGGGGTCGAAAGTAGGGTGGGGGGGCAGTTGGCCGCGTCGCGTCGCCTCGCTGACACCGAGGTTAGAGGGCGTTGTCCCATTTCGCTTCGAGTCTCCCCGGCGTTTAAAAAAAGGGGCTACGGGAGCACGTGGCCCAGCGAAGGGATTGACGACACCGAAGGGTACTACTATCAGGGAATAGGGTAGTTTCCTTCATCAAAGAAAACGAAAGGCATTGATTGCGACTCGTTGCCCACCATAAGCAAATTCATAATATACATATTATTTGGTTTTAGAAATCCCATTTTAGACGAATGTTAATGGTCAATTTTAACCTCATTTGAAAAAAGCCAGATTGGCGCCCATGCGATGCCACTCCAGTTGACATCAAAAGGACCTAGTTTCTACACGAGTAGATAGGAGTTTTTCATCGTCTGAGATTACCAATGCATGCATGAGGCACAGAGCTCAGGGAAACATCTCTTAACAATCACCCATTAAAATTCCTGTGGACGGAAAGTTTCCTTCGCTTGATAGGGCATTAATGATCCTTATTTAAGCCAAGCGCTACCTGCTAGCAGGGTACTCTATGCTACCGCCATGCTCGGCAGCAAGCAGTCTGCATCGTAGCGGCGTTCATAGCCTCTAACTCAGGTGGACTCACACAGCAGCAGCCAGACGTCACACGGGCTTTTCCCAGCAGTCATGTTTAGCCGTCGCGTTTTTGCACGCTTGAAATTTTTCATTTAATAGATTTTGAAATTTAAAAATCTTAAAGCGTGGAATACGTACTCCAGGAGTAATAATCTTTCGATTTAGGCAAAAAAAGTAGGAAACTATTGTTCACATCAATAAAGGTATTCCATCACAACTTTTATACGTATCCTGCAGCCATTATCACCTTGCGTGCTATATGCGTAAAAATACGCCATCCGTCTTTTGAAAAATAGTAGTTTGCCATTTTTTTAAACAGAGGTGTATGCTCAATATATCAAGGCCATAACAATATGCTCAATAAATCAAGATCAACTATACCAACTCAAACAATAACCTCTAAATAAACAAGTGGAAAAAAACAAAAGCAAAAACACCTATTCCTCGCATCCACGGTTGGTTACTTAGCAACAACTCCAAAGTATTTAAAATAGCCAACACTAGGCCTTATATCTTCAGTACTAATGTCAGCATGGTAAGTATTAAGAGGTCGCATGATTCTGAGCTGCACCGGTCTTGTTTAGACGCGTATAACTAGTTTAAATTCTCCGCTATCCTTTTGAAGTTTTCAGGGTATATATGATAGATCCTTTGCAGCATCGTAGAGTTACCCAAATAAATATGAACTTTGGGAAAACATATTTTGGCGTATTATTTTATTTTTAGTGCACTAGTGGTCGCTAATAAAATCGATATACGTACGGAAATAGGAACACCAGACCAAATTTATCGCGATGCGAGATATTTCCATAAAAAAGGTCTCACATGAATGTAACTTTGTAAACCACACAAAACAACGCGCGGACATATTCATTTATTAATTTACTTTAACGGATAAATGCATTGGATTTTAAATTTCAATACGATAACTACTCACTGAAATATTAGTCAATTATAATTTAGGATCAACAAATCTAGGATAAAGCTAGTCCTTCTAAAACTAGATACCCATTGTAATTCGTCTGACAAATAATAGATGTGAATTTTTTCCACTTACGTTACCTACCTAAAACAAAAATTCTCAGTTTTCTTATCAGGACGGATTATCTTCCGTTTTTGAGATAGTTTACAGGAATTTCTATATTTTGCGTCAGTAGTTATTTTTTTACATCAAAACACTTGGAGGGAAGTCAAGGCAAATCCCTAGAGTTTTCTATATCAAATAGATGCTTCATTTAAATGCTAGACTTAGAATGAAGGAAAATGCTGCATACGCACTGATTTCCGCAAAATGAGTCACCAGCGCCGACAAATAACGCGGTCGAGAGTAAAACTACACCCGAATACCTCCCAAACCTCAAAGTGGCCGCACATTCATTACCTTGTTAAGGAAGGGCATGCAATAATTCATAATTAACGACGATGATTCCGGAGAATCGTGGACCACTTCCTCGAAGGCCATTAATATTCGTAGAGGCACTCAAGGATACTTTGAGCCCAAATGAACATCATCAACTAACAAAGGAGATATCACATTCTTCTCATGGGCAATAACCCACTTTCCCGTTCATCTAAGTCAAAAAGCCCTAAGTAGCTTTGGCTAAAATGGAGCATTAGTTTCCTCATCAGTACTGCGGAACTGAGATTCTTCCCGTCCCAAACTCCAAGCTAATCTACAACGCGGAACGTTCGTGATTACTTACTGATCCATTAAAGCTGATGACCAAGCCATTTATCCGGTAAGGTTTCACTTTCTGAATAACCGCAATGCACCTAGTTCACTACAGGCGTCATATGCGTTGACCGAATAGCGCCCACTGACTATGATTCGTTTCAATAAGATGCGAATCAAATTTCAAATATGATGGAGACGTAAGGTCCATAAAAACTATGTGACGGAATGTAAAATTCAAGACTAAAAACCTAATTGAAATTTGACGAAATATGATCTAAAAGTCTATCAACAATTGAAAATAAACGTATCTACACTAGCCACTTTATTTCACACAGGAAAACATGCTATAAGGGGACTCAGCATACTAAATTATCATAATCAAGTTACCATAATTAACGCAGCTGTAGAACGCGCGAGGTAGCTCACATTTAAACCTTTCTTCCCTTGAAAACGACCCTTTCTTCAACAACCTTCACATTTTTATCCTCCGCCAGTTAACCCTTACTCCAAGTCACTCAAAAAAACGTACATAAGTGGAAGTGAATCAGTGTACGTGTAGCATAAAACGTGTCGTAGAAAGTTGCATGCAAAAAGAAAACGCGCCGTGCTTCTTCATCAATTATGTGCATTTATCAAATCAACATTAAGAATTTTCACAAATCAGTGACGTAAGCCAAACGTGTTACTAAAGCAATGGTTTTATCAATAGATTTCCATACCTCGCCAAGACAACCTGATCAATTCATTCACCAGCACAGAGGTACGTATTGCGTTACGCTACGAGCCATCTGTTGTTTATGATTGCAAAGTGTCTAATATTGCAATCAGTAATTTAATAGAAAAATGATGTTTTGGAAATCATGATTTCACCACTGATTTCCATACCTTGACAGGACAAATTAATAAAGTCATTCATCGAGTCATCGGTTTCGTAACATCGAAATATAAATCCTTAAAAGGCAATGGTGTCAAGCTTCACGAATACTTCTTTTTTTATTTTCGTGATTAATTAATTAGTTTTTTTTTCACGAGATGTATTCTACCATTATTTAAGGTGAAAAAATCAAGTCAGAAAGTATGCTATCGAAAATGCGAGTAATACTATCACGTGCGTACCAACTTGATTTGCGATTAAGAAATAGGAGGGTTGAACAATTTTACACACTTTTTGGCACCCTTCCGGGATCAATGAATTTCCAATATTTTCCCTCATCACTTTTCCAATTTCCATCAACCATCAGCAAGTATTAAACCAATAAAGTCCACTTTTTCCGGAGAGATATCGAGAAACAACATATCGAGTGATAAACAAAGATTTCACAATACTCACTACTTTTATTTAACAGCTCACAACACGAGTTTCGATTGCCTAACAATCATCGCCAGTTGCTATGAAATTAGAGGCAGTGTTTGTCATTTGTTTATCAATCATAAGAATTATAACCGTCATTTACTCTCTAAATAGGCTAGTCCACAATGAATTCTTAAATTGCTTACCTGAAGATGCTGTAATGAGCGAAATATTGATTACATAATTTATTTTCAAGGGTGATGGTCTCCCGTTATTTAATTTTCAGAGTAATGATACAAACAGCTATAGTAATTTTCCACAGAATTTTATTTGCTCAACCGGTTTCAATGTTTGCACATAATTATCAAGAGCTGTCAAGACAATGTTTCAATGATGTGTACACATTAAAACCGGTTGAGCAAATTTAATAGTATGGAAAATTACTACAGCTGTTTGTATCATTATTATCGATGGATTTCCAAAAAGAGAATTCGATATAATTTCCGTGATTAAACTATTGATCTACCCAGCCTCGATGCTTAAAAAAAACTATATCATTAAAAAAATCAACTGAGTCGATCCGCCGTCGCTTTATGGGGTCTTTTATCGGCGTTACCCCCTTCACAACCACCAGCATAGGTTGAAAAGAAGGACACAATTTTCTGAGACAAAGAGAATGAATCTTTGCAGCCCCGTAAGCTCTCGCCTAGGTCATCAATCATTCCAGCAAAAGGGCTCCCTTCACCATCCTAGGACCCTGGCGCCTTTAAGGGTCCTCCCAGCCCTATATCTCTCTCCCTCCGTGATCGCGACTTTCCCTTCCATCTCGCATAGGGGCGGAAGACCCTTTGATATCGCCTGGCAAGGAAGGGAAAAGTGACGTCTTTCGAAAAATTCTCGAACAATGGCAAGCGTTACCCCCGAGACGGATAAGAAGTTTTGAATGGACCGAAATGTTTTGTCGGTAAAACCATAATTGGCCAGAAAAAAAGAATAAGTACAAGAAAAACGGAAGAGTCCATCAATATTTTAACCGCGCGGAAGTAAGAAAAGCGATCAGTTATAGCACTTAAATGATCGATGCCCTTCTGTTCAATTTTTACTCGAAAGATACAAAAACGGCGCAAATTGATCAGGACAGGGTTTTAATGCTGAAGGTAAAAATTGCTTGAGAGGTGAGGCATGTGAGATTTATGATGCCTTACAAGATCTTAAATAGATTTGAAAGCGTTACGCTAGGTGAAGAGATTCCTTTAGCTTAGAAACAATATCAAGCTATCATTAATTTCGTCCTTTTAAACAAAAAACAATCAAAATATAAAATAGACACAATTTCAGATAAATGTGCAAGTTTTGTTAATTGGGCCACACAAGACCTTATTCGTTGATAAACGTTTGAATTTCACTCCCCTCGCTGCTTAATTTTATTACTTGCAATGAATACTCCACAGAATACCCGTAATACACAGCATACCCGTTCAGTGTTAAAAAATATAACTTCTTGATGACTGCGTCAAAAGTTATTAACGAACTTGTATTAATGGATATGCAAAAGTTAGTAATTATCCCCTGGTAAAATAACCAAGTTAAAGTTGATAACTCAACATGGATTTTTCAGTGAAATTCCGTAAAGCGGAATTATAAGTTACCTTACTCCAAAAGTGTTTCAAATTGAACCTTACTTCGTGAACTAAAGTATAAATGTGATGTCCTCATGTACTGTGATGACTAGTACCAGAAGACGGCTCTGTGACCCGAAACGCGCTCTAAGCATTTAAATAATTCTGGAAAAGTTCCACTATCTTTCATTTCAATATTTTGACAACAATTATGAAAAAAGCCTTTAATGAAGAAAGTATTGTAAAGCCTTTCCAGAAGATGAAATTCTATAAATTACCGCCAAATACATTTTTTACTATCCTAAAAGCAATACGTAAGACATAATTGGAATGATAACCCCGCTTCCACGAAAAGAAGAAATGCGTATACCTGTCTGATGCCTCCATTGATCATAGAGCGTTTGCAAACCAATGGGAGAAGGAAGTGCCATCATTATTGAACAATCAAAACAGAACAATATCCTTCTCACGGCAAGACACTTCAAAAGGATACGTCAATGTCTAATAAAGGTAAAGATACAAGAGTACCGGACCATTAACAATAATTCTTACGCAACCTAAACTAGTTGCAGGGGATAGCTAATCGAGCTAAACTCAAGTAAGGGGTAAACTTACATCTAGCACATATAGCCATCAATAAACTGCAATGAACGGGCGGGAGTTCACCAGAAGCTTCACTCGCACTCACCTGGAAATAAAATGAAATACAAACATTAGTGCGAAGACAGTTTCATTAAAAAAAATATTTTGGGATTAGCAGAGAAATCGCCAGATTGGAAATTGGGTGATAATTATGTTATATTCACAACAAAATGTATGACAGCTACAAAACAGAAAATCATTCGTGAATGGCAAGCCAACTCGACATTCTCGAATTGTTTCAGATAATATACAGTCACCAATTAATTATTTTTTGATAAACCAGTAACTCAAATTAAAAGAGGGGCAGGACCGCCAAAATTTTGAATAAAGGCCAGCTCGTTACAAAAACGGCATAAAATATGAATAATGTACATTTTAACTCACAATCAGGCAAATGCCAAGAGTAAATAATCCACTTCATTGAAATTTCGGCCACCAAAAAAATCCGTTTTCATTCCATAACTGCCGCGAAGTTACTTGTATAATTCCCTCAGAAAGATATTTTAAAACCATTTTCATATATTGGAAAAAATGTGTATCGGAAAATATATAAAATTGATGAGAAAAAATACGCAAGGCCTTTACATAGCAACTAGCTTGGTATGATTCTAGGCCACCAAGCACAGTTTTTGCTCTATTTTACATTTATCTACAGAGATATTTGGGGTTTGCAAGGTTTAATACTTCAAAATTAATTGCTATCTATAACCTTCACCTGAAGCTCTTCATCCCAATACTTGTCGTAGTGTACCAGATAAGCATAAACTTCTATAGACGATTGCGCAAGTACGGATAAATATTATACCTCTTTGCTTACTAATGCTCTGTATAGAAAATTAGTGACTCGACAGTCATTGAGAATTTATGTTTGACGTGGGCTGTGATAAAATATGACTTTAACCAAAATTGGGAACAGGATGCGGTGGCTTCAAAATTTTGCATGAAAAGAAGGAATGAATTTACCTGAGTTCGAATGGACCATTCGCAGTGTCAAGCAGTATTCTTAATTCTTCAAAACGAAAAATATCAAGACTTCCACGGTACCACATTTACTCCAAAAATTTTCCTTTCTTTGGAGAGCCTTCGCAACTTGACTCGCTCCCACCGAGCAAAACCTTTCATTCTTAAATGAAATCTCCAGAGAAACCAATTTCCCACTCTTACATATTTCTGGATATTAAATGCCGCTGTTCCATTTTCTCTCACCTATTATATTTTCAAATTTTCACATTTCCCTGACGCAATTTTTATCCGAAGCATAATTTACTTCTAGGGGATAGAGATGTTTAAAGATGATGTTTAAAGATTTTAAAGATAAATATGATGTTTGATGCAACAATGTTGTTTTCCGCATATTTTTCCGTAAAGCATTTTAGATGCCTTAGGATCTTTAATAATTCACGATCAATATGTCTTCAATACAGAGGTGCAATTATAACAAAATAATAAAAAGCAATGTTCAACACCTATATGTTTAACGATTTTTAATGCACCAACCAAGTATCTACAGCCACCGTAAAGATATAGCGGGAAATGATATTATGAATACGATAACGCATGAAAATTGCAACTGCTGATAGATAATTGTACTAAAAGTTAACGACTTTTTACGAATAAATGTGGCATGCGTTAGAAAAAAATAAAAGACACAATAAAAGAAGAAACTATATCATCGTAATGCTATGAAGCCTAAGAGCACAGCTGATTGTAGCTTCTCCGCGATTCACCGAGAGTAATCGATTACATAATACATATTAATAGCTTCAAATAAAATTCAGTATTCATTACTTAATTCAATATGAATTATTTAACCCTCATGATTGCTTTCACTTAATATTAGCTCAGAAAAATGAAACTAAAAATATCATCAATGATGAATTCAAAAAATATACGGGGAAATAAATTATTCAAAAGTCAATTATTTTATAATACTCTTCTGTGGAATATTTATCAGCATTAACCATTAGCAATCGATATCAGTCGGTTAAGAGTTTCAAAGAGCATTAAATAACAGTTATCAACATTGACATTTTACACTAATTCTTTGAAAATAACCCTGCCTCCTTTCTTAAAACCCAGTGTTATCCATCATTCGAGTTATAATCATGCAGTAACAAGCTAGAGATAAAATAAAAAACCATAAAATGATTCGATATTGCAATTGTCACTTGATGTGTGTCCAGTGGTGTACAATCACTGTCCACCGAAAAGCAGTCGGCGAAAATATGCTTAAAGACTAAACTTACGATGATGTCTACCTTACACAAGTGGAAATTAGTGGTTATTAGTATGTACATGTAATTAGTACGGTCTCTTTTTGACAAGATACCACTCATTTGTTGTACATGCTCTCCGTGATAGGTTTGATTTCCAGGGCATTACATGTCAACTCATGCCTTTTAAGTTTTCTCCATAATGTTACGTAACGTTGATACGGAAATAGTAATGAAGGGGATCTATCGAATAATAGAAAAATTACAGAGCAGAGAACGCTCTAAGATCTAGCCGTGACTAGAAAATAGCCAAAACAGATGGATGAGAAACAGGAACTGGAATATTGAAAGCCACCTGATGGCAAAGTGGAAAAATCAGAGCTATCAAAAGAAGCAAAGACCTTGTACCGAAATTTAAAATCAATAATGAGAGTAATTGATTATTCAAAATTGAAATAAAATTCTGAGGAAAGAATTAGAATGTTGAAAAACGCAGTCATAGAGCAAGACCGATCCATTAAAACTTTACGTAAATTAAAGGAAAAACTAATAAAATAAATTATGATGAATGATGGCATAACTGCAGAGCGAAAGAAGTACCACTTAAACGCACTGTCCCCTACAGTGCCACTCGAGAGAGTGAAAGGGAGGCAACCCAAGAGGAGGTTTCAAGGCCAGCCACACTAGCGCAAATGAGACAAATGCGAAAGTCGCGGTTAACCTCTTCGCACGTCTCGACTGACAAAAGAGTCGATATACTATGGTACCAAAATAGATTTTCCGCTTAAAGAAACTCCAGTCAAATGAACAGTTAACGTGACGTGCCGACATGAGAAAATTTCTCAAGCTAACTTTGTTCAAGGATACAATGTTTACGGAAATTTCATCAGAAAATTCGGCAACTCTGGTTTATTTGAGAAGAATTTGATGGATTTCTTGCGAATTTACGCAAGCATAACAATGCTATATACTTGTTTTCCCATTCAAATTCTTAGGTGCATGGATATCGAAGAATGGAGTCCCCTGCAAATGAATTTCACTCAACCACATATCGTCTCCGTGCTTTGAAGGTATGAAAAATTCAAACACGCAGAATCATTTTCTATTAATTGGGAAGCTGTTTTTTTCTTCCGAAAATCAGAATTAGTGCTTCGAAAGAGAGAGGAACCAATTTTAAGAGATAGCGTTTTACTATATGAACAGTAATCATTGCTAGAAATTTAATTAGAAATTAGCGGCAGCGGTTTTAACATTAATTCCTGATAATTAAGTGCTCTGAATCCCAAGTCCAGTTAGTGAGCAAGCCATTCAGTATTAGAAAGTTTTAATCTCACAGATATTCCCATAGGAATGAAAATATAGTGGCCGAATTAAATGAAAATCTGTTTAATATAAATAAAATCCAGTACCGTCTCCAAAACTATATACCTTCCCACGATCTACGACGACCATTTAGCATCCAATGTTATCTTTCTTGTGTGCTTGCCAAACTTCGAAGCATACAGAGAGTCTACTACTATGATACAAAATAATCTGGATATTTATCAGTTTACTTATTAAAAAATTCGGCCATTTTGAAGCATTTTAAACATCTGTAGAAAAAAAGACGACCAAATATTCAGGCATTTAGCTCAATCGGAGACTAAGGCTTCAAACCTAGTTATTATAATAAATCTGGCCCAAATGCTAATAACTGAATCCATTTTAACTTAATTTCTTCTTTCAATCAAGATTTAAATACTATTTTTTATTCCTGGAAGAGTTTCATCACAAAGAACACGCCTTAGTACTATGCTAATGCGCCATATTCGCGCTCTCACCGCTGAGCAGTGAGCAAGTCAAAAGCGCAGGCAGATTCTGGGTTCACCATGAATTTATGATCCCTTCAATGCCTCAAGAACTAGAGAGCGAGTATCTAAAGCAGCAACGATGAATTTTCTATGCAAGTCGTAGCGAGATGAGGACGTCTTTCCCAACATTATGAAGCGTTACTTGAGCAAAAGCGATGATAAGACACGACCTCACTTGGGGCAAAAAAAGCCAATTCTTTTTTCAATTGGACTGGCAAAGGGGACGAAACAGTCTACCTACGCCTTCCCAACTTTTCCCACGCCGCGCCGTCTAAATTCCCATAATGGTGATTAAAAGAAGGAACAAAAGAGCCTCTATGAACGCCATTAAAATTACGTCAAGTTCCAAGGGGTCGTAATTTATGGAGCAAGATACCGCAAAGTCCGCTTCAGTCATGCGCCAGCGTTAAACTTCCCATTACTGCCATTATCTTATTTCTTCCGGCCATCGCCTTCCAGAAGACGTTCCTTAGTTTTATCCTCCCACGAATTCTCTCCATCAAACAGCCTCATTTTATAGGTGCTCTTAGCTGAAACAAAAATGCATGGTTATAGCGTTGATTAAAAAAAGACGAGCGATTCACCGCGACATCGTTCTGTCGTTGAAGTTGTAAGACGAAGTAATTTTACTGAGCATTAGCAAGAGGAGAAAATGCCAAGGATATGGGTTAAATGAATAAAGAGGTCGCTTCACTCTCTTTTCAAGACGCATAGCACGTCTAAAACCTTAAGCCATCGTCTTCATATTTTACGGGAATAGAGAGTAGACTTGAGTCAATAAATGACCTGAATCTCGAAAATTTCATCTCATTATTTTCTCATTTCTCATTATTTTATTCGAGAAAGAAAAGAGAACTAAGGTTTTAAATAGCATGAAATTTTGAGGCCCATGATTAGCTATTACACAAGTAGTATATCGTGAAATGAACAGCTTAAAACCGGTCGATCGGGAGTAATACGTCTTCCCAACCATTTTTGACTTAAATCTCTCAATTTTTAACTTCAATTGTCTTCAGTCTCAATTTTTATCTTCCATAATTTTTACCATAATCCCGTTAGGGAATTATAAAAAAAATCATGCAAAAGAACGCAGAAGAAAATGGGTGCAGAAGTAGCTGCATTAATTCGTAGGTTATAAAACCAGCCTTTTAGTAAATAGCTTATCTATGATGCCTGCTTCCATCAGGTCTTAAAAATATGAAAACGACTTTTAGGCACGTAACGGCTCTGCAAAGATTTGATCTTATTCAAAGAAATATCAAATTGCACACGAGAACTTTCTTTAGTTAATTATGATCTGGCGCTTTCCTCACGTATTTCGCCATAGATTAGAAATGTAATCAGAATTCCAACTCGATAACTGCTGTCATGAATTATACTCAAAGATATCGAAGTTTCTGCAGGGATGGCAAGTGAAACGAAACGAAAATGCACGAATATTACAGTAGAGGATCCTTAAGTCGGCCTCTAAATGTGTTGTTCACCATGACTTTATTGTAAAAACACCGCGCACTTCAATGGGTTTACAGGTGTCGCCACTCGCGTCGCTGACGGTGAAATTGATCCGAGTTTCACGAAGAAATGAGGTATAATTAGGGGTATTTACCAAATTTTACATTCATGATGGTGTGATTTATGGAATGCATAACTCTTCATGCCATTCCTCGCAATTACAAACATTATAATGTAATATATTTGAAAAAAGTGGATCGCATTATACTCATCACCACGTTGCGGACATTTTTGAAAGCCGATTAAAATACGACCGAAGCGGCAACAGAAATCAGCCCTCTCTGGGATGGAATTGGGCCTCCTTTATACAGTCCCCCATGCGAAAATGTTTCGTATCGACTCGGAGGAAAACGAAAATAGGAGGCCTAGGTTTAGTTTCGTTCCCGCACGAAGTTAAAATCACCAAGGAGATTAGTTCCGACCCGTGACGAAACCTTACTCCCAGGAACGATACTAAATTAATGGAAACTCTGCTGCTCATAGTTAAGTTTCGATTCCAGACGTTGAGTGGAGGGGGATCAGAGGGAATAGTTTCGACCCATTTCATGACAGAATATACAGAAGTTAAAACATTGGGCTTAAAAATTGAATGGCCACTTTGCGTTCACCGTTCTTCTGTTAGTGGTAGAAATGTGAGTGCCCCATGCAACTAACGTCGGTAGGCCGAACCTCTAATTCTTTCAACCATACTTCGTACTGGGTGTGCGGGTCGAAACTAAACTGTTCGAAGGTGAAGCACGTGGTCCCTCCGGTGTGTTTTTCTGTTTTATTTTGGGAGATGAAGAAATAAAACCTTTGGAGGCAATGCATCTTTGTTTCGTTTTATTTCTTCAACATTCACGGGAAAATGGATAAAGGATATCCACCGAGTCACGCCCGCTTATATAACTTATGCTTAGTTCTTATTAAACTTTACCACAAGTACACGATTTTAATTTGATTAACCCATTAGTGCATAGCGTCCGATATATCGGACGTGTCTATTTTATTTTTTTATGGGCTCCAGTTGACTTGCGCTACATTTTAATACTGTATTAAGTTCAAATGGATGTCTGTCTTCACCGCCCCGCTAATATTCTAGTTGACTCATTGAATTTATCGACTTGAAAAGTATATATGTGAGACATGGAATTGAGATAATTTTCAGTCACCCTCATAGGGTAAGTAAATTATCTTTTATTATAGTATTTCCTCAATATGTTGATAACTTTTATTTAATTTTTCGTCAAAAGGTTGATCTTTTTATTTCCTAAATTATCAAGTTTTTCTGTACCAATTTGAATCGGTAATCAACACTGAAAACTGACCGTCCGACATATCGGACGGGCTTATTATTTAAACTATTTATTGTAAAAATTTAAAAATTACAGAAATAAGTTAAAATGGGCCTTATTAGCCAGATAATGGCCGGCCTCGGTGGCGGCGGGGTAACGTTCCCGCCTGCCAAACAAGAGGTCGCGGGTTCGAGTCCCGCCTGGGTAGGTTTCCCCGGTCCAGGGCATGGTCGTTTGTGTACGTTTACTTGTTACATTTGTTGAACACCCCGGTGTTAAATGGCCAATAAGAGCTGTATCCGGTGGTTTGAGAATAAAATAAAATAAAATAAAATAAAAATAATAACTTTCTAAATGAATGTTTGACAAAAATAACTCCATGCACTAATGGGTTAAGATATGGGTCTACTACAAATGCTTCGACTGGCACGCAGTCATCATAAAGTACTCTATAAAATTAAAATTAAACAGACAGAACGATATATTTATGTAACATTCAATATCGATGGCAAAGTTCTAACAACACGTATCTCAAAATTTGGCCGGTTTGAGACAGTTATCTTAAACAAAGTGTAATGATATCAAAAAAATAAATTTCAAGTAAAAAAACTCTCTTTGCAAATGTATACTTCTTTTTCAGTTCTATGAACTTTTGGTTTTTAATTTCAGTGTACAATTAAAAATATAAATCGTTTATTTTCCTCTCATGAAAAGTTGCTATTTTTGAGATACGTGTTGTTAGAACTTAGCCATCAATATGCTGTTCTACGATATCTCTTCCGATAAAGGTGTCGTCATCGTTACCTCACTGTTACCGACGCGACGTTTCCAAACTCGAGTCGAATTACAGGTAGGACTGACAGTATGACATGACAGTTTTATTTTTTAATTTTAGCTTTGTTGAACGTTAAGCGATTTTTACAGGTTATTTCAGACATTTTTACAATATTTTTAAGATATTTTTACAACATTCTCAGGACGATGAACTAAGTTCGAAATGATAAAATGTTATCTGGGCCTACCTACTGCTTCCGCAAATTTTCACAAGCTGCGCCGGTAAAATTCCCATATTAATGATTAAGAGAAGGAACAAAAGGCCTTGTACTAAACATTATCGCAAGATCTGCCGGGATATGAACCCGGATCTTCGGCGCTGCGCCACTTAAACTGAATCACTACGGCTCATGAATATTAACCTCGGAGTTGGGACCAACTTCCAGCGACCCCGGAAGTAGACCTACCGTCGAAGGGTACAAGAAAGGAGAAAGGTGGAGAAAGAGCCGCAAATATTTATTTTGACAGGGTAAGGTGGGTCTGTTTGCTATTCCCTTTTCAAAATGTCCCAGGCGGCTGCTTTTTTTTCCTCCGCCGGCTCTGTTTTCTTTTTAGTGCACACAGTTCACGTTCCACACCCGCTCAACCGCACCGCATGAATAAGACCGCATAAAAAACCCGTGTTAAATGAAGCAGGAGAAGAGGAGAAATAATAGGCCTGGTTTCCACTCTTTCCTGATGATTTAGAGAAAAAAGTATGCCATTTAACTCGAGAAACCATATCCTCATCTAAGCGCTTTAATTCACTACCACGCCTGAAATGTTAAAATGTGAAATTTTGATGGTGATCATAGAACTAGAATACGCAGAGAGAGAAAAGGATAGCGAAACTTTCGATCGTCAAACCTCAAAGAAACACCCTACATACTCCTCCATATAATGGCCAAACTAGAATCAGAATTTCCTCTAGCAGATTAATGGCTGGAGTAGTAGCTTAGTAGGATTAAGTGTAGGATTAATTAGGTGGTTAATAGAGCTATTTTTATTTTCAAACGCTAATACACAAGTTTACTCGATTATTTTAAATTTCATCACAGTTCAACTCATCAAAATATTTTTTCAAATGTCTCATTCTTGTTGTAGTCACAACGACATTAACAAATTAAAATTCTAGAGTCCAAAAATATTTTTCAGTTTCCAAGTCCAGCATCGCTTTCTTAGCCAATGTAAAAAAAAATCGATTTTTCAAATCCTCAGGAGTACAGACACTGAAGCACGCTTGAAGTAGCTGCGCAATTATTAAAAGTTGAGGCCTAGATAGAAACCAATTCGGTATTATTATGGGGAATTGGGAAAGCTAGCTACTAAAATAACATAATATATAACTATACAAAAACATACTTCATCATCTTCTTCGCGAACTTCTTCATACTTTCTTCGTGTATAACAATCGATAAACATACCTATCTTTCTTGCTACTGACGAATTTTATAGGGGTTTTAGATTTTCGCGACTAATTCTATATTGAGTAACGCCACCTTAAATTGCTTTGAAGCAGCACACACTCTTTCCACGTTTTGAAGTCCATAGTTACGATAACTTAAGTTGTCCCGCAATATTAGAACAGCAAGTAAACGGTCATAATACCTAGTCAGTCCCTAGAACAAGATATATTGAAGGATTATGCTAACAGGTATTGGATCAATAATTAATTATCTTGGGTAGAGTATATATTAAAAAATGAATTTAGAGAACGAATTTAAAGAAAAATGTGAAAGTCTGTTCCTCATATAAAAAAAACCTTTCATCCTTTACCCACATTTTATGCGCCCTCCTTGATGGAATGTTAAACAGTTAGGTCGTCGGGAGATGAGGACGGAGCGTTTCCTCGAGAATGACGCACTCATCAAGTAGAGCGACGTTTTCAATCTCTCCTCGAGGGAAACCCTTCCTCTCGACACGTGACATCTGACCCAGGAGCGAGAACTCCCCACTCAAGTTAAACGTGGCTCAACCTTATCAACCCTGAATGGAGCACGTACACCTAATCCCGCACCCTAAATGATTTCGTGATCAACTCCGTTCGCTGATCACGCGTACCTACATGAAAGACGTTTGCTTTGAGCTTCCTCCATTCAGCCTCCAGTAATTTAAGAGAAGTATGCCCACATTTTAATCATGTCCAATGCTTAGATCTGTTGCATTTAATTAATATAAAAGTTTCAGCCTCGCACACTACATGCCATTTTGTTGGTATGCCATTATTTTTTCCACCCCTGTGACCTTGACTGAAACCCTACTGGGTCAACGGTTGAATTATCATGAATAAAAGTGTAATTTTCGGTTTGCTCGTGTCCCAAAACCTAAGAATTGACATTTTGGTCAATGAAATTTAGACTTCTTTCCATCTCTATTTTTTTAACATTGAAACCGCATTAGGCAAATTCAAAATTTTTGTTTGGACCCACATTTTGGGGTCAATAGGTCAAAATTATAAAAAACATTTTATACCCGAAAAAACTAGGACCTTTCCCCATAAGTATGCCAATTTTCATGAATATTACTCGAGGCGAAATTACTAGAATTAGAGGTAAAAAATGACACAAGACGTGAGGGACAGTCTGTAGATCTCAAAATCTATTTTATCTTCAAGTATTTGTTTTATAATTACGTTTTATATTCATTATTTCACTCTTTTTTGTCAGAATTTATCTTTGTCCACGTCTCTGATCCTTATAGTGCCACTACCTTCACGAATGCTTTCACAAACTGTTCCCGTGCCTCTAATAAAATGCTCTTGCAGCAGAGCAGATGCGTTTTAGCCATGAATGCCATCTTAACTTCGGGCTAGATGACGCTTTTTGTCTGCAGCGCTTTTTACATTCCAGGTGATGATACTCCCAAGGAGAATGCCTATTTACTGTACATAAATGTTGTGTACTAGCAATTTAAAAATTAAATAGGAAACCTATAGCTTTTGAATAGCTCTTATCACACATGCACAACCTAGAATTCAAACAAACTCGAAGACATTTTCGCTAATGCTAGGCAGTTAATTAAAAAAGTCACCATTACACAAGGGTCTATTATATCATGATAAATTGTTCATGCGCATCGGATAAATTCCCATATCAGATTCTTACAGTTTTATTTCGATCAAAGAGTGCGAACTCAATTTGGGGAGGAAGAAAAAATTCACCCTTAAGGCCGTTTTACACGGTACACGGAATTGCGCAGGTTAGAGCTGCATTAATTTCTGAAATGGCGTGGAATTGCGCGAATGCATGAACGAAATTAGAACAGGGGCTATTTTGCCGTCTCGCATCCACGCATTCTCGCATGTGTTCTAGCAATTCACCGCTTTACACGACGCAATTTTGATTGCGCCTTCACACGTACGTCAGACTGCGCAATTCCGTGTACCGTGTAAAACGGCCTTTAGACATGTATCCAATCTTCAATAGATGTCACATCCAATCCTTTCGAAGACGCATTATTAATAGCGTAATTACTCCGATTATAGTAGGTTTTTAATGGAGAATTTTTTTAAAGAATCATCCAAACTTGCCTTCCCTTCGACACTTTTTTATCTTCTAAGGACAATTCCCTTTCATTCTATAATAAATTTCTTTTCACTTCCCTTCCCTCCCTCTCGCCTCCCAAAACATTCTCCCCTCGAACACATTTTTCATCATCCCCTTTTCACTTAGTACTCGCTCAATCCAGATCCTCAACATCAACTTTATGAAGATCCTCTTTAACAACCGGCGTAGCCGAGTTCGTTGAGGTGCGTGGCCCGTATCCGTATCACGTGGGTTAAATACTCCTCTCTATAATGGCAATATTAGAATCATAATTTCCAGATTAACGACTGGAATAGTGGCTTGGTAGGGTTAACATGGTTCATAGAGTTATTTATTTTACTTTTCATGCGCTAAAACACAAATTTTCTTGATTATTTTAAGTTTCATCACAGTTTAATTCATCAAAATATTTGAGTCTCGAGTCGAGGTGACGTCAATTTTATGCCGACCTCGGTGGCGGCGGTGTTAATTCATCACCTACTAATTCAGGGGTCGCGGGTTCGAATCTCGCCTGGGTGAATTTTCTCCCATCCAGGGCATGAATGTACGTGCGAGTTCATCAACTTAATTTTAGGAATGGACTGTGAAGTCGTAAATTTGGTCGAATAAAGGCGAAATTGATGTTGTTATTATTATATCCTATAAATGATTTATCTCATCACCGGTGATGCCGAAACGCCGTTTCGGCACTGGCTAACAAAAGACATAGTAGTCAAATAACTTTTGTCAATTTTGTTACCTAAAAATTTCTAATTTATAGATTCGTAACCAAAGCAAAAAATTAAGTGAGAAAATGGCATGTAATAAAAAAACACAGATTAATATTTCACTTCTAAAGAAAGATAAGGAAAGTGCGTTCAGTCGCTGCTAACTTTGCCATGACATCACTGCTCATCACCCACCATGTCAAGCACCCTCTCCTTCCTTTTCTTCTTCGCCTGTTAAACCGGCTCCATTTTCTCTACACCCACCTCTCGCACGCCTGCAGTATTTCGCGCCCTCTTTAGAACGAGAGGAAAAGATACGTCTAAAAATATAAAATACTCTTGAATGCCATAAGTCCCGTTGATGGGCGTGAGAAACGAAAAATATCGATCGAATGCGGGATTTGCGGAAGGTCTGAGAATCTTTCCGAAGAATTGTTCGCGAAAAGATGAAGATCCCTAGTAAAGAGAGAGGGTAAGAGTACCCGTGACCCACCTTCGCTGCTGATGACGGTACCTACACATAAAACTGGAGAGAAGGAATCCAACTCAGGGTAAGACGTGGCAAGCCTAGCAAGTTTTACCCTCGAAAGAGGTCCGCAGAGAGCGAGCCTTTAGGAAATAAAACCAGGCGAGCGAACGGGCCTTCAGGACGGGATAGTCCCATAAACAGAGGTCAGTGAGACGCCATCAAACAAAACGCCGTCTGCAGAAAAAACATTCGGATAACATAGACTCCTTTGAGGTAATTGCGTTGTAGCTAACGAGAATTGGGTTGAAGGCTCATTGCAGCGTTCTGTTAGGGTTGGTAGGGGTCGTGACGGATCATTATTGTAGGTTGACGCGCGTCGAATATATAAATTTCGAGTATTTACTTATTTATATACTTAAGTAGTGGTGATAAGTGATTAACGTAACGTGTGTGGTGCATAGCTGCTGTGAAAAATAGTAATTCAGAGACTGATTTACAACCATGAAATTTTAGTATATACCGTCAGCAAATAAGTATTTGAAAAAGTTTAAGCTTTCGGCGTAATTCTGTGGAAATTGTTTATATTTAACATAATGAAAGCATTACTAAGTGATTTCATTAAATGATATTTGAAAATTTATATTTTAGAAAGATGTAAGATATAAATCTACCGCTAATAGTAAGCTAGTTACTAGGGTATCACATAAATGAGCCACCTTTTTGCTGTAGAAGGTTGATTTTGTCGCTACTTTGGGTGTATTTTTTTATCACTTTTCAAAAATGTCCGCAGCATACCCATTTATTCAAAATATTTTCAAAGGGGTATTTTCACGGACAAGGGATAGCGTTGAAAAGTAGATTATAAGATAAATACATAATTTCATCAAGAAATAAATATCGTTTAACAGCACTAATAAAGGCTTGTTTCCACGTGATACTCAGTTTACTCAGCCCTCAGCAACGCGAATGGCGACTTTGGCAGAGCCATTAGGTAAAATGCGCGGGGAGTGAAAACATATTAAGCGGACCACAGGAGATTTCTCGACGTGCGAATTCCACGCGAACAGAGTTTATGCCAATATACCTCACTACCACTGCGCAGAATGAATTCACATAGCAAAGAGGTTTTCTTTTTATTTCTTACTGTACCCATTTCATCATATTTGTAGCTGAAGTGATGGAGAGTGGTTTTCTGTACAAGAATGGACAAGGCTCAGGCGGATCCAGAGAGAATATAATTCGCTTCGACAATAGGTACTCATCCCGTAGCGATCGATTGCAATTATGAACTCCGCTTTTTTAGAGTACCTATGCGGATATTTGAGAAGACAACTGATGGAACTGAATTCATAATGGGTTATAAGCGATTCCACATCGCGAAAAAAATATTATCTCTTGCATTCAACTCAACGGTGCGATTTCAATGCAAAGGAGAAAGTCTCAAATTGACGAATATGATAAAATGGGTCCATAATCGACCATTGAAAACCTATACCTAATGGAAACTCACTCGATAGGCCCAATAGAGCCTATTCCAACATACCTAACTACGACCACGAAGAATGAAATCTTACCGCAAAAAGATTTTTTATATTTCCTAATGTACCCATTTCATAATGAAAAGTTTTTTTTTGAGCTACGAATATTATCTATGTAAATTAGAGATGAAGCCATCAATGATAATTTATTTTTACATGGAAATCACAATTATACACCTTAATGGAGAAGTGTGACCCTATATTCGTAGGTCAGTCTCACATGCGAAATTTTCCCAGGGTCCGGCTGACAAATATAAAACTTTATGCGCATTGAACGCAGTACGGCAAAGACTGAAGGCCGCGGCCCTGTGTACCCGAGCCCTAATTAATTCCTCTCCCTTCCAGTAACGTTACCTCCCCTTCCTGTCTCCTCATGGTTGGTTAATGGAGTTTCCACCAAAAAACTATGGAAAAGTGATTTTTTGATGATATAATCCCTAGATATTGAATTTGAGTATTCGAATTTTTGCTCTGCCCCATTTGGCGAAGAAAAATTCTGTTCGCAACGAGAATAGAAATGTTTTTGTGCTAATTTTTTTACATTAAGCCCGCTTTAAGATAAAAACCACGACAAATACAAAGCTTAGCTCCATTATCTAAATATTTTTTTGAGATATTGGCAAATGAACGCTGTAATTGAAGTCTAACAACGTTATTAATATGATGACGTCCTTAAGATCGCCTCACAAATCTGAAGAATGTATTGGATTAATAAAAGAATTGAATATTCCACGCTATAGTTTTGAGATGATCAGACGCAATGGAGCCTCTTAGTGACTTGGAAGGCCTAAGAGATTTGTGCGAAAAACGAAGTTCATGTTACCATCGTGACTATTAAGAATACAATCTTGCAACTGTACTTTATGGACTGACGGTCACCAAAAATATGTTTTCAGTGAATGTGTTAATAGAAATTGCATGTGGAAATCCGTATTTTTGGCATTGTTTTGGCAACACTTAACTAACTAGCCAATAGAAAACTGTTTGATGCTCGAATATTTGAAAAGCACGTAATTTTGACAAAAATGTATAAAATCCGATATAACTTAATAATCGCGAAGAAAATGAAATTAGTGTTCGTCACCAAAATTATTTTTACTGCTATTAGCAAATAAATTTCGTAACTTTAGTCGAATCGCGTTAAGTTTTATGAAAATGACGCTATAGTCGGTTCAATAGCATGAAAAAGCTTTACTTAACGTAAAACATGTAAGGATTGAAGCAAGCAGATTCTCTGAAAACTAAATTTTCCTTCTAATATTTAAAACCTAGACGTCGCCTATTGTGGGAAAGCATTTTTAATTACGCATGTGATAAGTATCTGTTTTCAATCGCGCAGTAGCGGCCCTACATCCTTAAATGCTGGAGGGGTTTGCCAAACGAACCATTGAACACAATAAAAGGAGTCGCGACTTGATGTTTCGAGCACAACACATGATTCGGATGCCATTATAGAGGATGGACCGAGGGGACGCTCAAGGTGGAATTCTGAAGCGAGAAAGATTACGATACGACAAGTGGCGTGCCTTAGGGATGAATACACGTGGCGGTTACAACTTAAAGAGGCCAGTAGGGAGTGGATTGGATCGCTTGTTTTGAATGGACGATCAAAACTTGGGGAGTGGCACGAGGTCACGTGATTCAGGAAGGGTTTCATGGTAAAGGAAAAGAGGGAACGATTTTTAAGGGTTCGAAACCGAGACCACTTGTGAGTAACAAGGGTAAAGTGGGGGAGTCCGACCCCTGAGCCATAAGGGCCATCCCTCCGTTCATTTTTATTTTTGGTTGAATGGAAGATGATGCGAGGGATGAATTTCGGAACACAGTACTCGAATACAATCCCCTACCCGCATTAAGTGATGCGTGCCACTTCGAACGAACCGGAACTAAAGAGTCACTCGAGTTGCTCTTAACACCCTCGTGATCCCCTTCTCAGACACAATTCCTGATTCTCTCTCGCCCCTATGCTATCCGCACGGAAATAGTGGTGAGTACAAACATATCCACACATACATCTACGAGGTACCGCGGAAGCCACAGCCAGGGTGTGTGGCACGGGGTGATTGCAAACCATTAGGACACGCTGTCCCTAAAAAAATTGGAAAACAGAAAACATCACGCCTATATTTAAGGGCGGTGTTTGGTGTGGGAATTGGAGGAGGCGATCGACAGCTGAGGTCAATTGCGCCATAAGGAAAAGGTATGGAAGGAAGGGTGGAGAGAAGGACCCTGCGTCGGCATTATCCCCCTCTAAACGAAAGGCGCCAAGGGGACCACGCCATAACGTCCCATCCGACGGACGGAGTTTTGGTTTCGAAATGTCCTGCACACAACATTCAATCAGGATCGGGCGGTCTCTGAAAATTCACTGCAAACGCCGGGATATGAACCCGAGTCCACGGGTTGGGAAGCCAACTCCTCACCACACCAACCCGATCCCCGTGGAGATAGGTAAAAGCCTAGTAGTTACAGGCCTATATCACTTATTTCCATTTCTTGCAAAATCTTGGAACATATTATTTTAAGTTCGATAATGGGTCATCTAGATAGCCAACATTAGTTAGCAAAAGAAGAGAACGGATTTAAAAAAGGGAGATCTTGTGCAACCCCAATTACTCTCTTGTTTCATGATATCTTAGCCGCGGGCGACACACATGTTTTAGTCGACGCCATATTTTTAGACTTCATAAAAGCATTCGATAAGGCTCTGCACTGTAAGCTGTTTCAAAAGTAGGAAACATACGGTATAGATAAGCACGTTATAGGTAGGATCATGTACGGATCCATACGGATGAATGGATCTTACGGATTTTCACATAGATTGGTTCAAGACTTTTTATGTCCCACATCCTGAGGATATTACGACAGACTAGGACTAAGGCGAATAGGACATGGCATAAGACATAGCAATCAAGTGGGGAATATAATGGAGAGAAAATTGAAGGAGAAAAGTTGCGAAGAAGAGCTAGAGATAAGTCCTTTTGACAGATGAAGGACCCAAGGGTGATGAACATCTGGGAGCTGAAGGAAATTTCTTAGAAAAGGGTGAACTGAAGGATAGCAGCACACAAATTATAGGATTGTAATAATCATCTTTAGAACACATATGTAGAGTATGCTTCTCTACGGAAGTGAAGCATGGAAAATGACACCAGCAAGGTTAGAGGCCTTCGAAATGTGGTGCTGCAGAAGAATGGGAAGGTCAAATGGATCGACCGAGTTAGTGATGATTAAGTCCAAAGAAAGCCATGTCTCTATTAGGCCTTCTTTACCGCTTCACGGAAATTAAGGATCCCATTGCACTCCACTCCTATTTCTCAACGATTGTCCTTCCCATAGTTTTGTGTTGCTCTCCAATTTGGTCCATGTCAGCCCCGACTAACCTAAAATCCCGTGATTGCCTCCCCCACTTCTTTGCCAAAATAGTTAGGCATAGAATCCCTCACTTAAGCAATATGTCCTCTGATGCTGTATTGTCTTCTCTTTCCTTGTCTAATCTGCAGAATCTCAGACTTAAACGGATTTCAACTTTCTACACAACATCTTGAACTCGACTTTTGACTACCCTGAACTCCTCTCTCTGTTGAATTTTAGAACACCGACTCGTTCCACCTGCTCGCTCTCCCTACTCCATCTGCCTATTCCCAGAATTTCCCTGACCAAGCGCTCACCTTTATATCGCCTCACCTCCCTCCTAAGTTCGCTCCCTCCTTCAATAGATCCTTTTTACCTGTCACGCAAAAAATTCACCGCAAAAGCTTTGACCTATATGTCTGCTAATTGAATGTTATACTTCCCTACTGGCTAAATTTTTATTTGTTTTTTATAATGTTGTTGTATTGTGTCTAATTCATGTATGTCATTGTTAAAAGTTCCACTGTAAATTGGCGTCACGAGTCTATGTGAAATTTACTTAAATAAATATATAAATAAAGTCCTGAGAAGAGTAGGCAAGAAGCGGAGCCTCGTGAAATCCTTAAGAAGAAGACGGAACAAACTTATAGGCCACATTTGGAGGCATGATGGCCTGATGAAGACAATATTGGGACAAGTAGATGGTAAGAACGGAAAAGGGTGCCTTCGGACAAAATATATGGAACCGTAGAGAAGGATGTAAAAGAAAAGAAATACGTAGATGAGAAAAGATTAGCTGACAGGAGAATGGAGTGGAGAGCTGCGTCAAACCAATCCTAGGATCATGGGCTTACCCAGCGAGGGGAAGGGGGGTAGCTGCCCCTCCCCCCAACAAACGAGTCTCGAAACCGTAGCCGATAGTGTAGTTGTAATATTGTGGAAGTGTGGAAATTAACATTTGTTCTTTACATTTTATCATGGTAATTTTATGACTGTAGGACACGTCCCAAGAAGCCAATGTATACGCTTAAAATTTGTACGGCGCGCCGCTCCATTGTTCCGAAAACGTGAATTGAGAGGTAAAAAATTATAAGTAAAGTCATTTTTACTTGAAAAAATTGATTTTCTACGCAGAGAGTACTTCAATGTAGTACTACATAGTCAACTAATAAAAACTTAGTCTTTCACTTTGAGAATATTTCCATTACTGTATGAGACGTTCAATTCACAAATTTTACCTTTACAAGGTCCATATGTGTTCGGGTGTAATAATTGTTGATTCACCAGTTCTTCAAGTTTTTTCCCTCCTATATGTGTCAAAATAAATTTGTTTCACTACACTCCTATTCACGTTTTGATATAAAAATTGATAATTTCTTATTGGGATGAAATGAGAAGTTAAAATTTTGTTACAGCCGGAAATTGAGCGAGGACTACAAAAATGTACCACAGTGCCCTCTCGTGATAGTTTCTTCACAACTTAATTGTCTAGAGTAGGGATGAGTCGATTCCATTTTTTTTATTCCGATTCCAATTCCGATTCTTTCAAATCAATTCTAATTCCGATTTCATCGATTCTAATTCATACTAACAGGTGAGATATCGATTTATCAGTAGCATTGCTGTCATTAACATTTAAAAATTGAATGGAATAAAATAAAGACAATTGAGTGGCCCAAATAGTATATTCATTAAAAATAGTGAATTGTTATAATAGTGATATATCCTCAGCTCAAATAAAATAATAAAAACTTTAATTGTTTCAAACATAAATTATTAACTTAATTAACTGTTAATTGTTGTCACCGAGCAAAATAGCACATGTATGTAACGGCCTTAATGCCCAAAGGTTATTGTCTATTTTCAAAATATTTATCTTCCAGGAATCAATGGCATCAGAATCGACTGTAGGCGATCGTTTCTCGATTCCGATTCCGTGCCCGAGAATCGATGGAATCGAGAATCGACATTTGGAATCGACTCATCCCAAGTCTAGAGTATGAAAAGTGTTCAGTAAAATATTTGAACGATTCTACCTTTTGCTCCATTGAAGATTGAAGTGGCAGCAGAATTAACCTCTATGGATAGGAAGGGGGCTTCCTCTATGAAATTTCTTTGCCTAGGAAGTGTGGTATCACAAGCATATGGCTCCCATTAGTCTGACACGCATATCACCAGCATAAATCTGGGATGAGCTCCATCCTGACCTTTCCAAATTAAACTTTGGGTTCGCAGAACTTATTCTAAATGCAGAAGATATTTTATCCATACATTTTGTACATCGGTCTAATCGGTCTGTGAGTAATGAGGGATCTAAGGTTTTCCCGGCGAATAGACTGGAGGAAGAGTTCTCGGGTTTCCAGCCGGGTCCAAGGGTTTTTCAAAACCGGCGCGGCGTTTCGAAAGGCCTTTTTACACGGGGCACCGAATTGCGCAGGTTAGAGCTGCATTAATTTCTAAAATGGCGTGAAATTGCGCGAATGCATGAACGAAATTAGAACAGGGGCTATTTTGCCGTCTCGCATTCACGCATCCCATGTGTTCTAGCAATTCACCGCTTTACACGACGCAATTTTGATAACGCCTTCGCACGTACGTCAGTTTGCGCAATTCCGTGTACCGTGTAAAACGGCCTGAGGGTTAAGTCCGTAATCGTCTTCAGGGTGAATAGATTGATCGCACACATGGGCTCTGATTGGTCGACGGTCGGGCCAATGCGTGCCCTCTCCCCCTTCAGTTTTTCCAGGGGTGATTTCAACACATTGCTCAGATGGAAGACGGCGTCTCTGTTCATGTTTCTCTTCTCAAGTCTGATTTCCACTGCCTCCTTAACGACACGGTCCCAGTAATTGTTGGCATGGCATATTATTTCTGTGTCTTGAAATTTTATCCGGTGTCCGTTTTGTAAACCCATTAAAATGCGCGGTAAGGGAGAACACGTATCGCGGCCGACTGGAGGATGCTCATTTTGCAATATTCGTGAATCTGGGTACGGGGGCCAGTTCCCATCCATGCGCCAACTTCGCGTTTCGGGGATTTTTGTTTTGGAGCATCTGAAGGCTTCACACGGGTTTTATACCAAGGACACTTATATCCATAGGGGGGGGGGGGGCACGTGTCCCCGAAACCCCCCAGATCCTTAAAAAATATGCAATATTTTTAATGCGGCCCGTTATCAATGCGCCCGTTTTGTACTACGGGATATCCTTGTGCCCCACCCCAGA
Organism: Ischnura elegans; assembly: GCF_921293095.1. Taxonomy (NCBI): domain Eukaryota; kingdom Metazoa; phylum Arthropoda; class Insecta; order Odonata; family Coenagrionidae; genus Ischnura; species Ischnura elegans. Next base: position 35,466,784 of record NC_060251.1, on the reverse strand, counting down.
ACAATATCCTAGATATGGCCTTGCTTCTGCTACACTTTTGGGTCAGTACCCATAATTCCCATTGTAATAAGATTTTAGTAAAAGAAAAATTATTGAAATGAACGAATCAATTTGAAAAGGAATATTTTCATGGAAATTATGCTCAGTAATGACAGTGATATCATGCAAGTGCTTATGCTTTGGAAGACTACACACATGAACATATAAGTTGATTTTAGCTTAATAGATAGTAATAGTGGCTATGGATATCCAAGTATTCCACTCATTCTCCAAAGAACGCATCCATGCAATCAGTAATGACCGTGACTACAGATGACAGATGTCCTTTACTTCGGAAGGCTACGCAAAAATACTATGCATTCATTTCATATTCAGTCGAAAATAATATTGACGTACGTTTTCGAGAAACATGATAGAAATATGACAAAGGGCTTAAAATATTCAGAATAATAACAAATTACACACTGAATTAAGACATTCTTCTATACACCCCTTACTCCGATCCTTGCTTTGGGTTTGTATACGTGATAGAGTGTTGGTTGTTTTCACCTTGAAAATGACATAGAATGCCGAAACCATAGTTGGCATTGGAGTTTTATATTCAAGCTTGGAAATCACCATTCCAGATTTATATTAATCTAACTTTGAATTAGCTGCTGAGACTCTTGAGTAACACTATAATTAAGTAATGGTTGATTGATGCTAATTTGCTAATTAGTAGGACAGATATCACAGAAAATAGAGAAAATTTGCCTTAAAATTAAAATCACTAGGATTGCAATCCAGCAATGCGCTATGGCCTCACACTAATCCCAAAATTATTTTCATTTGCACTTTTTTTTAAGGATATACTCCTTTCATTCATAAACAGCATTAGGTACATACATACATAAGAAACATACTTTGACATATATACTCAAGCATACTCCATAAAATACTTAAATAATAGACGTAAAAGCCAGGAATCATTTACATAAATATTTACCTCACCTCAAAATAAAAGAAAACTTCGCTGTTTAAGCCCTCGCAACTCGTTCGTCATATTTCATCAAACTCGCGACGAAAAGGGGTGGTTTTTCACACGGACGGGATTTCGATGGAAACTATAGTTGGTATTGGAGTTTTATATTCAAGTGTGGAAATCACCAGATACATCCAGGTTCATATGAATTCAACTTTGAATTAGCTGTTGGGACTCATTAGTAACACTATAATTAAGTAATGGCTGATTGATGCTAATTTGCTAATTAGTAAGACAAATATCACAGAAAATAGAACAAATTTCCCTTAAAATTAAAATAACTAGGGTTGAATTCCAGCAATGCGCTATGGCCTCACACTAATCTCCAAAATTATTTTAATTTTGTACTTTTTTTAAGGAAATACTGCACCTTTCATTCATACAACGGCATAGGGTACATACATAAGAAACATACTTTAACATAAATACTTAAACATACTCAATAAAATACTTTCATAATAGACGAATAAACCAGGAATCATTTATAGAAATATTTACTTCACCTCAAAATAAAAGAAAACTTCACTGTTTAAGCCCTCGCAACTCGTTCGTCATATTTCATCGAACTCGCGACGAAAAGGGGTGGTTTTTCACATGGACGGGATTTCGATGGAAACACAGCACTTCACTCTCGACGTTTTATTTTTCCGGAATAAGTTCTTTGCTTCCTTTCCCTCCTTCTGGTTTTAAATTGCACGTCGCGTACTCCTTCCACGGTATAGGTATCCCTTTCAAACCCCCCCCCCTCAATCCTTCAAAAAATTCGGAGTGGAAATGGATTTGGGCGCTTCCCTTTTCTTTTCTTCTTTCGTGAAAAGGAGGGAAAAAAGTTTCTGGGGAGATAAGTGGAGGAAAAAGCTTTGCTGTTTTCGGGGCCAGACAACCGCCAGGCGATTCCATCTTATCCGTCCGCCTCGGTGATTCAAAGATGGATAGATTGAAAACCTTTCTCCTCTTTCGGAGAACCACTCCTTTCCTTTTTACCCAACTTATTTTCTGCGAAGTCCACACTAGGGTGCCTCGTTTTGCTACTTTTTTTAAAGAAAAGAATCGTAATACCCGAAAAATGTTACGTACCCGGATGGGTATTACAAATTTATTTTTTTTCCAATCGTTTATTATCTTCAGTCCGCCATTTTGCCTTTCGAAATTTCGAAATTTTTAACTAAATTTGTAAATAATTTAAATTTGGCTTGAGCGAGCACTCATTTTGGGCTATGGAGCACAACCTTGGAATTAATTGTAATTTTAGACCAAATACGACATATGAATTGCATTTAACTATCGAGAAAATGACCTTTTATCGTGTCCGCGAAAGTATTACCATTCGCTCCAAAAAAAAAGTAGCAAAACGACGCACTCTAGTTCCCATCCACATCTATTCTAGGGAAGAGTCGACTCTCAAGTCGACTCTCGGCAAATGTCGATTCCCGATTCCACGAAGATAAATATTTTGAATATAGACTCTAACCTGAGGCATTAAGGCCGCCTCACACCTGAGCTTTTCTGCACCTTACTAATAAGTTCAAAATTTATGTCTGAAACTGTTTAAAGGCTGGCGATACACTACTGTATTTTTAATTCGATATTTTTAATAAATATACTTTTTGGACATCTTATTTAATTGTTTCTGTTATTTTATTCCATTCAAATTAAATTATAATGACAGCAATGCTACAGAAAAATCAATATCCTACCTGTTAGTACGAATAAAAATCAATGAAATCGAGAATCGATTTGAAAGAATCGGAATTGGAAACGGAGTCGAAAAAAAAGAGGAATCGACTAATGCCTAATCTACTCTGATGGTTGCAAAGTCTGGGGTACGTCTACACATTAACACGCAAGCCTTCTAAATGTGCGCGAAGAGACTGATGTGCAATGTGTACCGACAGTTATACTTTAGAGCGTGTTGTCTAAAATATTTTCTCAGATTCAAAGTCTCGGAATTTGAATCGGGTACAAGCCCTCCATCCAATTGGCCACCACTTTCCTCAATTATTGATTTTGACATTAATGTAACTAAATTCCTAACTTAATGCCTGAAAACGTTAATGAAATAAAAAAATTAGATGCATTCCAGCAAATTCATTAAGGTACGACTAGTTTCGACGAGGCGGAGTCATCATCAGGTACCTAATGATGACGAGTTTTAGAGATTGGAGAGAGGGATAACCTCAGAAAGCAACCTGATAACAGCGCCACCTCCGTTTGCCAATCGCCGTTTGCTCTTCAACTGTTTCCCCGCCGATTGTTCTTCAACTATTTTCCCGCGCGCAGTTGCCGAGTGTTGCTGTTGGTTGAGTGTGCTACAGACCCCGCGGTTGCCGAGTTGGTTGTGTTGTTGTTGCTGCAAACCACGTGCGTCGTGGTACGTTGATAAATCGTGTAATGAATACATTTCCTCTGTGAATAGATTCGTTGTACTTAAGCTATCTTATTTTTCGCAGCATCGCCCATTCATCATTTGGTCCGTGACTATCTGCTGATTTGGTCCGTGACTATTTGCTGATTTTCTGTTCTTGGTAAGTGGTTCCCACTATATTTACTGATTATATGATTTCAAGTCGTCCTTTCCAAAGATTCCGTTTATTTATCCCTCTACGCTATCTCGTTTCAGATTGGTACCCCAAATTTTATTTTGCCCTGTTTTCCCCTCGATAAGTAGCCGTTTTCTTGGTAAGTAAATGCATAATCAAATATCCTCAAGCGGGGAGCAACAGTATTTTTCCTTTTTATTGCCAGATTTCTCCTCTGATGTTTGGTTCCTGACCCACCGATGGCTAGTTAAGTAGTAGACTACATCGTGTACAAGCTCTGCTTCGCCTTGAAGCCATTTCATTGATACTTTCTAAGTTATCTCAGTTTTTTACAGTTACGTTTTTTTATTTTATCATGCTATCATATCTTGTTTCAGATTTCCATCCCCATTGTCTTCGCCTCTTCGTGTAGCCTTTTGTTCCCGTTTTTCCTTCCGTATTGTATAATTTCTTTTGGTAAGTAATTCCACTACATACAAAATATTTGGCTTTGGTGTGTTGACTAAGCATTGCATATTGTTTGGTGTTTTGGGTGAGAACTTTCAGTGAGTATTGTGTATTTAGGAGATAAATTTCATTCTCAGTGACTATAATTTGCTTAATAATAACTTGCCGCAGGTATATCAGTAGCAGATATACCGTATGATTAGTTTGTTAATATTAATTATGAATTTAATTATACTCTCGGCACATATTTTCAGTTGTGATTATGAAGTTTTGCCTAAATTGTCACTCATCAATCTTTCAGTGTAGTACTGATTAAATTTATGACTTCTCTGTGACAGTTTGACCATGGCTGCACCTGGATTACTAGTAATTAGTGATTCCCAGTGGAAGTATGCCGTTCCTGAAGTACAGGAGTTTGGTGAATTTGATGTCAGTGTGATACCCGTATCTGGGATGCAAGTTCACCAGGTGGATTCAACAATGTTGTTGGCCACTGAATTTTTTAATGACACGGTTGTCCATTTGGGCACCAATAATTTGATATGTGGTGAGTTTACCATTGGTATTTGTTTTCTTTGGGTGTATTTCTGTGTTGAGATTATTCTGTTAGATTTTACAACAACCCTATGTACAGGTGAGACACCGGAGAGAGTAGTAGAGCACCAGCAGGAACTGTTGACGAGGATTCGCCTGAGGAATCCAAAGGTGCGGCTTTTCCTCTCTAGTGTGTTGAAGAGGAGGGTGAATTACTTCAAATCGTGGACGTTACAGCGAAACCTGTATATAGAGGCGATGAATTTGAAGATTGACAAATTAAACATGCTTATGAAGCAACTGGCTTTGAGGTAATTCATACATTTAGTCAGGGCTGTTCTTAAACATGTGTTCCTAACTGTATTGTTTGTTATGCCTAACTTTGCTTTTGGTAGGATGAATGTGGTCTTCATAGACAACTGGCGGGAGTTCGAGGCCCAGAGTCAGGATCCCTTTGAGTTCTTCTTGGGAAGGGATGGCCTTCACCTGAGTAGGCGTGGTTTAAGGGTGCTCACAGGTAATGTCTATCGTGCTTGCCTCCAAGCGAGGAGGGATTACCCTCGTTCTCTTGCCTGCCTACCACCTGCACCCTCTCCTGCCTCTTCCCCTGCGCCATCTCCTGCCTCTTCCCCAGCACCCTCCCCTGCCTCTTCCTCTGCTCCCTCTCCTGGCCACCATCCTTTACCTTCCCCTTCGTTTTCTGATGGCGCTGGCATGAATGCTTCTCTACCTTCTTTTTCTTACTCTGATGCTCTTTGTAGTAACTTGCCCCTTCATAATGATTTAATGCAAGTCTCCAGTTTTCAGCCTTCTGTAAGACCTCTTCACCTTCCTTCTGTAACTAGAACCAATGCTTCTTCATATTCTTCTCCGCCTCTTAGTCCTTCATCTTCTACTCCCTCGTGCTTTAAGTTTACCACCGTGACTAGGAGAGGCAATCATCACTGTAATAAACCTAAAATAGTTCCAAAGCATAGTAGCTCATTCAAAATTCCCTTAAATAACCGGTGGTCTTCTCTGTCCTCTTTGAATGACTCCTTCATGCCTTCTTTTTCTTCAGTAGCAAACTGTACAAAAAAACAGTCTTGTATCAAGAAAAAATCAATCTCTCCTAAAATGTTTCCATCTTCAGCATTCTGCCGCCCATCCTCATTGCCTTTAATATCTGATGTTCGTAACACCAACAAAGATGGGACTACTAAAGAATTCCCTGCCAGACTTTGCAGGCAAATTGGTTTCAAGTTGAAAAATCCTCTTACTGATAGATTAACTATAAAAATTCAAAACGGTGGCTCATCAGAGGGAAAACTTGATATTCATTCAACTTTATATCCAAGAAAGTGTCCTAACTGCAATAAAGTGTATGCCAATAAATCTTCATTTTGTCACCATAAAGCCACTTGTCTGAGGATTGAGAAAAGTGATAGTAATATTTCCTATCCTAGAGTGTGCCAAATATGCCTGGTGTCATATTCTAACAAGTGTAACTATAGTAGGCATAAGAAAACCTGTAACGAAAAGTCACAATATATTGTATGTCCTCATGATGGGTGTAATGTTAAATTTCAAAGCCACTCCATCCTGATTTGTCATTTACAAAGCGTACATCAGGAAGATATTTGTGTTGAAGATCATGAATTCAAAGATATGTTTGATTTTAATGCATGGAAAACTAGTCAATGTCAGCTAAATTACATGTCCTTGTTCAAACACAATGGGGAGCGTGTGAATCGTGGTAAAAGGTTCATGTATTTCATCTGCAAATTTAACAATCACCACAAGAATGGCATAGTGAGCAATAAAACAAATAGAAAAAGGAAATTTGGCCGTATGCCTAATAGTGACTGCATAGCACGTATGTTGGTAAATGAAAGTGAATCGGGTGTGTCTGTGAAATATGTGAATGCTCACAATCATGACCTGGAATTTAAAAATGTTAAATTTTATCGATGGGACAATGCAACAAAGTATAAAATAAATTCCCTTCTGGAACAAAGTGTGCCAGCACATAAAATTCAAGAGTATTTTCAGCCTGCTGATCCCAGTTTAAATGAAATGCTACCCCTTAAAGAACATTTCATCACATCAACTCAAATAAACAAAATGAAGTATGATTTGAATTCTAAAAAGCACCTAAGTGATGATGATGCAGTTGCTGTTGATTTAATTGTGCACTTAATGAAAGATGAAAGTAAGGATTCGATCTTGGTTTATAAACCTATGGGCTCAGGTACAATAATAGGCAATAAGGGTTTAGATAATTTACCACACGCTTCTGAACTTTTTGTTTTGGGTATTCAGCAGAAACTTCAGTTAAAAGAAATGATAGAGGGCTGTGGTAGAATACTATGCATAGACTCTACTCATGGCACCAATCAGTACAAATTTCATTTGCTTAACTTGATTGTACCAGATGAGTATGGTGTTGGTTACCCTGTCGCCCATTTCATCACAAGCCATTTAGATGAGTAGACACTAACTTACTTATTGCAAAGTATTATGGATAGGTCCCCTGATTTGCATGTAAATGCCATCATGACAGATGGTGATGAAGCCTTAGGTAATGCAGTGAGGTGGGTTTTTGGTCACAAAACTAAACATTTACTTTGTTTGTGGCATGTGAAAAGGAACTGGCATAAAAACCTACACCAAAAAGTTAAAAATAAGGAACTGATTACGGAAGTCAACGAAGTTTTGGAAACTTTGATTGAGGAAAAAAATGATACTGTATTCAATGCTATGCTAAACTCTTTCTTAGCCAAATATTCTGATCAAGCTGGTGAATTTACAAAATATTTCAAAGATTACTATTGTAGCAAGAAAGAGAAGTGGGCCATGTGTTACAGAAATTTTCCTCATGCTGCTACAGATACCAATATGTTCGTTGAATCATTTCATAATAAGTTGAAAAGCCACTATCTGAACAGAAAAGTAAATAGGCGCCTTGATGATTTAATTCAGGTGCTTCTTACCATTCATAAAACTGTCCATTTAGGTTTAGCATATAAAAGAATGAGTAAGAAGCCTCCATTAGGATTTCAAAACTCCTATAATAATGACCACATGAAAGGATTGAAAATTTCCGATGATGAAATTTTTTCAACATCCGATGAAAATGTCTGGCATGTTAAATCTCAAAATGACCAATCTACAATATACACGGTGGAAAATATATCCCAGAATTGTCTCTACCCTGACTTGTGTTTTATAAGGTGTAATGAGTTTTCATGCCAGGACCTTTGTTGCCACTTATATACATGCTCTTGTCCTAACAACTATGCTCTTTGTAAACATGTACATAAGGTTCATTCATTTGTTGTCCGAAATAGACCTACTCCTGCACCTATGCATGAAACAATCCTAAATTTTCCTCCAGATAAACTGTTTAAGAGTGTTTCCACCTCTAAGGATTGCAAATTAGAGCACATTAATGTACAACACAGTCATGCCATTGGTCAACACCTGGATAAATTGAAAATCTTAAGCCAGCAGTGCTCTCCTGTATTACTTCCCTACATTAGCAAATCATTAAAGCTGCTGGTGGAGACGTGTCAGGGTGCCATTGAATGCAACCAAAGCAATTCCACTTTGGGGACATTATCAGCACATGATGTACCTCCAAATGCCAAACTCAGCCCTCAGCTGAAGTTACATCCTGCTATTAAGAAGAGAAGGCCCATGGTTAATCTATTTAAAAGACCTGGTTATGTCCGAAGGAAAGATATAAAAATATCACTTTTATCTAATGAGGTGAGCAGCTTCACTGAGCCAATTGTAGATGTTGCCAGTCTATCAATGGAAGTTTGCAAGGTTGGTTCATTCTCTGTCAAAATGTATGAATTGAAGTCCTTAGATTTTCTAATACCACCGGAGGAAGTCAGTGCAATTCATAAAGTCTTCCCTGATTTTAAGAGAGGTTGGCTGTATGACACGATCATTGCAGCTTTCTTGTGGAAAATTGCTGAGTCTGTCCCTTCAGTTTTTTCAGTGGATCCAGTTATTTCTCAATATGTCACTGGAAAAATCTCTCAATCCCGGCCAATGGCAATCTTTGGTAAATCTGACCTTTCCTGTGTTACTAGAATAGTCATTCCCCTCAATGTTTGCAACTCACACTGGATGCTTATTGTTGCTTTGCCATTAGAAAGGAAATTAGAATTCTATGACCCTGCTGCAGATGTTATTCACCACACTAATAATTTCGCCATTCAAAGATGGATTAAAGTGCTTAGTGTCTCATTTGGATGCACTGAAAGGGATTGGGAAGTGTCATCGCCAGAGCATTTTAAGCAGAGAGACAGTCATAACTGTGGAGTTTTCATTTGTTGGTATGCTGAAAGAATAATACAGGGAAGGTTGATCAAAGAGCCATTTGATGCAGACAAGTATAGGAAGTATATGTTTGACATGATAACAGTACTGGACAATTGATTTATTTACTATGTATATTATTTACCATGAGTTACGTGTCACTTTGTGTGTTGACTGCATGTTATATTTTTCATTTTCTTCTTCTCTTCAACTTCTCTGTGCCATACTTGTCACTGCTTTTCTGTAAATAAGTCCCTCCTTTCCACGCTTTCCTATTTCATTTCTGCTGTTATGTTTCTTTGAATTTTTTCTTAAGTTTATATATTTTATAATTGTTATTTGTTATATTTTATTTATGGTATTTTATAATTGTTATTGGTTATATTTTATTTATTGTATTTATAATTGTTATTGGCTATATTTTATTTATTTTACTATATATAATTGTTATAATACCTCATGTTGAAAATTCTCACGTTGTTTTATCAGAGAAATACTCAAATACATAATATATTTGCTAGTAATTTATCCTCCCTCTTAGAGATGCCAAAAAAGTTAGTGTAAAACTCCATTAATCATTTGTTTGTGAACTTTCTAACCAATTATTTCCTTTTTTCATGATTTTTCCTGCCCGAGTTTACATACGAGAAAGGGGGCTGTCTTCCGACCTGTCAATGCTATGCTCATCTACCTACCAGAAAGACTTCTATTATGTGAAAGTATTGGGAGAAAGACCATTTAGTTAATGAATTCACAGACAGTGATGTAATAGTGACGACTCTCAATCCGACAAGGCTTCACATTGACTATTTTGAATTTGATTGAATATTTTGTGAGCGCAATTTGAGTGCACATATGTAAATAATAGAATAGTTACTGACGCGTGGCATTTCGCCACCAGAATCACTTTTAAAGCAGCCTTTGGTGGTCCAAAGCCCACATGAAAAATGCTGATGGGAATTGATTAAAATAGTTACTGTTAATTGATTACCTTCGGAAAGAATTTGTAATTATGGCTTTTTTTCTCTGATGCAAGTACATAATTATTCAATATTATGTGTGATGTTTTATTATTGCTATAATAATTTTTTTAGCATGTTGATGATGTGTGAATCAAATGATGTTTTTACAAGGCCGTAATAAATTGTGTATTTTATTGTACCTGGTGTTCTCATTTTCCTTTGAGGTCTCCATTTAAGCCTAAGCATCCATATCTGTTTGCATATTGCATGATTAATTTACCATTTCTTGGATAGGTTTTGTAAGCAGATTATACATTTCACTTTCAAATTGTTGCGATTGCAGGGTTACCACTGTATAAGATTGGTTGCTGGTGAATAATGACATCATGTCATCATGGTTATCTCTGTTATAGTAGAAGTTTTGTCATCATTGATTATTGAAACATTACAACTAGTCATTCTGTTAATGCTTCTTACTGGGGCATGCTTTACAGTATCATCTTAACAGAATTCTGGGTGTTGTCATCAATGGTGGCATTTAGTAGGTATACATGTATTTCATTCTTAAATTCATGTGCACACCACTAAACCTTAGTATATACCTTCAAGGGATTAATTCCTGATCTTTGGGGGATGATTGGTATAATTAGAATTCAGCAGTGCTGTACTTGGGCCGGTACGGACAGGTACGGCGTACCCCCTAAAATCCAAACTCGTCATAAGCGTACCGGTTAAACTATCTTTTTAAATCTGTAAAAAATAGACTCACTCTAAATTGTCCAATGGATTTCAGAATAAGTGATTTTTGGTGAGTACCGCCTACATTTTTTCCCAACTACAGCACTGGAATTCAGTATGTGAAAGTGACAGCTAATGTGAGAAGGCAGGTAAGTTATAAGAGCAATGTTGCCTAGTACCTGTCATATTTTATTCAACCGATGAAGCAACATTTATCTAAAATGAATGGCTCACAAGTATCACGGTAATGAGTTCTTAAATACGCATTTCTTTCAATTATTTGACAGTCGTAGGGACTGTTCCCTGTTCTGCCAACAAAGGTTGCTTTTGAGGTTATCACTGTGCATCGGAACGCTGTTTAAGGTTTTGTCCAACTTTATTTCATCTAATCTTTCGTCATTAAACTATTTGTTTACAAAAGACTGTTTCGTTTTAATCCTTAACGCCTTACTGTTATTTTAGATACCAAATATATATCATTTGAATAACACATAAGTTAATGTGTTTAGTAAACATGGGTTGCTCTTGAGGTTATCCCAGTCCATCGAAGTGAGTTGTTGCACTACGTTTTTGTTTATTTTATTCAGCCGATGAAGCAACATTTATCTAAAATGAATGGCTCACAAGTATCACGGTAATGAGTTCTTAAATACGCATTTCTTTCAATTATTTGACAGTCGTAGGGACTGTTCCCTGTTCTGCCAACAAAGGTTGCTTTTGAGGTTATCACTGTGCATCGGAACGCTGTTTAAGGTTTTGTCCAACTTTATTTCATCTAATCTTTCGTCAATAAACTATTTGTTTACAAAAGACTGTTTCGTTTTCATCCTACATGCCTTACTGTTATTTTAGATACCAAATATATATCATTTAAATAACACATAAGTTAATACGTTTAGTAAACATGGGTTGCTCTTGAGGTTATCCCAGTCCTTCGAAATGAGTTGTTGCACTGTGCTTGTGTTTATTTTATTCAACCGATGAAGCAACATTTATCTAAAATGAATGGCTCACAAGTATCACGGTAATGAGTTCTTAAATACGCATTTCTTTCAATTATTTGACAGTCGTAGGGACTGTTCCCGGTTCTGCCAACAAAGGTTGCTTTTGAGGTTATCATTGTGCATCGGAACGCTGTTCAAGATTTTGTCCAACTTTATTTCATCTAATCTTTCGTCATTAAACTATTTGTTTACAAAAGACTGTTTCGTTTTAATCCTTAACGCCTTGCTGTTATTTTAGATACCAAATATATATCATTTGAAAAACACATAAGTTAATGTGTTTAGTAAACATGGGTTGCTCTTGAGGTTATCCCAGTCCATCGAAATGAGTTGTTGCACTACGTTTTTGTTTATTTTATTCAGCCGATGAAGCAACATTTATCTAAAACGAATGGCTCTCAAGTATCACGGTAATGCTCATTTCATATACAGTAAACATATTAACTTATATTACTTCATATATAGTAAACATATTAACTTATATGTATAAATCTATGCAAAGAAATATCCCAATTTTTTTGCGGTTGCATATGTCATATATTACAACACTTTCCAATCCTGTTTTCCTTTAAAACTACATCTCTTCATTTTCACTTAATTTTTAACTTCGCGGCGTTTTGTGCCTCTTTGCGCATTTCGCCATGACAGGTTGCTTTCTGAGGTTATCCCTCTCTCCAATAAGAAGGACTCAATGATGACGCCGCTGTAGGAAAGTTTTTTATTTCACTTGCCTTAAAAATTATCTTTTACATAGTTGAGCCTGAGGCGATAGAGATAATTAAGCCTGAAAGATAATTTACGCATTCGTGAACTCCTTCCATAGCATAAACTTGATTTTATGGTAATTTTGCTGTCATGTTTGTGACATTAATAATAGTTATCATTAGTTACCAATAGAAATTAGTCCTGTTCGTATATAGGGGTCTTCGGTTTATGACAAAAAAGTAAAAAGAATTAAAAAATTGACGAGCGAGCCGCGTCCGTCCGGCGAATATTGGAGACAATATAATGAAGTGCGCGGACGAGCCATGATGCGTATTCAGCCTGGGAAAAATAAAAAATGAAACGCGTAACATCTATGATCTAAAATTCAACTGCCATGGAGAGTTGAATGCTAGCGGAGGGCGGTGATTGCTCCCGAAACGACGATTCCAGTGGTGTTTTTTCGTTTTGATTCCCTCTCTGAGGGAAAGGGCATACTATTCCTTGAAACTTCATTGGTCACAAGAAGCTAGTCGGCCATGATTCATCCGGTTACAGTCGATTCACCACGGGAATGAATAATTAATTTGCCATCAGTTAACACCATGGTGGTGTGATGCTACCTGAACGCAGCATCACACCACCATCCCGCCCAGAGGGCCTCGGTGGTAACCTCTCTACTCCACCGAGCCTTCACCATTTCCGACGCCAAATCATTAGATTCAGAGAAGAAGCACCTGACCAAAGCACTTATCAGGAATGGCTACGACCGGAAAATGGTCCTCAAAAGGGCCGCTAAGGTCAAGAAGATGCACTCACCACCATCTGAAGAACGCCTGGCCACAGAGGAGGAGGAATTGACCAAACCTGCGGCACGGCTTACAATTCCATTCATAGCAGGAGTGTCAGAATGTATTGCTGGGATACTAAGGAAGCATGACGTGGTCACAAGGTTCAACTGCGTGACCAAAATACAAAACATTGTACCTGGACCAAAAGATTGTATCCCGCAGGCAACATGCGAAGGCGTGTACACAGTGCCATGCTCCTGCGAAAATCATATGTTGGCGAAACATGCCGAGGAATGGCGACAAGGATAAAGGAGCATGGGAGCTACTAATAAAAAAAGACAACTGCACTTGTCAGCCATTGCAGAGCATGTTTGGAATGAGGCGGGCCATAACATTGAATTCGAAAAAGCGAAGATAGTGGCAAAAGGGAGTCGCAACTACCCAAGGCAAATCAGGGAAGCAATTGAAATTCACAAAACACAAAATATCAACAGGGACAACGGCTACCCAATCAGCAACGTTTGGAAGAGAGTTCTGACCAATCAGCGCACAGGAGGAGATCGGCCAGTGCTATATAATACGGCAAAAAATAAAAACTTCTCACCTTCGACCTGTAGACGGAAGCAGGATGGCTCCCGAAACTGTTGTCAACCATAAACGACAGACGCGGCTGGAGAACCCGAAAATTAGCAGTCATCGTGAACAACGCCGCGGAAACCTACGCACGAATGTCCTTCTCTTGTAGGCGTGTCCATGTCGAGCGTGGCTGATCATGGAGATCAATTTCTGCATCTCCCTAGGCTGTAACTTTCTTTACCCATCGCTCAACTGTACTCTTATCAACTGCAGCATTGCCATGCACTTCTTACAAATGCTTATGAATGTTACCCACGGCTTCTTTTTCCGCACAAAAGGCTTCAATATCATCACGATTGTTTTAAGGTGAGACGTATGTAGATGCCATTTCGACTCTGTACCAAACGGTGCCAATCTTCAACAGCACAAAGAACAAATATCAAATATGAAGCACCGACAAGTAAAGTGATCTACCTAGATGTATATCAATGGCTTTTTAAAAAAATGTGTGGCATGGCTTATTGAAAGACCATCGTATTTGTTCGCGAAAGGATAACACCATTCTACAATGCTAATCAACTGAAGAAAGCTTCAAAATGAATAAAACAATAAACAAAAACTAAAGCTACAACAAGCAATTACTAAATAAAAATAAGTCCACAATATTCCATTGACTACATACAAGACTGAAGAGTGCATGATGGTTGTAATTAGATACATGACATGAGTTATGAACTTTTAATCAACAGATTACATTCTGACTGATTTTCAGTGACGAGATATAATGGAACAAATTTAGCCAACATCCCGGCTTTTCTTCCGAATGAAGATGCAAATTCGTGGAAGAAATCCAGGTGCTTAGCAGCAGCGCATTAAGTTCTCGAAAGACGGGAGGGGCCGATGTATTATTAGGCATAGCTGATAGAATAGTGACGTCGGTAAAGATGGAATATACCGAAGACCCTTTGAAGAGGCAAAACAAATAACTATTGTTAAGTGGCGATGACTATTATTAACAGGAAAATTACGGCAACATTAACATAAAATGAAGTTAGTTTTCATGGAGAAAGTACTCGAATGCGCAAATTAGCTTAACAGGCTTCACATTGAGGAATTAAGTTATATTTATGCCAAATACAATGGAGGAAAGTGGTGGCCTAATGGATGGAGTTCTTATCTATGGTTCAAATTCCGAAAATTCAAATTTGAGAGACATTTTCAGACAACACATAATGTAGAGAGACTTCATTATTGTTTTGGCTGGCTAACCTCCATTAACTAACATGCTCAACCAAAACATTTTGTACGAGATAAGTAATTTGATATCATATCGATATGCAAATAGAAGATTAGGTATCCGTAAAATTATCTAACGAAAATTTTAATGCGAGTTCGATACAATGGTTTAATCAGCTTTTACAGTTTCTCGGTGGTTTTGTAGTTTAATTTCATGTTAGAATAACAGAGATAGAGAGAGAGAGTGAGAGGAAATGACATCAAATGGAATGGATGAAGTAATATTTACTTAAGTAGAGAGAAACTAAACTGAATGTTTGGAGAGCGCCCTTTCAAATTAATGATACAACAATCAGTAAAACAGCCATGAGGCCTCAACGTATAAGAAAAACATTACCCCCATAGTTCAGCTTTCACTCATTTAAATTGGGAAATTTGAATGGTCCAGTTTTTCAAGAGTGGTTGCACAAAAGGATACAAAAAAAGTCGTGAACCCTGAGGACTGCAAAAAGCGAGAGAACTCGACGTGCGGGAATTGAACGTTAAAAATACATTTCCCTTAATAACAGTCGAATAAAAGTAGAACTGGAATGAAAAAATGGAAAAGCATTGAAAATGAATTCTAATTCATTGAAACTCACGAAAAACAGCGAAGGAGTGAAATCAACGGTTCTCATTTCATTTTCAATCTCGTACTTCCAAGCGCAGAAGGCATAGTGAATACAATTTGATGACGGCATTCATGCGAGTACGGCGTTCCTAACAGTCCAAGAATTCTTCAAAGAACAAAAAATAATACGCAAAAACTTGAAAAAATATTTCCGCGAGTAATTAAATAACTCTTATAAGATTAATATTCTGCGTGAGAAAGGGTTGGTCTCGAGTCATAGATTGTTCTATTTCATTCAATTAGTCTGCCACCCTAAAGCATTAACTTACTCTTGGACTTTAATTAATTCAGAAGAAATCTCTTCTGCAGCACTCATTGTATTGGGAAACAATATAAAGCACACAATCAATGAAAATTTTCAGAAATAATACAAAATACAGTTGCATTTTTATAAAAAAACAACGTATTTATCACGAACATTTATTTATACAGATTTGTTGCTACGGCTCTCTATCATTCTCGTTCCTTTTAATGATCGAAGCGCTGCCATCGGATTTTGGTGGAAATTTTTTGAACTAATCTCCATATTTAATTTTAAATTCTGAATAACAACCGCGATAGCTTTCAAACTAAAATACAAGTGCTAGAATACTGCATTTCCATCTGGTTTTCAGTTAACCTGAAATTTTCAGCTTGATAGCTAATAGGAATGTGAGTTAAAAATGAGTTGCAAGATTTTACTGAGAGAAGATGACAATCAACAGTACGAGTTTATAAAAATGTTACAAAAGAGGGTCGTTGGCCCGGCCTCCCGAATCCTGGGATATAATTTAGGCATGCGAATGTTGAGAGAAAATATACAAACTTTCATGAAATAAATTCATGATACAATCAAAAGAGCAGCCCTTATACTAAATCGAGTGGAAAATCGTAACCGAAAATGTCTATAGCCATTACAAAATCACGAGATAATTCTCCCAACTAGGAGTAGCACCATTGTCTACCAATATAAAAGTTTTCCAGAAAAATGAACATTGACATCAGTGAATTAGCGCGCCAGTGTGTTGAATAAAATGTTTACCTCGTTTATACAAGTGCCAACTGAGAATGGGTAAGTAAGCATTCAAAATATAAGTAATTAAGAAACTTATTAGTAAAAAAAATCAAACTACAGGAGTGAAATGAACGCATTCAGGGGCGGATCCAGGATGTTATTCTGTGGAGGCAAAAGGGTCTGACAGGGCACGGTCTTCTCATATTTGAAATTAAAAAAACAGAGTACAGCAATTACTTTACGAAATAATATTAAGTTATTAATATGAAAATTAAATGATTGAGGCTCCGTAATGCACAAAAAAACTACAGAGATGATTTAACCTTTTGAAATGTATAAAATTTAGTCTATTTTCTAAGCACGTGCCCCCTAAATCCGCCTGTGAGCCCTTTACCTTCTTTCTCCCGCCATTAGCTAATATTACCAAATATAACGAAAAAGTATCTAACGTACAGAGGGATATCAACAATAACATCAACCAAGATTTTATCACTGACGATCCAGTGAGGAATAACTTTCATTTAGGTTAATAAAAATTGACTTTTCGTGAATAAATAGGAAAAAAAAACTTCAAAAGTACTGGAAGCACTCACAAAGAACGCGCATGGATCCCTATAGTAACTGCCTATAAATGCGTTATCATGTATAATTATCCAATAAAATATTCACTCAATCGCAGAGGCAGATAATCTTGTTAGAGGTCACAAGCTACTGATGAGATAGAGACATCACTCAGGTGATACAAACTCTTATTGTTGTATCTATATCAAAGGCGAGTGTACAACCATTCTATGAAGCTCATTCGCATAAGGGAAATTAACTTACGACTGCCGGAGATACTTATTCGTACTAATACGTTTAACATATTGACAAACCTCAACGAACCCCATTTCCTCTGGAGCTCTCTTCAGATACCTAGGGGTATATAGCATGACCGGCATTCATTAGCTATTCAGAAACAAATTTTGCTCTCACAGTAACACACTGCAATCCATGAACTCTATCCTGGACGCGGTTTACGGAGTTCAAAACGCGCTGACCTACTTATGAAAGAGTCTCCGCTTGTAATCCCTTAGGTAGGGCCAGAACCAGCAGTTAACTCAGGATTAGTGTTGCGTTAAACCGTGCAATACACTAAGGAAACTGACATAGCTTAAAATTCCTAAACCACGGGCAATGCTTGAGCCCTATGAGTAAAATTTAATTTCGAGGCAATCCATTCAGAAAATTACATTATGAATTAAAATGGTGTGTTACTTAATTTTCTTCAACTTAACGTCGGAAAAGCTATGATATCGTGAGGATGGGAGCAATGCATAATTACACAGTCTATATAAAACCTAGATAGGGATATCGTTTAGTTTCATGAGCTTCCACCGACCAATAATGAATGATACCCGCTATATTTATTTATTTTTCGCATCACCTGATGGCCGATTTTATTCGCATGATCATTCACCGTGTGTAGCGAAAAAATTCGCGAATCAGCCGTCAAGTGCATGATCATTCAATTAAAATTAGAACATTTTCTATTTTGCTCGCATGATCCTGTGATTGATCATGTGACCATTCAGCATGATCATTCGTATGATCATTCACCGTGTATACCGGTCTTCACATCTAACATCTCCACGCACTTTATTTTCGTTCGTATGTAAGCATAAAAAATAATACTACACCACAGTAGTTATTCGAATCACGTTTTTTACAAGAACCCAAAAAATCATAGAATATCATCCCTAGAACTGTGAATCGATTCATGTATTATTAGAGAGAGAAGACAGTTGTTGATTCGGCTTCATCATATTTTCTATCACGGATGCCACTGAAGCGCAGCCACCGCAATAATACTGAATATAGGTCGCAAAATCAATTGTATAATAAAAAGAATCATATGGGCTCTTTCATATATTTAAATGAATGTGAGGATTTTTTCATGCATGCCGTTTCCACAGCTGCTATTGTTAATTTAAAATAAGGAAAAATAACGTATTACCGATTTCACGGATCTGCACACTACCAGGAGAATTAAATAGGGTGTGAGACATCGTCTGGGAATAATGTTTGATCTTAGGTCTTCCCGGCGTATCAGTTGCTGAAAAGTTTCTCGGGTTTTCCACCGGTTGATGTCGTCCATGTCTCCCGACGTTTCGATCAGCGACTTGCTGATCATCTTCAGGGGATCTTCCGATGTCTGGGAATAATGTTGGCACACTACACAATCTCTATAAGTAAAATATTCATTGCTTCATAATAGAAGAAAATACTCCATTTTCACATTACGTTTCCATAATGCGCCTTACTTTTTTATTTTGATAAAGAATATGGCTGCTATGAAAGTAATACGAAGGCTACTACCCCAATTAATATTTAAACAATTTGGAGTGCTAACTACCACGCTAAGTTTCATTCTTCTGCAGGAGGAAATGAAGCCGATCCACTTAAGACTGTAATAGAATATGAGGATGACGGAATTGTCGAAATTACCCGCTGACACACCGAGACAATGAATAAAGACACCATTCTCAACGTTTATATCTACACTAAAATCCAAATTATATACGGGTAACCGTGGAGATTCGCGAATGAGTGTTAGGTTAACTTAGAGTGTTAGGATACCCCAATCTAAAATTTAAAAACTAATCTAATCTAAAAAAACATACTTTTGCTCAGTAATAATTGCACGCATAAACTTGAAAATCATACTTTGACTAAACAATGCGACAAAAAATAATAAAAATTAATGGAACAAAAGAAAGGAAAAAGAAAAGATGAATCAGGCGTGCCAATGAACTCACGGTAAAGGTTCCATCAAGGATGCAAAAATGAGGGCGAATACGCGGTGATTTTTCAGTCGGGGCCTGTCGCGCAAAAAGACCAGAATATTAACGAATTATAAGCGTCGCGTTCATTTTTAAAAAATCTCTCCAGAGAGCGAACTACTCGGCTAATGACGGAACTCTGGATGCACCTGAAAAGGACAGCAGGAGGAAAAGGAAAAAAATGTATAAAAATATATTATCTTTCGGCGCAAGTCATGCACAGCGTCCGGACGCGAGGCGTAGAAAATTATTGCGGAACGAAAATAAAAGGAATGAAAAACAAAAAATTGACGAGCGAGCCGCGAGCCGTCCGGCGAGGATTGGAGACAATATAATGAAGTGCACGGACGAGCCACGATGCGTTTTCAGCCTTGGAAAAATGAAAAATGAAACGCGTAACATCTACGATCAAAAATTCAAGTGCCTTGGAGAGTTGAATGCTAGCGGAGAGCTGTTATTGCTCCCGGAACGACGATTCTAGTGGTGCTTGCGTTTTTATTCCCTCTCAGAGCATAAGGGCATTCCATTCCTCGACACTACTTTGTAAATAAATATTGATAAGTACAAATTTGCCAATGATATAAATACGCATTTATATACTATCCTACAAATGGAACGAGACTCCAGGGCGGGCTGGCAAGGATACACTCCTGGGGCAGGGCCTGTAAGCGCGAGTTTTTTACCTCTGCACCGCAGAAGGGGAAGGATAGGAAGGAGAAAGGAAGGAGGCGCCGCCGCGATAGGAGCCCGACGACGACTCCTGGGACGGGATAGGGAAGGAAGGGATGGGACGAGGAATCCCGCACCGTCACAGAGGCGGGCGGGTCCTACCACCAGCGAAACCAGGCAACGCCATTTTTGTTCTACGATTTTTGAGTATTATTCTATCAAGAAGAATAATCCAAAGATCAAATCGTTTGATATACTATCCTACAATACGCTTAAGAAGCCGTGAGACTGGAGGTGTTAGGACTCAACCCTTAAAAACTGAACTAGTATAAAATATACGAGATTTGAGAAGCCAAAGGGTGCACGTGATTTTTTTTCTAAACAGAGGTAGGTACAAATAATTTTTAGAAGAAATATACAAAATCTTGGTAGCCAAGGGATACGAGTGAGTCATAGGCCGGTATTGTTGCTGCAGATATCAAACGAAATGGGAGATCGAACTCGATTTCCTCGACCATTGACTATTAAAACTTGATTTTCAATTTTAATCGAAATCGATTTTTCCATAACTAAGTGCATATGACTGAAAAACTAGATCAAAACGCTCTTGACCTCGTCAAGGACTCACTTCGCACTCACTCCTCAGGTGAAAATGCAAACGTTGTTACGACAGTGCTCCTGGATTGTATTGGGACCACATGCATCATCGCGAAGTGTATAAAGAGGTCTATATGTAAACGTGTAATATCGAAGCATGAAAAGAACACACTTGTAGCTAGGCCGTAGCCAGAGCAGCTGAGGTGTGAGTGCAATTATGCCGTGAAATAAATATCAAATCATTGCATAATATAATAGATTTTATCCACAAGAGTTTCAAATGGGAAAAAAATCACCTCGGCCGGGAAAGAAACTCAGGCCTTCGGCTATCCGGCCCATTGTGTAGATTATGACGGTATCCAGGTTCCTTGATTTCGATGATAATTTACGGAAATTCAAAAGAGCGTGGTTCGATTCCTGGTCCAGGGGAATATTTTCGGGAGTTTTAATTTAAATTTTGTGAATTTCACTTCTGTTCATGCGGCATAATTGAAATAATCACAAAAATGGAGATAAAAAAAACCCCAGCCATATATTATGACGTTTTATTTTACCCGCTTTCTTGTCTGTGTATTGTTTTCTGGGAAAAATCTTGCAAATCAAATTTCGAACACTGAAATTTTCAAAATAGCTCAGAACTGGATGACAATGTAATGTTCTTACACTATTACAATGATCGGAACAGCATCTCGAGTAATATTCAGAAATAAAAAAATTAAATATGGAATTCAAAAAATGGCCACCAGAATTCAATGGAGTCGCTGTAATCGTTATAGGTCTAATAAAGTCTCTTCAGGACGCTGACGTTTCAACGTTCGCCGCAGCTTAGTTGTTACAGCTAAGTTGATGACTTGCAACAATTGATGGCGATCCATAAGAGCGAATGTATTTTCAATTCTTTGAGGATGACTTTCCAGCCTCATCGAGATTCAAGGTACACACGACTGCTTTCAAGTACCGTACAGGAGCAACTGAATTCGTGAATAAAATAATTTCCTCGTTAATTAAATAGAAACTGCGAACCTGATTCATATGCGGAAGCTGCGATGAGAGCTCGCAAGTGGTTCGAGAGGATCTCACAACGAAACGACCAAGTTAAAATGATGCGACATGAGTGAAATTTTTTCCTCTCATACGACGAACTCATAGTGCTTGTTCCATCATGCACAGACGATTGAAACGAGAGGTTTTATGAACATTCACCGACCACCGAAGCCAAACACAGCATGGAGTAGGTACTCGGAATTTTGAAGTTTCTCTGGCGTTTCAAGAGGTTTAACCTGTGCGCTCAAACGCTTATCGCATACATATGAGGCAGTGCTTGAGGGATGATGAGGAAGTAGCTTCAACAGCTTTCCATGAGTCAACAACTTCCTGGGATGAAATCTGACGCTAGAAACAAACTGACAGTCGAAGTGAAATGAAAAATAAGAATGAAAACCTTGAGGCAGATTCGATTTCCGTCACTTTCTACAAGAAGAGTACCGATGGAGTACCTACTAAAGAAACGACACTGCCACAGATTCCAAGCTCGACTGAAAAAGGTTTGGAATTCAAATGAGAAAACAGGCGACCATGAGTCATACCGGAAAGCTAATCGATATTGCAGCATCAAGCAACAAATCTACAATATCTGTTTTGCTGATGCCCCGTTTCCAACGAATTGGCGAAATATACGCAATAAATATATACACACTGTTAGTGTAAATGGTTTATAACTAAATATACTAAAAGACAAGTAAATTTTTCCAGAATTTGGAATATCACAACCACAGAAGCTAGTATTTTTAAAGAAATATGATCCAATGAACAGAAGCTACAGTAGCGTCGATAGATATTACTAGAAAGTGCATGAAAATTTAATGAGGAAGCCAAGGATTATGAAGGAAATATGTTATCTTTCAGGTAGATGCAGAACTATCAAAATTAAAACCCCATGAAAAAGTGTCTAGATTCCTGAATGAATACCAATTTGAAGTACCTACCAATACTTTATAAAATCGATAATTTTCCAAGAAATAAGGTCAAGTGCATATGATTTAAAAGTATAGCGCCTAAAGATAGGTCTGCTACATTTTATAACAAGGCACAAATTAACGATTTACAGCCTGAGTAATTAAAAGACTTATGCAAGAAAAAAAGTCAGTAAAGATACGGCTAAATCGAATGAAACAAGCTCTAAATAATCGGCAAGGACAGGTGCACTACGAAATATTCAGAAGAACTTCGGTCTTTTTTTACGCATGTGATACCAGAGAACTTAACACAAAACCTAACTTCTAATGACTCCTTTTGTAAGGTATCGGGGATAAAAAATTCAAATTTTCGGACATTAAAAAAATATGGTATTGAGAAATTTGAACGCGATCCCAAATTAACGTGAAACCATGGAAATAGCACGAAAACTCCGACCAGAAAGTCGAACGTACCCAGGGAAATAAACAAAACCGTATGTTTCGAGTGCGCATTCAATCAAGTCAAAGATACAGCTTTCGAATACAAATCAGGGCCACGCGAGGGATACGCTGTACTCGTTTCATTTGTCTTCTTTTTATATTCCTTGCTCTCTTACGCGCAATCGCTGGAACAATCGCTCACAGCGAAAAATATTCAAACCTCTCCACCGGGATGGTATCCAGAGTCAACCCGAGCGATATCCATCAGAACAAATGAATGCTGCAACTTTATTTTTCCTACACGCATTTAAAAAAATCGAAGACAGTAGTGGAACCAAGGGAACATCATTGAGGAGGCCCAATTCCATCCCCTAGAAGGCTGATATCAGTTGCCACTTCGTTCGCATTTGAATCAGTTTTCAAAAATACCAGCGGCGCTGTGATGAGTGCAATGCGATCCACTTTTTTTTTCAATATTTTGAATTATAATGTTTTTAACTGCGAGGAATAGCTTTGAAAAGCAATTAATTTTATAGATCACATCATCATGCATATATTTTTCAATTAACTCCCCTAATTTTACCATATTTCCCCGAGAAACTCGGATCAATTTGTCAGTCAGCAACGCGAGTGTCGACTTCTGTAAACCCAACATAATAAAATATAGGCACTTTTTTTTACTTTCCGCACTTATTTTATTATTCTGCGACCGGGTTTGAAGTGTTCTACGTCATGTTCAAGCTAGACTATCATCTCCTAACAAGTCAGGGTTAATTTTATACTAAAAGGTGGGGGAGGGTAATTAGGTAATCTGGATAAGGAGGTCGGGTGAAGGTGCTATTCGGATCCGTGTAAGGAATTGGGAGGTTTTGATGGACGGTGGAGATTAACGCTGAGGAAGGGTGAGAAGTGGGTTGTCAAAATGTCACTAAGCAATTTCTAACCACATAGTTTTGTATATGACACAATTTCAATGTTTTGTAGAATGTCCTGGTGAAATATCTTTATGGAAGTTATGCATGCTAAAATAAAATAAAAGCACTTCGCACTTCATCCACCATCAACTTCATTGTGTAAACCCATTTAAATGCGCGGTGGGTGACAGCGTATTCAGAGGCCAACTTGAGAATCCTCTAATGAAATGTAATGAGAATGGAACAAACAACAAGGAGAGAATCCGAAAAAGTGAAGGGTGGCGAAAATTTGCAATTTACTACTGCCACTTGAGTTACTAATTCCATTTATTCAACTTGGGCCGAACGAGGATAAATTACCAGATGACCGCGGATCGATAATGTACAACGTTTATTCTGATACTTTAAAAATAAAGTAAGATGAAAGATGCATTTTGTCACAACCATTTAACACTAAAAATCGATGCGCTTACTTTGGATAACATTAGAATTCACATGGAGATGAGAATTTAATGCCTAAGACTGTATAATAATTGCATTAATTAGAAACGAATTATACAATGATCGCATGCAAAACTTTTTAGCAGGAAGGTATGAATTTATTCTATAAGGTTATGAAGGTTAAATTTGTATATTCACCTTGCAACGCCTTCATGATTAACTTAATTAATTGAAAAAGTCACCTTTAACACGTTATGGAGTTGGAAATTCCAGTTTTCACATGAGCGTATTACTTGTTAAAGGACAACCTCAACGTATCCAATAAACTAACACGCCTTCAATAACATTGCTAGGTCTTCATATCCCGTTTTCACCCGGGCAAACAAGCGTCCTGACTTTCAAGATACTAAATTATCGCGGATCGATAACGTGGAAAGTTTATTCTGGTACTTTAAAAATGAAGTACAATGAAAGATACATTTTGTCAAGACCATTTAACACTGTTTCTTCGATGCAAATACTTCAGATAACATTTGTATTCAGATGTAAATGAGAATTAAATTTCTATGAAGATATAATAATAACATTAATTTGCAACGAATTATACACTATCCGCATGCCAATTTTTTTTACAGGACGGAATTACTTTATTCTATGAGGATATGAAGGTTAAATTTGTATTTTCACCTTGCAACGCATAACTGATTAACTTATTCCATAAAAAAGCCACGATTATCACATTATCGAGTTGGTTACTTGGTAGATGACAATCTCTATGTATCCAATCAACTCTCACGCCTTCAATAACTCTGCTAGGGCTTCTTGTCCCGCTTTAATTCGGGAAAAGAAGTAGTTTTCTCGTTTTCAAGATGCTAAAAACTGCAAAACCCAACATTTTTCGTTTTTCTGGTCTAGGTGCACATGAACTAATTCACGAGAGGTACTCACAGTACTGGAAGCAACTAGCACTCCGTTTATGTGTAGCTTATTAAACTGCTATATCGGTTAGACAAGCAAATCACTCACCTGAAATGAAAGAAAGCCAAATTAGATCCTCATTTGAAATAAATTGAAAACAATTAAGAAGTGCACAAAAAACTACAAAATTAACCCTCATTCTCTCACAAAAATTTGGTAAGAAATATGCTAAAAGAGAGCCGACTATTTTTTCAAGTTATAGCGCCAAAGATAGCGTGATAGCAACAATATGTAAAATTTTATGGTCAACAGCATGAGCAAGTGATGAAGTATCAACATCACGGAAGGAAGCGTGAACTTAGATGAGATTTACCTGAAAAAAACGAAACATACCCAAGAGGAAGGCGGGTGGAAAATGAGAAGTACCCTAACCACTGATGAGAATAAAAAAAACCTTTAAAAGTAATTTTCGGTGAAAAAATAAATTACATGATTTCCAATAAATTGCAACCTAACTCTCAGGGACATTAGAAAGAACAAAACTTACAAATCCATGTGAGCGCAATCAATAAGAGTAGAGAAATAAATTCCGAATCATGAAGCTTGACTGATGAATGAAAGGGATTGAGGATTACGGAATAGTCAATAGGTATTTCAAGTGCTCAACATTGACACATATAAAGCCAATGCGTGTGGAGTAGGAAGGTATTAATTTATTTTGTCTTCAATAACATTTTAGAATATTTCAGAATTACTATCAGAATAAATACGGCCTGAATGTTATCTGAATTGCCATATCTCTCGCTTCAGGAATCAATAAAGCTAGAAAATCCATCTGATATTGAAAACTACCAATAGATTCACGACAATTACTCAGTACTTGAGGCAAAAAATCCACATTTCACTGCTTGAGCTTTATGGGTATTTTGATTTATTTCTCTCAAGCGTGATACACCACCGGAACATGGCGTTTTCAACTTTGATCAAAGTCATCAGACCTACAAGCCCAAATGGCACCGTAGGCCTCCGCGTCCTGTGGCTAACGGCTCGCCGCTTCCGCGTTTCAAATTTTTTTTACGAATCGCTGGTAATTTCAAACTCACAAGTTCCATCCTAGCTCAAGAGTTATTAATCGCACACGTTCGTTGCATCAAAGCACAGATATTTATGAATCGGTAGAGCTCGTATAAATAACTCGGAAGCCCATTCGGATGAAATGCTGGTGTAATAAAAATATAAAAAATCCCGACACGAAAATATTAAAAAAAACATTCGGTGAGCGTGTGGCTATTTGCCCAGCGGTAACAGCGGGTACTCCAAACGCAAACCACACAGAACATGGACATCTATTCGAGAATATACCTATTATTCGACAAGCATTCACGGTGATTAAGGCACTACGACATTGCCAACGATAGGGTTAATGGAGCCGACAAACATTAAACGCATTAAAATCTAACTTCCCCGCTATATCTTTTGTGGAAAATGTCTTCATTTGGGCTCTTAACAAACGTAATTCATAACGTTCCCTCCTGTGTTAGATGGAATGCAGATATGTTAATAGAAGACATTTTTCGTTTCCCGGACTTTATGAATTTTATCGCCAAAATTTGTATAGCCACTTATGATTACGGAAGTTTTTGTGCATAAAAGCATACTTGCGGGAGGAACATTCATTCAACGACAAAAAATTATACAAACCTTTTTAAATATATCTTTATATTACATTAATCCTTTTCCTACAGTCATTGCCGAATGAGTCAATATGTAATACGGCACTGAATTAAGTAAATTTTTGCGACCATAGACCAACTGTGATTAACAGCTACACTTCTATAACATTTTTTTTTATACCACCGGGTTTTGATCTGATGCGATTTTTTAATAGATCCAAATGGTAAAATATTACTTTGGAAAAATGAAAATTTCAAGTCCGTCGTAAAATGAGCTTATACGTGAAGTATTAGCCAATTATCTCCTTCACCACCTCCTTATACACCTCTCTAGGGGCCACTCAGAGGAACCAATCCCAGCACGTAGCCAAGGAAACCGCAAGAGGCCAATCGGAAAGTATCGCTAGTTTTGCGTAGACATTGCCGTAAGGCCAAACTTTCACGCCAAAATCCCAATGACCGAGTATAACAGAGTGATATTGCGAGGCTGAGGACTTTTTGCCCCTATATTCAAGAAAAAACGAATTTGGAAAAAGGAAAAAAAATAGGATAAATGAAAATCTGAAATAGACAAAGGTGGCACAAAAAGATCGCAAATACATAAAATACGATATTTCGTTATAGCAAATTCGTTTAATTTGAAAATTAGGTCTTAAATGTAGGAGAAAAAATATGTATTGTTGCCCAAATGCCAATCTCAAATGACATGGCAATATATAATACGATCTTTACTCTTAATGATGTGCTCATACTTTATGCAGGAGAAATGAGTGGAACTTTAAACGGATTTATAATTTTTTACACTTCATTTATTTATCCAAAATATAAACTCAAATAAATAACATTTAAATTTAAATTTAATTTGCCCCGATTATTATCGACTTTAATAATAACTATTTGAGTTAAGGAACAATCAGCGTTTTAGTACGCTTTTAGGAACAAGTAATTTAGCAACACTGAGGAATAATTCACGCATGGATATGATGGACTTTTACTACACCCAGTTTTCATGATGATTTTTTTTGCTACCGCACGAATATTCGGTACCTATTAATGTAAGATAGGCAATGGCTGATATAAACATTTAGGTCAGGAAAAGGGCTCTTTAAACATTTATGAATTCGAATAATTTTTATATGAAATAGCCCGAAATAAATTTTGAACAGATCCATACTAAGTATTTAATATTTTATATTGAATTAGCGTAAAAATAGAATTTTATTGATAAACTGAAGGGCATAATATACCTACGTTAGAATACCTATAATGACGTAAGCTTTTCACTTGAACTATGCCAATACCTAATGGGGTTCTTGGAGTTGAAATTTGAAAGTAAACACATTGTGATCACATGATGGGAATGATTGAATCACACCCAATAATTATAATAAAAATTATAGCAAGTAAAGCGATTATCATGACGTCAATTATCAGTTCGAAGTCATGAAAAAAGTTCGAGTCTTAAAGGTTAAGTTTATACCAATACATTTTGTTCCATCAGTCCACAGACTTAATCGGTCAAGATAGTATAGTACCATTCCTGAGAGATACGACCATGCTAACAAATTTTCAACTAAAACAGAGCTAATTTCTTAAAAAAAAGTTTTCTTGGAAGGTATAATTCAATTAGGCATCAGAAGATAAACTGAAAGATTAAGGCCTTACTCCAGTGGGAAGAAAGAAATTTAACTTGAAAAGGGATATATTTCGCTGTTATTGCAAAATATATTGGAGCTTAATCAACCGAAAACTAGTATTCAGTCGGGACCAAAATTAATAGCATAAATTGAATTAGCGCAAATTCTGATTAAGCGTAAATATTGGATTAGCATTAAACCGATTGTTATCACATAACCGGAAAGATTGGATCATACCCAATAATTACTAAAAATTATTGCAAGGAGTATCGATAATTATAATAACACTTATCAGTTTAAGGGAATAAAAAAGGTCGAATCGAAAAGTTAAGTTTACATCAACACAATTCGTTCAATCAATATGCAAACTTGTACAGGGGGAACATTTCGCAATTATTACAAAATATAATTGTAATCGAATACTTGTGATGAGCAGGACCAAATTTCATACTATAATATGAATTAGCATAAAAATTGAATTTTAGTGATATTCACTGAAGTGAATGAAAGAAATTAAATTATCTATGATTACGAAATATGTCTACAAGTATCTGAATTATGCCTTTACTATTTGAGGTTCTAGGAGTTGTAATTATGAAATAAATACGTTGTAAATACATCCTGCACCCAACGTAATAGCTTATAAGCCAAATATTTTTTAATTGCGAATTTTATCCTTAGTGTATACAAATGTGCACCCGTTCGCGTGACTGCGTAGACAGTCATTTGTTTCATGCAGAGCTTATAAGCCCCTTCTTATATTTTTTAACCTTATCTGAACAATTTAGCAAAAAAAACAAGGACTACTAGGAGCAAAAATAAATTAATAATACCGTGTCACCGGACCACCTTGTATCAAAATTCCTTTTACATAAAATCATGTTAAGTATGAAATCCATTCCTCGACATCTGAAAAACATGTTGACAGTAGATAATGAAAAAATATTCTTATTTTATTTAAATGAAATTTGATGTTTATGATAAAATACTGAAATATATCGTATTTTCTGTGTATGAAACTTTATTTTGTCTATTTTTCATGACATTCGCTCTGATGACTATATCTGTATGAAATTTGATGATTATGTCAATATATTGAAAGTGCATGAGTGTAATATTTCCCCAGATGTTCATGTTAATATTTTGTTATCGACAATTAATAACAATGTTCAATGTCCCATTTGAAATCCCACAAGATTTTCATAAACTTATGTGTGTATTTACTTATACTCCAAAGGACAATCACAGAGCAAATAAAATATCTATCTATCTATCACTTATCAGAGAGTATGAGGGTTCTGGGCGAACCCTTCGAAGGATACAACGCACCGGGGCCGGGAACCAAGCCCGTGGCTTATACACCCGATCACCCGGGGAGGGGGAGGAGAAGAAGGGAAAAGGAAAGAGGCGCCGCCGCGATAGGAGCCCGACGACGCCTCTGGGAAAGGATAGGAGCGGAAGGGACGGGACGAGGGAAAAACACCCCAACGCTATAGAAGCGAAGAGGGCCCAAGTACAAGTACTATAAGCGAAACCAAGCATACGCAATTAATGTCCCAGCGATTCTAGTGGATCAGTTCAGTTATCAGTTCGAAGTAATGAAAAAAAGTTCGAGTCTTAAAGGCTAAGTTTATATAAATACATTTCGTTCCATAAATCTACAGACTAAACCGGCAGGATAGTATGGTGCCATTCCTGAGAGATACGACCATAATCACAAAATCTATCAATCAATCTATCTATCTATCTATAAGCGATTTCGAGAAACGTGTCGAATTTGAATGACACAAGTGCTGCGCCCCCCTCTTCATTTTTACATCACCTTTCGATCGCGAGCAGATGCAACGCCGGATTGCATATTTCATTTTTCAAAAGGCGCGCAGAGAGGCGCCTTTTATCGATCTCCCCTCTCGCACACCTCCCCTCCCCTCCCGCTTCACCCCACCCTCCCTCCCCTACTCCGTGCCGCACCGCAGGAATAAACGTGGCAACGACGGATCCGCGATTACGGGCCCCGCCCGTGGACCGCACCATCGCACGCGTGTTTCACGATTCTGGGATTCCATGGACCAATATATAACGGCCCGCTCACGGAAACAATACGATCGTTCACTCAGGCCCAGAATTCGCAACTCATTTAGAGTATTCGGTAGTTGGAAGGGAAAAGTTAGAAAGGATGAAGTAACAAATCCTCCTCATTCAGCCATTTTCTCATTATAATAAAATTAGGAAACGCCAACGTTGACGACCATATTTTCATGAGTTGGTAACGCTATTAGAGGTCTGACTCATTAACTGGTTCAGGGATAACTTTTCATTGAGGAGTGGGATCGCTCACAAGAGAGTAAACGGCAATGAAGCATATGAGGGGTTGAGAAGCAAAGCCAAAAAGATATATCTTAGGAAGTATAATTCAAGTAGGTATCAGAAGATAAACTGAAAGATTAAGGCCTCATGCCAATGGGAAGTAAAAAAATTAACATTCAAAGGGGTATATTTCGCAAGAAAATAAGTATAACGAGGTACAAGTGATTTTTTTTCTAAACAGAGTTAGGTACAGTTAATTGTTAGAAGAAATATACAAAAACTTGGTTGTCAAGGGATTCGAGTGAGTATCTGTTCCGTGCTAACATCAAGTGGAAAGTCAAATGCACTACTAGATATATAAATTGACTCGTTTGTTTTATTTACCTCATTTATGTACCAAACTCTTTTTAGAAAAAGGAAATAACTTGTACCCCTTGCCTTCTCACCCACTCGTATATAAAATGCCGGGAAGTAGCATTAGGTAGCATGGGGCTGGTTCACGCTCAAAATGGTTCATGGAATGGAATCGGTTCACGCTCGTGACGTCAATAATCGGCCCTCGAGTTTTTGATTTTTCGCGGTGAATAGCTCGAAAAGCAGGCGACGATTAAGAAAAATACGAGTCTTGTCTTTTTAAAAACCGGATAGAACCAACTTTTTTGTCAAGAAAATTATTCTGTTCCCACATTTTTATGATGGATCAGCAAATCTTTCTCAGTTAGGCATTCTAAAATTAAGAAACGTTACAGTTCCCGCCCTCATTTCTACGAGTTAGTGACTTTATTAAAGGTTTACCTCATCTAATAGTTCAAAAAGTACTTTTAATCGAGTGGAGGGATAGCTCACAAGAGTGTTAACAAAACATGTAAGGCCTATACAAAAAGCCGGGATGTAGTTGATGAGGGGACGGTTTACGCTCGTTATGGCGGCACCAACTTATCTGCGAAGGGGCTTTGGATTTTTTCCAGGCAAATAGGTCAGAAAGTAGGTGACGGATCTGAAAAATGCGGGTGTTTTCATATTTAAAACCGTAGAGAACCACCCTTTTTGTAAAGAAAATTATTCTGTTCCTACGTTTTTGCCATAGAGTAGGAGATTACTTCATTGTATATACATTTTTATATTCTTAAATTAGCGTAATCGCATCATTAGAATAGGTTTACACACAGATCTGGATACGAGTCTATAACGTTCGGGAGATATAGTAGGAATTTCATTTAAACGATGGTAATTGTAAGTCCACTCGGTTACCGGTTTGTTTTTCATACAGCTTACCCCAATGTAGGGCTTCGAGGTTTCCCGTTGGATCGACAAGCACCTATGGAATTTCGGCGATTGGGATCGCGAGCTAGAGAATATGCAGCGGCGCGCATTTCATGACTGACCATTAAAGATTCGCACTCATCCGCCGAAATATTGCAAACCGCCACTTTACCATACATGCGGGACAAATGAGAGGCCGTTATCTCGCGTTCTGTTGTAACAAACAAAAAATATTGTTGCAATAAATATTTCCGGTTTGAGTGGCCTCCATTGAATGAATTTTGCCCGTACGCGGCCTTGATATAGAGATAGACTCATCGTTGAATAATTAATTAACGCCTTCTCTTTTTTCCGCTCAGTGAAAACAAAACTCATGGCTAAAAGTCGCTACTTTTTCCATAATAGCTATGAAAGACTAGAACCTAGTGATAGTAAATAAGTCATAAATATTAACAATTAAATACTGAGGTTAAAACATCATATCTGCTGCATATGTATGATAAAAACACCCGTCGGAAAATTACGTACCAGAAATTGCGACATTTCATCTTTAAAAACGACTTGAATAGTTAGGATGTGATGAAAAATTGTATGCTATAGCGCATGTAATCATCAAATAAAATATAATTCAGGCTTCAAAATACATTCATTTTTGCCATAAGGACCGCTGTGGGAACACATCTGTGAATTTTAATTGAATTCTTGGGGATACCGCATTACCACACACTAATCAGTTCGATAGCATCCGCAGCTATGTGTACAGAACTGTCATTATCGCTACCTTTGCCGTCTCCTTCTTCGTGATTTAATTTTTGAAAAAAGGGGAGCAGGGGTATGACCTCTAAGAATTCCTGAAACGCGATCAATAGCAGTAAAATAAGAGTTTATAAAAGTATAACAACAACTGCAAATGTTGTCGTGCTTTTATGACTTCTTATAAAATATAAATTTTAAAAAATCTAATAAAATATATAAAAACCACCAATAAAAAACATAATGAGACTCACCCATAATCGAAATGCATAATAAAAAGGCTTGATAGTAAAAAAATCATTTTTATGTGCAAAAAATATCAATAAAAGATATTCTTTATTCTCAAGAAATACCTTAATAAGAGGTGGAAAGATCCATAGATTAATATAGTAAGAAGCATTATAGATCACGCTCGTACGATTCTAAATCCTTTAGACGTAATATTTCTGAAAAACAAAACAACATAATGGCCCGCATTTCAGCGAGGAATTCCATATTCATGATAGACACGCCTCTAATCGAGACGGAGTGTACGAGTTACGACAGGGGGCACAGAAGGCTGAACCCATTCGGCTAAGCATGCCTCATCGATGGCGACGAACACCCCTTGAATAATTACGCCGCGGGTTGAGATGAGCGCGAGGAATGGCGGGCCTAAATCATATCATCCATCCCGGCCTCGCGATGGGAATGCGTCCCGAAGCCTCGACCAGATTACTCATCCCGCATTACTTTCCCTCCAGCCAATCCATTCGTAAATACGTGCCATCGCTACCACGCCCGCCGGAGCCCATGATAGCAAATAATAAACGCATTGAACGAAATAATTAAGCCTCTAGGGGTCATTTACCAACGATAGATTAAAAAGTAAACCTTCTCTTTTATCCTTTTCGAATTTTGACCCTCCCCCCCTAAATTGCATTTGAGCGAGGGTCAGGGGTTCACGTACAGGTCTCAAATTTTTCAGGCCTTATTTTTGATCGGTCCCACAACTTTTTTTCATTGGGCCAGATGGATTTGAAAAAAATCGATTTTTGCGATCCGCCCTACTGTGTAACCCATCAAACATGGTCATGCTGAGGTAAAAGCGCCCTACACCTTGAAATAACATATTTGAGGGAAAATCAAGTTAATATGTGACTGTTTTAGTTGTTGTGGGATTCATGTATTAACTTTTACGCGGTAAGTTTGTGAATTATTACACGATATCTCAGTAAATTAAGTCCGCTATATTATTTTTATCATCATTATTTAATTATTTATTCAGCGTGGAGGTTTTCGGGGTTACTACCGCGTAGATTCATCTCCCCATTCAGTAACCCCGAAACCTCCACGCTGAATCCTCACCACACCCTGAAAGCCTATTTAATTATTTATAATTTTTGAAATTTTTGAGTATTTGTTGGTAAAACGTATCGAGATTTTTTGCGTATCTGTATGCTTTGCTCTCCTCCGAGACTGGAGAAGGCGCGTCGCCGCATCGAAATCTTCAGTCAACGTAAAGATATAAGCGAGATAGAACCCTCGCATAGTATCACATTCGTTGGATGGAGGCCGCTAGCGTCGTTAAGGGGATCAAGAGAGTGAAAGGAAAACGGGAGAAATGACAAGGGACATTTCATTCGTAACGCGTCATCCAACAACCACCATTCCTCCCAGTCAAACGGAGACATCTCATGCGGGCAAGAGTGGGGGAGGGGAGAGCGGCGAAAAGCTTAATCGAACAGGCTATTCATTAATGAGGCTTATGACGACGGTCGGATCCTCCTCCTCCCATTAGATCGGTCAAAGGTCTTTTTCCCTCTCTCCGAAAGGTAAAGCTATATTATAGAGGGGTACTGTCATTTTGAAGGTGTTTGCGAGGTTCAATAGTCGAAAGAGCTGGTGTCTTTATTGTGTTTGTCCCCACCAATATGTATTATAACGGGAATAGATTTCAAGGAAAAGATATATAATTATATTATACATCTGAACAATGGTTTTTTCGAAGTTACAGATAAAATTCTCGATATGCTCATGATCAGTATGCTCTTTTTCATGTAAACGACACGATATCGAGCTAAATACTCGATCTAAGACAATTTTTATCACTCAGTTCCCTACTCCCAGGACCACTAATGTCCTAGTTGGCATTTAGCGCCACTAAAAATATTCCACCATCTCTTTCTGTCCATCACTTCCTGTTCTGAAGTTCCAACATTCCCCAAATGATATTTCTCCAAATAAATTTTTATCAGCCAAGAAAAATATGGGCATATTTTCCAAGACATAGTATAAGTAGCAAACATTTAAATGTAAGGACTATGGCGGTTAACATAAAAGTGGATGATAACAAACTTGAAAGGTAAAATAATTGCACAAATTGAACAGCGCATTGGAGGAAAAAAGAAAGGCCAGTTAGGATATCAGGAGGAGAAATTCCATAGGAAAGAAGACATTTATGACGAGAAAGGAGATTAAGGGACTATTACAGATTGAGAGCTCATCCCAAAGAGTATTCCCATATTGCTCCATCTCATTGAATTCTATTTATTTACGAGCGCAGTAATAACTTTCGTGAACTACCTATATATCGTTGAAAAATTTAGTTAGTATGAAAGTCGAAAACCAAATCTCAATGGAATGAACAGCATATAAAACGCCTAAAATTGATTCAAGACAGCCTTTTATCTATTGAAGAAAAAACATTTAATACATTGGAAATTTTAGTCTCCCTGTATAAATATTTAATTTTTTTCAAATCTTAAGAATAAAATTCCAAATAAAAATTCAACTAGTTGGTTTCAGTTCTTCCCCTTTAGTTTTTTTTAACGTAAAAGTTCATCGATTCTGGAGGAAATGAGTGGAGACTCAGACACATCGATTCGGACGCAGAATGAAGAGTGAAAGTAGAATATGAAGGGCGAGGGATAAGAAGCATGAGAAGAGCTGGGAGCTTTGTTACATCGACCTCCCGAATGGATTCATCGGACTAGAGAGGTCTGATGACGTCAAAGAGTTGGCGGACGTGAGCCGCGGAATATAAGCCACAAGCAACGTCATCAAACCATTGAACAGTCAATATTTTTGGAAAATATCAATCTCATATAATCACTTGGGTAGAATAATTTGAAACAAAGTAGCGGATGAGTATTCAAAAATAAAATGGATGTAATAAAAACACTGTAAAAGTCTTACATAGCTGGGGGACGTAAAGCTGTGGAATATAAGCTAAAATCAACGTAATTAAACCAAAGACGATCGAATATTAAATATTTTCGGAAAACATCCCGTATGATCGCTCGAGTAGAATCATTTTTAACCTAATTGTGAAGAAATATACACATATAAAATGGATGGACAAAGTGATAACACCGATGTATACTGAAGAGCGTAGGAAGAAAGGCCACCATGAAAAACCACGAATAAAAAAAACATTATTGGAGGGGAAATTGAATACGTATGGTACGTAAGAAAAAAAATTTGCATACTTCAAAGAAAAAAGACCAGGCATAAATAAATTATCATACTTTGGATGTGATAAAATAGAGACTGCAGTTAATAATTTCCAGAATTGTAATGAACATTTATTCAACAATTTCATTCGTAATATCACTATTGTTTTGATAGAGCGACGGAAAAAATTCCTAACGGTAATGAAAAATTTCGCCTACTTCTGCTTCTGCGAATGACACTGGCTGCTGAACCCCAAAACTAGGAGAACACTCTTTAGGATGAATTAAATGTTTAACATTAGAATAATTGTATAAAAATGGCCCATGGAATCAGATAACTTATGCATATTATTTCTATACACTTCAAAAATTGCGAAAAGAATGTTAACTTGGTGATCACGAGTTGTTAAAATGTATTTCGGTCTTACCAAAAACGCTATCAGCAAAGAAAAACGTCAAGAGATAGCATCGTTTTCCGACACATTAACGAGATAGTGGCTTCTAAACGATATCATGGAGCTAAAATAATGAAGAAGAAATATTCCGCGAAATCGCTCGGTTTATCCTCCTCATTAACATTCTAAAAGATCAGCTGAACATCAAATGCCCCATCAATTGGTTCACTAATTTGATAAGTTTAATGCTAAAATGAAATTAAAATAATGTGCAGATCATTCATTACAGATATAGATGTACAACTGAAATATTCGACCCCTAAACATCGAACAAAAAACGTAGAATCAAACTTACGCAGCGAAGTACGTAGTGATATCGAAATGACGAAAGGAGTTAGACTTTTTTTTAATATGAATTAATTAAATTTAATACAATAATGAACATTTTTAAGTTAAACTAAAAATTACCCACTGCAAAATAACACTGGGAATATTGTTCCCAGTGTTATTTTGCAGTTCCCAGGGGTTTGCTCTATAAATTTCTCTGCATGAAACGCTTCTATCAGAGAGAAAATCCATATTCAACCAAAGTGAAATTCGAACGCCATTTGAACATCTTCATTTGACCACCGCTTCATCCATCGGAAATGAGAGATGCGGGCTGGACGAGACGCTGGTCTCAATCAATGGGATCGACCACTCCGCGCCCCTCGAGCGACCGGCAAATGTGCCTTAGGCCTTCTGCCGGGGGAGAGCTTCCTCTCTTCAGCCGCTCAACCGAATATCCTCCGCATTATGCAACCCAAATGACACGACCGGACCCCAGGCGAGGCAGCAAGCAGTCCTACACGTACGACCAACACACGGTCGTTGGTTAGTTCCCGCCGGGAAATCGATTAGGAAGGAGTCCGTAAATGAGGCGAGAGACTTATACTTCCGCAAGAAATGGCGTCTCCGTGATATCTATCGTTAGGGCTCCTTGATTTAGGCGAATGTTAATTTTCGTCATCTCGTGATTGCTTGCAATTTTTTTTTCTATGAGTTAGTAAAGTTCTAAGCGTCATCATATTCGAGGGAAAAATCGTAAATAACGCAACACATAATAAAAATTGCATGAAGAATGCTAAATATATGATGCCGAGAACATTTTTCTTATTACAAGAGATTATTGTTCATAAAACCAAACTGCAGCCCTTACTGTCTGCATCAAAATTATGTGCCGCTGTACTTTGCAAATTTATATCTGCGCTTGTGCATATGCTAAAATAATAAATAATACTTCATTTTAAATAAAATTTTATTTTTAATTCAGATGTTTTTTTTGCTTTATGAAAGAATCAAAAATGCAGACACACCAGCGCAATAAGTCACTCCTCGCACCGTAAAATTAGT
Organism: Ischnura elegans; assembly: GCF_921293095.1. Lineage (NCBI taxonomy): Eukaryota > Metazoa > Arthropoda > Insecta > Odonata > Coenagrionidae > Ischnura > Ischnura elegans. The sequence continues at coordinate 35,428,647 of NC_060251.1, read as the reverse complement.
CGTTTTGTCAAATTCATGAACTTTGTAACTTTTTAATAGTATCAACTATAAGTGATGTAAAATTGCATGAGATTTCCAGTTTCCCGAGGGAATTGCTTTATTTTCTAAGGTGCTATGTTGCCCTATAAATTAGGATTTTTTGGGGCAATCGAAACTCATTTGGTGGAATTACTTATAACGGCGTACGTAGCTACTTATTTATTACAAAACTGCCCGTAACATCTTGAAATGATAGAAACTTGTAAGCACATGTGAGCTTGAGATTCAATTAACCATTTTCAGAGTCCATAAAAGTTCAGCCCTCATATAAGCGCGCAGTGAAAAAAGGCATTATGTCATTATACTGATCGCACGCTTTTCCTACCTCATCCAAAATATGTCTGCCTCAAATTTTCTTAGACGACACTGAAATTAACGCCATGAATGATCCCTGATGGAAGCTGTAATGATGTAGAAATGAATTTCACTACACCAACAGTTTTGCTATCTAGTTACCAAATATGAGCTGTATGTGATTAATTAAATAATTATAACTAAATTTTGGCTATAGTACCTGAAGATGACAAAATGATATTCGATACTACGAAGAATTTCAATAAAAGGAGAAAAAGGCCCCAAATGGTAGAAATTAACAATCAGTGCTCCAATTAGAGGCAAATTCCATTCATCCGGTTTGACGCTAAGAGATATTTGATCAACAGCGAGAATGATAATAATTTTAGAAATTTTGTTTCCAACGAGGATATTTTTCTTGCTTTTAAAAAAGATATTTTGAGGTTCTCCTTTTGAAACAAAATCCCAAAAGATACGGGTCCGCAAAATAATATGAAAACTCAGTGTTATAATAATCCCATGAATTAAATTTCTCATGGGCGTCAATCATATCAGCGAGATATAATTACTGGTACACGGTAAAGAATGTAACAATTACCAAAATTAGCATGAATCTCGGGTTTCATGAAAAAAGCTAGAATTATAAATATCCAAATTGGATCGGATATTCATAAAATAAAATAAAATAAAAACAAAATTAATGTTTGAGGGAACTTATTTAATACTTGGGAAGCGAAAAGTAAGATATGAAAAAGAGGACTATAGTAATATTTCAATACATCTGGGGTTACATGACTCTTCGCTGGTGTCCAGACTCCTCACATGAGGGCAGATGAGCTTATATAAACTTTTTGACGTAGCCCAAGGGTAACTTGGCGAAATAAAACCTCAGGGCGTGGACTTGGCTACATAATCGGCTCAGGCAACCCATCCCCAGTCATCCTCGTGTGGCTGTAATGACGGTCAAACGGCAAGAGGCGGACAGCGGTGGGTGCAGCATGTTTTACCTCTCCTGCGACGACCACACTTTCATTAGGTTTGGCATGTACACGGGAACTTCCATTATCGAACTAGCCGAACCGGTGGCTCGACCTAACTTCGCTTGTTCTTAGAGAGGAACGCAAGTCCACTTTACTTGTCGCGCGGACACGGATTTGAATCTCAACGGAAAGCGAGGCATACAGAATGAAACTCGATTACTAAATAGGCGCATTGCAGGGAGCTATTCAAAGGCCGCTGCTTAAAGGGTCACAGCTTAGAGGTGTACTTAGAGGTGTAGAGGAGTATACAATACCTCTCAACCAACCCTTTTACTCGATTCGGATAGTGGAATAACAGTTTCTTATTCGCTCAAAAATCAAACCTCGATGTAAAGTACATAAGGAGGATCTTATTGGTATATTTTTCCCTCGTTTCAGTACCTTTCACGACTGAAGCAGCTTAATTGACCGTCGATGATTGGCCCATACACCCAGAGATGCCACTGAAAATATTGGATTAACTAAAACAATGGTTTTAAATAAGAATAAATGCATACATTTTTCTCGGTCAACATAGCTCAAACAAAATTTTCACTCATACAAGTTGTAAAGTTTTAACTAGGCTAATCGCTTTACAAGGATAAAATTATTAATGCGAACATAATTCTTTTATACCTTTAATCATACCTTTTTGGGTACTATAGATTCTGATTGGAGGATGAGGTGAAAGGTTTTGGGATCATGCCTGTTAATCTAGGGATAATGAATGCATATGCTATCTAAAAACAGGGCGTTTCCACCAGCTGCATAGCCTTAGTATGACTTAAACTTAAAAACCCAAGAGAAATAAAAAAGTATAACCTGCGAAAATCATACGAGCATGCATGAATTGAATGCATGCGGAAAAGATTCTGTCAAAAAATTCCATAATATGAAATCTAAATTACTAATTCGCGGTGATTTATGTCGTAAAGACAACCTACGAAGTTTCCTTGAATAACACAGATTCAGGCTTTTTCGTTTTAAACATCCTGAAAGTAAACAATTTTCCTAGACTGGTAATATCTTTTAACGGAATTTTACAATGCTTGAAATGGCAGCAAAAATTTTTCCTTGGAGTAAGTACAATAGAAGGTCCTGAAAATCTAGAACAAGAGAGGTATAAATTCGTACGCAGAGCGAGTCACTGGGTAAAGACCTACATCCATGAAGTTAACCCCGGAAGTCGAGGAAGAAATTTTAAATGTCGGGCATGTAAAATGAGGAATGCCTTTTCAGAGCATTTTGCTACGGTGTGGTGCACGATGCAGGAAGACAAGAGACCTACGTACTACTATCCGACAACGAGTTCACGAGATACGCCAGGCGAGGCGGAAAGGGAGGGCGGGGGCGAACTGCGGCCGTAAACAATGTCTTTCACGCATTCCCCATGCCTCTCTCCGAGTCCTACTTGCAGCCCGAGTGATGACGGTATTCCAGGGAATAAATACCCTTTCACCGGCGTGACCCTTGCCTTTAATGTGCTGAGGCTCCCTCCAACCCTTTATCTAAACATCCACCACGCATGCATTCCGTGTAAAAGCATTTCTGTGTGTGCACGAAGCGGGAATGTTCTTACGGAACACTACCGCTACTGAGTGATTTTATCTCGAGGCACGGTCGCGTTCAAAAGCAAAGGAGTATATTTCAAGATCAATAGGAAAGCATATCCGGGGAGCAAGGGATGTCCTAAAAGCTAGAAGAGTTAGAGGCTACAGGGATGGCTGGACATATAAAACGTATAAAAGGATTTTACGCAATAACTTTGCGGAAATCTTTATGCCCATATAAAATCCTTTGCGACTTCCCCGAAAGAATATTTTCATTCGCAAAGGGGGTAGATTCGCGACTATGCGATAAAAAAATATTCTATGCATACGTTATTTTTTTAATATTCGCCACCATAGATGACAACCGAGTATTAGAATGAGGATTGTGGTGGTCCAGGAACAGAGTTATGCATAGGGAGTTGGGGGGGAATGTATCTTTCATAAGTGTATGTTCCATAACTAGGCGAGGGAAATATTTCGGATTCCTCCAGCTAGAAACGTAAAGCATCCGACTGCTTCAGTGGAAAACCATGTTAAAATCATGGTAAATAAAACGGTAATTTTACGCACCAACCTGAATAATTATCGAAGTTATAACCAACCGAAAATATAACCGACGTTATCGGCAGTTGATGGATTATTAACTTTTATTTCATATCGCCTCAACCATAGCAAGAAGTGCCGAAACCTTGGTAGATTGAAAATAATGATATAAGCGCTAAGCTAAAATTCGTTTTAATTTGACGTTGGCATGGATACAATAAAAATTTCACAAGGTATGACTGATAAGGTAATATACTTATGGAAAAATTGGTACGAAAGAAGAACATTTGAAAGTCCTCAGAGATAATATTTGGGAGGCTCATTGAATGCGAGGATTTGCTCATTGAATGCGAGAATAAAATCGACTTTATAACCAACCGAAAATAACCGACAATATAACCAACGTTATCGGTAGTAGATGGATTATTTATCTTTATACCATATCGCCTTAACCATGGCAAGAAGTGCCTAACCCTTGGTAGATTGATAATAATGATATAAGCGCTAGGCTAAAATTCGTGTTAATTGGACGTTGGTATGGATACAATAAAAATTTCACAAGGTATGACTGATAAGCTAATATATTTATGGACAAATTGGTACGAAAAACGAACATTTGAAAGTCCTCAGAGATAATATTTGGAGGGCTCATTGAATGCGAGGATTTGCTTGAATTAAAGCCATCCTTGCAGAGGTAGGGATGAGGATGGCGAATATGGCAGCGGTTGCTTCACGTTGAACCTCTAAGGAAGTGCCACCACGAAGAGGCCAGCACATATTGAGCTCGATATTCTGCGGCACTGGGAAGATGTTCCCACGAAGAGGGCGAGAGAGAGAGAGAGAGAGAGAGAGAGAGAGAGTAGAAAACGAAAGCTTCCCCCGAACCCATTCATTCGTCGCCACGAACCACCGAACCAATATAATCATCTCACAGTTGGAAGGGTTCGTACCCGGAGAACCCACCGGCAGGGGACGCACGAAATACGGGCTTCAGGTTGTGGAGTTCACGGGTCCAGCGGACGCCCTGAAAAGCGCAACTTTGGCGGAGAGAAATGAAAGGAGAGAAGGAGTATTGGAGGCTGTAATGGCACCCGCAGCAGAGAGGAGGATGAAAATTGGGAAAAGATCACTTGAAAAGGCCTTAGTTCGCTCGGCTGAAGACGAAGAAATGGTCAGGAACAGAAGAAGTAACGAATGCGTGCTTTAATACGATCCTTCTCTCAGACCTGAAGAGTTAGAACAAGAGACAAGAATGCGTACACAGATCGAATTGCTGGGCAAAGACCTACACCGTAAAGATGACCTACAAAGCCTTCTTAAGTAACGCAGATTCAAGCGTTTTCGTTTAGCAAATTCTGAAAATATTTGATTTTTCTACAATAATAATAAGTTTTAATGATATTTTATTAGGATTGGAATAGCAGGGAAAATTTTCGTTAGAGTTCGGAATATAGACACTCCCGAAAAACTAGGCAAAGAGATAATAAAACGAAAATAAATTAGTTGTGAAAATCATACGTGCATACGTGAATTGAAAACACGCTGAAAAGTTTCTCTAAAAAATTGCACATAGCAAAATCTTAAGTAATTCAAAGTAAGTATCCCGTAAAGATAACCTACAAAGTCATCAAGTCATTAAGTAACGCAGGTTCGGGAGTTTTCGTTTTAAAAATTGTGAAAATAATTGATTTTCCTGGACTAGTGATACATTTCATGGGAATTTTATTGTGCTTTAAATGGCGAAGAAAATTTTTCTTCAGAGCACAGGCAACAGAAGCTCCTGAAAAGCTACGAAAAGATACAATAATGAGTACTCGGATCAAGTCACTTGGTAAAGATCTATATATCCACGACGATAACCCACAAGTCGCGGAAGAAATTTTAAACGTCGTGTACATAGTATAAATACAAATGAATATTTAATAAATACCGTATATAATATAAATATCGTGTATATACATTTGCCGGCCTCGGCGGGGGCGGGGTAAGTGCTTTCCTACCAAATAGGAGATTGCGGGTTCGAGTCCTACCTGGGTAAGTTACCCCTATCCAGGGAATGGTTGTTTGTGTACGTTAAATAGTTAACATGTTGATAACCCCGATGTAAAAGGCTGTACAGAGCTGTTTTCGGTGGCATGGAAATAAATATAAATGAAGAATGCTTTTTTGGAGCATTTGCTACGGAGTGGTGTAGGATAAAGAACGGCAAGGGACCTAATACTATCCGACAACGTGTTCACGAGATACGTCATACGAGCCAGAAGGGGAGGAACACGATTTTCGCCAAGCATTTCATTTAAAAAATCCGTAGATCGAAGGAAAAGATAAGCTACAACGAAAAAGAAACTTCCTCATTAAGCCAGCCTCCCATAATTTTAAAATTAAAATCAACAGGAAAGTTGCCGGTTACTTTTCATGAATTAAATACGCCATTAGAGCTTCTGGCTCTGAAACTCACCCACAGAGAACCGCTAATTTAGGGAGAGAATCGCTCACAACAGAGTAAACATCAACAAATCAGCTAAGATCGGCGCACAAGACCGAGAAGAGGCTGAGATGCGGTTGCCGCTCGGCAATTGTTCGCGATGTCATCAACTTATTATCGACAGGAATGCTGCCGTCGATGTTTTTTCACCACAAAGAGTTCGAGAAAAAGAATGCGCGACGGATCAAAAAGAATAAAATTACGACTCTATTTTCCAAAGTATCAAAATCGGCAAAAAATCAAATGGTGACGGAGTACATAGAAATTAATAGGAGCATTGGAGGCTGAAATAGAAACAGCAGTAAGGAGGAAGAAGATTGGGAAAAGAACATGGCTGCATCCACAAGCCTGAAGGCGAAGAAATGAAGAGGAATAGAGAATGAAATGGGAGAGGGTGAAGCACAGGGATTGACACAGAAAAATATTGCGACTTAGTATTAAAAGCTCAGCTTGAATCAATGGAAACGCAAAAAAGTGAAAATATAAATACACTATTGAAAGTTGAAATGTCTGCGATTATTCGGAGCCCATTGTAAAAAAAAGCTACCATTCTCATGGTGAACAGCATAAAATGAATGAAAAATATCTTAAGCACAATCAGCACAAGTTTCAGATACCTTCCATCATTGCACATTACCTTATTCAGCGTTTCCATGGCAACTGCAACTTGCATACAGCAAAAAGTTTGCGTTTCCATAGCTCAGTAACTAAGGAGTTGCGACCCCATGTTTTCGGACAAAAAATGCTTAAAATTGTCTCCCCTACCACCTCCTGAAGTGTTGCCGATTCCTAATGAAACACTCCGTATAATGTAGAAGTTTGCATTTAAATAAGATCAGTAAATAACTGTAGCAAGCGAAAGGAATAATCTGACATAATACACTGGATCAGTTTTGAGATGAAACCCGTAGAACAATGCAGCAGTAATGGATTTTCGCGAGGATAAGATGTAGAGTAGGTGCCTATACGTTCTGGCACCATTCCCATTGACTATTTCCTTCGATCGCATACCCTAGTCCTGGGAAGGAACAGCGGCAAGTGGCGAGTTGATGAGGTACAAGGAGCGACGTGCTTAAGAACAATAACACCTCTTGTTCGATCCTCTTTTGTTTCGAGGATCCGCGAGAAAGGCCCAGACCGAAAACGACCGCAGTCCGGAGTGTGAGAGAGACAGAAGGCATCAAAAGGCTTCAGGGAACACAAATAGAACGATTCTCTCCGGCCAAGGAGCCTTCTCCGTTCGGAATTCTCATCAAGTGTGCTTGCCCTCTATCCACGGATGGCATAAGCCCTTCGGAACAACTCGACCCTTCTCCCTCCACCTAGACACTATGGATATGGTTTCACGCGCTCAAGGCTAGAAGATAAACTTCCGCGAGAGCAAAGATAACCCCGGGGCATGGCAGAGAACTTCTTGAGGTAGAACTACCGCGATGAGAAGGGTCATATAGAACAGGGGCTTCGGCGGTCGGTCGTAACGATGAGTTTCCCAGGAAACTTGGGTAATAATGGCAAGTGAATTATTTAGGCTAGATTTCGTCCGAAGTAATACAAGAGGATGATTAAGAGGACTTTGACTAGGCTAGCGTAGGATTTGCTGTAGGATTTGCTTAAGGCAATCTACCGGTTAAATTAGATTTTAATGAAGCATGTCACTACCACCTGTTCCTATACTCTCGCATCGAACTTCTCTTCCCAACCCATAGAAGGCTTATTTGCTTTCATTCGATTTATAAATGATATTATCTTCCTCCCCCTTCCTTATTTAGTTTTATCATTGGAATAGACTATTTTTTTCATAATTACAATGTTATCCTATGGAGTCAACATATGAAAGGCGAAAAGGTTCACTTCGCGATATCGAGTAGAATTCACAAATATTGAACCACGCAGTTTTTCTTTGTAAAAAACAAAACAACGAGATTTTGCTGATAAATTGTATTCTTATGAGGGCATACTGGTCATACTGGTTAAAACTCACTCGAGCATGATTTGGCACTGCTGGAGAAGCTAAAAATCTTTCTATACCTCTGTTTTATAGCCACAAAAGTTCAACCACGGTGAGAAAATCTGTCTACAGAAACCAAGGCCTCTGTAAAGAAATAGATAGGATGATGGAAATGAATTACTTTTCGTTGGATGTATAAAAAAGGCATCTGTTGAGCGTCGACTGCTTTGCTATTCCTTTTTTCCATCAGGCTATGTCTGTAAGAGGCTTTTGCCTCATTAAGAAAGATGAATTTTGCTAGTAAAAATAGTTCACATTTATCAAGAGACTTATTTAAATATAACTATGTTAGATTTTACTCATTCTTATAAACTTCTACTGCATAATAAAATTACAAAAAGCAGACGAGATTATTTTTAAAGATTGAGGAGATACTAAATAGAAAAGATTCTGCAGTTTTTTTGAAGAATGTGAGCTTAGATATTAAAAATTAATTTGGCTACATAAATATCACAAACGTAAAAAAAACACCAAACTGTCATGAATGACAACAGGAATGAGAAAAAATGTTCTTTAAGGATAATTTACTCACTTCACTCATAAAATAGAACTGCAGAACTCGTTTTGTAGTTTGAGCAACCAAACACTCACCTGGAATGTAAAAAAATGAGTACGTTAGAATCATCTTGCAGAGTGAAATCCAAGAAATATCATGAAAAATTTTGCTATCACTGATGGCAAGAAATTACTAATGGGCATAATTACCCATCACGGAAAAGTAAGGACATACCTCGTCAAGACGTTCAACATTACCGCCATGACCATACATTATTCTCAATGTAGCTTTTAAACAGTTATACAAGCGCAATATATATTTCGGAATTTTTATGTAGCATAAAATATCATACATTAATAGATAAGACAATATGTTAAATAGGAAAATAAGCTCAACGGTCCGATACCTTAATTCGCATATTCACCTGGAGTAAGAGCCGCTATGCCATGAGATATACATTGATAAGAATATCAAAAATAGCCAAAAATGAAATATAGAAATATAGCTGAAATAGCTATTGTGAAATACAGCTGTAAGTAAAATGTTATAAATGTTAGAAAGTGTTAAAACCCGCCCCTCATTTTAAACACCATGTACCACAGGGCTATTTTGACCAAGAAGATGAGATAGAAATACAGCGGAAGTAAAGAATGAATGGAAGGGAAGAAAGTAAAACAAATCATGAGGGCAATAAAAAGGGGTAAGAAGCGAAAAAGGAAATATTTTCGACAAAAAATAGAGATAGATCTCTTGGCTTGTGAGAAAATAAATGCTTTCCCTCATCACTCCTCCCAGCATTCTCCTGATTTCCAGACTACGCCGGCTCCTTCCTTCCCCAGAATCATCCATCATTGTGTCACTGTGCAAGCAAGACGATGGGCCTGTCGCTATCCTCTTGCTCGTCACGTAAGGGTGCTAGCAGGGAATGTGCCCTAACTGGAAGAGCACATGACGGCTGCAGGGGTCGGGGAGATTCTAATGAAACAAGCATCACGCGGATTTTTTGTAAGTCATAGTATTCCGCTTACATGGCCGCAGTAATCCGCGGCCTACTTTCAATGACTACAATTCTTCATGACAAATTTCGCGGGTGGTCGCCATGGGGATTTTAAAAAATTTGGTCTGCTTCGCCGCGTCAATATATGGCCCCGATACTGGTACCTCGAGAAAGCGATTAGCAGAGATTGGGAAACGTTGCGGCCACCCAGAAATTGAAGAGTCGAAAAAGCCCCAAAAGTTTTGTATCGCCTTAGTTAAATTTACTATACGAAATATTTTGTCATCAAATTCAGCGATAATTCATCCGCTAGAAGATTAAATCACTTGAATTGAATTAGAGTATGGTAAAAATCACTACGAGAAAGTTCATCATAATGATCACGTAAACAGTAAATGCGTGGACATTAAATCTTTTTCATGACTAGTCATGAAGAGATAATCCTTGACGACTAGAGTGACACTTCTTATGAAAGCTGCTACGCAAGCTTAACCCCAGGCAACTAGTTGAAAATCGTATCATGAAAAGGCTCCTCAAGTGAAAATGTAAACACAGCGACATCAGTGGTCACGGTCGATACTGGGAACAACCACCTCAATAACGAAACGAATAAAAGGACATACCTGCTTATGTACAAGATGGAAGGAATTTCCTTCAGCAAAGAGCGTTTTTCATTTCTTTCTCCTTAGGAGGAAGCTGCAAACGAGATCTATAAAGGAATTAGCTTCAGAATTTCAGAATACCCTCCATTTACTTCGTTGCATATCCTAAGAAGTCGAGAATCCGAACCATTAACTCAAATTAAAAGAGAAAATACCACCACGATGGGCAGACTATTTTTAGCAGATTGAAAAGCTGTGGCGGTCAATTGAGTTCACATGGTAACATCAGGAGAACTAAGGAATCCTGATGAACAAAGAAGAGTTCTATTCTTATATCTTGTCTGAAGTTTACTGTGCATCGTAAATGCATTTTTTCTTGTGCAATAGGTCTCTGGTTTTCGCAATCATTCACATACTACCCTTACTACTTATTTCTAAATATTAATAACATGCCATTCGGTGATACTACGGTTTGCTATGCCAAACGGCATATTCATGAGTAAAATAGAAGCATTAAACCAATAGTGAGCGTACAACAGAGAATTTATTTTTTAGGCAATAATTTGATTTTGACGAAGCCTGTTGAAAAAATCAAAACGAAAAGAAACATGACGCGATGAAAAGGCATTGACGGCTCCAGTATCACTTTGCCTATTCCAAAGGTTCTGGGTCCGAAAATTTCGACCAATTGGCTGCGATGTTTTAGTCCGATATTTTCAAGGTCAGAAATCCACAGCATAGCAAGCGCCGGCTTCGACAAGGGCCCTTGACTTGTTTCAAGAGAGGAGACACATAGCCGAGACTCGAAAAAACAGGAGGGTCGACTGTTATGGATTGGGATTCCCGAACGAAGACGTCACTATTTGAGTGGCATCGTGGCGAACGTGGAGGTTTCCAGTGAGTCGTATGCGAACGACGAGCTATCAAAAAAGAGGCGTAAGATTGATCGAGTTCCATAGACAGATGCATCAAAGAGGGAGTGACGTGCAAGGAATAGGGTACTTATTACTTTGGCGTTTGGAACGGGATTAAAATTTGCGCCAATTTTGATGCGGTAGAGCGACATCCCGGGAAATCCGGTGCTATGGTGTTTTACACCATATTATCTATTAGGTCCTCACAGCATTGCAGCTAATGAGTCACAGTCTCGATGCATTAAAAAAAGTCGAATAGGACCCCCAGTCGCGGTTAGCACAAATCATCATCGTTGTGTCGAATTAAATTAGATAAAAATTAAACTCATACATCAGTATTAAATGAAAAAAAAGGACAAACAATCTCTTTCTAATAAAAAATCCGGTAATGTAAAATCAGATGTATTTAGCGCATCAAAAACAAAGAAATTGGGGTCATTTTCAGCCAATAAATCTGAAATGTAACAAAAATTATCCTACATGAAGAACCGGACTTAAAAAGGGCCCCCAGTCGCGGTTAAAACGAATTATAACCTGGAATTTCGAACTAACGCAGGAAAAATCACAAAACTATGCCTGGGTTACTATTTATTCAATCCAGCAAAATTCAAGACGCTATAAAAAATATATTTAAGGCTATGGCTGGAATTTACCGTTGATGGAAGAGTCATTGACGAGGACGCTTAGATATGATTTTAAGAGTTTTACCGATATGCAGAATTTTCTAGGAAGTAAATTTTTACATCTTCGATATAGAAAAATATAGACTAAATTATAGGTTGTATACTCTGAAAACTCAGGACATATCCAAAGTTTTAAATGAATAAATTATCGATACTGGATACAAAATACAACCAATCTAGTGAGGGAGTGATGCGTCTTCGTAGGCTACCAATGTACTAGACCGGGAGGAGAGGAAACCAGAATGAGAGGAGGTGGAGGAATAAAATCCGGAGCATAAAATTTGGATCGATTTCGGCCGTGGCCCTCGAGGAAGTTGAAAACGTACTCGACGTGGGAAAAATTAAATCGATGGAAAGGTTTTCGTTGAGTGTCTTGAAATAAAAAAAGAACGAAGCGCTGGAAGAGCGGGTGGCATGGTCGGCTCTTTCACGCGGGAACACCGAGTGGTGGGTATCGGGAAGTTTCGGAGAATATTGAGAGAGAAGTATGAGAGGGAAAGGGACGTTTAAAAGGGAATAGCATACCGGCCGGATCATCAGATAAGTGCTGGGGGAGAGAGAGAGAGGAACAGGGGCCGGAAGATATTGGACTTCCAAGTGTTTGAGTTAGGTATGGCCGGGAAAAATTACGGCAAGGTGAAGCGGTGTAAATAACGTGAAAGGGTCGTCTATTTAAAAATGAATTTTCCTATGGCCAAGTGAGAGTGCCGTTAATGAGGGTACTTTCACCGGGCCAATTACTGTTAATTCAGAATGCGAAATTACTGGATCTCAAGCTTAAATATTTTGCCTCACCATCAATTCTTCTAAGCATTTTCTAGGATGTAAACCCAGTGGGATGGAATTTCATCCTTAAACTCCCGGAATTATTAATAATTTAATCAATAAAATGATCAGTAAAGAGTTTAACGTCATTATTTAAAAATATTAAACTATTTTATTTAAGGGTAACTCTTGAAATCATTCATAATTTAATAGTTATTAAAACTTTATTAGAGTTTAAGCAATAAGCAGGCTTTTCCTAAGATTCACGTGCTATTCATACTCCAAAAAAGACTAACAAACCATACATCGCATCTACTTCATTTTCTTACTTGATGAAGCAATGTATTATTTGGTGAATTAATTTATAAATTCCCTACCCAGAGTGTATTTACTTATGATTTACAGAGTTTAAGCAATACGCACCATTTACTTAGAGGGTAGGGTATTTATAAATTAATTTACCCATGGCCTCGTGAAACAAAGAAAAAGGTTATTCAAGTATAATTTACAGTATTTTAGTGATAATTAGCCTTCAATAAGCTTTTTAGAATCCTTTGTAATACTTCTTCTAACAAAAAGTTCAATTTCGTGGTAGATTATTTAAAAAAACCTCATTGGAGAAATAATATATTGTGAGAATTTGACGAAATTTGTCGTGCACACTGCAGAGCAAAATCTCCGACAATTTTTGCCATCAAGTCTTTGAGCGTGAAATGTCTGGTACTTTCCGCAGAAGTAACAAGCGGCGTGAGTGTTGGGGACTACGCAGCTCTCCATTCCTCTCTCCTATCCGCTTGCTTTCTCACTGTGACTTATTTCTTATCTTTTACACCCTTTAAAACCTCTCTTATGTAACTCATTCGGGGCCGTCCCTTGCCATTCTTCTCTTCCACCTGTCCCTCTACGATTTTTTTCACCAGGTCATAATGTCTCATAACGTGGCCAACTAAGTTGTCCCTTCTTCAGCCTAAGGTTTTTGGAAGACTTCCCTTTTTTCCCACTTCTCTCAGCAATTCCACATTACTTGAAATTTTAAAAAGTAAAGGTGCTATATAGATTCAAAAGGCATTAAATTTATTACTGTCTCGTGTGAATCGAGCCGTCGAGCATCATGTAGTAATGAGAAAAAATTTCCGCTCATGAAATAATGAGTTTTGCTGGATCTGTTAATTGACGATGCGGATTCCAACAATTTCAAAATCAAAAGAATATTTGAAAACAGAAACTTTAGAAAAATTGGCCGATGAAACTTAAGACAATGAATTTTGCACAATAGTTAGATTTTGCTGGGTGGTGGGTTCGATATTGAAAATAAAAAAACGAAGTCAAGGAAGAGGGTGTTCACAAGTTTGGGATGGTCCGCTCTTTTGGCGAGAACGCCAGGAAGTGGGTATCGGGAAAATTGCTCCGGGGATTATGGAGAGAGCTGAAAGAGAAGAGAAGCTTAAGAATGGGTTGGAGTACCGGTTCAGCTATGGTTCGAGTGGATTGGGCCCGAACAATATTGCACATCGAGTATCAGTCTAGGGTAAAGTGAGCAGGATGAAAACCCAAAGGATAAGGGAACTAATAAATGGATATTACCCCAGGTATAAACGAATGGTTAATTGCCCAAAATGAGGGTACTCCTTTACTATTCAAAGTGTTCTAGCAATGTGAAGTATTTTTCCAGGTTTTTTTATGACGCTGATCATGAAAAAAAGTCTCACAGAACATTTACACCCTCTAAACTACCTTTCCCTGCAAAACTTGCAATTTCAGGAGTTTGCTTGCCTTTTCCTTAAAAAATTTCAAACTTTTCAAATATGGAAATAACTAATTGTGGAAATTCCAGGGTCTATGTTTCATCACCAACTCTAATTTCGAAAATTTTTCATATCATTTTGTGACACACACTACCAAAACTTGGGTTTTCTATATAGCATATCCTATTAAAAACAACTTGTTTTACTTGTTATGATTTTTAAATAAACTTACGTGATGAATGGCTGTGCTTTTACCTTTTAAATGAAAAATGTCTCCATGAATGTACGACAGAAAATCATTACGCATCATCATTCACCTCATGCAACCCAAATTTCTTTGCACTCACATACCTTCAAGGGGCCAAAAGCTGTTCATTATTACTGTAAACGTAGGTTCAAATTTACGAATTTTTTTTACATACCCAGAGTGTAAAATACGCGAGAATGTAACATCAATAGACAGAAATTCTTAATATTTTGCATAAACCCATCCTATTGCACTATCACGCTTTATCGAAGGAGGGTTGAACTACAATAGAGTCCCCATCACCTTTGACGGCGTACCAGTTTCAAGTACCATCGTGGAAGCTCCTCCGATAGTTCGATGTTGGGAAGGTTTTCAGCCCAGAAGGGTTTCATCCCTTCGATTCCTTCATTCTCCCGTCCTCTACGTCACCGCCTGTACACATCCGCGCTTCTCCGCGTAGCTGCTCCAATGTGCTTCGCCCACACTTCACGCACCTGCCAACTCCGCCGCTAGGGCGCCAGCGAAACTCATGGCCCTTCAAAGAAACCTTCCACTCCATCAATCCACCCTCTTCTGATATGCCTCTACCTCAAGTATGCCCCTTCTAACCGTCTTCCCCCGCAACGCACGCGTCAATATCCTGCCCGCGAAACCAGATCCTGCACATTAACTTGTCACGTTCAAAATACTGATAAAAATAATTACTTCCTTCTTTCTTTTCCCACACCGCTTTCTTATCAATAGCTTGGTTTTGTTGAGCTGTTGTATTTTTTTAGCAATTGTCATTTTTAAATTTAAATTTGTGCTAGATATGAAATAAATAAAAACTCAAATCGCATTTGACCGGGGCCAAAATGTAAAATTCGGCAAGTAAATATCTCCAATACGCAGAGCTCTATAACGTTTCAAAGAAACAAAGAATCTGTTGAGGATTATTTATTTATCGATCAAACAATAATCATAGAAATATCGTATGCAAATTATTATAGATCAAGTACAACTGTCCAATTAATAGATAATATTTTTTTAAATTATTTTAAAGTCATAAATGTCCATGTCATTAATGATTTGTGGACTTTGTTCTTGGAATTAATATAACTTTTAACATTCCCATCAAAGACAGAAAATTTCTTGGGATAAAAATTCGGGAAAGATTCAGAAAATTCCTGGTCTGCGGGCGTCTTTTGGCACTAAAAATCTCCATGGGCTATGAAATAAATAAGGCAGCTAATGAGCAACAGAGGGAAAGAGAGTAATGTGTAAAAAGATGACTTAATGAGCTGGGTAAATGGTGATTAAGGGATGATGATACCACCGCTATTGAAAGTCATCAAGAAAACTACCATTTATGCGAAAAGAGATCGTAAAGACGATAATTAAATATGTATAACTGCACGATGAATTCTTAGCAGCGAGGAAAAACGATTAGTTTTTCGACTTTTTGAGGGAAGAGAAGGATGAGATAAAAACGGCTATGCCTTCCCTGAAATGTTGAACTATAGGAGGAAACGTTGACACAATTATGTCTGGGTTGTAACTATTTTTCCCTCAGCAAAATTCAAGATGATATAAAAGAGATCTTTCCAGCTAATTCTAGAAAATGTTCATGAAAACAATTAAAAAAATATGGTCCAGAGTGAATAGGGAGAATAACTTTCTGTAATAAGAAAATGTATCCAACAAAAAAAGATACGGAATAGGAAGGGTGAGAATTTATTATCCATATAATCATAAACCAATAGAACTCTATTCTTAAACGGAGTTCCAAAGGAGAATATCCAAATAAAATTCTCTGTTGCTTGCATTAATTGTTTGGGGGGCATTGAAATTTACTGGATCTATTGTGATAACAGAGGAGATCATTATGCTTCTACCTATAAACTCTATCTCCAAAATACGATCTCAATAAAAATAACATGGCAGTACAAAACAAAAATATGTCAACTATTCAGAAACAAAACTAAGTAGCTCAAAAATATGCAATTCGCAGTCTGTGAATGCTACAAATAGTCCCCAAATCGACATAAAAATATCACATTTGTCTCTGAAAATAGACTTTTTAGTCATGGGGCTAACCTTTGAAAACCAGCAAAGGAGATCACTAGGCTTTCCTCAAAAGCTCCGACGCGAACGGCCGGGAAGTCCCCGAGGCACTCGGAGAGGAGATATCGACTTTAATGCTAGACGCACCGGGCGGAGTAACCCGCTTTCATCGCGTTCTTTCTCTCCCAGAAAGAGAGGTAGTGAATACGAAAAAAATTAAAAGTAACAGGGAGAGTGGGATAGACAGGGAATACGGAGCCACAGAGATGACGAAGAACCTTTAAGAACCTTCTTCTATCAATATACGAACAGAAAATCGAAAACGACCTCGACACTGTCCCGCCGATCGCCATGGAAGCTAGCAATTGTTCATATTATTTCAAGGAGTATTTTTTAACCTAGAGAAAATCTACATGCTATAAAACCCACTCCCTACAACTATTTCTCACAAATATTTGGGGTTAACGAGACGAGACTCAGCAAAAAGTTATATAATCGACTGCCTCTAAAATCGTCTGTAACCCTAAGAAAATTTGTAGATACACTAAATTATCTAAGTATCTATTTTTAATCAAGATAGGGTTAGATATTACCGAAAAAAAGCGATTCCTATGAAAGGAACTGCAGGAAAACATTGCAAGACCTGGAAGAGTGACCTGAAAAAGCTGAAGGCCTTTTCCGGAGGGGAATCTAGGTGAGGGGAGGGTAGAGCTCCTACAGCGATTACAATATATCATATTTGCATGTACCAGTAATCCACTAATATACAAGTGAAGAATTCTCGGGATCGCCACTGGATCAGGAACTGCAGACGTTTCGATGCCCGACTCGGCCATCGTCCTCAGGGCTGAGAGTGTGAGTCGGGCATCGAATCGTCTGCAGTTATGCAGTTCCTGACCCGGAGGCGATCCCGAGAACTTTTCACTCAGTCTATTCGCCGGGAAAGCACGAAATCTTTCCTAACTAATGTACATTTTCTCATCAAATAGGGATAATAACAATAACAATAATAATAAATAAAAATATGGGAGATACCAATGATGATATCAGTAAATGGGGAGCTAGTTTTTAATGAAACACATTATTCGAATCGTATTGCACTGAGAGCTGAACGATTATATAACTAATAACTTCTCTTACGATGATTATTATTGGCAATCATAATGAGGAAGAGAAACCTGCACAGGTAGGATAGTTTCTACCGAGTTTTCCTTGTGCTTTGCAAATCAGAGTGAGAAGAGACCCAATGTTTCTCTCTCCCTCTGCAATGGGAGCAAAGCATACGCGCGAGCTCGGTGAAGCAAAAAAAACAAAAGAAAACGAAAATGAAACCGGTACGCAGGGGAAGGGAGAGGGAAAAATGGGGAGGGGGTAAAGAAGCAAAAGTTCCAGGCATCAAAGGGTTTCATCATTATTTTTTTCCACCAGAGGAGGAAATGAAAGGGATGTGGAAGACTTTTTCCTTTATTTCTCAGGGCCTGTGCGGAAAGAGGGAGGGTGCCGAAGAAGGGGAAGCATAAAAGGGGTAAGGGTTTGAAATGGGACGGGGAGGGGGAAGAACGAGGGGTATGCCTGTGTTCCCTGAGGTGCGAGCGGGTGGCAAGCTGTTTGGGGGTCTCTGCGTCTTCGATCCGTAAGTTCCGCCTCGTTCCATTAAAGGCAGCCACACGCCCTACGCGATGCTAAGCGACGGAGCTGCTCTCTCGCGGCTGATTAAAGCCCGAATCACACCATCATTTTTCCCTCTCCCTTTCGAGGGACAGCTCCAGCGATCGCTTCAGTGATGGCTGAAAATTACCGTTTCATGCGATCATTTTCCGCGATGACTCCAGGGATCCCATCCATTTTTTTCATCAGTTGGCACCAACGCACTCGTATCCTATTCCAGACCTATCTCTATCTCATATCACATAATGGCCAAAAATTGTCAATATAGCAGTACCAATAAAGGCCCGCAAGCGGAAAGTCACGGAAACCATTTCATGCGGTTCGCAAGGATAATAATAAATTCTTGAAGGCTCTCAGAATAAGGAGATTGGGTATTGAGAGTGAAAGCTAATGAAGGTAAGGTTAATTAATAAATTCAACTATATTCATGAGTGCGAAAAATTCACACAGGAAAAATCATTCGCCTTGACCAGGATTCGAACTCGATTTCCGGTCGATTGCTTTAGTCTGTTAAGCCACCGAGATGTCCGAGACGAGTAATTGTGGACACAACCGCACTAGGTGTTCACGACTGGAAATCGCGGAATCCGGGTTCGAATCCTGGTCAAGGCGAATGATTTTTTTCTCTGAGGATTTTTCGCACAATTTTCGCATTACGGGTGAGGGCCGGACTTAAGATGTGGGTGGACCGAGGCCCATTTTTTTGGGGGAGGGGCTGATTCAATGTGTTGCAATTTGTAACGCAATACTAGAAAATGTACGCAACACAATTTTTCAGCATATTTATTTACAAAATATATGCATCTAATTAACGGATAAAGTTGATGGCTTGAGGCGTGACTGGGTGAAATTGCTTCATTTAAAATAAAAATCTTTGTAAATTTCACATGTGATTTTATTAACGACCAGTTTCGTCATCGTGTGACATCGTCAGGTTCAAATACAGGGAGAGTATGGCATTAAATATACATTGAGTCAGAAGGGGTACTACCACTACCCCTAATCCCCCCCTTTAATTTGGCCCTACTAATGGTACAGGGCAAGCTCCTCATGACTACCAATCAAAAATGTTGATTCTGAGACAAATATTTTCTTAGGAACGTTGGTACCTATGCCCTGCACAATCGAAGGCCAAGATAATCAAAACACATGGTAACGGCGATAACAGACGAGAAATCTAATGAGATTTCCTTAAGATACTATGCCATATAAAAGTGTCATTCATGCACCTCTACCGTTCTGTAGTCTCAAATCACATATTACAGCGAAGACGATATAAAAATAGTGGATTGAAGAAGATAGAAAGTATAGGGGAAGATTTTAAGATTAAAAATTAAAAGAGAGGTGCTATTTCGTACTCGTCAGGCAACTCCTAAAATATTCAACGATCATGCTGTGGCTCAGAAATTATGATTATGATTTTAAAAAACTTAGAAATCCGTGAAATTAATAAAATAGTATGTAAAATACGAGAAATAGTACTATATGATTCGTCCAAAAAAGCTACAGGCGTAGAAAAAGCGTTACACAGATGCTAAACGAATTAGGGTCGAAGACGCTAGAAACTGGGAGGCCTCGCGCTTGGCTTTCATTGACTGAGCAATTGAGAATGGAATTCTTTAAAATAGACACGAAGAACATCATATTAGAACCATACTCTGTTTCAAGGTCCGACAGAAGCAATCAATAGGCATAGATATTTTGCCAAGCGGATAGATATGAAAATTAGTTTTACCCCAAACAATAAAGGACTTCAATAAAAGCTAGGCGGAACTTCGCTCAATTCCTTTTTTTATTAGTTAACGGGAGGTGTCCTGACACCTCCTGCCACACGCCTCTTGAGGCGGCTAGATGTAGATGAAAGCGTTTTCGTATCAGCATTGTAGGCACTGCAACGGTGGCCAAATAAAAATATTCTTGGAAGAATATGGAGAAATATTCAGCCAGCCCAAGGGAGATTTAAAATGAGACCATAAAGTGAGATTAAGGGGGAGGGGACCCGATGACAACAGTTGGGATTAGTGCGAGAATAAGAAAAGGCAAATGGACTCGACCCCGTGAATTATTAACAGACAAAAAATAATCCAAAAATATAGAAGATGCATGCGTGTAGGGCAGAATAATATAAACCGCAAAGGTTTCTGAGGATGAGAAAGAATTGGCGGAGCTAAGGACTACATTCTACAAAATTCATTGACTAAAGGCCGTTTTACACAGAGCACGTCATTGCGCAATCTGACATATATATGAAGGCGCAATTAATATTACTTAGTGTATAACCGTGAATTGCTGGAACACATGCGAGATTACGTGGATGCGAGACGGCAAAATTGCCCCTGCTCTTATTCCAAGCTCGCATTATCGCATTTTCAAAATTTTTTCAGTGCTAACCTGCGATGTGACGTGCCCCGTGTAAAACAGCCATAAGAAAAATTAGAGGTATAGGACCAAGAGCTTAGATGTTACCCTTCAAGAAAGCAGATGGCTCACGAAGGGGTAACAGAAATTATTTTATCAAACGCACACCGAAGCCTAAAAACACTTGCATAACCACTGGGAGTTCAAAGATATAATAGACATTTCAAACTACAGAAAAGAAAAAAAAACACATTGAATACCGTTAGGTTTAGTCTCACCGAAAGGAACATATATTAGCAACCTAATATCTAATTCTACGGCTAAAATTAGCTTTTTTGGAAAAATGTCCATTTTGAAGCAAAGGCGTTAGTCTTCAAATTTAAATGTTCCATAATAAATCCAATCCATTTGGTTATTAAATCACATGTAACATACGATTTCATTACCAAATTCCGGAGACTCGAATTCCCAGGGGTTTAATTTTACTGCGAATGAAAAAGAGGGCTAAATTTTGCTAAGCTGGAAAAGCACTAAGTACTTTCTGGAACACGTGACAAAATAAAGAATGAAGCATAGAAAAGGAGGACCTATAGTACCCCAACAATATTCAGCGTATCTCATTTAAAATATGAACACCCTGTGGTACCGGAATAATGAGACACTTCATTAAAACTTTTCCAGCTTCATTACAGCAAGTTTTACAATTCCATGGGGCGAGACGAAAAGGCAGAAGAGGAAATTTGGAGAGCGGAAACAAACTGATTTACGAGAAACAATAGAACTAAAAGCGGATGGATAGTGCGAATAAATTCAAAAAGCGATTTTTAGCTTCGGACAGAGAATTCTAAACAAAATTGGGTAGACTAAGAAACCATCATTGGGTATGCAAATTTGTAGTTCCTTTAGAAATCTACGAAAGAAGAAATGGATGCCTTTAAGGACATTTGCGTTACTTTATATGGTTATGAATTGCAAAGACTTTCAGGGTTCAAGGCGAACCCTGATGAGGGTACAACGCACCGGGGCCCGGAACCAAGCCAGGGGCTTATACGCCAGGAATCCCGGGGAGGGGGAGGAGAGAGGAAGGAAAAAAGAATGGAGACGCCGTCGCGATCGGAGCCCGCCGGCGCCTCCAGGGAAAGGAAAAGGGATGGAAGGGAGGGGAAGAGGGATAAAACACTCCAGTGCTATGGAAGCAAAGGAGGCCCAATCTAGCGAAACCAAGCAAAGCTATTTCTCTGCCACCATCCCGGAAGGATTTTCCTATGAGGAAGAAAAATCCCAGATAGGGACAGTGGGAGGTTATGAATTGCAATTAAAGGCAATGATATTATATGCTAAGCTAATATAGATAACTAGTTGGGAGTTTGAAATAAATATTCTCTAAATGATATTAAACGCCACATAAGGTACGTGTATTTCAATTTTACTCCAATCTGCAAAAATACTTGTAATTTAATACAAATCACGAGAAAAATTTTATGTCAACGAGCAGATGTATTCGTAGATTTTCATAATCCATTTAGCATTTTACAGGCAGGTATTTTTGCAATCATAGCCATTTAAATTTGGTGAATTACTCTTCTTTCAATTCTAAGAAACCTATATTCTTGGTGAAATATGGAAATTTACTTGTCATTCTCACATAGGAATTTATCACATATTTCTTAGACATAGACTCACCTAGAACTGAATAACGAGAGGATTTTTGTAAGGTTCAAATTATATTTAGGTAGAAAAACTTGAAGTATGCAAGGGATTAAGTGAGAAAATTAAGAAGGAACAGTAGAAAAGGAGGTGAAATACTTCTACAACAATATTTAGCGTACCCATGCTAAACAAATCACATTAAAATATATCCTGAAATAATAGCTTCCAGATAATAAAAAGGAGGTGCTAAATTACTACAACAATATTCAGCGTAAAAGTGCCTATACTTACTAAAAATATCTCCTGAAATAATAGCTTTTAGATAAAATAAAGGAGGTGCTAAATTACCACAACAACATTCAGCGTACAAGCGCTGATACTAAAAATACCTCTCGAAATAATAGATTTAAAATAAAAGAAAGGAGGTGCTATACTGCTCCCACAATAATCAGCAATCTGCACTAAGGAACTACCCAAAAAATATCCAGTGAAATAATAGCATTTTTAACCCAAAAACTGACAGTAAACCATCCCTACACGCACATACTTCCCATGAATCTTAAATGTAGGATACTGAGGGCATTCAAAAAGAATGATGAAAGAGGAAGCGGCAAGAAGACGCGTGGGGACGTAAAATATATGGACGGAGGAGAGAGAGAAAATATGCGTGCCCACAATTTCCTGCGCGTTTCGTGCGCGTAACCAACGACGCACGCGTGTAGGCCATGTCGCGTCCTTTTCAACATTTATTTGCACCACCCAAAGGCGCACCTTGGGTCCCTTGCGCCACTTCCCACGGCGACGGGGTCCTTAAAGAGCGGGTTCTCCATGAAATATTCACACGGCGAAAGATGGAGGAGGCGGCCTAAAAAGTGAGAGGCGATGTTACGTGCCAAAGGTTGGAGGGATGGAGGGGGGCCGCACGAGGGCAGGAGGGGTGAAAAAGGGTAGCTCGGGAAATGTTTCTAGGGTCTGGGGTCGAGGCTGTGTGAGCATGCTCCGGTAGGTGAGTTTGCGAGAAAAATGTGTAAATATTGGTTCTTCCAAATAATTTTTGAGAAGCACGAGACGAAATATTAAGAAAACCAATTTGGTGCAAAATATCAATAACAATAGCACAGAGGCAACATTAATTGTAAGTAATGATATGAGGAGGCGAGAAACTAAGGGGTACAAGCGATTATTTTTTCTAAATAGAGTAAGGCACAGAAATTGATGGATGAAATATACAAAAACTTGGTGGCCATAAGGACACTGATTCAGTCTCCGTTCCGTTATAGCGACTTGTTGAATTTTTACATCAAAACTTTTCTCAACAACTCCAAACTACTTTTACTTAAAATAATTTTCTTTCAAAACTATGAAAACTTCATTTGTACCCCTTAGTCTCTCATATGAAAACCTTAAATTACCAACAATGATATGATATATAGCTGTAGCAGCACCATAGACGGGATTTAGGGGGGCTCGTGCCCTTCGAGACTCTTTAAAGGTAACAGAGATTTTTAATACAACATCAATAAATTTTATATTTTAATATAAAAGGTACTATTAATATTTACATATTAATAACTTATACACAAAAATTAAGAGTATATTTCGTATATTTATAGAGCAGCACATTGCATATACTAACATAACAGTGTTTAATGACTAGAGTAAAACTTAATAAATGGCGTTATGCGTAATGGGCTTGAATTTCCTGAATACATTGGCAAGATGTAATTTTTTTTAAGGCTTGCATTCAAAGATGGATCCAGCTAAAGTGGACTTGCTCTCTAAATTTTAAGTAAACTCGTGCAAGAAAGCAAAATCGATCCAAAAAAACTTGATGAGAGTGAGAATGAAGAACACGCCAAGGGAATAAGAAGTGAAATATTATGCAGCACTCGACTGGTACACCCCCTCGTCCCCACAAAGTTCCCGCGAGGCAATCACATTAAGTGCTGCTTCGAAAAATGAGCGCGCATCCATAATTTTAGCGCATCACACGATTACCTCCCGCCAGAGTTTAAATATTCGTAATTTAAAAAAATAATTTCCTTCACCCCGATTTTAAAAGCCGAGAATTTCACGTTTGATGATCTAAATGAATATTTTAGAAGGCATATTATATTCTTCGGTGTCATTAAAACGTGTTCGTGATGGAAAATTGTGATGTGAAAGATTCCATGGTAAACTTAAAGTGCAAATTACCACAGAGAATCATTCGTAAAAAAATGTGAGAGAATTTCTGTGAGTTTTAACGAAGCATGTTTATTACTAGAAGCTCCTGATCCAAGGATTAAAAGCCAGCTAGGTGATTTACACGCCGACCTCAGTGGCGGCGGGGTAAAGTCCTGGCCTGCCAACAAACAAGAGGTCGCGGGTTCGAGTCCCTCCAGGGAAGTTTTCCCTAATCCATTGGTTGGTTGTTCGTGTAAGTTTAATGTTAAATTTGCTGAATACCCCGATATAAAACGACCAAATGAGCTGTATTCGGTGGTTTGTAAAAAGTAAAATAAAAAGAAAGGTATTACAGGTAGATAATAATTAGGAGACACGACAAGACGTATAGAAAAGAATTGTACGCAATAAATTACCCTGAAGAAATGAGGTTTTTCAGCGATGAGATTAAGTTAAGTGATCCCCATAAGTTATGAAATGAACTACTGAACAAAATACAATGGAAATATGAAATATTTTAGCATTGCCCTCGTATAATCGCGTAATAATGTCGAAATCAACTCGACGTTGGACCTCATGCTACCACTAGGCCTGACGAGCCAACCTCGACATTCGACCGCAAACGACCAGTAGGTGGAGTAGCATCAGTATCCCAACACCGAACTCGAAGCAATGGAAAGCTGATAGTCCCTCCCATAGAGAAGGATGAAATCACGCATCTAGTAATCATTAGAATGACTTCAAGTCATGAGCTTCATTTAACTTCACGGGAAATAACGCAAATTTGAAATTATTTTGACAACTCATATGAATCGGAAGGGATTGTTCCCTGGGAGATAAAGTACAGGGATCTCATACGACAGTTTCTGCACCGAAAATTTCTCTACCCTGATACCCAAGATTTGCGAATTTTCCCCTTTTAAAATAGGCGGTATAATGATGACATGTTGGGCGGCACTGACTTCAAGTTAAGCCTTCCATTGAACGCGGGCGCGGTGAACGGAGAGAAAATTCAATTCTTCAAGTTCAGTGCATGCAAGGGTCGTTCGATGCCTCAATAATTAGGCTCTTGTCCCAATGGAGCTCTAAATTCAATTAGAGACATCCTAGCATTCCATTACTCGCAGGTATGTAGATATTTTCAAGATAAAATTATTAATTGTTACATGATAAATGAGGCTAGGTAAGTATATGTAGCTACAGGTATTCAATTAAACTTCATTTAAGATGTAGACATTGAGTCTTAGCACATTATTATAAAAATTGCATTAGAGAGTATATGCGGTGAAGTACTACATAGTGTTGAATATTTGATACATGAGTATTTAAAAAACGGAGCGAGAAATGGCATCTTAAATTATACAGGTTTGCCATAATGCTGGAAATCTTCCAGCAGGATTTTCATTCGGATTTGAACAGAATGAGTAAAAGCAAATAGTAAGCGATATTAACCAAATAGATAGTCGCCATCTACCGCCATGAAAACTATTCAAAGTTCGGTGTTGTTGCCAAATTATACGTTGAGTTAATCATAATGCTACGTTGGAACGTAAAAGCCAGGCTGACGTAGAGTCCGCCAGGAGTTTAGAAGAATTAACGCCCCAAAAGGTTTCATAGGGACTATCATTTAATTAGAAATGAATTTAGGTGTTCATTATTCATCTAAAATACATAATATTATCTAATAAAATTTATGTTTACAGTCCCAATTGCAGTATGATAAATAAGTACAACGCCATTGTAAGTAGTTACAATAGGTATATGAGCAATTAATTTTTTTACGGATATTAACAATTAGCCTTAGCGCATTATTATAAAAATTTCAATACAGAGTATTTGGGGTTAAGTATCACATTATTTTCAATATTACATACATGTTTATCTCAAAAGTAGCGACGGAAATGGAATCTTAATTATGTATTTTGGTCAGTATTCAGGAAATTTTCAAGCTGGATTTTCATTCGGATTTGTGTAGAATGAGTAAAAGCAAAGAGTAAGCGACATTTGTGTAAGATATATTCGCCATTTACCGCAATGAAAACTATTCATATTTCGGTCTTAATGCCAAATAATACGCAGATATAGTTAAACATTAGACTAAGTTGGGACGTAAAAACCAGGCTGACGTATAGTTGGCCAGGAATTCAGGATAATGAACGTTCAAAAAGATTTCACTGGGATTAATATTTAATTATAAATGAAGTTAGGCATCCATTAATAATTAAAAATGTACAATGTATAAAATAAAAGTATGGAACCTTTTAATAATCTTAATGGATGTAAAAAAAAAAACCTTAAATTTTTACATAGCATAATTCTCGTCAATAAAATGTACTTCAAAGCTGGATAACATAAAGGCGGTCAGCGGTAAGCATCAGTGACAAGGGGTGGTGACGGTACGGTGGTGACGGTGAAGCTAAGAGAATGAGAATAAGAGGAGCAAGATGAAAGAAATGAAATTCCGACGGTCGTACTCTATACTTTTCCCAGTAAAGAATGCAGTATTGAGGAATTTCAATGGGCTCCTCATGTGAAAATACAAGCCATGTGACGTCAGTGATGTTTGGGCCAACTGCATCAATGGTAAAATGCATTTAGCGGTGTACTGTTCTCGCTTGTGATCGATGTTCCATTGCTCTGAGAGTTCTCACCTCAACAGTTGTCGCCACCAAGGCCATTCTTGGGCCTTCAGCGCAGCACCTGAGATCACGTGACGGTCGTCTCTTTCAAAAACCCTTCCATCTCTCGGTTTCCGGAGGAGATAAGGTTAATTCGGGCAGAATGCAGGAGAAGAGTGGAGATGCCGTTTCGAAAAGATAAGAAGGTAAGAAAGAAGACTTGTCAGCGGCAGCGTCGAATGGTTATTGCCCACTCATGAAATGAAGCTGGGACTCAGGCTGCCGTCTCAACCCGACTTTATCCTCAGACTATGAGATATAAAATCTTCCGGAGAGATGATCCCAAATGTTCCTAGACTGATGTTCATCGTCAAGAGCCACGGCACAGGGAAGGAATATAAGTCATCCACCTAAATGATGGAAGATTAACTATCCAGGATCGATTGGGTATTTTTCGATTCCGACGAACGGACGGAATAATTTTTGCCATTGTCAATTTCAGTTTTATGGCCGCTTTAAATGGTGCAAGTTATTGCATGTGCAAACGAGAGGTCCTTATGAGGTCCAGTGGTGTAGCCAAGGGGGTGGGAGGGTCGGGGGGTACGGAATCTCCCCCCGAAATATAAAACACAATTATTTTCCTTCATAAAAGAAAACAAAATATTGAAAATCATAATTTTATGAAGTATTTCCGTAACAAGTAAAGTTTTTTCGATTATAGAAAGTGTTAAAATTATTTTAAAACCCATTAATTAGTACCCTGTTCTTCAAAAATCCCCCCCCCCCCCGTTTTGGAACCCTCCTTCCGAACGAAATTCGTGGCTGCGCCTCTTTCTTAAGAACTCAGAGAATGTCCTATTTTGTCTTTGAGGATTCACGAAATCACTCCAGTATGTGTACCGCATAAAATAGCCTATATATTTTTTAAATCTTTCTCACAGTAAGTATAAGCCATCGCGCAAATTGAAATGATTCTATCACGACACAAAACTGCCAAAATATTGTTACAAAAATTGATATCTAACAGAAAATACTCTGAAAATATGGTAAACAGACTCTAAAAACATAGGTAGACACATGAAAATTATATATTATATGTACTATAAAAATTATATACATTTGAACGAAAATTGATATATAGTTCCACCTCCCCTACATTTAAATCACACATTTCTATGCATGCTCTTCTACTTTTTCTTTACCCATTACAAATAAATCCCATTCAAAGTTCCATATGTATGGGTATTGGACATAAAAAGCATTAAGGCCTATCACCCCAAATTCGTAACTTCAGATTATAGGGCTAGTAAAGCTTTGGAATTTGCGTAGTGCTATAAAAGATTCCATTTCCTTAAGGTTAAAAGGCATACTGGTTTTTTCACCGCATGCCGTGAGGAAGCTATGTTATAATTTACGAGCATTAGATTTTTCAGTAAATTAGTGACAGAGTTTATTCAATTAGTATTTTATCTATTGAAGCAATACATGTTGTGCATATCATGGCCAGATTTCGAAAAAAGTATCTGGATAACTTCCCATCCAACAAGCAGTAAATTAAAACTTTAGACCATTCAGATATATTTTTATCCATTTTTATTTTCCATTTCATCTTTATTACAGGCTATCTGCCCCATGCAAAAAAGGAAGGCCGATCCATAACGACAGTGCATGGTCCTACGGCACGGCGCCGCTGGCCACGATAATTACAGGAGGTCGTTACAAAAGTATTCCTATTCGTGAGTTTAGAGCGAGACGCAGAGAACGAAAAAGACAAGACCCAAAAGTTTCACGCTTGCATCCCTGACCCAGATAATATGTTTGGCACTAAAATGCAGCCTTCATTTTTTTGCCTCCACTTTGCTGCGCCGTGTCTGAGAGACCAACCAGCTCCTCGAATCACGAAAGAAATACACTCTCTTTTCTTTTTTTTTAACCATCCGACTCCCTTATTTTACTGCTCTTTAGGAAAGATTATGAGTACCTCCCCTCTTTCAGGGTAGCAAAAATGATTCTTTTATGCGGGGGATGTCCGAAGTTGAGGCTTAAGGAACAGTGTTAAGGTCCGCGGGTCGCGCTCTACAGAACTAATGACTATGCCCATTTTCCTTTTAATGAAGTTCGTTCCCTCGCGACCAAGCGGCCCAAAAATTTTCTTATGTGTATCGCATGTACAAGAACCGCCGAATTCCACTGCTTAATTAATTTAACAAACACTACATTTCCCCGAAGAGGAAACCTTTGTCATGACATCAACCCTTAGGAGGAAGATGTGAGGCTAGCCGTATATGCTTGATAGCAATTTAATGGATATTGATCGGTATAATAAGCACTGAATATGCGTAACATATCACCTAAAAGAGAACTAAGAGAGATGGTGAGTTGACCGAGCAAAATATATTTCTCCTTATTAAATTTTCCAAGAATATAGAGTGTGAATAAAGTGTAATGTAAATTTGTGCAGCACATAATCCTACAAATTTAATTCCACGAAATGGGGACAAAAAAATAAAGCAAGCATAGATAAAAGTATTTACCAACCACATTCATAGATCAAAAAAGAAATAAAACCGAAATAGATTGTCAACTCAGAAATTGAAACGGATCCAAATTCCTTATTTCAAAGCGATAGTATTCATATCCGAGAATTTCCTCCCAGTCGTGGCATAATATAGGCATTCTAGTTAGTCCCGGTCTACCACTTAAAGCATTTCCCTCTAACTTTCTTTTATAGGTTAAATTCTCCAGACCGCGCATTAACGAAAGCCTTCCCAGAATTTCGTGGATGACAGCCTGCTGTAGATTTAAAAGATATTATATACGGATCACGGAGAATAAAGTTTGATGCTAATAATGAATGAATTTTTGATAGTGTTTTCATTTGAATAAAGGCTTTCTTTATTTGCCTCATTCACTGTAGACCTACCATAACACTTTATACAGCAAAAAACGAAATTGTAATAAATATTGACCAGCAGTTTCTTTCCCTCGAACTTAAATTTTGAAAAAAATATAAAAGTAAAGTACAGTAAAGTAAATTTATCGCCTTCAACAAATCAATAAAAAATACTGAATTTAGGGCCCCCGCGCACTGGCAACTTTTTCAAAGCAACTATTTAGTTGCTTTGTGGAAGTTCAAATGAAACACACGAAATTGACTGCGGCCCCGCGCACGGGCGATTTTTTAGTTGCCGCAACTAAATAATTGCGTCCGGACCTATTCTGAGGGTGATTAAATTGTTGCCGGCAGGAATAGATCGCGTGGATGCTTACCCAACCCCGCGCACTGGCAACTTTTCAGTTGCTTGACGGCACTTGTTCGAAGCGCATATCTTAGGAAGTGTTTTGCAGGACGCGTTTTGCAAAGGTCTCATAGTTTTTAAGTTTTGGGATTATTTACGGTAATTTTAATTACTGAACATGCTCTGCATTGTATTTGGAAGCCTTATATTTACAACTTCACTTACCTTCACAGCACATTACATGGTGGACCACGGATCTCTATTGTAGACTATATAATGCTGAGCCTTGGAATTTCTCGCATTCCATCTACGTTTCTGATCTTGGTTCATTTCTTTTTCTTCGTTCAAGTCGACACCTTCAATTATTTCAATCATTTCTGTTGTTCGAAATAGAATTTCTATTCATAAACACCACGTTGGGTAGGTTGATTTGTCCTTCCGCTGCGGTATATGCGTTACACCTACACTCGACGCCACCATTTCTTTAATTTTTTCCTTCCGTTCTTTCTTCCTATTTCTCAATTTTACTGCAAATGTTGCTCCGGCCTCATTACCTTTTGGGATTATTTGCGGTACTTTAATTTATTGAACAAGCCCTGGATTGTATTTGGAAGCCATAAATTCACAACCAACGGTCATATACCCTTACGGAAAGATTCGGCAATCCATGTTAAAATTCGAGTCTTAAGTTCGACTGAGGCGGCGCCAATCGTTCCTGCAGCGAATTTGGAGCTAATCTGCACAGGTGTGGGTTACTCCATAGAACCACTTTTTTTTCGTAATTTTTCGTTTAAAATTTAATGCTGAAATATAATCCTAACGTTCCTCTTTATTTTCTGGTACAGGCTCTTTTCAGGTTCTTATAAATTTCATATTTTTTAAAACTAGTGAGCATTATAAAATGAAAGTTGTTTGAAAGAAACAAATTACAGTTAATAAAAGGCGGATGTAATGTAAAATTCATTCAAATTTATCATGGATCTAATAGAGGAATCGCACTTACATGTCAAAGATAAGTAAGTGATTCTGAACAGAGGATTACCAAAAACAAGAAAACAATGTGTATCCCCAAAGATTCCACAGTATTGCAATCGTGATTGCAATCCAATGATTGCTGTACTGCAGACAGTGACGTAACTAGGAATATGCTTTGGGGGTGGGGGGAGGGATGAGATGGCATGGTGTGGGAAAATTTTTGAAAAATGACATGCCTCGATATACATTTTACATAATTTCGGCGCTAAAAAATTAAATTTAAGCAGATAAAGTTATTATATTTCAATACTAGGTAATTTTTTAAATATATTTTTTTCCTCTGATAGTTTGGGGGGGATCTATCCCCTCACCCCCCATATTTACGCCACTGACTGCAGCCTAATCCTTCCTAGCTCGCTTCATATTT
The DNA here is from genome assembly GCF_921293095.1 of Ischnura elegans. Taxonomy (NCBI): domain Eukaryota; kingdom Metazoa; phylum Arthropoda; class Insecta; order Odonata; family Coenagrionidae; genus Ischnura; species Ischnura elegans. The sequence goes on along the minus strand of NC_060251.1, from coordinate 35,397,116 downwards.
TATTTTCTTGAGTTTCCTCCTCATGTGTTTCTCGATCCAACATAGTCTCTTTTCAATAGTTTAGTCTCCTTTCCATGTATAAGTAGATGGACGTATCTCTTCCCTGATACCTGGTCCCATATTAAATAGCCACTCCACCATTTTTACAGCTTCTCTAGTGCCCAATTTGCAAATAAAGCTATTGAAGATCATTCCTGGTACCTATATAAACCAGATTTATTTAATTTGATTAAGTTATCTATTATATTTAGGTGATCGAATTTGTGATCATTTTTGAGTAACTTGATAATGAATTGGAATTAAAGGCAACAAATTTTTAAATAAAACGAAAGTTCTATGAACCTCTCCTACCAATTTTACATACAGTATAGTTTATCTAAATTACTCTAAAAAGAGGATAGTCCACAAGGACAAATACTGTACCCAAAACCTTTTGTTCCTTTGCTTATTTTTTCGCTGTCTCAAAATGAGCGCAACAACACAACTTGCTTTCACGAGATCCATTGTAAACTGAGCTGAGGGGCAACTATATAATCGCCAGTGCGCGGTAGCGAGCAACTCTTGGGTGAGTAAATTGTTTAGTTGCCGGTGATTAAAGTTGCCAGTGCGCGGGGGCCCTTATAACAATGAGAGAATAAGAAAGCTGGGTTGCCTCAAAGAAGAATCTGTACCGAAGCAACCCTCATGATTTTGTATTCATGGTTAACGTTTCTGCTATTTCATACCAAAGTGGTAGCAGAAAGTGAAAGTCTCAAAAAAGAGTAGCAATAAACAATAAATACCATTTTATATCTGAATCGTCACTGAAATGAGCAAAACTACTCCACAACGAGCAAGTGATTTTTAAATGTAAAAATTACAAAATGTGATGGCATAAAAAGAATATTACAACATTATGATTAGCCAGTATCCATGACTTAGCTGAATTAGGAAAAGTTTACATTTTTTACATTTAACACACATTACAGCTAAAACACACCAGAACGAGGATCTTCAACACGGCCAAATTCCTGCGGCCCCCTGGAGGCTAAAGAAAATATGCAACTACAAAAATAAAACCAAATATCGACACACTTGTAAAAAATATATAAAAAAATCGCATTGATTAATTGAACTTTTTAACCAATAAAGATTGTTGCACTTCGAAATTATGTTTTTTTAATTTTATTGTTGTGGTTGTAAAGCGACGTAAGGCACTGTGGCCCTCCGGAAGATGTGTAATCGATTTTTGGCCCTTTCTTTAAAAAAAGATTGAAGACCCCTGCACTGGAAGAACTATAAAAATTGAGGGACGCACAGAAATATTGAAGAGAAGAGGAGAAAAGAGAAGCCTCCTAAAAACCTTAAGCAGAAGACGGGACAAGTTAGTTGGCCACATATTGAGTCATGATGGCCTGATGAAGACAATCGTCGAAGGACAAGTGGAAGGGAAGAAGGGCAAGGGACGGCCCCGAATGAGTTACATAGGACAGGTTGTAAAGGATGTAAAAGAGAAGAAATACGTCGCTATGAAACGGCTAGCGGATAGGAGAGAGAAATGGAGAGCTAGATAATGGAGAGCCAATCTAAGGATTGTTGACTAATGATGACAGAATTATTTATTTTTTAATGAGTAAATGGAGTTCTTTATTTTTTAAAGTTCCGGAGACATATTGAAATGACGGATCCGGAAGATTCTGAAAAGTCTCAAGAGGGCCTTAAAAGGTTAGCAGACGGGAAAGATATCGGCCTGATCCAACGTCACGGTCCGACGAACGCCAATGGACCACCCGCGCTCTTGATCCGGGCGGTGAAGGGACGTCACTACTATAGCTCTATAGAGAGGGCGAAGGACGCAGGGCAAAGCAAGCGAATTGGGGAAAAGATGGCCCGTGGAGTGGTGTGGGATTGAAGGAAGCCACTCGAACCGAAACCGCCAGCAATTGACCAAGGGAAGCCGGGGACCTCCATCGAAAATCTGCCTCGTGATTTTGAACCTCATGACTCGCACGTATCGAAGCCGATGACTGGAGAGCAATAGTGTAAGAAGGAGCATGTTGAATTTTTCATCAAGGGTTACCTTGCAGTAATATAAAATCAATAAAATGCTCAGTAAAACTCCATTCAATTGATGAAAATAAAATAGCCCAAAATATATAGCATACATATATATGTCTATCTGTACATATATGTGTATATCTGATACATGTCTATCTAATATAGGTACATATAATACGAGGCGTTTTTATAAAGTTATATAAACTATGTTACATAAACTAAAAGTGCCAATAAAACGTGTTTCATATGAGTATATATTTTCCTGTGACCAAACGACCATTACCATTACGACCGCATCGTGTTATATGCACGTATATTAGATAGACATATATCAGATATATGTTATAAATTAATAAATTTAATAAAATGTTGAGTAAACCTCCATTCAACTGTTGAAAATAGAATAACCCAAAATATATATCACACATCTGACATATGTCTATCTAATATACGTACATATAATACGAGGCGTTTTCATAAAGTAAGGGCCGTTTGGTCACAGGAAAAAATATACTTATATGAAATACATTTTATTGGCACCTTTAGTAGACTAAAAACCTACTTTACTTCTCTACTTAATCGCCGTCCACTTCTAATCATTTTTCGTACCGCGGCACCAGCTTCTTTAACCCCTCTGCATAGAAGCCCGCCGCCTGAGAGCTGAACCAATTGGAATACGCCACAGGCTTACACTGCTGCCAAAACCAATAAGAAAATTCAAGATTTTCGTTGGGAACTCTTTTACCACCCAACGTAGTCCTTATCTAGCACCTAGCGACTACTCCCTCTCCTTGCACTTGAAACAGTGGCTCGGTGGACAACATTTCGGAACGGAAGAGCAATTCAACAGCTTTATCAATTGGTATAAACTATTCAACGCTGAAAATTTTGTTTTTGTCTTCACTTTACACTCGACATTCTCTTTTGTTTCGCAATTATTACTTACTGAAACTATGCTCGCGACTACTATCTACTTAATCCTGACTATTATCTAACTTAATCCGCTGGAGGGATAAAATAATGTGTAATTTTCTAGATATTCATAATTCTTGGGCGTATCTACCCTTACCGAAATTTAAAATTTACAATATTAACTTTAAAAATTTGTTTTTTTGGATAAAAATTATTGTTTTTGTGAAATTTCACTCCAATTTTAGGATGGAGTTTCAACTATGAAGAAGCGGCCAGCAGGGGTCGCGAAACGTTGCCATGCATCCTGATCTAGGCGCTTAGACCCAAAACAGTATATTTTTATCAATCATCAGCCGCGAAAGCCACAATGAAGAATTAGGAGATGAGAAATCGGAGTCATGGAAATGCCCCAGTGCCATAGTCGGGAGAGGAAAGGCCTTGTGCATCGTATTAGGAGGAAAGTAGGGGAGTACCCCGGCCTCTCACACATACGCAGCCGTTCCGCCCCAGATAATAATTTCGGGAAGCGCTCGGGGTCGAGTCCCCAGCCGACTATCCCACTTCCCCACTCCGTTTTCTGCAAACGCCTTTCGCCATCGCATACCCGGAGTGAAAAAGAAGAAGTAGAAGAAGAAAAGAGGAGAAAGAGTAAATACATGAATCACACGACTCTGTCGAAGGGAAGAACCGCGTGTTGATGCTGCGAAATTTTTGAAAAGGTTGGAAGTCGGTAACGCGAGCAATGCTGAAGCCGGCTAGTAAGCCTGCCGTTGACAGGGGTTTTTGTGAAACCTTGGTACTAAGTCTGGTGATACCGCAGCGAAGTACCCTTTCATTCCATTCAACTCATACAATGATCACCATTCCAAAGTCGAGCCTTATTTTGCCAGCTGATGCATAGTCTACGAACATATGTTCGTCGTAAATAGAGATTGGTAAGGGATATGAAAATTGAAAAATGGAGAGGAATATGACGATAAGAATAAAAATAAAAATACAGTACGCATATGAAAGTCCTTGAGGCTAATGTGTATTTTTATAAAAAGAAACAAACCGGCCTTGAGTATCAGAAGAAAATGCTATTCCAAGGTGATAACTTAGCCAAGATATTTTTGATGTTTTCGAATTAGCGGGAGCGTGGCAGGATGTTTTCAGTGAACGTGAGGGACGATATTTTCCGAAAACTATATCGCTAATGGAGGATAAATCGCAGAATATTGAACGATGAAGAGCCAGTAAGTACCAGCTATGGGACATTTTTATTTGATGAAGAGGACGTACTAACTAATTATAACAGGATACAATTATTCGCTAACTCAAGGCCAGAACATCAAAAATTCTAGGTTAACGGTAAGAAGGAGAAGTGTTTCCCGAAATATTCTAAATTCTACCGCTCCCGTTCAGTAATTTATTTTAGACACGCATAAATGAATATAATGATGCATATGTCTGGAATATAATTCATACGTAGATGTCTCGAAAAGGATATTTTGGAAATATCACTCCCAAAATTTTGATGATAACTAAGGATGCAGATAATTAATGGGGTAGTATTTTTTTAAAGAGTGTGATGATACCTCAAACTAATAAGGATAATAGCGAAATTATTTTCCAACTCTAGAAGTCTATGGATGCCTATGGTGAGCCACGAGGCCAACATGACAATTTCAATTCATTGGAACGATGTTTTAGCATGCGCGATTATTAAAATCGGTCGACATTAATCTTATTGATTCAATACGTCACAACCGTCGGAAGATAATTGTACGGGCTAATTGCTCGATCGGAAAATGTATTTTCGGCACTTTGTCATTCAATTTGTGAGATAACAAACGATTATGAGGGAGGAATCAATTTGGAAAACATCTACCTTCGAAATGAGGGCTCTCTCATTTATACTGGTAGGATTGATTGCACATGAAAAAATTGAAAAATATTTGTACGCCTAAAGGGGGAGGTTAATAGCACGGATACTGATGGAAGAAAATAAAGAGCAAAACTATTGTATGCATCAGTTTTATCACCAAAAGAAGGGGAGGATTTTGAAAAAGAAAAGGGCGAAATGCGTATAACGTTATAATGATGAATAACGTCTTGGAGTTTAGTTCTGCGAATGAAATGCAAAATTGCTTGCAGACGTTTTGATATAATTCTATGCATAAAAATTGAAAAATGGAAAGGAATACGACAAGAAGAAGAAAAAGGAAAATTGGCAAAAAAATAAGGCTTGCCAAAATTATGCGTACATCCCTATTAATTCGATATCCTGTTCGAGTCCTCTTCCGTTGACATTAAACAACAAGAATACTTGCAATTCCCGGGCTCCGAATAGGCCACCTGATAAGGTTTCACCAGTGAAATACATCGTAAGAGAGTTCATTATGCACCAAAATACTCTTAAACGTTGTATACCCCATGAGATATCATTTTATTGTATTCTTGGATATAAAAATGAGTGACTCAGACGCGTTTTGAAAGATACAGTCATTTTTCACATAGGTTAAAGTTTGAAATACTACCATTTGCATCACCCTCAATAAGAAAGATTAGCTTTTGAGAGTATACTATAGCATCCGCACTACCTCAATTCATTTATATCCTTACCAGAGGTTGAAAAATGAAATGATTGTCTTGGAAAGAGTTCTGACGATGATAAACAATACATATTTTGTGACCACGAGTGAGGAATACTGCACACTGGAAATTTACATTAAATTAATCGCAAGATGTATTTTATAAGTAAATTTGTCCTGATTTAAGTCACAGAATTTTTTTCTGATCATGATACATTGGTATGACTTCACATTAAAGTCCTTTGTAAAATTTTACTTGAAAATGACGAAGTAAGTAAACAACCACTCCCAATGTACGATAGGTAATGGGTCTTAAGCAAAACTCATCATCTTAGTCTAATAAAGGCAATAATTTTTCGTAGTCTTCATTAACCTTGCGCTTAGTTATTTTTATTCCATCCAGACGGGACCCGGAAATTAATGTTTTGTTTATGAAAGCGTATACGAGCAAAAATAAATTAGACAAATTCCACTCAGAAGATAAAACATACCTACTCATTCAGCAGTACAATTTTCCATCTTGAAAATTCTTCATCAACTTTGATGAGATTTCGAGGCGAAATATACAAATAATTAAATAAGGAATGGGCCATGATAAAATGTTTCCTCTCTTTGGCCATTAATTAATGCACGAGGAACTTCAAAGGACCTAATAAACCATTGAGCCATATTAGCATTTTCCACAAAAATGGAATTCTACCTTTCCTGTGCCTACTCCAAAATTGGGAGACTGGGGCCAAACATACAACTGTATGATTCATCTTCTTCCTTCATTAAGCATTAAGCACTTATCAGTCCCAGTGGGGCAGCGAGGGGGAGGGTTTAGGGGAACTCAGCGAAATTTTTAAATTTAATCCATTTTACATATTTGGATAAATATTACTTATAGAATAGTGCAAGGAATAATAATATACCTCTCAGAAAGCCGTAAAGCTCAACATTTTGAACCATTTATCTAAAAATTTTCTTGGGGAGGGCACCGCCACCTCCCGTACCCCCAGTATTAGTTGCTCCTTAAACCTCCCTGCCTTAATTCTTAGCTGTGCGCCTGATTAGTTCTGTATCAGTTACAAGAAATACCTTGCGAAATCATGTTCCATTTTGTAAGAGTTGTTGCGATGAACCCGAGGTGGTACACTCATTCCACCATACTAGACCTTAGAACCGTTCCTTCAAATTCGTAGATTGCCCTGGGCCATACTCAAATAGAAGGGATGGAATCGGTTTGCTTGTAGGGAGCACTGACCCGGCAACCGAAGAATTTGAGGTGTAGAGGTTGTAGGTAGAGGTAGATAGAGGTAGATTGTTAGAGGTTGAATTATCCTTACAAATGCGTCCTACAGGTAGAGTCCTTCCTCAACAAACGTCTCAGAATACGGCCATTAGACTCTCTTAATGTTAAAACCGATTGGAGATAATACTTCCGGACACTAATACTACAAAAGAGGATCCTCAAGTCGGCCTCTAAATGTGTTGTCACCCATCGCGAACTTTTAATGGCTTACAATAGTCGCCACTTGCGTCGCTGACGGACAAAGTGATCCCAGTTTCTCAGGGAAATGAGGTATAATTAAGAATATGTAAACCGAAATTTATATACAAGAAGAAGATGATGCTATCTACCAAATTCATAACTTTTTGATGCTATTCGTCGCAATTAAAACATTATGTGTATAATATAGGAAAAAGTGGATCGCACAGCACTCATCACTGCGCCGCGGGCATTTTTGAAAATCGATTAAAATGCGACCGAAGTGGCAACAGAAATCAACCTACAATGAGATGGTATTGAGCCTGCTGTATGCAGTCCCTTGCTTTCATAAATCCGAAAAATAATGAATGGTGACTCTAAACGCTCAAATTCTGAAGGTTAATCGTTAGATAATCATTCCAAATAAAACTCTTGCATTTTGTGAAGTGAAGAATGCGTTTGAAAATGTTTTAACACCAGCCACGCACAAAAATAGAAAGGGATTCCTTCGTTGAGTGATTGAAAGGCGGCTTTCCTTTTTCAGTTTGCGTTTGGCAAACAAGGAACCGGAATGATTAATGGCTCCCCTTTCCGTGGCCATCTTTCCCACGAGGGTGACAACCCTGAGACCCGATGTCGCTTATCAATTCGCTCTGTCATCTCAAGGGGCTTTGTCCCCAGACAGCCATGAAGCAGATCACAACGACACCGTGCGATGACAATCGGCGTGCATCGACAAAAAAAAGAGGACAATAACGATAATTCCATACGCATCGCTGCAATTCGGTGACCACGATAAAATTATAAGGAAAATGTGACACATATTTTTGGAAATCCAACTTCGACTTGATGCACAGATTCTCCTTTCGGTAGCCAGTAGGTAAAATGCAAAAATACTTATTAACACACCAGATTGGGAAGCGCGGAGTCTTATTGTTAGTGAATAGCAGAGTTCTCTATATTGCCATATAATAACTGAGTAGTGTTGTGAGAGCAATCTAGAGGACTCTGAGTGAATAGAGCCCCTAGTAACTAATCTTATAAATCCGTTATGTAGTAATAAATGACTAACTAAGAAGATTAGAAACATGGAAAATAATAAAATTGAGCCAAAATACCAATACAAAATCAACTAAAACACAGCGTTTGGTTTGCAATGCCTAGGGATCCTATTATATAACGGATGCGCCGATTTTATCAGCAAATCATCGCTGGATTCCATACAATTCTGCGATAGATAATTACTTACGTGGCTTATAATAATTTTTACTTGAAAGTGGCAAACTGCATTTTATTCTATCAAATGAAGGAATTTTTCTTCACCATTACTTTGTTTGTCATGTATGTAGGTGAACAGATCTTAAATATCTACAAATGAAAGACAAACGTGATTTTGTGGTTCTACTGGATTGTTTCACTTTCTTACATCGTCCAAAAAGTGCTTTGTATGACTAGACAAGATTTCACATTAAAATAACTAACTGAATCATAGCATAATATAAAAAATCAGCTAAAACTTCATCATGTTCATCCATTGGATTATGAGCTTTCGATGGACGATATTTCAGGTCGATTCCGCTTTTGGTATCATTCACTCGATAGATGCATTACGCAATAACCGATAATGGCAATGACCACGCCATTTTCCTTTCATTACATTCATTACGATAATTAAGAGAGGATTAAGTACGTATCCATTAAATTATCCATCATTGACCTCGGTTCGTAATGATCGTCATCATCAGACCGTGCTGGTGGCCATGCAATGAATATTATCCCTCGCTAAACCATTAAAAAATGCAACTTAATATCAAAATTCTTTAAATGGCTAAGGCCAAGGGGATTAATGGATGGTGTATCCTTCACCATCGAACACATGCATATCAAAATATAGTGTTAGCGGGAAAATCACTTCTATCCGGTCGTAAATGGTATCCACATGTTCGCCTAAGCTACATAGATAATCAGTCGCATAACATTTCACTAATTCCACAAATGAAATCAATTACAGAGTGAGAGATCCACGGAAAACGTGTAAGATATCTTGGTTGAAATACAAAAGCAAATGGTATTAAATGGTATATTAAATGGACGTACAAGCACAGATTTAAGTAACAATAGTATAGGTTACACAATCGTGAATTGTTGGTATCCACTGATTTGTAAATTTATCCAATGCTTTTTAATAATTAATTATTCGCCAATTTGGTTTTTAACTTGGCGAAGAGACAAACGGTACTGAAACATGATGATCAAGTTGTTTCATTCACTGGCTTCCCAACCCAATGGCCTGAGATCGTATCTTGAGATTTTACATGGGCATCAAGATCGCAAGTGCCCGACTTCTAATGTAGCACATCGACCGCACCCATTGCAGGTTACGCCGTCGAGCGCCAGACAGTGCAGCGATGGGTAAACATACACAAAAAATTCTAGCGCTTCTACAGCCAATTAAAAAATATTGAGGTAAAACCTCAGGGCAATGTAATTTGTCCACTATTTACGCCGTTGAGCAGATGAAAAAAAGATGACGACGAGCACATGAGAGGCTTATTTGATTATTTGTCTAATTCTAATAATTAAAATTAACCCCGTACAGCGATATACAATTTATCATAATAATTATTATTATAGTATTCTACCGATTAAGGTAGGTTTCCATGGAGTACTAAAGAGGTGATCTGGGAGCCTCCCTTTCCTTCCAGCACTGCCTTCTTCAATTCACTGTAAGGCCTACTCTCTTTCAATCTATCTAAAAATCCTATTCTTTTCCTTCCCCTCCCTCGTTTCCCCAACATACTACCCTCCAACACCATTTTCAACATCCCCTCACCGCTAAGCACTAACTCCATCCAAACCTTCTGTCTCCTGCGTATCTCATCTAAAAGCTTTCTCTCCTCGCCAACCATATCCAGCACTTCGTCGTTCCTTTTCCTCTCCGTCCATTTCACCCTCTCCATTCTTCTCCATACCCACATCTCGAACGCCTCCAATCTTCTCTCGTTTTCTTTCCTCAGAGTCCACGTTTCTGCACCGTAGAGAGCTACACTCCAAACCAAACTCTTCACTAACCTTTTCTTTAAACTCTTACACAACGATCCTCTCAGAAGCTCCTTCCTGCTCATGAACGCCTCCTTCGCTAATGCTATTCTCTTCCTGATGTCCTTACTACTGTATCCGTTTTCCTCTAACGTACTGCCTAAATAGTTGAATTATACTGTAAAAATTGCACAAATTAGACGATTAATTTTTTTAAGAGCGGAAATTTTGCAAAAGAAAGACAACATGCCTAAATTATCTTTTGATTGTCCTTGTTGGAATACACGCATGGTGTAAACTTTCTATAAAAGATAGCTAGTCTGTGGTTATTCCTAATTATTTCGTTAAAGTTTTATTTTTTGTTATTTTTGAAAACATATTGCAACCGAACCACGAAATTCATTTTATAAAGTACGAAAAATGCACACCCTATTAGGCACTCGTCTCTTCCTCAAAACACCAGCATGGAAAATTCCTGTGAAGCAGTGAGGACAAATCATAGAGCACGAACCCTTGCAAAATTTTACTAATCAGCTTTTACAGAGCTTTAAAAAGACTAGAGAGTACAGACTTCGTGGGTGTTCTTATTTTATCCATACAAAAATTTTAGCAGTCTGTGAGGTTGGTGAAACGCAAAATCCTAAAGCTCTTAGTCCCGCATCCTCCATAAAACAGCTGCGAATTTTATCGTACTTCCGTGAGTGGAGAGGAGATTTAGAATTTTCCCAGGGGATCTTGCATATAAATAAGAGTTAAGTCCTTAGGAAGCAGAATATACGCGACTCAGGTAAATGATAAGACCATTGTTAGCTTCTAGGTAAAGAAAATACAAGAAAGATTTTTTGCAACGAAAGGCTGAATAATAACCAAGTTTTCAAGTATGTTTTACACTTGGAGGTCGGTAAAATAATATTCTCTAAAATGAATTCTTTCACGCCGAAAAAACGGCGAGGGCAGCTGTAAATTCCACAGCTTATTTACTACTTACCACAAATAAAACTTTTTTCGCAACGAACCTCTTCGCTAAATTGACACGGTACCAAAAGCATAATTTACAAAAATACTTGCTGTCACATTGGGTACACCAGGGATATTTAGAATGCTTTGTTTTCTAAGTGAGAATAGCACAAAAGAGATTACAATCACGCAACAATAATCCTGATACCGAAAGCATGCGAATGGATTCAACATGTTTTAATTTCGAATTTCCCTATTTGATTTACCAAAATCTTTGTTATCTAATGAACGAAAGCAAAGACCTGATCAGTCACATAAATATAGTACATTTCGAATGCAACTACTATTAAAAATGCCTAGCGAGGGCAAGCTGAACGAAGATGAAAATTATGACCGCTATGAGCATTGATAATTTTAGCCAGTAATTAATAGGACCAAGCGCATAACGCGATAATAGCATTAACCTAGCTATGTTCTACGTGAAAGTTAATTATGGTTGGATAGGAATAACAAAGAGGAAATACAAAACCTCAATACCTAGGGAATATATACGCAAACTGGCTAGCTCGTGGTAAACATTTCCGGACACAAATATAAGCCCCACGAACGGCGAAATTCCACATATACACATATATACAAATGATCTTTTCTCCATGAAATCATAATATAATCGAATAAATTATCAAGTTATATCAAAAGTTATTTGCCGGGTAAGGTAGCTCTACCTATGAATGTTTACAAAATACGCCATCCTTTACCACTTCCCACATAAATTACCCATGTGAAAAAACATTTGATGCTTTCCCCGCAAATTATTTGGGTTAAATTCTCTCGGTGATCCCACCGGGTTGGAAACTCCATTATAACCCAGTGGGAATCCCGTGGTATGTTTGCCCGCAATTATAATTATTCATCTGTTACCTATCACTTAATTCAAGAACACCACACTCTTTTTACCACTTCTAAGGTTAATAATAAAACATAAGTCAAATGAACTAAGCCTGTAAGCGATCACGAAAAATTTACAGATTTATAATTGAAATATTGACTAATATATAAAGAGCTCTTATAAAGAAATGAAAAGGGGACTTCGTGGAAAACCCTAGGATTCACAAAATAAAAACTGAAAAAATCTTTGCCACGTTGCCGATCAATAAAAAAAAAGTTTTATAGGATAAATTTTTTATTAGAGATTAGACTATTACTACAGAGAGCATAATTTTAGCCATTTTCATGCCATTAACTACAACTACAGATTAAAACACACTCTTTTTCGCGATAAATCAGCGTGGATAAAAGGGTTTCGAAGAACCAGGTCAAACATACACTTTGGAATTGGATAATCGATTCGATCGATAAAAAAATAAAATGCCTCAAACGGTGTGAAGAATAATATCACTTGATTCTTAAAATCCCTCCCGCGGATTTAAAAAGGCAAAAAGGGTATCTCATCTAATTTATTGCTGGCCTCTAAAATTCGCTCCTGGAAGGGAATTCATAACGAAGTTGGAGTGCTGGCCATTAATCAACGCACCAGATCCTGCCGGAAAAAGAAGAAATTCTCCAACAAGGATTCACATGTTGATTTACAATCTCCTGGGCATCAAATGGAAACCCCAGTAAGAATCTAACGGCAATTTTACTAGAGCGAGTTAATTCCCACAGTAGCATGAAAGACTTGAAAAAATCCACAGGAGGAAAATAAATGAGTTTCAAATGCACTTTGGATTTAAATTCCCATCGAGAACATTTTCCAAGAAATAAAAGCGAGGCTCAACAGCAGTACTTGGCCAACCCATTTTCTTACAATTACTAGGTAATTTCCAATTCACGATCACTTCTTACAAATAAATCTATACCATTCCGATCAAGATTGTTACGTAAAGGATGCTGCTCACGGGATTATACCATAAATCAATTGTATTTTTTTATATTATCTAAGCATAGAAAATAATAAATATTTATGGCAGAAAATACAATAAACTCATATGATAGTCAATAATGAAAATTCAGTCGAGCGATGTAATACGTCTATATATATGCTCCTTGGAAATCAAAGCATTGGTTTATCAACAGTTAGCTTCAGGAAAGAGAGAGAAAATTAAGGAATGAAGTAAGTGTGCAGCATGGAGTGATTTTACATATTATATGAATTAGCATTCATGGGAACTGACTCTTTCACGCAGTGCGAACAGAAAGGTAGTTCCTATAGGTGAGGGAAGAGCTAACCCCAGACTAAGGCACTAGCGAGTCAATTTCAAACATTCAAAGTGATGAGGCCAATTCCTTTTCCCAGGACGCATGGCTCTACGACTATTGCTGTTTTTTAAATTGAAAAAGATAATTTCAAATAGGGATTATCTCGTTTTGGAAAAAATGAGGCCTTAAATTGAACCTTTACTTTTATGCACTGAGAAATCCGTTGGATCAGATTTCCAAGTACATAAAAGATTTGAACAGATATAAAATGCAACCAGGATCTTGGAAGATTAAGATGAACGACGAATTCCAGCATAAAATATGTGACTGACATATGAGTTCACTCAATGCCCCTGTGAAAGGCTTACGATACAGCGGAACAATTTGAAACAAAATGACAACTACGCATGTTAGAGCCCGTAAAATATTAAGTCTAGAGGTTAAAAGGGTACAACGAGTCATTAATCAGGACCAGGAAAGCCGAGTTAATTCCATCCTTTAAAGACAATCCCACTCCGTTGCTTTGCTGGCAGCGAGATGGCGTTTAAGTGCGCAAGCATTACAAAGGAGGGAGCTTAATAAATCATAAAAAGTGCGATTTGGAGGTAAGGATCAAGTCATTCAAAATTAAAGATCAAAATTTAGTGAATTTCACAGTAATTATTTATTTAATATTTCAAAAACAGCCGAAATGGCCTCTACATTGGACAGAAAACTTAAAATCTGCAGCTTTATTAAATATAAACAATAAAAAACTACAAAAAGGTTATTATAAAAAGATTTAGAAGATGGCTTTTCGAAGCAGCTTCTTGAATGACCTGATGGGCATGGTGAATGAACTGATGCTGGGAAGGTTGAGTGGTCAAAATGGTATTGAAAAAGGTAGGGGTTATGTAACAAATTGATCTCTGAGAGAGAGAAAGACGGAATTTAGGGAGAGAAAGACGGAATGGTGTAGTGGGTGATTATTACGAAAGGAGCGGGTGGAGATGTGGAGTGAAAAGAAAGGGAGTATTTCTGAGGATCGGAAATTGCCATTTAAGATATTGTAAATGAAGGAAAGATCATGCAAAGATAGTACATGAAAATTTTTAATAACGTAAACAATATATTAAGCAAAGCGTGTCTCCAAATATTTCTTCTTTATTCATAATGTCTAACTTCTAGCATATCCTAAATGATTTTGGAGAAAAGGGAGGGATAAAAATATAATTTGCACGTATCATTAGCGATCTAAGATAAGAGTAATAAAATATCGTATAAAAAGCATTATTTGTGATGAATGATCATGGCTTTCCCACTTGCCCTTGGTCATCTCACAGCTAAAGTCTTCACCGACATTTTAATTGTCGTCCATTGACAATGGAAACGTGGCGATATCTAAAGAAAAACATCTTTCTTCATGAATTGTTAAAAGAATCGCAGGTTTTGCAATCTCGCATTTAACGAAAATGCGAGATTGCAAAACCCGATTCAAGTAAGAACAAACATTTTAAATACTTCGCGCCAAGCCGTGAATCGCAAAGGCACAAGGTGATAAAATGGTTCCTCCTCCAATTAAACAATGACTGCAGCTCCGATAGAAAACAAACATGCCGGCTGAATACTGGCAATTTCATGTCCCATGCGAAATAACTAAAAGAAAGGAATATGTCACCTACACAATGATCACTGCCAACTATATCGTTGTACGCGAGCACGAATGTAATGCTGATTAACAAAGGCAAACGAGAATTTTTTCTCCTATTCAGCAGACAGAAGACATCGTTTAAAAATGTTCTCTGGCTCTTAAGCATACGAAGTGGATATGGCGAGAATTCATTGGATTGTGAATGAAAACGAGGAAGGGAAAAATAAATTTTCCTGGAGAAATACTGGTCGATGGATATGTACATTGAATTAAAGATTTATTCCACACCGAGATTTTCAATGCAATCATGTACTCCGCGTGCTGCTGAGAAGCATTCTCCTTATAATACCCTGAGATTTCATTGATAGTAAAAAAAAAAGCGACGATAAAATGCCGGAACGACTGCTTCGCACACCATTCTGTATGCTTCATCGGTGATAAGGATAAAATTGAAGCGGATTGGAGGTAAAATTAAAGCTCGACCGCCGGGGAAGCTCGTGTATAGGACTAATGATCCTTTCGTGATTGATGCAGTTCGTATGCCGAAGTTGAAGTTGATAAATAAAATACCACAGAACCTTGGAATATTGCTCTGGGAGCCCATTTTTTAACTCTTTTCCGTTGGTTCACTAAGCCTTTTGGGATGCCGAACTCTATGCCCGTGGTTTACTCGCTGAATCCTAGTAATAACGTGAATCTCGTATATATCCTACAAGCTTGGGAATGCCTCGTGTTCGAAGTATTCCATGAACATTCGTTTGCTGGGAGCCTTTCATAAACCAGTCGTAGGGTCAATATTTATGAGGGTTTAGAGTCGCCAAAAATCCTACAGTAAATAAAGGAGGGGATGCCAGATGAACTACTATGAACTACAACTAACTACCAGATTAACTAAATGACTTAACTGCCACAGTTCCTGAGTTTGAATTTTTAACTTGCAAATTTCATGTCATGATAACCATAGAGTTTAACACAAAAATGAGAGTTTAGTTATTGGCTACAAATAACAATTCCACGCTATAACTCAGAGTAACGAGGAATTAAAACATATCAAAATGTGAAAAATATTTAATCGAAAAACTAAGATTAGAAACACTATTCAGATATTCTCCAAGGAAATTTTCAAATGAAAGGCATTGTACGAGAATAAAAATTATCACAGTAAAGGATTAAGAAGTAAGATGATAACGTTAGCGAAAACTTTTTGGAATATAAAACACGTGAAAAAATAGTGTGAGGGGGAAAACTGGATAAAAAATGATGACAAAAATAAGAGTGAAAATTTAAAAAAAAATGTTTGCCATTAGCCATAAGTAGAATAAAATTTTAAAATACTTTTCTTAAATTGTTGAGATTGCGAAACGAAAGTAATGTGATCAATATAAAGTACCGACTGACGACGTTGAAAGTATACCAAGAGATAGGGAATAACTAAATGAAGTGAGTAGGTAATTGCTAATGTGAAAAATGTACGCATTGCTTCTAGCACTTCTTTTTAGTATTGCATTGAAACTAGAGCTTTCTTTTTTGAGAGCGACAGTAATAAGACCTCTCCTAATATCCAAAGAAGTATCCCTTTCACCCTGCAAGGGCCAAATTCTATCATCTTACGCTATAAAACTTTCTTTTTATTATTTTTCGTGTACCTGTTATTCTAACTTGAATTGATTTACAATACTTTTGGAATTACTTTCAAAATTCGTGTTTGGTATCAAATCGTGTGTTCGGTATCAAATCACATATAAAATATTACTCTCCAATAATTTTTTTACCTGTAAAAAATAATTAGAGTACATGGTAAAACGGGGATCGGGTTGATGTGGTGGCTAGAGTGGCTGCTTCCCATCCTGTGGGCTCGGGTTCAAACCCCGGCAGTAGCAGAGAATTTTCAGAGACTGCCCGATCCCTGCTTGAATGTCGTGTGGAGGACATTTCAAGCGCAACACTCCGTCCGTCGGATGGGACGTAAACCGTGGTCCCCTTGGCGCCTTTCGTTTAGAGCAGGTTAATGCCGACGCCAGGTTTCTCTCCACCCTTCCTTACCCATCCTTCCCTCATGGTGCAAATGACCTCAGCTGTCGGTCGCCTCCTCCAAATACCATACCATATATGGTAAAACGTTTGACCGACTGATCACCTGTCTATCACTATTGCGAAGGCCCTCTTAGAAAGGTCGGTAGTTTATTACTCGAGTGGTTTGTGATCTACCTGCTCGGCCCCTCGGGTGAGTACAGCCTTTCCGAGTCTTTTCGGCATATGGCAGAAAATTTGCGATCTGTCTACCCGAATCTCAGGGGTCAAGCACCCGTCCCTTGGATGAAATTTTCAACCGATGCTCCATCTGGCATCCCCTCCGCAATTATACCCGAAGGGGTAGAGACATTTGATCCAATCAACTAGTGCCGAGGATTACGAGGGCAGCGCTGACGCATTAGCGGACGCAACCGCATCGCTGCGCAAAGGATCGAATTGAGAAACGCTTTAGGCGACATTCGAACTCGGTACGTGAGAATTGGGTTGCATTGGATCGTAAGGTTTCCAGCAATTATTAACTTTCGTGCCTCTCTCAATATCTAATGAAAACGCAACTGTAACTATTATCCAATATGTAGAATTTCCCACAATGCCTTTTACAAGTAAAGTAGTTTTTTTTAAGCATTCCAATTAAATCGAATAAAATATTACAAGATGGGACATAACCTGGATTTCAATACATTTCCCGCATTGATTCTCTGTATCTCGTACTTCGGCTCAGGATCCTACGCTTTAAATTTACATATTTAAAAAAATGTTCAAAACCAAAACGTGGTCCGCATCTTAAATCATATTCTATCTCTTAAACTGTTCAACACAATACCACAATTAAACCTCAAATATATGATAAGTATTTGATTTATATGATTACTCCATTGTTTAAGGCAAAGTGAACCTGGACTACGTTCTTGGTTTTGAACATGTGGCATTTTTTCTCGCTTACAGAGGTTTCTCACTTATCCAGTTTCTCATTTACAAAGGTTCCGTAATGGCCTCTCTCACTTATGGAGTTACTAATAATTAAGTAGGGGGAGGATAGGGCAGGGAATTCCCAATTATGAACTTATTATGCATATAATTACTTAAACTTTGAACTATTTACAATGTTTATTTGAAAACTATTTAAATGTGCTGCGGGTGGCGCTTAAAGGCCGACTTGAGCATTCTCTTTTGTAAAATTCGTGGCCACGCCCTGCGCGACTCCCTTTTGATCCTTCCAGGCCTGGTATCCCCATCCTATTCCCGCCTGAAAACTCACTCATGCACGAAGTCTGGCGCAGAGATACACCGCCCCGACTCAAGAGATCATATCACGGACGATTTCTGTCTACGCTTTTGGTGGAGTCTTTTTCGAACGTCTAAAAAGAATGACACGAGCGCAAGCCCATTCAGTCCCTGCTGCGTCTCCATCGGGTGTACACCAGATACGACCCCCGTACTCGCAAGGGCTGAACGTGAACTGATATCGGAATATAAGTTACGCCTCGCGAGGTAATCTGCCTTCGCATGCCACCCAGTAATAAGCTTCTCTCTCTCTCTTCATCTCGAAACGGTGTTTGTAATGGGATATAGCAGAATGAGTCAAAGGACGTGGAGAGATGTTCAAACAAGCGGTGGAGCATAGGTTCTGCAATAGATAATTCGAGCCATTCGCGAAATAAGGAAATTCGGTGAGGTTAGAGGACTCTTTACAAAGTGTGTTGGTTTCATGATATCACGATTCCGTAATAAATTTTTGTTTTCACTTTTATTTGGAAGAAAACGCGCTATGTAGGTAAGCTTTATGCCACACTTCAATAAAATAATTGAGCAAGTCATAAAAGATGTAGTTTTATATAGAAGTATTAACGAAAGAAAAATTAGTTGAAATCAAACACCACTGGGACTGCAAGGTTTGAGGAGTAAGTATGAATTAAAAGAACATTAAATTGATTAACTTAGAGGTATATTTTATTACCTCTAGTGGTCACAACTATTTATAGCATGTTAAGCATATGCATACTGTGTTGTAGATGGGCAAAAACAGTTATGCCTTTTGGCAGGTAAATTAACTTTGTCATCTGTAATTCAAATGAATGAAGCATACTAATTAATGGAACTTACAATGCTGTAAAGTTGAGCATCCTGAATCCAGAATTCCAATTTTTTTCCAATCCAATTCCATCCAGAATCCCAATTTTTTGACACAACATTCGCTCCATTCACACCAAAAGGATAGGATAATAATGATTAGAAATACATAAATCAGCAATAACGCTTGATTTGCACTCTGATGATGCTTGTCACATAAAAGCATATAATCTTATCAAGCACCGTTTATTTTAGCTTTAAACGTATTCTGTCAAAACACGTAGAAAGTTGTCCTGACTTTTAGCTAAGTATACACATAAAAACACAAATCGTTAGAGGAAAAGTAATTTATATAAACTCAAAGGAATGGAAGTGGTATCACATTAAAAACTCACTCATTATTATCCATAATTATTTCCTATAACTATCGTAACTCGAGGAAATATGCCATGGATGGCATCTAAGTAAATAATGGGTATTTTTCAGCAAAAATAAAGAAAAAATATCCATTTTCAAATAAAAAGCACAAATATTAATTTCCAGCTTTAATTTACACCTCCACTAGCAAAGATGGTTTCGACACTTTTATTATTTTGTTCTCTTAACTTGCCCTGCGTAACTTATCATTGAACTTAACTTATCATCAATGAACGACATAAGCGGGACAAAATCATGGTTGGTAGTGGAGCTGCATATTAAAGCCTGGAAATTACTGATTGTATTTATTATTTTATCAAAGATATATCGTGTATCCACCATGTGAATCCTGAAACGATTCCACTATGTGTAAATATGATGCGCGATAAAAATCAATTGAAATAATTGGAGGCATTATTTATTCAGCAAACAATGAAAGCAATTGAAGTATATTTTTCTTTATTGACATTGCTTGAAAAAATAGCTAATTTGATGCCTAACTGGCTGCTGCAGTGATTAGCATGGACCACACATGTAGGGATCCTTAGGGATCACTGTGGGGGAATTAAAAAATAAAACTAAAAGACAAAAACATCAGCTTTAATATACAAGTGGAAAAAGGTCAGAATGCTTGATTAATTTTAAACTTTTAAACTTTAAAGACCCTATTTCACGCCTAATCCTCGGCGGAAAATACACAGCGGTGGATTCCAACGGCTGGTTGATCAAGCATACCGCCGTATGCACTCAGGACGCAAATGCGACTGGGCCGGTCGATGAACTCAAAGGAGTCGGGGCCTGAGGCGATGTGGAGCTCGCGAGAGAGCAGAGTTGTTGGTTAACTTGCTCCCATCTCATCATCCTCGGATGAAAAGAGTGGATTGCACCTGCAATGATGACTGCACCGCGTATTCCCCAACCCAGCGACTATAATGGACTTGTCCACAATTTTTTTTATTATTGTCGTTTGGGATAGAGTTTCATAAATAAATAGACCCGTATTTTTCCGTGCTATATTCTTCACCTACTCCTCGAGCTATTCGCGGGGAAATATAGAGGGGCTTACCCTTTCGCAGAAAAGTTTATGACGTCACTGACTCTTTGCGAGCGGCTTACGGCTTCTCCGCTAATCCTCGGCCTCGCACATGAGCCTCACGTGGTTCTTTGTCATAAACACTCTATTGAGCGATTCTTTCCGGCTACGATCGGGTGTCTCTGTACGATTTGATGAACCAGATCTTTAATGGCGTCACTAACTCATGAAAGATGGGAGGAAACTTGTGCATTTTTTTCATTTTAAAGTAATGGGAAAATGGCTGAATGAGGACGACATTTTTTCGTTATAATTAATCTTTCCCCTCCATCTATCGAATCATCTCATTAAATTCCGATTTCGGGTGTAGAGTGAACGACCACATTCCATCTGCAGGAAAGCAAGAGCAAAATATGATCGGAAGAAATTTGTCAACAATGTTGACCAGACTGCTTTTGGAAAACGCACATTATAATCAAAAGGTCTACCTTACGAAGGCTATTTAAGTATTACGCTGCCGAATAAAAAGATATGAGTTATCTTTTGTATCTCTGGCAATGAGAGATAGATACTATGGACGTTGCCAGGGAATTTGGCTGGTGGGATAACGAGATCCCTACACGACAGCTAAAACTTCCACGAGTGTAGGGGGTACCCCCACTTAAAGGGCAAGGGTTCATCCCATGCACTAAGTTTATCGAATTAAATATTCTTTCAGAACGAGTATCTTTTCAAATTATAATGTTAGAATTCATCCGCCAATAACTGCCTATAAAGTGTGTGTACGCAATGTGAGGCAGAATTTCATGCTTAGAATGTTGATTTTTTAAATTCTTTACTCACGCATTTATAATGCTCTTTCTTAGCTGCCCATAGTTTTTCACATACTTTCACATTATTATTAAATTTATAATTACATGTGCATAGTTATGTATCATGTACATGTGCATTAATAAATTACAATATTGCGATATTCTTTAACTTTCACACATTAGATGGGATTTAAGTCAATAAGAAATATTACAAGGGGATGAACACGAAGCCTAAGCTATGCATAAAAGTTTCTACCCCCTTTATTAAATTACTGAGCTTAGCGTTCCTAAGATATACCAGTATTTACTCACAGAATCCGTTATTGACACAGGAAATCCAATGGAAAACTCGATATTTCACATGATTAAGTCCAACAGTTCACTCACCTAGAATAAAAAATAAAAATATTAAACTATATTAAAGTTATAAATTACAGGTCATGATATAAATGTAGAAAAATCCCAAGCAAAGTATTTACGAATTATTCTGGCAGTCACGTCCAAAAGACAAAATGGGGTGGCAACTAAAATATTTATTAATAAGAATTTTAGCTATGTTTAGCTATTTAAATATTCATTCATCCAGGGTATCTGCTCAAATTAAAATCTTGTTATCGCATCGCCAAGAATTGTCTAAAATGTGTCTGATTCACACATACTCCACGCAGTCCACTGAAGAGCCAGATAGTGCAGGCAAACTTCTGAAATTAAAAAGGAATGGCAACTAATATCTTCGCGGATGCGCTAAGTTTAACTATTGAAATACTAAAAAAAATGCACGGATACAAGGTGATAGGCACGGATAGATCGAAGGTGGGGGATAATAATGAATAAATTTCTCTGATTGATGAGAAAGAGTACAGGGAGGCATAATTTCTCCACGGAAAACTGACATTTCATTCTTATATATCGTACGAAATAATGGTAGGTTTGCTGAACCATCAGACAATCAAAGGCAAATCTGGTTAGGTGGCAAATTATCACATCTAATATTGGCAAAATTAATACTATGCTTCTTTCAACGCATAATTCAATTAGCATATGGCGAAATCGGCATAAATTCAGGTTGAGAACTCAGTCAGCTCAATCGCTGCTTACAGACAGTACTCAGCATTTCTTTACCAAATGGCACACTTCTAAATATTTTAATATTTGCCACCGGCTTGTGCAGAAATCATCGCACGGTGAACGGGGGTTGGGGTGGGCAAGGGGTATGAGTTCAACCGATTAGGGAACTACGTAGCTTGAAGGCATTCCTTTAATTGGTCCGTTAGACCGAGGGCATAACAAGTAGTTAAAGCTAATGGGAAGGTTTCCGGTGGACAATTGCCTCGTCTTGTAACCTCCTGCCCGAGATGAGGAAACATTCTCAAACGCCCAAGGGACAATGAGCAAACGAGGTCCTTCGTCCGTTCCAAATTATGCAGCTGAGCAAGTGACGTTACTTGCATGCGTAAATATCTCAATCCATTCTAAATGCTCAGGGTAACTTACTCTCCTTAGAGGCTATAGTACAAAAAAAAACTTGTTTTCATCTTCCAACTTAACCGTAACTGCAGTCAGTGGCGAAGCGAGGGGGGGGGGGTTGGGGGATAAAACCCCCCCCCAGAGCTCATGGAAATTTTTAAGTTAAATCTATTTTACTTAATTTGATTAATATTTCTTATAGAATAGTGTGAGGATTAGTGAAATATCCCTCAGAAGACCGTAAAAATCACCATTTTTAACCATTTATCTTAATTTTTTTTCCGGCGGAGGGCCTCCGCACCTACCACTTACCCTGGCGGGTATGCAATACCCCCAAGACCCCCAGTATCAGTTGCGCCTGAAACCCCCCTAGCCTTAATTCCTAGCTGCGTCCCTGACTGCAGTCACTACCAGACGCAGATAATATTGCAAACAAAACTGTTCATCAGATAATACACGCATGACTGCCTTAACGAATTAGTAAAATCCACTGCTTTCGCATGCGCGAAGCTAAATTCATGGCAATAAAGCTGAAATATTTGATTTATCATGTTGAGTTAAACCGAATCAAACGATAAGAATTTAGAAGAAAAAGAATTCTAGAGAAAATTCCCAACAATTCGATGGTATTTCAAAAGATGTTATGGAAGCATACCAAACATTATGGACAACAGCTCTTAGTTTTCTTCACAAGCTTCCATTTGGCAGGGTAAGGATGGGTAATAAACACAAAAATTCCTATTTGCTGAGGTTTTGTTCAAAATTGTATTCTGTGCCAAACAAGGAGGATAAATGAAAGGATTCGTACATTGAATAGGTTCGTGTGTGGTAGCTCCTCAAATTTTACGTCCATGAAATTAGTAGCATACTACATAAGACTCCAAGCTATCTATATACCGCTCACTTCCTAAGTTTGAGGAGAAGTATTTTGCGTAAAATCAAATCGCTGTTCAAGGGTTAAGATTGAGTTTATATTATCTTTCAAACATAACTACAAATGACCATGACAAGCCTAAAAAGTAAATGTTAGTTACAATTAGTTTCTAATCACGGTATAAACCGTGGCATCGCCCCAAGATGATAGGTTAGGGGAGTTATATACATCATCCCTAAGAGAAACAATGTACCTATTCACGACTAGATTTTTAAAGTTTCATTATAGAGTTTACTATTGTGTCGCTATAACTACACGAAGAGAAATATGTCAAAAACTGCCGAGTAAACATAATTTCTCTACGGAAAACTGCCATTTTATTCTTATATTTCATATGAAATTAAGGGAGGTTTTCTGGACCATACGACCAGGGAAAATCTGGTTAGATGTCAAATTATCACAGCTAATGTAGGTAAGATGAATATTATCCCTATTTCAATGCATAATCCAATTAGTATATAGTGAAAATCAAGATAAATTCAATTTGGGAACTACGACTAATGAATTTTTAGGCTCATTCTACCCATTACTCTTTCTAATAGAAGTCCCATTCTATGTTTCACGATTCCACGGATACTCACAAGCGAGCATACTGTTAACTAAGAGCACTGAAGCAGATTCGTAGAAGACTGGCCAACGGTAAGATGAAAGAGTTTTTTTTTGACTGAGGCGCAGCATAGTGACTCGGCTGCACTACATGGGTGGTCCGCATATGATCATACCATGAAAATTTACGCTATGCATCGTAAATTAAGCTCCGCTATTATCACGCTAATTCCTGTAAGCTACAAATATGATAAGAAAACATATTTTCTGAAATGAAACTATTTTTTCCTAAATCTAAAATAGTGTAACACATTATAGATAGTCTACGCAAATCTACAATTTTCGCCACTAATAACAGGAGTATTTTTTTTAATTTGCGTTTTACAATTTATAAAATTTTTTTTATAGATTTTCGTTCCATTAATACAAGCCAATTTCTCCTTTAGACAACATTTCGAAAGCATAATTTTCCCTCCTCAAGAATGACACTGAACTAATGGTATGCAATTTAACCTCAGCATATACAGATTTGAAGAGGAAAGTTCATGTTTTAAACGATGGCTACAAGAAAATTACCGACTTCGGCAAAGAAATAAAAATCGATCAATATTTTATAATTAAAATGGGAAAAAATATGAAGTCACTGATGGCTGGGCTTCACTTCATTGCGATTCCAAAAAGGTGTATCGAGTAGCCGCACATTCTTCAAAAACTTAAAAAAATGAAAAATTGTGCCAGGGCTCAGTAGCATATCTTTATAATTGGATAGCAATAATCACTACGTCAATGAAAACAACTCCGTGTCGAGGCACTCAGTGTAAAGGATAGGTTAATTATATAGGATTCATGTTCTCGAGTGAACGCCTGAGAGGTAGGAAATAAGAATTGTTAGGAGCAGTTGAGTGGTTACGGAAAAGAGAAAGACTTGGGCAGCACAAAGAAAGGACTCTGCCCACCAATAGGCTCAAAACTAATAAACCTTATTTCTAGATAGATCCTATTGATCCACAGATAAGGAACTACCGATCAAAATGCTATTATGTGAGCTATACAGGATAACAAGCTTTATTAGATCATATTCTCTCAGAAAAAAGTATTCATTACCATTGATCCGTTTACCTGTATCCTTGGCCGGTCAAGAAAGAAGGCCAAACTAATACCATGGGTCCATCCCTGTTACACATAACATAATGCTGTTACGATGAAAGCCTCAAAAGCAAACTGTATGATGTAATTGTATCAGCTATAAGCTCACTTGTCTTGAAATGCAGTTTCAAGCTACTGGAGCACTTTAAGGCATATTAATAAACGGTAAAATGCCATTATTTTGGGAAACAAATGGCTATATTAGGCTCATGTCGACTTGTTTACTATAATACGACCTATGTAGTCAACATAAGTGAATTTTTGCGCAAAATATTATCCTCGCAGAAGATAAGATAAACTTAGGAATGCTCTAAAGTGACACACTATAATTCAAGCTCTCTACCCACCAGTCCATAATGCTCCTCATTGTTTGAAATTACAGATCTCTATCAAAATAAATTTTGTCCGAGATAAGTGCCAGGAAATAGAACTAAGAAGAAGTTGGAGGGATAAAAACTTTGCTTTTCCACACGGTGATTTATTTTTGCCGAGCACGGCTTCGTTACAGCGCAAAATTTCCACCTTGAAAATGTAACGTTGTAACCATGGTCGGACTAAATGAATCACCAAACGGAAAAGCTAATTTTCTATTCCTTCAATTCCTAGGATTAAGAATTTCCATCAAGGGACGCCTGCTACAATTATCTATAAATAGAAATCAGTTACTTCCTTGCAGTTCTTACGAAGTCGACATGGTTGTAATCCTCAGATAAACAAGGGTTTTTATAAGGAAACGGATTTTAAAATTAAAATTTCCGGCTTCGTTATTCTATCTTAAAGTGTAAAGATATATGTGTGCTTATTAAGAATAGGATTCTCATTGATAATTAGAGCATCTACATCCGTTACTTTGAGCATGGTAAGTGAAACAATATCGTACTTTACACATCGCTTTGTATGAATCCAAAATCCTCTCGAAATTTGCACTGTCCTTGAAATGTATCGGAGTTCTTATAAAGCGATGTGGAAGGCACAAGATTTATTCATTTTCCATTTTTAACATTCGGATTTTAGACGAAGTATCACCTCCATTCATAATTATTAATTATTATACATTTGTTACAATTAATTCCAGGTATATGCAGACAAGAACTGGATTGTCCAGGGTGATTATAATAGAACTAACCATCCATCGGGTTGCAACAATGAGAGTAAGAATAATTACACAATGAGCTCAGTGCCTTTACTTCATGCTTCATTAATGCTTTTTTTGCGACTTATCCCATTACTCATAATTTCCTTTAGCGAAATTCTTGCGGCCATATTTTACCTTTTCCTCCCTCGCTTTACGCATGAATGTTTTTATGTTTCTCCCTCGCCTTTCTTTCCCCGTAACGGTGAGATTCCCACCATTTACGACTCTAGACACTTTTTGATAATATCTTTCGATTATATTCCCCTCGCTGCGACTTTTTTCTTGGCTCGTCAGATGAGAGAGGAAACTCGTCCTGCTGTCACTCCAAACGACCGTCATTCTGACGCATAAAGGACACCGTATGAAGTTTAATTTTTGCGCTGCTTGTGGCATGATAACGGGGCAGTTCTTCAGTTATTTGAACTATTTTTTACAGAATATCTATGAGACTACTTCTAAAGTTGATTTTTGCATATGTATCCATTGTGAATCCAGTCCACATATTATCATCGCCTTCTGGTTATGATGAGCCATTAAATTCCTCAACGATTAATATAAATCTTTACTATCCGTACTCAAGGACAATGATTATTTCATCACATAAGAAAAAAACATCACTTTTGCTCCTTTGCAATTTCTTTCGCGAGTTTAGGAAAAGTGGTTATCCTCCTAGCATGAGTTCAGGACGTCATCAAATTATTTGCCAAGGAATAAAGACAGTAAATTTTTCGCCGAAAATAGCTCATAAATCAGACGTCCGACAGATAAAAGAAAAAAGTATGGGTCTCATTACATTTAAAATGCGTAGAAAATTTACAAAAATCTCGAACAAGTAGAGACTAAAATTGTAGATTTTCATAGCCCTTATATAGTATATTACTCCTACATACACTAAAAGAAAAATAGCTTTATTTACAAAAATATTTTACATTCATATTTGTGGTAAACAGCGATTCGCATATTATCATCGGAGTATAATATGCGTTTCAAATGCGATTCATGACGTAAATTTCCATTTTGCCATGCACAGGCCACTCATGTTGTGTGGCCAAGTCACAACATTCGACAACAAAAATAATATTGAACGAGACCATTCTCACACAAACAGCGGGAGAAAAAACTTTTACCCTCGCCACAATTTGGTCGCGTGTAACAAATATATGCCTTTCAATCGAGAAATGTATGCGAAGAGTTCCTCTCCTGCACGGCTGAGAGAAGTGTGTGATCCATCTGTGAGGGACCGTATTCAGTGACATAAATCACCGCCGAGGGTTTCGCAGTGGACAGGACATATCCGGCCAAAAAATGGAGCCGGATTACGACGGGGATCAAGTCAAACACTTGGACCTACATGCGACCATTCCGTTTGCATATGGAGGCAAAGCGACAGAACTATTTGATATGTCCCTCCCTCGCATAGGCGCAGCGAAAGGAGGGGTCCGGAATATAAAAGCACAATTACTTTGCTTCATAAAAGAAAACAAAATATTGAAAAATCATGAATTTGAAAAATATTTCGTCGAAGAATGAAGTTTTATCGATTATGAAAAGGGTTGACATAAGTTTAAAATCCTCTACTTAGTATTCTCTTTTTAAAAAATTTCCCCCTGATTTTGGACCCTTTCTCCCCGAAATAAATTCCTGGCTACTCCACTGGTACAATAGTCAGCAACGGCGACCTAAACGGCGAAAATCAAAAGCATAGTTTATAAATATAAGTGCTGAGTAGTGAATATGGCCGAATATAGTATAGGGTACATTGTTCATAGATCGTTTTTCTGGATAGGGCATTACTTTTTCAACTAAATGCTTGGAAACCGAAGAAATGAAGTGTTAATCACTATTTTTTGTTTTAGTATAGGCGTTAGTGTGTTCGAGTCTGTATGGCGTTTGATCTCGGATTATTCCATTTTTTCAAAGCTGTGATCATGACGTAAAGGTTTTTCAATATTTTACTCTTCAATGAATCACTTAAACGCCACTGACATGATACGATATAATTTCTGTCTTGTAAGACATATATCGAGGACTGCAAAAATATCCCACCTGGAAATATGGTGGGTCTCTAATATTATGCTCTCCGTGTCGCTCTTAAAGATATCTATTTACAATTGCTCAGGCAATTGCTCAGCTAAGCCTGGCGCGCAGCCTCCGAGTCTCTGTTGCTTCCAGGCTAATTCGTTTTACCCTTTCTAACCCAGGGCTGCTTCTGGAAGAAATTAAATTTCAAGACTTCTTGTAAAAATGTGTAAATTTTCTACTCAATTATTACTATTGTGGCAGCTACATATTTCGCCATTAAAATTTAGAGTCAAAAAGAACGCGTAATTTAAATCTTTCCTGAATAGACTCAAAAATGTCTACATTTTTGATGTTACTTAGAAGCAACATTGGGTTATAATGGGTAAAACGTCTGTTCAACGCTTTCTGTACGCCTGTATCAGTTTTTGACGAATCGCGCAGCTTTCTTTTGCATTACATTAATTTCACGGATTAAGTCTTTCTGCGCCTGATCCCATATCCACTGACAGATATCATTATAACCGCCTAAGTCTTTTAAGTTGCATATTCAAGGTGTGTCCGGACGAGTGCGAAATAGAAATTAATATGGGTCTAATGTAAAAGAAGACACAAAGATTTAATGAGAAGGGTCGAGGTAGCTGAGAAGGGAAAGGGACGCCCACGACAAGCCGTGAGAAGGCGCTACACTCCCTAGGTCCACTTTTTGCCTGCAACTGTAACTGTGCCGAGGGAGAAGATGACATCGCATCGCCCGTTGCCTGAACCAGGAGAAGTGCTTACCCACTTAGCATACGTACCCCTATAAAATGCACACTGCACAGAACTACTCTCTGGTTTCCACGACTCTAACCATATCGGAATAACTAATTCAAATATATTAATTGGGAGGGTTACCACATCGGGTAGACCGGGGTAATTTCAATCATTTCAGACTCATTAAGCTGTAGACAGAGTTTTAATAATACCTAAAATATATAAATCCCATCGTATTGCATCTTGATCATTGGTTAAGTATCTTGAAAAACAGTTAAAATTAACAAATTTCAACGTATTTAACGGTAAGAATTTTTCTAAAATTAGGATATCAATTATTCTAATTAGTACGTTCAGATTGATT
Organism: Ischnura elegans; assembly: GCF_921293095.1. NCBI lineage: Eukaryota > Metazoa > Arthropoda > Insecta > Odonata > Coenagrionidae > Ischnura > Ischnura elegans. Next base: position 35,367,565 of record NC_060251.1, on the reverse strand, counting down.
TGGGTATCTGTTACGACTGTTTCTGATGATTGTCCCGCTATTATTAATCCTAATATCTACAGTAAATTCAGCTTGCATTCACCAGGGTATAACTCTAGAGACTTATCTAAACATTAGCACTTACGTCAGCTCAGAAATTTTGATGCGGGCATTTATATTAATATGATTTAAATAGCCTCGGTATAGCATATGCCTCCAGTATATCCTACAGCACAATATATTTTCAAGATGTACCTTAAACATCACCTAAGTCTTTTACTTGTAGGAATATCATTAGGTAACCTTTATATTTATGTTTTTACATTGGTTATAGATGCCAAAAAACTGTATGAATAAAATAACCTTTAACACGGTTCTATGGGAGAAAAACCTGCGTAGAAGGGAAACGCATGCCAAGTATGCTAAAAGTATTAAAAATTACTACCTCACTTTGATTTATCCTTGGCGCATGTGTCTAGTAGATATCATTATAACCGCTTACACTAACACCCCAAGATGTTTTTCCAAGATTTCTTGCATTAGCTAGTAATGATCTATCATTGTTAGCCTCATTGTTTTAAAGGATCTGAACATATTGAAAATATGCAGTTAATTACCATATGCAATTCACCACTTCACCACTCTGTTACCATGCAATTATTTTTAGAGAGCTTTTCTAAACGGGAGATATTAACAAGGATTTCGCCATTTCTAGTGTAGTGCAACGGATTGGCTTTCCGGGATCTCAGAGTATTCAAATTTGGAAAATCAAACAAATTGAAACAGGAATCGCTTCGAGGATCTTATCACTTCGCACATTTACGGTTAATGAATACAAAAATATATATAAATTATGCTATAATATATTTAACTCTTTCAAGTATTATATCACTTCACTTGTGATAAATGCCAATAATTTCTTAAAATAATTAGCGAAACACTGGAAAGGATAATATATTTTGCGGCAACAGCAAAACCTCAAGGTCGAAAAAAGAGGAAATATTTTAAGAGAGTCAGTTGTTTTTTATGGTTGCTTTGGTAACACACTACACAGAGTGCACTTAGCCCCCCTCCGGTTTTCTACCCTCTCCGACACCTCCTCCTGACCCCCTCCCGCCCCTGGGACTCCTGCATGACCGCATTATTCATCTGGGGGGCACAACCCCCCCTCAGGGAAGGCGCGACTGAAATCCCAGGGATCAAGGCGAACAAATTAAGGGCCGCAGGCAGTCGCCGTAAATTACGACGAATTACCATTCGGAAAGAGAGGGACGTAGCTGGGTGCGGAGGGTATGACGCTTGCCTCCCGGTCTCGTGCGTTCGTAAAGGAAATGCGGGCAAAGGATTAAAGCGAAAGGCAAGTCTAAGAAGTCAGGTGCATATTCTCCACTAAATGGGGGAGAGGAAAAAAATAGATGCGAAAATGAACTATTTTGATGCAAATATTTCAACAAAAAAGGCAGTCATTATGTTGGCAACTAAATTCTTTCATTTCGAAAGATTATTTTTCGTGAACAAGCTACTACTGTATTCTCCTCTGTTGTTTGTAACTTTTTATCCAACGTACAACAAGGTTTTCAACACCTCGTTTGTAGAAATCAGCAGTTATAGACTTGATCTTCATCAACTAGATGGCCAGATCTATGTGCGTCTTTGAATGAAAATTTTTTTGAACTTGGAATACCAATCACGAGCGGTTCTTTACAGATAGAACACCCACTCCATGCCCAGCTAAAATGTTGCGAGAAGCTTATACGGCCTTAGAATCTTAATTAAAATAAAAAAGAAGAGGTGCCGAAATTGTTCATTTTTACCAACTCTTGAAATTTCATTTTAACCGCGTGAAAAGTAACTGGAATTCATCTTTAAAAAACAACAGTAGAACAAAAGTGGAACAACTTATCCTCTTTCGAGTGACTTAAAAAATTGTGGCAAAAACACTTAATGGCATGCGGAATGTCACGGCGTTAAATAGTTACGGAAACTTCGGTACATACCAATACATAGCATTCCTTATTCCCTGACCACTGTATTCTGTGAAATCGCTCTTAAATTGAGGCATTCATGGATAAATTTGGTTTAAATCATTAATGGATAAACACATCTTTTCAAGATGCATCTAAAATATCACCTAAGTATTCAACTTGTGGGAGTATCATATAATAACCTTTATCTTCATATTTGTACATTTGTTATAGACGCCAAAAGAAAAACAGTATGAATAAAATAACCTTTAACACGGTTCTATGGGAGCAAAATGAGCTTGGGAGGAAATACACAAGCTAAATACGTTTAACTGAGTAAAAATGACTACCTCACTTTGATTTATTCTTGGCGTGTATGTGTTCAGCAGATGTCATAATAACCGCTTACTGGTGTTTACTTTTATAGATGCCAAAACAGAAAATTATACTCAAGATATGCCACTCTTATCGTAATCATAATATGATTAAAACATGCACCAAAGTGTCTGTATTAACTATCTCAAATGGTAAGATAGTCAGGCTTGAACGGGACAGGTGCAAGCGTGACACAGAGAAGACGGCAGTCCGTTGCATATTGCAGAAGCTTCAACGAGGCTACCCGCACGACACACGAGACATGATGGTTGCATAAGCGACATTTGGACCTCCATATGTGGAGTGTAATCATTGACACGCGAGAAAAATAAAAGAAAGGCTAACATAAAGATAAGTAAACTTCTTCAAGGAAACTATCTGAAGTAGAGATATCCCGAGGCGGAGAAATAATACCGTAACAGAAATTCACGATTGCCAAACAAATCCGATAACAGCAACAGGAACAGCCTTAGGTATCTTCCTGGAGTAACGTACTTTTTTACCGAGTAACTGAAAGACGAAGCAAGTACTCCAGGAAAGAGCGAAGCTATTTCACAAAACAATTATTCATAATTGCGATTAATAAGTTGGCTAAAAAGGGAATCACTGAAAGATCTAAGTAATGAGTGGGTATTAAAATATTGGGGTCGATATCTTGTAAAATCATTATCAAAGGTTATAAGTACCAATGAATTTAGATCATTCTCCTGAGGTAACTGGATCATATAAGAACAGATCATATTCGATTATTTAAGGGATATTATGCTTAATACAATATCCGTCTCACAACAAAATTGATACTAAAATGTCAACTCAAACTACTGTACGAGTAGGAATGGAACAACAGTTTTCAATTCGTTTATTTGGCATTCCGTTCCGTCAACATCGAACACAAGGAGGTATTCGAACAAACTTGGTCGACGCAAAAGTTCCCTTGAAAATCTTAGTCGAGAGCAGGGTTAAAAAATCTCGGGATATACGATTATCAAAGATAAGAAGGAACATAGTCGTTGGATTCCTGACGTAGGAGCCTGCACACATGGCTGAACCCGTCAAGAACAAACCGGACATGGCTAGGTTTGGAAAGGGTATCTGGAAAACTGATAGGGTTATGAAGCCAAGGGTTTGGAATGGGGGTAGGGTGGAGACAGTCCCCTGTCATCGGGCATTGTCCTGCGAGAGACAGTCTTCCTGAACGGGAGAAGAATGAATGGGCCGAAGATTTTAAAGAAAATATGAAGAAGAAACACGAGTTAGGAACACCACAATCACTAAACAAGCTCCATGCTTATAAATTTCCTTTAACGTAATGAGTAGGTGAATATGTGTTTAGAGAACTCACGGACAATTAAGGATATATTCATACACATATTCTTTCTGCAAAGTTTGAGTAATATTTCCATGATCGTTAAAAGATTCAATTTCCAAAAGATAGACGCAGAAATTGAATGAGTAATCTAAAAAGACTAAGGAACGGGGAAATTAAAAAGTTGAGATTTTTCAGGATAAAAAATAATAATGCTAAGAATAGTACTGAACTAAATCCCATATAACCCACTTTCTTGACAATACACGGATCAAAAAGTTCTTGCGCGGAAAAATTGAAACAAGAAGTCCCTGATTTGCGATACCCTTGATTCCAAGGCATATAAAAAATCATGACTTCGTTAGAATTCACAACTATACTCTAACGTTTTGAACGTTCTGTTTCTTGGTTCATCAACGAAAACAATGAAGAATCAAAACTTAATCAAACTTTTAAAAAAACCCTTGTTATAAAATTTCAATAAATTGTATGCACTAAGATTAAGCGCAAAACAAACAACGCCAATTATCTAGTTTCTCCGTCACTAGAGCTTCCAGCTAGTTGAGCGATGAAGACATCTCTTGAATAGTAATTAACTCCGATGAAGAGGGAAAAAATGCTCTATCTCAAAAACTTAACGGTACAGAACGTTTATTTTACGTTGTTTCTCTGGTCCGGCAAAGTAAACAACAAGACGTACAGACAAGAGGACAGGATGATACAAAATTCCTCGCGTAAAACCGCAGACCTGCTTCCAATATCCATGGAGACTTCTTCCCCAAAAACTGGTGAGACTTTCTATCCCTTTCCGGACGTTTCTCTCGCGGGCTTAAGATACCGCTGCCTTGAATACAATCCTCGATGAAAAGCAAAGGCGATACGAGAAAAAAGGGAGAAGTCTATGAATGAAATCCCGAAGATACGGGTTTAATGATCTCGCGACGCGACTGGCCCTGAGGCCGCAGAAAATTTGGGGACAGAATAAGAAACAAGCCTTTAGCAACTTCGATGAAGTTACCAGCAGTGAAAGAAAATATATGAGTAGTGAAGTTACTTCCTTCTTCCATGAGATTTGTTGTCGTTTTCTTTAACGCTTAGAATGACTAGCGTAAGCAATTCTTTCGCTCAAAACGTCTCCTTTGGCACTAAACGGCCTCAAATTACATTTCCTTAACAAAAGGTTTTTTATTATTCAACAAAGACATAAATATTCACGAAATAATAAAAATTCCTAAGAGAAAAGTAACCAGTTCCACAAAAATATCCATAGAATAAATTTTCTTTGATTGTAATTTAAATTTTTTTAAATAAAAAATACAGATTTCGAAGAAGCTAGATTTCTTACTTTAACTAGAGAAAACAATCATATTTTTTTCGACGAGACTACACCAATATATGAAAACAAAATGAACCTAACCGATAACTCATATCAATAACAAGATAGTTGAACAGATTATTGAAAAAATGGAATTCCACTAAAAAAAATGTAATGTAAAGTAAAATTGCATCCCTAAGTTTAATATAATATTCATTAAAAGTAAGCAGCAAAGTTATTAAGTATATTCCGCGACATTGGATATAACATATAAAAAAACAACAATGCTTTCAATGTTATCGCGGATATCACCATATGTTAGTAAAATGAAATCTTACGAAATGCAACAAATTCCATTTATAAACTTCACAATTATTACTGATACAATTTCATTTCCATTAAAATTCATATTTTTGTAACTTTTTTAAATGAAAAAGGCATTATATTTTCGATATATTTTGAATGAATTTGGAGGTAAATTATCTCTTTCACGTGAGTCAATATTTCTTTCCTGTATCTACCAGCTATGTGAAAATGGGATTCAATTCAGCTGGAGTGGGATTTCGATCCAATTGGCGTCACTATATTTCAGTAATAACACATTATTTCCAGCAAAATTCTATCCAATAAGTGGAATATCGAAAAACAAACAATGTATTAATATTATAAAAGACTATTAATACTGCTTACATTTTTTTGTTCAAAGTTCATAACCACTTTAAAATTGATTTTTATTGGTAACGATACAATAAATAACACATTATGGAGCAAACAAAAAAATCACCGATTAATACATCGGATGTTTTAATTAAGCACACAAAATTAATTATAAGCTGGGCTTGCAGTCGTGGAAAATTGAAATTATCTGAAAAGGCGAGAAAATGAAATCTAGTCGCGTCCGGGTCGCATCTTTATTGGAAGTGAATCCAATTGAGAACTACGGCAAAATAAATTTAATTTAATTTGGAAGAGAATTCAATTCGTTTGGATGGGCTGCAATAAGTTTACCCAGACTTATTGTGTGCCAGAAACCACTATGCGAACCTTTTGTGGAAGTAAATGGAATACAAACACTTTAGATACAGTTCGCTGCCGCGATGATGAACACTGCATGGGACTCCATTTGGCCAAGCTTATCGCCTACATGCAGCATCTCGCATATACCAGTTCAATTTAAAGTCAAGAAGGGCTTCTGCCATATAGCCACATTCGAATTCATAGTAATTTTGATAACACATCCCCACCAATATTGCAGGGAGGTTTATTCTGGAAAAGTTTAAGATACAATATTTGAAATTCTTAGGGGAGTCCGTGATAGCGACACTTGATTTTTAACTAAGAATTTAATCTATTGGAAGTGGGAAATTTCTTATAAATAGCGAAATAAAGGACTAATACATTTTACGAATAGGATGAGGCAATAATAAATATGATTCTTTAAAAAATGCAAACTATTCTTTCTTTGGCCATGAGCCAAAAATAAGGAAGAGGACATAAAATTCACGGCATGAAACTATCCAATGTAGCGGCGGACTAAGAAAAAAAGGATGAAGTCTCCAAGTGATAATAAAACAAATTTATTTGAAACTCTGATAACCAATTGAACATTTTCCCTACATCTATATTTGGAACTTGGGAAGAATTTTGACCACAAATTACGGGAAAAGGCATAATATTTGGGAATAGCAATGAAAACGTTCATGCAATAGGTCCCCCATTGGATGCTTTTAACCATTGCCTTCCATCCAAAGTTAATTGAGACAACTTACTCAAGAAGGAAAAGGCACGCCAAAAGATGAATATCTTCATGGTGTAACATAAAATGCCAGGCTCATTTTCAATTTATGAATTGGCTATAGACATGCAAGAAAGATGCTTATCACTCAAGAAATTGAATTCCGCACGAAACGAAGGAACTGTTGACTACTCATGTCATTATATGACTGTTCAACGTAACAAGACAGAAACAGGAAAATCGAGTAATTAAGGGTTAAGATAAACCTAAACACTAATTTTCCAAGAAAATGTGTTATTTTCATTCCTTAGATAACGAAAATATTCAGAAACTCTACACAGCCTAACTAAATTAGCGGTAGGAGATACAACTTCGGTAGCGGTAGGAGGTGTCACTTCCACACAGCGGCCTTTTTCTGTGACATTTCAACCGTGAAAATTTCAGCTGTTATTTCGAATATTCAGGGCAAATAGACCGGATCCTTCTTAATGTTCGCGCGCATATAAAATTTCTAAAGTTTACCTCTGTATTCTCTCGCACAAAATTATGATAGATGACATGGATTCTAGTCAAATCGAGATTGGTACCTGCTCACCCTGGGTTGCGCACTCGAATCCCGCCTGAGTAGTTTTTCACCGCTCAGGATATGGGTGTGTATAAAATTACGCTGGTCCGGTCCCATGAAAACATAATAACAATCTAAACCTTCTAGAATTCCAGGGGTTAAACGGACCAGGGACAGAACTGTCATAATAAATATAGAAAGAAAAATAGTAAACATTTTGAAAGAGATATAAACTGTACATCCTGGAATTACAACTCAAATCTTAGGTTTTTTATTGAGTAATTTACCAAAAAATGACCAAAGATGTCTGGTTTAGCGAGTGCGATTGGTTATTTTTAAGCTCAGGCGTGTTCAATACAACTTAACTTACCTGAATTACTTGTGGAAAATAGAGGAAAAGCGTCCGTCTATCCACAGCTAATTAAAGCACCTTAGTATGACAGTCCGAAGTTAAACTTGATTCAAGGTAATAACAAGAAGTAAAGAATTTTCTTTAGATATGCCTAAAAATAATGGAAAGTCCTATATCTATTATTAATAATTGATTATCTATTTTATTTGTGAATTATGGAATAGCTCACTAATTACATGAGCCATAAGACTATTTCCGCCAAATTTAAGTACAGTAAACCTATGAATACCAAGTAATAAAGCATATTCTATAGATTGGGCTTAAAATTATGGAAAGTCCTCCATCTATTACATAACTGATGATCTGTTTGATTGGTGAGTGATGGAATAGCTCACCAATTTTTATGAGCCATAAGGCAATTTCCGCCAATTGTAATTGCTGTAAACCTGCAAATTTCGGAGGAACACGCAACCTTAGCTCCTTTTTTCATTGGAATGCTTTCAAAACATTTAAAATTTTCTGCGTACCCGGAGGGTGGCCCATAGACGTTCAATATTATTCTCAAATGTGGGTTGGACAATATTTTGACGGCGTCCCCTAGACAGTCAATATTATTGTACAATATTTTGGCTTGTGCAAAATATTGTATCGTATTGAAGGTTCTGCGAAGCGACATCGAAGGCTGTGCAGTATATCGCGTAATCGCGAGCACAGGCGTACAGCCACTTTATGCAAACAGTCCCAGTCCAGAATTAATTTTTTACTATTTCTTGTTTCTCAGAATCAGGGTACTTTTCGCTGTACCTACCAGCACATCGTACTGCTCCCCCTTATTATAATATTTGCACTTCACATCTCACAGACCCGGAAAACCGCGATACACTCCTATAAGTTTAGCAATAAAATCTTTTTCGGTTTTCTTGTCACCTATGATAACAACGCGTGGCTGGGTCGACTAGTTCAAACGACCGCTGGAGACCATTTGACAGGATATTGCGTAATGTTGCCAACAGACGATACCATCCCGTTTGCACAATATATTTTCAAGATTTTGAAAATCACAAAATATATAGCAAAACCTTTCAATATTGCCCACATACTATTAATTGCGATGAATGTTGCACAACCCAAAATATTGTACAATAATATTGACCGTCTAGGGGCCGCTATAGGCACGTGAGCATGCCCACACGGTTGGCTAACCTTCCCCTCCCACACCAGCAGCATTCGACCCCCACATCACTACTTCCCAATCCTGGGCTAAGCTTCGCGTGGGCATTGGGGAATTTCTCATGACCCAAAGACTGGGAAAGGCGCGGCGGCGGCCTAAATCACACCCTGAGGCCAAGGACGTTGAGGAGAAGGGATGCGAATGAATATTCGATGATGAGGCACCTCCATCTCCAAGCGGCTCGTAGCCCACGTTTCTTCCGGAGTGCGAACCGAGGCGATGCATTTTTCAAGCCTATCAGTCATGGAGCCAGGAAAAAGAGCATAGCGGGTCTTCATCGCCCGACGTACTATCGCACAGCTTCTTAAAACATTCATTTGTTGCTACAATGCTATTTTCTAGGTTTCATCGTATAAAAATTCTATCGAAGTCAACACTCGGGCGATAATTGCTACTTTCATAACAAAGTAATACTATCTGTATTAATTGGATATTATAATTTTATTATTCTGTTTATTAGTGGTTTACTGATAATTAATGTTTTATATATGGACGATTTCTTTATGGAGCGTGGGGGTCATGAGATAAGAGCTTTTGCCCTTCCGAACCTACTACATTGATATTGATACCGATTATTAGGAAAACAAAACTTTACACCGAGCTAACGCGAGGTTTATTCACGGGCTATTGTTTTATTTATATGAGAGATTTATTTGTAAATCCTGATTTTTCACCCATAATAACGGCTGCGATAAAACGTGCCGGTCTCGGGATACAGGTAAAAGGGTAGGTATATTAAATTTGAGATTGAGGCATAAAGTAATGAGTAATTAAAATTGAGGCATTTGAAAGAGGCTGATTAATGGCATCACACAGGCACCCTCTTAGAATAAGCTTGTCTTATACTTCAGTTGCGAATTTTTCCACCGCGCATTTAAAATTTACCGTAATACTTCCTACAGACAAACGCTACTATAAGGTGCGGTTATATTGGCGATCCAAGGCGAATCTAGGATTTTTCTGGGGGGAAGGGCACAAGTATCAGGCAGGCAAATGGTCTTCTCATATTTGAGATTAAAAACAACATACAACAATTACTACATAGCATATTATCTTTATTTTAATATGAAATTTATGAATATGAAATTAAACGATTGAGGATCCGTGATACACTTAAATTAAACGAACTTAATGATAACCGTACTACAAATCTTGTCTATATTTTAAGCGCCTGGGGGGGGGGGGGGCGTGACCCTGTGCCCCTCCCCCCTCAACTCTGCCTATGTTGGCGATTACATTACATAAATGGCTTTCTGGGCCTGAACTGCAGTATGAATTGCTGATACATACGCAGACTCTCATGCGGTAGTAGAAAGCTTCAAAAACATCAGCATTAGCAAATTAAATCAATATTTATAGACGACTAGATTCTGCAATCTGGTCCAACCCTACGAGAGGAAAGTTCGCTATCGAAGAAGAGAGACAAGACATTTTATTTCGTTTTCCCATAGTATTGTATGTAACACGTGATATTGCACGCAGTCACGCGTGCGGTTGCACATTTACACCAAAGAAATAATTCACGGGTTTATATTTTCACAACGCATGAAAGGGCAAAAATGGGCGAAGAGAGAAATATTGATGAACATTGATAGCCAGAGGTGTAGAAAATTGATTTTTTCACTGTGAATTTTACCCTTGGTATGAGACATTTCGTATTCCAACGAGTAAATGCCAGCTCTGCGGTTACCAGAATTTCCGTGTAATTACTTTGATACCGCCATTCATTCATATACCCCCCAATTTACCGGTGCAATTTTCAATGATACTGGAGCCAAGTCCCATTATGCCTCAGCCTTGCGCATGATATTCTTCACTTGTTTTCCAGAGCACTCGATTTACATGGTCGAACTCAGAACTAAAGTCAGAATTTAGCCTGGGCGAATATTGAGGCCGTTACCCTAAGCATCTAGATTAACCATGCAGCAGTGTTCGGGATGGGCTTGACGACTATACGCCACAAAGCTTGTTTTGGGTGGATACTTCGATTTCTATGCCACAAATGAGGTTAGTACAGATAAAGTACATGATTTTATTAATCTAAATACGGACAGGGAAGTAATATTACGAAAATTGATATGTGGACTATACAGCAGAAACATATATGACAAAATTAACATACAGGAATGATGAAACTCATAGGTAAAACAAGAGTACAGTTTTATGATAATGCAATATAGGCTTGTATTTTAATAGCACAGTCATCTTAACTGTTATTGAAAGGTTTTCAAAATAGAATACCAATTCGACTAATTATAATTATCGGGAAAAAACCAGAACAGGCTCTCTTTTCTTTAAATTCGAAGAATTTCAAATATTCAAGCATTCACGCCAATTCAAAAAACCCAACATCTTACGTCACTCTCTCGTCGCGCAAAAGTATGCCAGCGCAAACCGTGCTTAGCAATGCGGACACGGCTGGGGTCTCCCGCCTTTATGCCGGGATTAACATATTATACAGTGGACAAAATATCACGGTGGTTTTCAAAGAGAAAACTCAGAGAAGCTGTAGTATGGCATGAACCGACAAATGGCCACACCCGGCTTTACACTCCGTTACGTTCTCGCCATTAGCGCCCACGCGAACTCACTGGACCAAGCTGGCCAATCTAACGCAGATTTTGGATAGCAAGGCAGCGCTTTTCATCGTCCTTGAATGAAAAAAACGACTGTGCAGGAATTTCACGAGGGCGACAACCTAATTTGGTTTAGAGGCTTTTGAGAATTCAAAAGAATTAGAAGCCGACACAACCAGCGGCTTCTTTGAAGATACGAGTGTTGGACATCGTAATTTTCTATCTTTCGCGAATTAGGAGCAGAGAGATTTATGTTTTTATTATGTAAAAGAAAAAAATGCAAGACATATGACTAACATTTGAGTACATCATATCCAGAAAAATGATAGCATTTCCTTCGGTTAATCGTCAATGCGTGTTTCGGTCAGACCCGAAAGGTAAATGCAAACATCCCGAAAGGATAAGTTGCAGGAAAAAATATTACCCTAACTCAGCCATTCTCCCACACGTTTACAATGAAAAATTAAACTTGAAAGGAACGCCCACTTTTTAGGAGCTGGTGACATCGCTTCATTGAATCGTTCAGACAAATGTACTCTTATTGATAGGAGGAATCGCACGCAACAATGCCAGCAATAACGAAAGTCGTGACGCGTGAAACCGAGCAGTAGCCGAAAAGCGGTGATTTTCTCAGCAGGAGCGCGTGACGTCTTCAACTTAATTGAGAAAGGGTGAGAGCCGACAATTTTTTGCTGGTATTACCTCGAGAAGGAAGCGAAATACCTATTAAGAAATGAAAAAATACCTGCCTCTTCGAAAAAAACTCAATCAAAAAAAATAACAGAAAAAGCAGCCAATTAAATGAACAAGCGACGTCATCAAATTATCTGCAATGGGGTTAAGACAGTAGATTTTTCTCCGCAATTAGCTTGAAATGTGGGCGACAGATCGAGAAGTAGAATAGTTTGGGTCTCGTTATTCTCAAATCTCTTTAATGATCGACAAAAATTAAAAAGGGGAGCATTTATACTATCACCCGAGAAATGGTGGCAGTTTTCTTCTATTATCAGCCGTTTTTATCCGTCCTTCACTAAATATATCATTCTCTGAAATGTTCTGATGCACATTATTACCATATTATCTCATTGCATGAAAATCCTGGGTCTCCCTGCCATGAGATAATTTGAGCCGTTTCCAATATTAAAGTTGTTCAGATAAATTTAATAGAAAAGCGTTCATCTATAACAAAACTACACCAACTGTATTTCACAATATATCAATCCTTTATAAGCATTAAGAAATTGCACCGTTTTCATTTTTCTCCAAGGTTTAGGCTGTGGTCAACAATTCTCCTTCGGAAAAACGCTTCATTTATAAAATACCCGAAATTGCATTTGCTATTAAAAAATATGGGAGATCAAGAAATAATGTTTTAGCATTTTTGAAATCGTCACTATTGAAATAAGATAATCGTTGCTATTAAAAAAAAAGATGCGCTCATAAGAGATCAATTTAAACATTTTTTGAAACAGTCATGCAGACAGCATCTAAAGCAGGATGAAATTTTTATAAATACGAAGTTAGAAGCTAAAGGACAATGCACTACAAACATAACACATTATCTGCCAAGCCGGTACAATATTCTTAGTGATGATAGTGTTTCAGTTATTCTTAAGGCACTCTCACATATAAATGACAATTTCATACTGACCCTCACACACACTACCGCACCATAAAAACACACTCAACATAATGCGGGATACGCCTTCATCTCACCGGATCAAAGACCTTCCTGCCACTTCCCTAGGGGCAATAAAAAGTTCATACAAGGGACTACCCAAGTACTTTTTTTAAAAAACTCATTTGATTTGACTCCGCGCATGCGTTTAAGATGGAAAAGATACGAAGGAAGGAATATGATATTATTTTTCCCCTCTAACAGGGTGAAGAGGGTCCTCAAACAGGAAATTGAAGGGTGCAGACATTTAACTTTTTCTCGCCCAGAATGAAAAAAGTTGACTACCACTCCATCACCGATTCTCTCCCCTACACAGAGGGAATTCACCCCCCTTTACCTCCTTTCCAATCCAAGCGCTCCTCCTCACTGCCATGGTGACGAAAATAAACTAGCGCTCTCTAAGTTCTAGCGCCAGCCAATAAAGCATCCGTGACGAAAAATAACACGGAGGGAATGAATAAAGGGTCGGCTTTTTCGGGAGAGGGTTGCGTTCAAAGGAAAGGAAATATGTAAAATAATTGGCTGTTGGAATAAAAAGTTTACCCATGCCTTACGACTGAGTGCGTACGAGGGGCTGATGAACAATGATACAGTGTTATAATTTTTCTTCATCCATCAAAAATTCAAGCTCCAACCGTCTGTTTTGATACCCAAGGGAAACTATATTAGGAGACGAAATTTTCTTAAAATTGTCCAAATAAAACAAAAAAAAACACTTTAAAATATTTTCGGCATTATTTGCTAACAAAAAAGTATGTTTTGCCATTTGATCACGAGTCAGAGCGCGTTTTTTTTACAATGAAGTTATAAAATTAAAGGAATGGAATTACCTAGAGTAATTGGCTGTTGAATTAACAAGTTAACTTATACTTTACGGCTGACCCCAACTTACGGTCTGATGAACAGTGTTAAGATTTTTCTTCTTTAGTAGCCTGACGTTATATTTAAGGGAAATTATTCAAGGTTACAAGATGTTTTTTATAAAATTTCAAGTGAGGTAAAAACCGACAATCTCACACATTCACGATATGTATTCCACAAAGCAACACCTTTATTAATCCCGCTTGACACGAGGCATAGCGCGGTTCTCTCCAATCGAGTTATGGATCGTTTCTTTCCATTTTACCCCACAAACGGGTTTATCGTTGATAACGTTTCGTTCGGCAATGAAAGAGAGAGATTAAATTTTTACTCACCTTTTAAATGCTACTTTTGCAGCAAATTGTTCTTTTAAAAATTTATCATGCTTTAAAAATGGATGTATCTTTTCCCAAAGGAGAATTACGGACGCTAAATTCCTAGGAGGAAATAACCACGTAGCAAATGTTATTACAGTAAAAAAGAAAGTTTGATCCGACAAACATCAAACTTTAAAATATCTACTCGATTAAAGAGCTAACAATGTATGATTATTTAGTTATTAATTCATCTTGTCCTAAAAACAAGAGGTGATCCCAAATTTATGGAAAAACGACCATATTTATAGGCTTGTTGTACATGATTTATATGAATACAGTGAAATTGTTTCAAATATTCTCACTTGAATCTAAATTAGTAAATCAAATGATTTATAATCAAATATCAGCAGATTTCATCAACAAAAATTAAGACATAATTTTTCGTAGCCGGTTTGATAACTAGTAACTACCATAAAAGTTTTACTGCCTAGTACTCAAATAATGAACTTGCTTTTTCCTTGTAACCAGCAAAAGCTACGAGCTTCTTACTCGCTAACATTCTCTCAGAAGCGCGGATGTTGTGTTTTCGACACCAGCATTAAGTCTGAGAAATGTGTCGCCGTCAAGACGTCGTGGCCAGGAAAAGGCGAAGGAGTCTCAAATAACAAGCCTTCCTGCGGTTGTGAGGCACATAATACCACTAAGGACCACAGCAAGATAGGTTCTTAATCTGCACAAAATTTTTACTTGCAGTTCCTTCGTTATAATCTCCATGAATTCTTGATAAGTAGACGGAAAAAGTTAACCTAAAATAATAACTCTATTTCCCTATCTATATAGTGACGGCATGTCGATTAACTTAGTATACGCCTATCTGTAACCTTCCGCTTGGTAAACTTAACCCACCGCATAATGGATTAAAAGATTGGTACTTCACCTGCCGTAACAGTGACACGTCGAAAAGGATGGCTACGGAAAACAAATGAAATTGTTTCATTATTGTGAAATTGTAGCCTGCTTCTCCTATCATAAATAACAATGATTGAAGGTCTTATAGCATATTATATGTTATTATCATTATTGTAAAAGAGATTGATATTTGATGTAATCATTTAATATATAAAATTGACTTGGCAGAAGAAGAGAATAAAATTGTAAAATTTATAACTGTTTATCAATTAAAATTTTCACTAGTAAAGTATATCTCTTATAGGATCCAGATACTGAGGATCAAGAATACTTTTATAAAAAAATTACTTCCAACAAAATAAATTTTTCTCTGTTGGATGGAATACCAAAACAGCGACGGAAAAATTACCATCCGCATCTCCGCAGATATAGTATTATAGAGGATGTTCTTAAAAAAGAAAAAGTAATGCGATAGTGATAAGATATAAAAAGTAAAACGAACAGAGAAAGAAAAAAAAAGAATCGATTGCAAATCCCAAGACATGGAGCCCATTTCAAATCCGAGCCAATTTCTATTTTGAAGAAGTCAAGAAATTACATTATCGTAGAGAAATATGAGCCTGGGAAATATGCCGCAGGCCAAGATGAGATGCCTATAGAAAAACGTAAAACTAAGTTAAAGAGATATTCCGTAAATTAGCCAAATATACAAGCCTCAAACTTTTCCAATCTCAAGCAAAATTTCAATAATTTTCTAGTATATTTTTACAGAACCTTATCGTTTTTGTATTGGAAAAGGCATAGGAGGGCATGAAGATTTTCTTATCTGGGGCATGAACATGGACAATAAACTATAAAATGATAAATAAATTAAGATACAAAAGTTATAATTTCAGAGATTCGTGGCTCACAATTAATAGTGATAACTCAAATGACTATGAGGATTTTATGAAACAGGATTCCCACTCAAAATAAAATAATTCACGGTTTTGTACAAATTTTCACGGTCTTGATGTCATCAAATTCACGGTTTGTAGATAAACCATTTTAGGCAGTAACAATCGCGTAACAATTATTGGCCGCTCGTTAACTAAGGCGGGTTACACACTGGTGTCGTAAACATGATGTCTACGACAAATCTCGTGTCCGAGGTATGTCGCACGTGAAACCAACCTGCGTTGTCAAATCAGAGCTTACGCACTGCTTGCGACAGATGTTCGAAGCTTCATCTGTGTATAGGACAGGTGTCACACGGAACCGGTTTGCCGGTTTTTGGTAAGACATGTCGCGCGATACCTCACCCCGCGTATGCGCCAGTACAGTGGTATCTTACTAAATCACAAAGTTTGTTGAAAGTACCTTGTTCCATCCTATGAAAGTTTTTGAACTTATCTGGATGATCGTTTAGCTGTTGAGTGGTAACAAACTGGCTTGAACCCTCATCATTGGCAGTCCAGTAGGGGTGGGTCCAATATCGACGGGGTGTGTAAAACCTACGCCGACGACGTCTTCGTCTCACAACTCCAAGTAATAACATCACTTCATCTTCCTCGGATGACATTTTGCACTCGACTGACAACAACAACCGACAAATACGGTCATGCAACAAACGACAGAGACAAGTACAAACGCCATGCATGTCTCATGAAATTTGATCAGACACGACACGTGTCTTAAGACACGTGTCTTACGACACCAGTGTGTAACCCGCCTAGACACCGTGATTGCAAACGCAACAATGAAAGTGTTATCTCTCCCGATGTCACCTCAAAAAATTCAGCCCCGGTTTAAGGTTAAAATGGAGAGACCATGGTGCCAGGGTAAATATGGAGTTTCTGAATTTTCGCCAGGGTTAATGAACACTTCGGTTCAGTCTTCCGGCTTCGGTACAGGCTTAAGGTCAATACGTCATCATGGCACAGGGGCCATTAATTGCGCTTCGAATATACGTCTGCAGATAAATTCGCGGACTGCGCATGAATGACCTTGAAATATGATCGACAAATCGATTTTTCTTTTGATCTGTAAATTATAGTTCTACAATCAATTTTGAGAGATTTATTTTACATTTTATGACGATATTCACGGCTCATTCACGATTTCAAGGTTTTCACGGTTGACTGGGAGCCATGTTAAAGTTTCTTATGTACGGGCGGTACGGGGCAGCTTTAGCATCAAATTTAAGGGGGGGGGGGGTTTCCACGACCTGGGGTCGGGGAGTATGGAATACCCCCGAGAGAGGGGGGTAAGAGTTTTCCCGGGTATATTTTTAAATACCCATTTTTTAAGCATTCTAAAGCTAAAAACAGATGGAATTGAACAATTTTTAGACATATAAGAAGTTTAACCGTGGGGAAGAAATAAATAGCCACCTTGAAGTTTAAAATAGTTTTATAAAATTTGGGGGTATCATGCGACCCCCCTAAATCCACCTTTGCCGGTAGCTACCTTGAGCAAGTTAACTTTAGAGCCTTAAAATATTCACGTCAGTTCAGAGATAGTACTTGATAGATTTGCGTTAATAGAGGGAGGCCACAATATAATCCAACATGGCCCTGATAATGAGCTCCACTATTTTTCTCACCCTGTTCCATAAATCCACCCATACATTTTTAGTTTACTTTATGTTAAGGGTGTCCATCTCGTCGGTTATACGCAGTATTTCTAAAGTGCTTGCTAAAATATGGACAATAAGTTCTTTCTCATATTTCTTTCCCTCCCAGACGAAATTTCAAATGCTTCACTAAGAAATAAAAAGAATAAAAGTGTTAAGCCGGTATGGTGAAGGGTTTATTACTTCTTGAAAAGAAACAAATGCACGTAAAAACAGCACATAAGGAATAAATGACACAATCAGGGGTCTCTTCAACTTATTACTGCATATCGTGCGGAAGCAGGATCCGCAATTCCCAGGCCGTATCCGACGTAACAAGCAGTAATGATCAGAAATGTGGTATGGAAATCAGGATGTAGAAGTTTTCACTAAAAACTAACACGCAATTCCACGATTGCTAACTCACATGGTCATTTAAAAAAAACATCTATTCGGCAACAATAAAAGCGACCCAGTTTTATTGCAAAAATTGAATCATTAGGCGTGCCCCATTCATGAGTAATTTTTCTACCAATCCGCTGCTCCCACGAGGCCTAAAAGACTATTTGATACGGTCTGCACAACTAATGGTTAATGTAAGTTTCATACTTAAAAAAATAATGTCACGTGTATCTCATCACAATAATTTTATCGAAATATCTCGAGAAAAACTAGTATTGCGGTATGTGTAGTTTGGAAAATGCGAAAATGAGACTATTTTATACGGTCTGCACAACTAATGGTTAATGAAACTTTCATAGTTAAAAAATAATGTCACGTGTATCTCATCAGAATAATTTTATCGAAATATCTCGAGGAAAACTAGTATTACGGTATGTGTAGTTTGGAAAATGCGAAAATGAGACTCGCAGCCACATGCCAATGGAAATTGCACGTAAAGGTTATCGACCCCTGGTTTAAGGCATACAAACAGAAGTGGGAATGACAAATAACTCCCCCACAATCACTGCAGCACTGGACATCTCGCCAAACGTAGCACTAAAGTGACCTAATTTTACATATACGAAACAGCAAAAAGGTCGTTCGTAGCGGAGGCTACTGCAGGAAAGGTTTTCACGCTAATCCAGCTCAATGCCTTTCGGATGAGGAGAACGTGCTATCGAGGATATATCCACAAAAACTGCCGATGGCCGAGTGCTCAGCTCGCTATCTCTTCCCAGTGATCCTAAAAAATCAGCCATCAGATCAGATTGGTTGGCAAAGCAAACCGGGTCATTAGCCGCGGCGGGTCGGAGTAATACATCGCAGTCGAACGCTTTGTTACCGATGGAGAAGTACGAATGCAGAGGAAATGGGCGTTAAAAGCTCCGAAAAGACGTTGACAGATCGGTAGACGTCAAATCCCAAATTAATTCAGGGAATGCCTTCGAAGCTAAAAACACATCATTTACGGTCTGCATAACTAATGGTTAATGATCGTTTCATACTTAAAAAAATAATGCCACGTGTATCTCATCACAATAATGTTATAGGAATATCTCGAGATAAACTAGTATTACGGTATATGTAGTTTGGAAAATGCGAAAATGTGACTCGCAAACCACATGCCAATGTAAATTACACGTAAAGGTTATCGATCACTGGTTTAAAGCATACAAACAGAAGTGGGAATGACAAATAACACTCCCACGATCACTGCACCACGGATATCTCGCCAAACGTAGTACTAAAGTGATCATTTACGAGCGAATATTTTTATGGCTCATTTAATATTAGTGGCTCCATTTTCATCTGGGCCAGTCTCGGTCGTATGTCATTCCCCTTGATGAAAATTTGTTGTTGACGAGAGGAAATTTTTAAAGGATATAAAGAGAACGTACAGGAAATAGTAAATGTAGCATATGGTTGTGTAAGAGGAGTCTTCTTACAGCTGGAAAAATTCGCGTTGAATTTGAGAAGCAAATTATTGTAATTTACATTGAGAGCTGCAATATACCAATAGTATTTTTGCAATTTTTCTTGATGATTATTCGGGCTATTCTTAACGCATTCAATGCTGTGGTGTCTTGAATTCAAGGCAACATTTCCAAGTTTCAAGTATACCGGGACTAGCCACGGTGACAACTTTACGGTAATCACCCGCAATGTACAAATTGTGCGTGAAATCCACAGAGAAAAAAATCATTCGCCTTGACCGGGATTCGAACCCGGATATTCCACCTTGTGCGCAGAGAAGAATGACGCCACGGTAACTCAACTAGCGAAAGCAATTGATCAGAAATCGGGAGATCTGGGTTCGAATCCCGGTCAAAGCTAATGACTTTTTCCCTGCGAATTTTTCTCACAATTCCCACCTAGTCCGGCATAGTCCTCAAATTTCCACCGGGAATAATACGCTTCGGTAGATTAATAGGCTAAAGCAGTCGACCGAAAGTCAGGGGATGCAGGTTCGAATCCCGGTCAAGACGAATGACTTTTTCTCTGTGGAGTTTTCGCACAACATTTCCAAATTTATGTCGACATACCTTTTCATAGACATACATTCCTTCAGAATTCGCTGCTAGATTTGGTGATTTTTACACTGAGTGCAAAGAAATTTTAGAGAAGAAGACTTTAATATCCTTTACGCTTAAGGTCCTTCTGAATCATATGTGGCTCATCAGAAGGTTCTCTACCTTTACTATAAATACTTAATACCATGTATTCAGCAGGTAGAGTGGAAGGTTGCAATTTCCAAGTGAAAATTTTACTGATCTCACGTATCTCTCAATACGAAGGAAAGCTGCGCATTTCGAAAAACTACTACGGGCGTATAGACAGCGTTACGCAGATGTTAAGCGAATTAGGCTGGGAGCCGCTGGAGACTCGGAGGCTGCGCGCTAGGCTTAGATTGCTTGAACAATTGAGAATATCTTTAAGAACGACACGGAGAACATAATATTAGGACCCTGCTATATTTCTAGGTCCGACAGAAGTGATTAATGAAGAGAGACATTTTGCCGAACGGTTTGATATGGGAATTCGTTTTGCCCCGAACCATAGAACTTTAATAAATGCCAGTCGTCATTTTGTTTGAGCATTTCCTTTTTATGAGTAGACAGCTGTGTCCCAACACCCCTTACCACACGCCTTTTTAGGCGGATTGCGTGGTAGTATGCAGATGAAGAGATGCATATATATAATTTTTTGCAAATATTTGCTGGTCTCGTTTATTTACTTCTCCTATTATCTCAAAAATTTTGACTTGTCCATTAAATTGCTTTTATACATATTTTCAAAATTGAGCGTGCTAATGGCTACCTAAAGGTACTTCCGTATGCAATCAAGTATGCGTAAAACAATTTACAATTCTGTTTCCCGGACCAAACTCCTAAGGTCCCTCCTTTCCTCCCCTCCCTTCCTCATAGTACACGACCCACCCCGTGTCGCAATGCGCTCCTTCGCCCTCCCTCCACGCCTCCCACGCCCCCCTGTTTATTTACTCAAGTCTCCTCCTCCGGCTCTTCCTCCGGGCTCCCCTCCCGGAGTCCGCCATTTCCGGCGTTGACCCTCTCCGGAGGTTCACACAACCCCCGCGATGCTCTACGTGACCCCCAGTCCAAGTCCTGGCGGCCTCACGGATTAAACGCATTCTACAGGCGCAGCGGTAATAATGCCATTTCCCTATGAGAAACTAGAACAAGCCTTAAGGCCCGGTTGATCTCCAGAGCGTTCCAGTTTTTTATTCCGGCTGTTATAAGCAGTCGCTAACACAAGATGGCCATAGAGACTGATTCTCTAACACAAGATAGCCCTAAAGCGTTCTAGACCTGGTGTTTTAGTTAGGTTTTGAAGACCAAATGGACCTACAGGGCGAGAAGAAATATAAGTAACCTATAGGAGAAGAAATGGAAGTAATGAGCACCATACGCCAGAGAAGGATACGGTGGATAGGCCCTGTCCTTTTGACACGGTAGTTATGAAAGAAAGATCATCATCACTAGTCAAAATCCTAAGATTAGTTTGATGAAACTCTCCATTCCTCTCTCCTATCCGCAGGCCTTTTCATAATGACGCTTTTTTTACTCATTTGAATCCTTTATAAACTGACCTATGTAACTCATTTCGGGCCGTCCTTTGCCTTTTTCCCTTCTTCAATTGTTTTCATCAAGCCACCATGCCTCATAATGTGGCTTGCTTTGTTGTCCCGTCTTCTACTTAAGATTTTCTCTTTTATCCCACTCTTCTTTGCACTTCCTCATTACTTACACGTTCGGAGGCAAGATACATAACGGAGGGAAAAACTGAAGAATAAGTACCTCGGGAGGAAACCATGAGATAAGTACTTTGGGTAGAAAACGAAGGACAAAGATAGACGAACATCAGTGAGCTAAATAAACTACTTAGGGATAGGAATGAACGGACGAATAAAGTATACTAATCTAAAAATCGGAGTTGGTAATAGGTGTAAATGGACTCATGATAGCGACGGAATCAGAGACTCTCGCTACCATTGCTTTTCCATCTTCTTATAGCTAGCTAATGTAAGCTTTATCCAACCGTTAGATACGAAATAACAGCAATTAACACAAAGCTGTTTTCATCCTTCACAGCACTATGACCAAAATTTAGTAATTCCATTCCAGTCCAATGTATATTAGCTTTTTTGTATCAATGATAAAGTTAGTTGTGAAAAAATCACTCGACATGACCGCGACTCGAATTTTGATCTACTAATGGTCTTGTAAGGCACGCACGATAATAACTATCCCACTAACCCATGTTTAGTTTCGATGCTTGGGCTAAAATCCTTGCCACGTATAACGACTTTTTTTCAATAATTTCATCAGCAATGAATATTACTTTGCATCAATACGCATAACTTTGTACGATTTCAAACTTTTGTTCTAACAATGATAGGGAGTCCACGGAAGGTTAAACTCGATGAAGATTACCAGAATATTCTACCGGTTAAGGTTCCAGCCTAGGGTAAAAGTAATTATATCACCAATTCACCATTTACCAACCTCCTTCCAATCCATAAAGCCAATTACATTCCATCATCTCCTTTGTTTACCTTTATCGCAAATTTTAGCATCCCCTCCGCTCAGCACTCGTGCCTTCCAAACCCGGTCTCCTACCATCTCGTCCACAACTTTTTCTCTTCGCCCACCATGTCCAACACTTCGTTATTCCTCCTCCTATTCGTCCACTCCGACTTCTTCGTTCTTCCTGACACCCACATCTCGAAAGCCTCCAGCCTTCTTTCGTCCTCCTTCCTAAGTGTCCACGTTTCCGCACCGTATATGGCTACAATCCAGATGAGACTCTTCACTAACCTTTTCTTTAAACTCCTACATAACGATCCTCTCATAAGCTCCTGCCTGTTCATGAACGCCTTCTTTGGCAACGCAATTCTCTTCCTTATGCCCTTGCTGTTGCATCCGTTTTCCTCTACTATGCTGCACACAAGGTTGAATTGCTCTACCTACACGTCTTCATTACTCTTACTCCCAACACAACTTCACCTTCTCCAATCCCCTGGACCAGTAGGGTAGCCAGAAATTTCGCTCGGAGTGGTCCAAAACCAGGGGGAAAAATAAAAACAACGTACTTACATATATAAGTAGAGGGTTTCAAACTAATTTTATTCCTTTATTAATCGGAAAACTTAATTTGTCAAATAAATATGTAAAATCATGATTTTTAAATATTTTGTTTTCTTTTACGCAGGAAAGTAATTGTGTTTTTACATTTCGGGGAGAGTGGGGGGGGGGGTTTGGTTAGGAACCACCCCTGTCGCTACGCCACTGCCCTGCACACCCAAATCTCAAACTCCCAGTGTTCTCTCATTCCCTAGGAAGATAGGAATTTAAAAATCTCAAGTCTTGCATTTTACGCAGGAAAAAAAGTAACAGATTGACTTACCGATGTCTCCACAGCAGCATTTTCACAAACCACCCTCGCCAAATTTACCGGAATACGAAAATGAGAGCACATTTCATTTCCGGTCTCCAAAAATACTTTTCAGTTCACCGCTTTCTTAACTCGAGTTTCAAAGGCCTTCCTTCGCGAGTTCCTCTTCAATAACTTGGCATTCCTTTCACCGAGCAGCCTGATGTTTTTTTTTGCAAATTTCTATGTGAATAAATATTTTGTGCTGGAAAATGGAAGGGAAGAGATTGGTTGTAAATGAAGTTCCTAGGAAAAGCACGGGGTTGGTACACACCTTCCCAGTCCGCCTCCATTCATTCCTCGTGCAAATTAGAACTATCGTTCAAGCTTTTCTGGTTAGTTCATTTCCACAGCCCCTCTCAAAATTGCCAGTTCTCGTACGTTTAGCGTCAAATTCAAATTTGCGAGCACTCAAGTGTGAACCTAAATTATTTTACTTAATAATGATTCCGTTTCGCAGCAATATGTGATAACATTTCTGAGCGCCAAGGCTGATTACTTTAAAATTGTAGCTCTACTTCGATCGCATAAAAGCGGGGTTTAAAATGCATTTGATCCCTAGATTATGATAACTTTCCCAGAAAACTTTTTAACTCTCTCAGCAAACCAAGTATTCCGCAACTTACATTGCAAATCTAACGCTTTAAAACCTAGTTCAACCCCATGAAATCAACAATAGAAAGGAAGTGTTTAGGCTACAGGTTAAAATATAGGTTAAAATAAAACCGTTGGTAGTTAAGGCGCTGCAGTATGGCCAAGCAATAATCAGACAATAGGAAGTGCAACATTTAAAACAATGATCATTTATTTGAAGCAACGCCATCACATAATTTAGGCGGGCCATATTCGTTTTCATATGGCTCAAAGAAATCCAAATTTACCCCCTGAAAATAGCAGCATCAAACTTACATGTAATTTACATGCACTTCCGCCGAAAAGTGTGCCTATTTATGGTTCAAAATTTTCGAAAACTATTCTCCCGTTCTGAGTCCACTGCCCCTAATAAGTCGTTCTTTATTAACCCTTACAATGGCGTGGACTAACGAGGAAAAATAATTTATCAACAACCCTTCACCGCGGTTGTTCTTCCAACTGAATGGGTTCACCCTTCCGACTCCTTTTAGGCTCGCTAAAAGGGCTCAGTCCTCGCGCTCATTTGCACGGGGCCCGCGCACAACCCCCGTCTTGTCGCGTCTCGCCGCGATAAATAATTGAAGGACGGGAAAGCGTCTGCCTCGACGAAATGGTTGGTGGGACGGCGGTAGAGGAGGAAAGAGGGAAAAGCAAGGGGAAATTAACGAACCTGGAGGGACCCGCGGAGGCGAAAATTCGTCGAAAGGTATACTGTTGTGCTGTCGTTAAAAAAGAAGGAAAACTTCGCTCACTTTGAAAGTTTAGGTAAAAGCAATGATAGATTACTTATGATACAATGATACTGCGCGTAAATAGGAAATTGCTTTGGGGAGATGGAGAGGCCTGGGGAGGTAACCCCCCCTCAAGGCAACCGGGAAAATTTTTGAAAAATGACACGCCTGGAAATACATTTTATATGGTTTTGGCTTTAAAATTTGGGTTTCATTAAAAAGTAGGTTAAAGCTATTATAACTCAAAACTAGACAAGGGTTAAAATAATTTTTTTTATTTCTCAGAGGGTTTGGGGGATCTATCCCCCTCATCTCCCCGATAGTTACGCCACTGCTAGAGATATATATGCCAACCAAAATTTGTATAGAATATAACTATGGTGGATAATAAACATTGTAATCATTAAAATATTCATATTCTGCATCTCCTACTCGTTAAGAAAGAAGCCATTGGCTTCTCTCTCGGTTATCCTCCTTTATAGAATGATCTTTCGTTTCTCTAGGTACAGAAAATTTGGTTTCGCTAGTGGTAGCTAACACCGCCATTATTACAACTTCGAGATTCTGTCTTGCTGTACTAAGTAAATACCCTATTGAAGGAGTTGGTAACCTTCACGTGCTTGTAGCCTCCATTCTCAAATTGTAATAACTGCAAGACACGAAAATACTTTTAAGATATTACACAACCTCCAGTCGAACATTCTGTAGCGGAGGAATCATCGAGAGCATTGGCAATGGTGGCTACTCGTGGGCGACAAGTTAAAAAAAGGAAGAATTCGGAAAGTGATGTGTTTATGTTAACTTTAAATGCATACTAACCATAGTTTTTAGGGAAGGTTTCATAATGTCTGGTTAAAATTTAGCGGGGTATGAAAACTAGAGTTAAATAATTCTTGCGTTTGAGATCATGAGTTCAACGAAACGTCATGCAGAACTACTTTTACTTACTATAACTTACTAACATTCTCCAGTTAAGATTTTTGGCTGTACCATGTTCTAGTTCAAGCTAAGCAGACATATTTAAACCGGTCGTAAATGCTAATATTAAACGTAAATTGTACACTTTTTTAGGGATATAAATGTATTTAAAATGTTCCGGACATAGGAATAGTTGTTTTTGCACCCACGCACGTAATAATCTGTAAAAATTACATTTACTTTCGTTTGATATAACCAAGTACTTAATACATATTGTATTAATTTTTATGTTACACGCCTCCTACTCGTGGAGAAAGAAGTCATTGGCTTCTCCCCGAGTTATCCTTCTTAAAAGAATGATCTTCCATTGCTCAGAAAGATACACTACTAAGTACAGAAAATTTGTTTTCGCAAGTGGTAGCTCACGCCGCCTTCATGAAGGCTTTCAAATTCTCCCTTCCATCCTTATTCGTACCCTGAAGGCGTTGTGAGGGTCTCATTGCGGCGGCATCTCCTTTACATATTTCCTTCCTCTATTTTCCTCCCTCTTCGGGAACATGGGCGCGTAAGTCTCTGAATCAGTTCCTGGATCGGAGAGGCGTATCCCCGCAGGCCCAACCTGGGTACACGTTTCCAATATCCCTGAATCAATAATTAATTTCCTAAAAGCATGCTACCAACACAGAGTGCCCATAAGTTTTGTCCTTCGTGATCATTAATTATTAGTTATGTGCGGGCTACATTAAATTTGTTTTGGAGCTGTATCTGGCAGAGATTTCCAGCTCTGCCCCAAAGTCATATTTATGTGCCAGCCGATATTTAAATCTTAATTTTTCCAAAAAAAAAAGCGCTGTCAAAAAATTTAAAATATACATTTTTTGCCAAACTTCAGGGATAATGGAATTTAAAATCTGTTTAACTAGATAAAAAAATAACAACAATTTCTATAAAATCCTGACGCAAAAATGCTGCTGCATTAGATATTATTTTATTTCTGCTCTAACAATTGGAACACTTTGAACTCATATACAATGCTTAAAACGTCGCAAATTGCAATGACCTTTCAGCGTAGAGTTCTCGCCATATTCCTGTAATATCTTTTTTTGAGGGCCGTTTTTTCCGCATAGTTTTTGGCTATATTCAGGGTAGGGTAAATTTTTTACCCAGCAATTTAGATAGGCAATGTTCATGCTGCTTATATGTAGCTGCAGGAAGCGTAGGTGTAATTTCTGGCTCTCTTTTTACTTACGTTAATTTCTCTTAGAAATTTTAGGTAAAGTTTTACTTTCAATTTCTATCGCTAGTAAATGTCTAACCAGCAGTCAACCAGAACCAAAAACTGCTTTTCATTCGGACGTATCCAGTCGCGTTGCTTTACTGATATATTTTTAATTATTTTCAGGAAAAGGCAACAGAGTACAAGGATGGAAAGTAATAGTAGCGGAATAGTTAGTAACGAATTTATCTCACCTATTTAATAAAGATCCTTTATCAAAAACCTCCTCATAAAGCCCTTTAAAATTTTAAAAATCTTAACACCAAACGTACAAATTAAAATTAGAATTTTAAACATTGTGCGGAGGAATATTAATAAGGGAATACATTTGAAGAGTAAGTAGATTGATGGTTGAGTCATATTTGAAGCAAACTACGACCATGGAAAGAAACGAGAAACGGTGTCATCTATAATTAATCGGCTAAATTGATGGAATGGATCGTCAATAAATTATTCCCATTCGGTGATGAGGAAAACGGAATTTCAACGGCAACTCTGAAGGTTTAAGGGGCATCAAAATCATTTGGCCGATCTCGCAACTGGCACCTGTTACTCGGCGCAAGACAAAGTAGGAATGTTCAGAATAATTAATCTGGGACACTCCAGAGAAACTTCAAATTAAGTTAAGAGAAGCAATGAAGCTTAGAAACAACAAAGAAAAACCATGATTTAGTAATGTAGGAGAACCTACATTATATTTATCGTAAACAGTGTGAACGCTGAATTTTATGGACACAGGTTTTGCTAACCAACGATTGTACAGTTTACCTACTAATTTCTAGCAGGATTGCATCATTATATACGATACGTTATTAACCATACACTAATACTTGCACAAATTACTGTCGTCGAAGTAATGTCTTATAATGTGTTTAACGATCTTAAGAATATGAATTATAAGTGCTCTGAGAACTTTTTTTTGCTCCTGTGAATGCAAATAAAGCTATTGGCCCCATGAAACATATTGAAAATGATTAGTCCTAAGTATGACCATTGATTTGAAATAGAAGAGCATGAAAGCTTTCCTTCGG
Source organism: Ischnura elegans (assembly GCF_921293095.1). Taxonomy (NCBI): domain Eukaryota; kingdom Metazoa; phylum Arthropoda; class Insecta; order Odonata; family Coenagrionidae; genus Ischnura; species Ischnura elegans. Next base: position 35,339,325 of record NC_060251.1, on the reverse strand, counting down.
GAGGAATCTGTTTGTCGAGAAGCCCACAATATTATGCATTTACTCATCTCAATCGTTACACCAACACCTCTAAGAAAATATGTAGTACGCAGATGAACATATTGCACTTCTGGGAGTCTGTATGAGGAGTGAATATATCCACTCCTTGTGGGTGATGGCTGGGGTATGATATATGGTTAGCCGGACTCAAAAGCGTCTGCTTGCCACTCAAGGCATTTAAATCTTGGTTCTTCTCGGAATGAGGAAGAACACGACTATCAACGGAAGGAATAACTTGAAGAAATAGAAAGCACTAGAAATTCCCATTGAAATAAAGAGGTTTGTCTTCTCATTTAATTAAGCGATCTAATTAACGGATAACAAACATTGTTTGACATCCGTCAACATGGAGAAGAGGTCAGCCGAAAGGGAATCTATCATAAGATCTTTTATACATTGGCAGCAAAGATCTTACCGTACATATCGTAACGTAGTAACGTAAAAAAGGTACTGGGTTACTAAAATATGAATGCTGCATGCTCAGAAATATTGAGTAAAAAGATAGGTTTGTACCAAGCCAATGACTAAAACAAAACAACTGTGGGGGAGAAAAGAGTGAATAACGTGCAAAATACTGAGAAAAATCATAACCATCCTTACACCATCTTAAACAATAAAAAATCCGCCTACTCATAGACATTTTGCTATTTCTTTAATTCATCAACAGCGATATCACGTCCAAAAACTTAAATATAAGTTTTGCACTTAATTCTAGTTATCTGTGTTTGGTTAACTATATCCCCAAATGGACGTAACTTATTTACAGCAGTAGATTACGCCCAATGGCTAGTAAAAAAGGAAATATAACTATTCTAAATTCGTAACACATAGGCAGGGTAACACAGCTAAGACGAATCAAAATTTACAGCTATTCGTGACTACTACACCACTTCGTTATGTTTTCACCCGAGGGAAGGTTAGATAGTCACTTGGGTTATTGAAGTTTGGCAGCGTAATTCGATTATGGAAGTCAACGCCGGCGCGTAATGCCATTACGACTTTAACCGCAATCCCCCCTCCCCATTCCATCGAACCGAAAATGGGATTTTAGATGAGGCGGCGCTGATAATCATAAATCTCTCATTAACGCTAATAGGTAAACCTCGAATGGCCATACTCTGGTGTAGGTGGTTAAAAGTGGGATAGTGAAAGTAGGTAAAAACATTTCCTAGTACAGAAATGGACCTTAAATACACTATTTACTTGCTGAAACCAATAGGCAGGTTACCTTGCGACTATAATCTGAGGTTTCAGAAGAGATGAAGTGGAAACGGAATATAACGAAGAAGCAGGAGCAATTTCCACAATTTTATATTTATTGTACGACCGGTTTCGCTTATGGAATCATCAGGTACATATGCCAAGGTGTTCAAATGCTTAAATAGGAGGGCAGGATGGGGGTGGTAATACGGGAAGACGGAGGAAGGGGAAGAAAGGAAGGGAAGGGTATACCGACATAGGTGCTTGGGGGATGGGAAAACCGAAAAAGGAGTCGATGAGTAGGTATGACGAGTATACAAATACGTGAATGTTCAAAAAAACTAAATGGCCTCAATGCGTAATCTTCTCTCTCGAAAAAGTCCGCATCAGTTGGTCAAAATTTCTACTGCTATTTTTCAGATAAACTTTCGTGGGGCCAAAGCGTCAATTGCGCAAATAATTTATTTTTCCTTAATTATAACAAGTATTACAAGTACATTATAATACTATATTTGAGCATAATTAGCACATACAAACGATAAGTTGCAGAAGCGAAGCTGGTGTTAGTTACTTAGCCAATAAAAATAGTCATCAAAACCTGGGATTATCTAGCAGAACAGCAGATAAGATCAAAACAATTTTAACCCTCCGTCTAATCATACCTCGACGCCAAAATTCACGAGAAATCCACACACTAGGTTATTTGGAAAAACTGTCCGGATGGATCAGGGAGATGCTTCCCGCACGAATGTTCAATGCAATATGATCACGGCGAGAGCGAACACCTGGGGCACAGCCCGAAGGGATGTCCGCTAATGAAGTCATTGATTGGGCTCGACACTAATGGCGGAAAAACTGGGAAGAAAAAAAAACGTTGAGGTTATCGGATCGTCGGAATGAGACACGACTGACGCTCTCTCAACGTTTCGTTCACCGCGAGCTATTACAAAAAAATTTGGGGATCGACTCATTAAAGGCTACATACGTAATGCGAAGAAGTAAGGGCTAAAGAAAAACAACTATAAAATTGCTATTGAGACGAAGGAGCTCCGCAGACAAGACTTTCACAGCAAAGAATGGATCTACAATGCATCACAAAACATTTTTGCTTTTTACGTCGCACATAAAAAGTTTAACCATAACGAAATGAGAGCAATAGCGTTCCCGCAATGATCGATAAATCAATATCGACGCGGAAAAATGAGAAGACACGAACAAAGCCATCTCACCATGAAAGGATCACCTCGGTAGAATATTTATCACCACGTGGAACCACATTCTCATGGCTTTTAGACATAAACAGCATTTACGGCCGATAAAATCATTCACAGTATGGTAACGTCTACAAAACAAATAATGAAACAGAAGAGACGGGTTAATCCAAAGAAAACATTTTTTTTTAATTCAACCAACAATCACTTCTATGACTGCTTAACATGGGAACCATTCAAACTACTATAAAAAAGTGTCCACAACCGCTGAGCAGGGAGAAATCCATTTCATTTTCGAAAAAGCCACCAGCAGGGTACTAGGGAATACATATCCATAAAACATGCACTGTGTCCTTAAATATTACACAAAAATAGACTTTTGGGGCCTCCCTTCTCTCAAAAATACAAAATAATTCAGACCAGACAGGATGTGATTGTACCTACTTAAAGAGTATTTAAATTTCTGTATTGCAATGGCTGCTAATTTGAAATCAAATAATATTCTTATTTGATGAAAAATAATCCATGATCCAAGGCTAGCTCCACCTTTATGTCAATAGTAATTTTGAAAGCGGAGGATTACGTTACTTAAAACGTTAAAGTATGGAATTATAAGACTATTACCTCTCTCAACTGATATTTAACTTATTCTAACTATGCCATGCATGAAAATAAGTATCTTGACTAGGGCAGGATTTTCCTTAAGGCAAACTAGGCATAGGCTAGGGCCTCAACATCAAGATAACGCAGATATGGTTTCGCACCGCAGGGATCACGTGCTTCACCTTCGAAAAGTTTAGTTTCGATCCACACACCGAGTACAAAGTGTGGTCGAATGAAGTAGAGGTTCGGCCTACCGTCATTAGATGCATGGAGTAATGGGGCATTCATTTTTTTTACCATTTCTGGGATCGAAGTAAAGTAAAGTTTCGTCCCGGGTCAAAACTAAACTCATGGGTGATTTTAATTTCGTGCGGGAGCGAAACTAAACCTATAGTGTGTACACCGTAAGTTGGCGCACGGGCCCGCAAAGTACCCTAGCCGCTAGCAAAGGAGGGGAGGAAATGAACGACAACAAAACTGTATGGGACCGACATAGGTAGCTGGCGGGTCCGTTCGCCCGTCCCTTTCCTCCCCCCGACGAAGGCAAACAGCACCTCTAATAGAATTATTAAATTTTTTTACTTTCTCATTATCACAATCTAAATTATTTGTAAAGTACTAAAAAAGCTAAGAAGAATGATACAAAACACGAAGTATTCCGATCACAAATAACGAAATGGTCAAAAGTTATTTTTTAGCCGTTATACTGTATGTTTTGTTTTAACTTTCGACCCTTAAGATCAGGGCCTAAATCCGGCCCTGCATGATCTTTTTTTTTATTTAAGGGTTTGAACTATAAGGATTAAATAAGCTTGCCATACGGCTTGCTTGATCGGTAAGCAGGGAAGGGGGATATCGAAATTACGATTGAAAACATAATGAAAGAAAAGAGGCCTTATTGAAAGTTTCATATGAAAGTTAAATGCGGCAGGTCGGGGTGATCAGCTAATAAAATTCTTTAAGTGTTTTGTTATAAGCCTGCCTTGTGAACGGCTGTGAATTTCACATTGATTGGCGAGAGAAAAAAATCCATTGGACCGGGGATCAAACCACGGGCATTTGGCCCGGGCCACAGCGAATACCAGTTTGATGTCTAGCCTTTGTAATTCCTTACCACGGGAATAGAAGGTTGCCTTGGATATTAAAGAACCTGGATAGAATGGTGGTCGCGCTATGGCCCGAAATGCCATAGGTCCGCGGTTCGATTCCCGGTCTATGGCTATTTTTTCTAATGGCAATTAATGTGAAAATTCTTCATGAAAAGATAGCTTAACCGGTAGATCCCCTTTAATTGCATCGCGGTCGACAGACTTATTTCTGGTCAAGTTTACCTCCGTCATCGAAAGAGGTTAATCAGTAAGCAAATGCAATGGGAGATCACGAAAAAGCGAATTTAACAAAGCCTGCAGATATGAAAAGGGCAAAAGAATTACCGCGGAGTGTACTAAAACATCGCGCACAAAATCCTTTGATGGCGACTATCCTGTCTCGACTAGGTTAAACCACCCAAACGACCATCCTTTCACACAATCTCTCTTTACCCAACGCATTCCAGCCACTAGCAAATCGCTTATCGATGGGTCATTACGCTTAAGCATGTACCATTGCTTTTATGAGCCCGCGGTTCCCGTGGTAACAAGAAGAAAGGTACTAGGAGTAAACAGAACATAAGCGGATACGGTGAAATTGATGCGAAATACAGACCCATAAGCCAACGTCGAGCCGCCATAAATCCATGCAAACAAGATCTGACCGCAGAATGAAAGCAAATAGCGCCGCGTAATGCTATTATTGCATTCTCACAACTAGAATCCATTCGATTAGTAATCTGGAGGTGGCTGTAGGATATGAAATTTATTTCTTATCCTACTTATTTATTATAAGTTTCTAATTTCGTATGTTTTTTTTGTTTCGATGAAAACGTTAGCAATTCGATGTAAAACAAATTCAACGCTCATATTTTCCCACGTTCCCCACCACCTGCGCAAGTGTGTCTAACAGAATTCATTCCATGCCATCAAGATGATGGCACGGAACGAATTCCAATGGATGCTGGAGGTGGATGGGGAGTTTTAAGGGAAGAGCCTTAGTTCCGGCTGCACCCGCCGTCGCCGCCGCCACTGTCAAGGGAGTTATACGGTAGCTACTATACGGCTATTACGATTATTCACAGCACTCCTGTCTTCCGGATGCTCCGTCCTTTCGCCACCCCGGTAATGAGCTCAGGGAGCGCTGAAGGAAAAAAATCCCAGCGCAGACACGTAATCCACCACTTTTTAAAAATGCGTCTGAGAACGGGAACCCATCTCGATGTAGACATGCATCAATTTTTTTATCCACCTCGATAACTCCTCTCCCTCTTGGATCGACTCGGATGTAATCTTTTCCTGCCCGTCTTATCCCAGTCTTCACGTCCCAGCCAATACGCTCCTCATCCATCTCCGATCAATATGCGTCCTCCACTTTTTTTTTAACGAACTTTCTTTTTTTCCTGATTCCCATCAATTTACATCTACATACTACACCGCAATCCGCCTAAAAGGCGTGTGGCAGGTTGTGTTAGGAAATCAGCCATTTGCACATAAAAAGAAAATGCTGTAACGAAATTACGACTGGCATTTATTAAAATCATTTGTGGTTAGGGGGAAAACGAATTCGCACATCTATCCGTTCGGCAAAACAGCTCTCTTAATTTGTCGCCTCTATCAGACATGGAAATATAGTGGGGCTCTAATAGCATTATGTTCTCCGTGTCGCTCTGAAAGATACCCATTCTCAATTGTTCAAGCAATCTCAGATATAAGCGTATCCACCAACCGTCTGCTCGCCGTATTTCCATTCCATTTCCATATTTTTCTTTAAGAAACATTCAACAATTTCCAATGGTTCGACCACGAATATTACGAAAGATGATCCTCGAGTCGGCCTCTAAATGAGTTGTCACGCAACGCGCATTTAAATGGGTTTACAAAAGTCACCACTCACGTCGCTGGCGGACAAATTGATCCGAGTTTCACTGGGACATAAGGTATAACTAGGGGTGTTAACCGAAATTTATGTACATGATGATTGTGATCTATCAAATTCGTAGCTTTTCGATACTGTTCCTCGGAATTAAAAACACTATCCTGCAAAATATTGGAAAAAATGGATCGCGTTGCATTCATCACCGCGCCGCGGACATTTTTGGAAACCGATTAAAATGCGACTGAAGTGGCAACAGGAATAAGCCTTCTATGTGATGGAATTGGGCCTCCTCTATGCAGTACCCTTGGGTTCGATGCTAGTCTCGCAGGTTACAAAAGATGGATGCACCAGTTGAAGGCCTTCATCCCATACCGAAGCCATTTTCAGAGACTACCCGGTCCCTGCTTGAATGCTGTGTGGATAACAAATCAAGCGCAGCATTAGGTCCGTCGGATGGGATGTCAAGCCATGGTCCCCTTGGCGCCTTTCGTTAAGAGCAGACTGTTGCCGTCGCCGGGTACCCAAGGGGACTGCATAGAGGAGGCCCAATTCCATCCCACAGAAAGCTGATTTACGATATGTTGCCACTACGGCCGTATTTTAATCGGTTTAAAAAAATGCCCGATGCAATGCGATCGATTTTTTCCATTATTACGTTTTTTATTGCGAGGAATAGCATTGGAAAGTTAAGAATTTGATATATATTACATCATCATACACATAAATTTCGGTAAATACCCCCAAATTATGCCTAATTTCCCCGTAAAACTCGGATTACTTTGTCCGTCAGCGACGGGAGTGGCGGCTTCTGTAAACCCATTTAAATGGGTGGCAAAAGGTGACAACCGATTTTGAAGTAGAATCGAGAATCTTCTCTTTTGATATTCGTGACCATACTATGAAGGGGTTAGCACTAATGGTGTTTTAAAAAATCCCCGCGGAGTCCTTTTCTGGCTGCATTGTTACATTTAGTCTCAACTGGAGGAATATTTCGTTCCTTCATTTCCCTCCTCTCCGCAGCTCGCTCCGGCTAACCCTCAATTCCACCCTTCATCGTCCTGCGACCTCTCTTTTATCCCCGTTATCTCTTTCATCCCTCTCCAGATCGCATCCTCACTCGTTCGATTCTGAAACATACTTCACCGCTCTCCCTCCGGTCCCTTATCTCTCGAAAACCCTATTCCCTTTTCTACCACCCACGAGCTGCGCGCTTAGTGGGGCCACCAAATAATTTATGCAACCCGAAAAGTTTGCCATTATCATTATTAATTTAGCATGTTAAAAATAAAATGTGCAGAAAGAGAGATTTTTGCTAAAACATAAAATAAGTACCTACCCTTACTTGCATGATTTTTAATTTTGGGTTATCAGTATTATTTAATAAATGGCTCTATCATAAAAATGTGTTTTTTCCCTCTAAATATTTGGACCTGGGAGTCAGTTGAAGATTACGAGATCTTATTATGAAAACTTGCATATATTTTGTTGGCTACAATATAAATACCGCACTGCCAGCTACGAAAGTTAAGTTTCATGGATATAGATAGGCTTTTCCAAGACTTAGTGTTCAATTTGCCTTAAATATCTGAACCGTATACAGCCTTTTGTTTAAAATGCGTTAGCTAGTGTCAGCTCTTTTCAACATATATCTTTAAACATAAAATTTGTATCTCCCGTAAAAAGCCTATTAAATTACTACCTAAGTTACTTACTTCTATTTTTATACACCAAGTTGCAAATTCTACTGATTATATGTATAAGGCATCCGCATTAAAAATAAGGCTATTTTCGGAGGAATTTCAGGCACCTAACTTAAAAATAATATTCAATGCAGAGGGGGTAGCAAACGAGTGTACAAAAAAGGTATTTGGGTTTTCCATCAGGGCACTGGAAAGGTGCCTACGAGTGATGAACTAATCATATTTGCAATTTAGTTATTTATAATTTCCATTTTGAGCATAGGGCAAGTAATCAATCTACCAAGAGTCAAAAATGCGGATAGAGAAAATAGCGTACCGACTCAAATTTTCATTTTTAATGCTCAATGCTAAAGAAATGAACGTAGGATAGCGAGTCTATTTATTACAATAAACAAAGTAATATTTGCTAAATCGTGGTCCAACTTTCTTCATGATTGCCAACACCTTATTACCATTCAGTTGAAAATTCGATGCATCTCCATTTCATTTCAATACTAGCTCAAGAAATCGCAGAGTACTACAAAACATTTCCCCAGACACGTTAAAACGCTAAAATTTTGGCGAGAGCGTTTTTACCTAGCCCTTCAATTTCAAATAGTTTCTCTGGCTTTATCAGCAAACGAAACTAGGACGGAAAACTTTCAAGATTCCAGCCTTCAATGCTTAACAACAAACATATCGAGCTGAAATACCCCAGTGGGTTTGTGTAAACTACCCATACACCAATTACAGAGATTCGAAACCTTTGATTTCGAACTCCATCGACAGAACTTCCGACTCGTAGTCAGCCAGAAATGGCTATCTATGGCTTCTGTTTTCACCACAGCCTCCACGCACGAGAGATATTTTTGGGCGTATTGTTTTTTTTTAACTCAGGGTAAGAGGGAAAAAGAGCACGCATGAATAAACAAGGCAACAGAGAGAAATGCTCCAGAAACAACAATAGAACCTCGGTTGTTGAGAAATCGGCTAGGGAATGGGAAAAAGCAGAGAAAAAGCGTATCCCTCGATAAAGCGGAAAAATAAAACATGGTTTTTGTACGCTTCGAGACTAAAAATACCTAGGGGTTTGAAAAAAATCTAATTGAGAATATGTAATTGAGAACAATGATAGACATTTTACCCAAGTTTCCTATCATAACTTAGAAATAACGAAGTTTGAAACGGTTAGCGATGACTTTTCAGGGAAAAAAAATATGAAAAAAATACATCTAAAGATAAGCAAACTACAGAGATACAAAGTAGCTGCAATGACAGCAAAATCTTTGATACTTACTACCATGGGAGATCATCGATAGGCATTAGCTATGATGTTCAATCATGCGTCCGAATATTTCAGACGCTTATCGATTAATTTCCTAAACTGCTATCCAATAGTGTTTATAATTTTAATTCTATAATTTAATAATATAACTCTATTGTAATATTTATTTGCAATTTACATTGCAATAAACAATAGCCAAACCTTCAAAGAAAAGGGTGTCGCAGAAAAAATAACCAAGTTACGAGTTTCCAATCTGAATGAGACTCCAAAGCCCTGTAGTGCTCCAAAAATAGGTCAAGATACTGTAAACTGCTTACTTCAGACTAATAAAGAGCCAGGGACTATCAATGGAAAGCGCTAACCTCACAAGAAAAATTTCCATTACAAAACACGTCTCCTTTGAAGAGATGGAGTATTGGAAACAGGAGGATAGATCCAGAAGAAGAAAGGGCCTACGTGATAAATTGCGATAACCCTAAAAAATTCCAATACTTTTACAGGTTTGCGTCATAATTTGCATCGTAGAGAATTTCCCATGCATAAATGCATGCTAAGAGTACCTACATCGTAGATCGCAAAAATTCTATTTTTTTACCTTTTCTCTTACAGCATCACAAAGGAGCACTTTCCAAAGAGGGTACACTTCCAAAGACACTCACCTGAAAAAAAAGAAAGAAGCAAATTAATATCTTTGCTGATAGGCGGTTTATAAACTCAGTTTCACGATCCCTTAGTTTCAACATCGTACTTAGTAAATGCATTTATTTGAAGCCGAAGTTCTATTGCTATAAAGTAGATGTGAAATATCAAAATTAACCACCATTAAAGGCAAATGAAAGAATAACTTGGTCTGGTTCACTAATGTATTTGAAAAAGCACTATTTGTTGAAGTCTTTTTTTTTCAAATATATTAGTGATTCTACAATTTTCAATAATGGATAGGTTTCAGACAGCTAAGACTGATGTTATTAGTCATAAAATCAAAAGCATTGGAGATTTTTTTATCGTACATCGTATTTAATCGTATTAAAATTTAGCCATCTTCATAAAAAATACAAGAATAGTGCTAGAATTAGGCACGAATGATACATTTCAACGAAAATTCAAATAAGCATGCAAGAAGTTTTTTGCTCTCGGCCATCCATATTCTGCTACAGAGTATCTTTGATAAATAAATAAATACTGTACATATTTCGATGACATGTCACTCCATCTTGCAGCATTTTCATGTGAAGAAACCTAATGAACTTAAGTGCACTTCAGTATGTGCAGGCCAGTAGTGAAATGTGCCGGCTTAATACAAAATACACCAAATTTATTCTAGGAATACTCCAAATCTATAACCAAAACGTGAAAGCTGTAATTATCGTAAAACTAAACAACTCCCATAACTCTCCTCGACTCTTCCGATTGCGAACGATTACTTCATATACAGCAAAATCCCTCAAGTCAGAGTTGAGACCCCTTTATTGCAGCGTAAACAAATCCATTCGATAAAGCCGTTCAAAGCCCTTCAACAACGCTCTAGTAATCCGCTATCCAATGTATCCGCTAAGCACCGGGCATACGAGCGGGGTGGTCAACGGACAAACGATAGAACAGTCAATACAAGGACGTGAGAATCACCTCATTGGATCAACACACCTACGTATATAGCGATGTCATTCGCGCCAATGTTGGCGACGGCTTTTCCAGGGATGATCGCAAAACCTGACGCGCGTATCAAAGACTAAAAATGCCTCCCCAAATTCCGGGCCTGGAAACGTCGATATTCACCTGCGTGCGTTTTTTCCATACTTGTATCTTTAAAAGATTACACGAATGGGAAATCATACACACTGCTCTGGTTTTGACATAGGTATGACACAGCTCATGCTTAGGTCTATCAAATGTTTTAAAAGTTAATCTGCAACACTGGTTATTTAATGAGGGACCATGAATTTGAAAATCGCGGATTCTCAAGCTGTTATGCATTGAATTACTCAGGGTTCTATGACATTCCCGCCGTTATAATAATATCAATCAACCCTGAATAGGAGAAGTTTTTGGTGTTTTTTTGTAGCATAACTTCATGATAAACAAATTAAAATAAATTAGATAGTTTTCAACATCCGAGGAGAATTAAGTAGAGAACTGCGTCAAACCAATAATTAGGCCGTTATACGCGGTCATATCATGCAATTGAAATCATTCACGATGCCATCATTCACGGGATCATGCGAGCAAAAATAGAGCATGTTCTAATTTTCAATGAATGATGATCATGCGCAAGACGGTAAATTAGCGTTGTACACGGCGAATGATTTCAATCGCATGATCATTCGTATTACCACTCACCGTGTATAACGACACCGGTTTTAGCATTGTTAACCAGTGATAAGGATCATAATTTTAAACATTTACTTCCAACTTCCCCGTAAACAGCACATAGAGGCATTTAGAATGGAGAATTAGCAAAGCACGACACAAACATCCATTCCCTGGGTATGAACCACCTACCCAGGCGGGATTCGAACCCGCGACCTAAGGTTTGGCATGCGAGGACTTTACCCCATCGCCACCGAGGCCGGAAAAATTATAACACGGGCGAAGGCATTTAAAACCGACTCTCCATATCCGAAAAAATTAGCCCACACCGGGACTCGAACTCGGGACGCACGCAGCAATAGTCTGGGCGAGCGCTTTAGACCCCTACACCACCGTATTAGTTATTTTTATAGGAGATACACTCACTCTATTAGACAATTAGATTTTTTTCCTTGTCTTGACCTCTATTTTTTAATGATCATAAATATCTTGGAGTTTAGGTCAAAATGATGCAAAAAGTTCATGGCAACGCTTCAATTTATTTATAAACCATCTTCAGGGCTTTAAATCAAAAACGAGTGAACAATACTGATACGTAAACAAACTTAAAGGTTACAAACAATATTTCTCACAATCATATAATAAAAAAGGAAGACACAAGAATTTTAATATGCCCTACTTTTGCACAGGGATGTTTATTGATAGTAACTAAGTTATTACCTAACTTAATTACCATCAATTAATTAAATAGAAAACACTCTATTAGTGGATATACTTTGTTATATTTATAATAATGAAAAAATACAATCCATCAGCATTTCCCCGCTGGGCAGAAAACATATTCTCTTCCCTCAAATCATATCCCTTCCCTTTATTTTCATCTCCTCTCTGCATCACAACGTCATCCCCACACAAACACAAGCAACCCTTTCCCCCGTTTCCCTCAACCCTAGTCCCTTGTTCCCGCTCGATAGCTCGCAGACTTCTACGACGGAAAGGGGCGAGGCTAGATTAACGCGCGCGGGATCTTTATGGAAAGGAAGTATCGCGTGCGGAGGAGCGAAAATATGATCGCTGGTAGAAAATATAAAAACACCAAAGGATGCCTTGTAACTAATAATATATTGCTCTTTCCCAGCGTACGATGCCGGTGAAGTCTCCTCGGGTTTTCCACCGGGTGAGTTCATTGTAGTCCGACGTTTTGATGACTGCCTTCTGTCATCGTCTTCGTGCTCAGAAGACGATGGCAGAGGTATCCATCGAATCGTCGGCCTACAATGGACTCACCCGGTGGAAAACCCGTAAAGATTTTACCAGCATGCCTTGTAACAATATAGCATTGCGGAAGTTTGCCAAAGTTGTGGTTCAAACCTTGATCATGGGAACTGTAGATGCGTTGCTTTAGGGCAAAATATTGGTCCCAAAATGAAAGCTTTCCATGAGAAGTCATGAGGAGTCTGCATTAGAACTAAGTCGTCTTACGTTTCATGCTAAAAACAATGTTATAAATTGGTTAAAAACTGCTAGCTAAATTTTATCTAAAAACCATGTCATGAAACGGCTTCCCTGGTGTAAATCTGAACTGGGTGAAATCAATGATCTCGGTTGGCGTTGTCAACAACTGCCTCAGGATATGTATCAAGGAGAGTATCTTTGTGCACACATATTTGGAGGTTTGAACTCCCTCCCTCTCCCAACCAGTAAGTTTTGTATGATCTTAGGTTTTCCCTGCGTATCAGTTGCAGAAAAGTTTCTCGGGTTTTCCACCGGTTGATGTCGTCCATGTCTCCCGACGTTTCGATCCGCGACTTGCTGATCATCCTCAGGGGATCTTCCGAAGGATCTTCCAAATGATCTTCGAAATGATCATCGGAAGATCCAATGAGGATGATCAGCAAGTCGCGGATCGAAACGCTGGGAGACATGGACGACGTCAACCGGTGGAAAACCCGAGAAACTTTTCTGCAACCAGTAAGTTGGTTAAAATTGGTTAGTTTTGAGTTCATGTTTTCTTTTCCGTGGTCATCTCGCATCGCAAGGAAAATTCTTTCAAATTCAAACTTCTAGCTCATAAATTCGCTTATATTAGGGGAAGAAATCGCTCAAAATATATTAAGCATCAACGAACCACTCGAGGGACATAAGCAAGGCCGGGGAGTAGCGTAAAAGTGGCGACCCGTCAGCATGAGTTCTTGACGTAATCAACTTACCTTAAAAAATGTGGAGACTGCTGACATTTCTTTGTCAATGTCTCGAACGGATGGATAAGCGGAAAAACTTGGGCCTCTCAATTATTCAAATTCCATCACAATCTAGAGTAAATTAAATAAGGGAACGAGTCCAGTGTGAACCCGTGACACGGTGTAGGCGAGAGGCAAATGCAAGGCAACGGGTCAAATCAATACCGGACACTTCAATGACCCCTATTCCAGCTGGAAACGCAGTTATGCTCATCTGAATCAGGCGCAGTGGTCTCCCGTATGTTCCTCCGCTCCCATCTAGGCCGATGAAAGCGAACTAAACACTCCTCTCAATCAACATATTTTTATGGTAAAATATTTTAAGATTTCATTTTGAAATGACTAACGCCATTCTTCTTCATTTCCTTGAACAAAGAGTGACAAACCCCTACCCCCAAAAGAAAAGTTCATCCTAGCCATTGACAAAAGTAAAATGACATAATCCGTTCGTTGGTTTTGTGGGGTTAACTTAAACATGAATCCCGCAATAATTTTTTCCGTCCCTCAGAATGATAACTTAAGCGATAGGTTTTCAAATACCAAAAGGGTGATCAATCGACGCATTATATTCTGACTCTCACGGTCATTCCCAACAATGGGTTAGCCAGGAATTTCGTTCCGGGGGGTGTCTAAAACCAGGGTGGAAAATTAAAAAAAAAGGTTACTAAGAAGAGGGTTTTAAACTAATTTTAGCACTTTTCATTGTTCAAAAAACTTCATTTGACAAAGAAATCCTTCGTAAATTCATGATTTTTCAATATTTTATCTTTTATGAAGGAAAAGAATTCTGTTTTTATATTTCGGGGGGAGGGTCGGACCCCCGCTACGCCACTGATTCCCACCGTCCCTTTTTTCTATCGCTTATTCCGTCACTTTCCGCATTACGACTGTCATCATCATCATCATTAGTCAACAATCCTATGATTGGTGACCCTGGATATTGCAAGATGATAGCTTAGCTATAAAATAAGTGAAAAGGAACAAAAAAAGGAAATATACTCCCAGTCAAGCGGGAGTGGTGGGAGGTTCGAATAAAGGGGTCACCATTTAAGAGTTTTACCCTGGGAACTTGAGGCGTATCGTAGCAATTTAAATAGTTGCCAGCAATAAGGTGGTGGTGCCCAACACGACTTGGCAGACAAACGGCTAAGGCTTCGTCCCGAAAACAGAAACAACGCGCTTTTTTATGGAGTGCAAAGAGAGAATAACAAATGAAGGAGAGCGGCGTGTAAGTTGGAGGATACTTCCACGAGAAGGAAAGAGGGGCGGAGGGAGTTTAATGAAGCCGAATAAAATAGCAGAGCTGGAAACACATGGAAAGTGCGAGAATTTCCGCGACTAAATATTTCATGCTGTCTTATTCCCTCGCACTGCCAGAGAAAATTTAGTTTTTGGAGAAAACATGGTTGAGCTAATCACACTTATTACGACTTCACAGGGGTTTACCGACTGCACTGCACATGAGCTCGCTGACTTCCCACAAATAAGACCCTTCCAAATAAACACAATTTAAGCCCAGGGATGCACGAAATTATCGGTGATTGTGCAAGTGTGGCCAAACATTTTCATTGGACATAAAAAGATTAACAAAAGGATTAGAAATTTTATTATTTAACATTTTTCTTGCTTTTCTTTCGCGGCTTTCGTTAATAGCGGTGGTAAATCACAAAAACCTTGGCGATAATATAATTGAATGATTAATAATCATTCATATACACGAAATAAATTAGATAAAAACTAATAGTGTGTGCTCGGATAAAAGAAGAATCAATAGAAAACCAGCCCTGATTTGACAGTATTCTTCAAAGGCTCCTTTGATGGCAATTCAACTAAAAAACTATACTTTCCTCTTTAAAAAATATTCTATTCACAAATTGCGGATTGACATTAAATTTTTATTTGTAAGTTCACCTCACACGCTTTATTATCCTCATTTTTTAAATTTTCAGGCTTAAGAAAACTACTCCGATCTCGGTAAAATATTCCTTTTTAAATCCAAGGAGTAAAGTAATAAAAAAGGAAAATGTTTAGAGCCATAATGAGATTTCAAACAGCTTTGCGAAAGATAGACATAGGTCACAATTGTCAGTATTAATATTAATGCATTCTAAGCATAAATAAATTCTACTGATAAAACGATATCTAACATCCAATCCAATGCCTCAATATTAGGAGTTACAGAAAACGTTGCCCTCGGGTCAAACTTTTAGTTTTAGAGTACAACTCGTATTTTGGACTGAAAAGGAAACCTTTCCAAAATATAGGAACCAAACCACTAAACAAATCTAATATGTAAAAAAATAAAATTGTTGACTTGCGACACCAACGTTGGCTTTAGACAGATGTAATATCTCAGCAAGGCATCGAGGAAAGGTTTACGGGTTACCAGTCATTCAATTATGTGCTAATCTTAATAATTTTTTCAATGATAGACACTTTTCAAAATATTTTGTGGAAGTAACAGAGTGTCTGTTATTGAAAATATGAAGCCCTTCCACCACGTACAAGCTTCAAGTTTCGATTAAATTTTAATAATATTTTTCAGCCGGACCAATATCTCCATTTCAGTACTTTTAGCAACCAACTTAGGAAAACCAGCAAAAATACTCAGGTACTGTAAATTATTACACCTGAACTTCACGTCTTCAGAAGTTGTTTTACTTCAACACCTTATAATTTGCCCATATCTTAGTGGTGCTAATATTTTTATGTGCGGAATATGGATTGAAAATATTAACTTTTATAATCCAACTCGAGTGATGAAAATGTGAATCCTCTTGAATCAATTAGGAATCTACAGAAAATAGAAAATCAAATTCATTCTAAGCTCGTTGTTAAACAAAACCAGGTCTATTCCACAAAGTCTTATTTTTGAATACTAAGTACTACTTTTATTCAGGGAATTATTATAATTATCTACTTATACTCTGGAATTCTTATTTTGTATACTACTACTACTATTCTACTACTTTGAATAGTACTGGGTTTTGTTTCACCATGAACATTTCAGTATTCCACCAAGTAACGCCCAAATCAGTTGATTTTATTTACATTCTAAGCTTATTCACTTCCGAGACCAAACTTGGTAATAGACAAGATCGCAACGTGGCTATGAGGACAGATATTGTTTATAAAAACAGCCATACTGCCATAAATTCCCCGATCGACATGATTCCGCAAGTTTCGTAAGGGATAAGGTACAACTATAATTGTATGCATATCCGTAACTGGTTCGAGAAACATAATCGTAATCAATTGAGCATCTAAAATGATTTCACTACTCTTAACATTCCCGATGCAGTCACGAGACGTGCCACGCCTTCTTACTCCCAACACCGTCATCTCGAAGGCCGTCTTCTGAAACTTATACATATATAAAAACATTTCCACCCGTGGATAGGACGCAGTTAAGGACATTGGGACTGATAGATAATGGAATCCACAGCGTACGGATGACACACATGCGATCCGACGAGCAATTGAGACATATGGATCGCCTAGCCCGGATGCGGGCGGAAGCGGTGAAGTAGAAGACGAACGACGACCGTCGCGTTGTGGAGACAATGGGACCTTGGGAAAGGGTCGGAGTCAGCAGACGAAAAGTTGATGGGATTAGAGTTAGAGAGAACCTAAATCTACGGACTGCTAAAATGAAATAGGTTTGAACTACAAATCTACATCTACATCTCCATTATACCCTCCGAGCCACCTCTAGGGTGTTTGGCAGGGGGTGATCAATCTCCGACTCCCACATGCACACCATACGGTCCAAAAAACGTCACACATACTAATTAATTATACTAACGCATGTTGTTAGAAATAATAATAAAATTCAGAAACATGTATTAAGTTATAAATAAGTTAGTAGGCTACACTACAGGCCATCTAATCTATTTGTGAGTTCCAACGCTGCCGTTGTAATGCCTTATTGATCGTGGAAAAAAAAGGATATTCTGAATCTGTATGTTCTACAGTCTCTCTCTTATTTTATTTATATGATCTGATCTTCCGTAGTATGTTGGCGTTCGTCATATATGGCTAACTTCGTTAGAAAAGACACTGTTTGTAAATTTATCTAAAATATTTAGTCCATTTTTCAATCAACGGTCTGACAGAGATTCTCATCCGAGTTTATGTAAGAGTTACACTAACAAAACTATCGTGAGACAAATAAAACAAGACGAACAGTTCTCAACCTATTTTAATTAATACATGTGATGAAATCATACGATATAGGTAAGAATCATTATGTTTTCATTCACCAATTCTCTTCATAAATTTTCGTAATTATATTTTTGCAACATCAGGACTTGATAACTTTTATTAAATTAAACGAAAGAAATACTGGGTATGTTAAAATAGTAAAACAAATCCCTAATCAGTAGTAAATGTCAATCATATTAATGACTTTAAATTCGGTAGTTTTTTATCGATTAACAAGCACGGGCTCAAATGCATGAAAACATAGCCCACAGCAATGGTTCATTTTAAAAACCACTTCTGTCAAACAAAGAAAATGTTATTTTTGCCTTGCCTACGCAATTATTCAGAAAATTATAATCGTAGAGGCAAGTTGGGAGAAAGTTAGAAATTTCGTTTATTCAATCACTTAATTGGGAAATTTGCATCCCCCGATCTCAATTTGAAGTACTCGTAATTCTAAAAAGTGAATAAAAAGCCTCTTCTCGACCACTATGTTTTCTTCCATGGCGTTTTTGTAGAGAAAGCCAGCATTAACAAGCATATCCCCAAAAGCACAAAATACTGCGGGGGAAGAAGATGTTTGGGCATTCAAAGTGATAGAACAGCTGATTATAATTATCACTAGATTAGGATTTGAATCTCGGTTAAGACAAACAAATTTTCCCCAGTGGAATTTTTCTACCATTAAGTGCGATTATGGATGACTTCATAGAGGAACGCCTCTGGCTAGTCTGCGGTTAATCCTTGAATACGGAAGTAATACTACAGACAACCGTCCAACCGTTTCCAACCTCGCGGGGTGACACGGCGCTATTTGTCCCTATGACGTGTCAGGACAGGCGCAGGAATGACCCAAGGGTGGAGTCATGGGGGCATCGAAAAAATATCAAGCTACGGCATGGAGAATCGACAACATCATCGTCGTCGCTGGTCAACAATCCTAAGACGGGTCTGATGCAGCTCTCAAGTTTATTTGGGGTGACCGTGGATCAGCATTCGAAGTGGGATAAACACATTGACCGAATTTCAAGGGAACTTAAATTTATATGGACGAAGTTTTACTTCCTTCGAAATAAAAGTCCACGATATTTCATTTTTTCAAACTATTTACTATGCGTAAATGCAGTCAAAATTAAACTACAGGATAATCTTCAGGGGAAATTCCAATAAATATTCGCTGAATCCGATGCTGATTCTTCAAAAAGCAATAGTGAGAATGATTTCTAGAAATTTTCAATTTGAACCATCCTTGATAATCTAAAAACATCTACGTATTGCTTCTCTTTCACATCCTTCATTACTTGTTTCACAAATTTTGTTTGCGATCTTCCTTTTACGGTCTTGTCATTTACTTGTCCAAAAACAATGTCATTTGCGCCATGAGGGAAGTGTATAAGAGAAATGGTGGAGGGAAACCCGGCGTCGGCGTTAGTCTGCTCTTAACGAAAGGCGCCAAGAGGACCACGGCTTAACGTCCCATCCGACGGACGGAGTTTTGTGCTTAAAATGACCTCCACACGACACTCTAGCAGGAATCGGGCGTTCTCTGAAAATTCTCCGCCTCCGTCGGGATTTTAACCCGATTCCATGGGGTTGGAAAACAGCGCTCTAGCCACCAACCCTAACCCTTTTACTTCAACTCGGTCGATCCATTTGATCCTCATCACTCTTCCGCAGCACCACATGGAGAATCGAGCGGGCGAGAAAAAGAGGAAGACCAATGCGGTCTCGTAAAAGAGGGGCCACGCCCCCCTGAACGGAGCTGTAATTGAGCGGTGAGTTTAAGGAGGGCGAGGAGAAAGAAGGAGTGAGCAAGCAACAAGGATGGGGGGGCCCAACCCACTTTTTTAAATTTATTTTTTCCACTCGCCGCCGGCCCCGTTTCCCACGAAATCCCTCCCGCGAAGAAAAGAAGCAAGGGTAAAGAAAGACTGAAGGAGTGTAGACTAAGGAAATAAAGAGACGTCCACCCCCCACTACGACCACCCGACGGGGAAATTAATCCCCGCGGCTCGTATAGAGAGTCACCACGGGCGAGGACGCCGTCGCCGCCGCCAGTCGGGGTAAACGGCCGCCCCCGATGCGAAAATTGCAGACTGGGCGGTTTTTAAAACAGGAACGAGGAGTGGGGAGATCGTGAGAGGGAAGACTAAATGGACCGAGGAAATAGGCGGGTATACGTCGAATGCGTAAAAGTTGAATGAGCGCAGAGAAAGCGAAAAATGTAAAGAAAGAAATACCAAAGGGAATGCATAGAGCCAGATCCATCCTATAGAAGGTTGATTTCTGTTGCCACTTCGGTCGTAATTAAAAAAATGTCCGTGGCGCGGTGATAAGTTCAACGCGATCCACTCTATTCTAATATTTTGCAGTAAAATGTTTACAATTGTGAGGAATAGCATTGAAGAGTGGTGAATTGGATAAATAACATAATCAAAAATGTAAATTTTGGCTGATAGCCCTTGTTATACCTTGTTTCCCCGTGAAACTCGGATTAATTTGTCCATCAGCGACGAGAGTGGCGATTTTTGTAAATCCATTAAAATGCGCGGTGGGTAACAACTCATTTAGAAGCCGACTTGAGGATCTTTTACAGTAATTCGTGAGAAATACAGTAAAACCTCTCAGTTACGGGATAATCTGCTTGAGAATTGCCAATAAAAATTTGCTGAATCCGATGATGATACTTAAAAAACCAATAGTAAGACTCATCTCTAGAAAATTTCAATTTGAACCATACTTGATAATATTAATTTACATATCTACGTACTATTTCTTCTCTTTCACATCCTTCATTTCTTGTTTCAGATATTTTATTTGCGATATTCCTTTTACGTTCTTGCCATTTACTTGTCCAACAACGATGCCATTTGCGCCATGAGGGAAGTGTATAAAAGGAAGTGTGGAGAGAAACCCGGCGTCGGTATTAGTCTGCTCTTAACGAAAGGCGCCAGGGGTACCTCGGCTTAACGTCCCATCCGATGGACGGAGTTTTGTGCTTAAAATAACCTCCACACGACACTCTAGGAGGAATCGGATACTTAACAGTCCACGGAAATGTGCCCGTAATTGAGAGGTGACCATCATTTAAATTATACCGGGACTAGCCACTGTGATAACTTATATGGGAGTCACCCGCAATGCACAATCGTGCGAAATATCCACAGATAAAAAATTCATCCGCCTTGACTGGGATCCGAACTCGGATCACCCGATTTCCGGTCGAGTGCTTTAGCCAGTTAAGCTACCTGTGGTTATCCCGGTCAGGGCGGATGGTTTTTTCTCCGTGGATCTTTCGCACAGGTGACCATAAGTTGTAGGAAACCTGAAGAAAACCTCTAAATATTACCACGCTAGTATTACAGTTTGCATTTACATAATATCCCGCAAACCGCCTGAATAGGCGTGTGGCAGGAGGTGTTCGGACACTAGCAGTCTACTCAGTAAAAGTAAAAGCTCAAAAAAATTACGACTACCATTTATGAAAGTCTTTTATGGTTCGGGGGAAAAACGAATTCTCATCCCTATACGTTCGGCAAAATATCTCTCTAAATTTATCGCTTCTGTCGGACCTGGGAGCATAGTGGGGATCCAAGATGGTGTTCTCTGTGTCACTCCTAATATATCTATTCTAAATTGTTCAAGCAATCAAAGCCTAGCGCGCAGCCTCCGAATCTCCAGCGGCTCCCAACCTACTTCGCTTAACATTTGGCCAACGATGACTTTGTAGGAATTACAGCCAGGTGAATGAAATCCTTTTATTAACTCTCAATTTTTGATAGATCGATCAGAAAACCCATGTTTATTAATATGTGCGTAAAAGAGTAAAATTGTTCCTAAAAAGTATCTGCGTTAGTAAGTGAGAGAGTACGTATATGTATAAGAGGATCTATCCTGATACAAATGCATATCTTTCTGCCGGGGTAGTGCCCTTAAGTGAAAGGTGTCCGCGATCAGAGGTTTCACTGTAGTTTCATCCTGGACAGTAACATAAGATTTGCGCGCACAAAAGAATAACCGCGGAGAGTTTTTTTTTCCTTTTATTTACTCAATTTGATATCTTATTCCACAAGCTTAGGGTGGCTCTTCCTCCGATTCTAAAAAGTGATGAAATTTGTCGTAGTTTCTTCTCTTAGCGCCGCAGACCGATATATTGGCATTGAGGTATTTATGCAGCCACAAAATCTTGAATAAAAAATCATGCAATGGAAAATTTTATAATTAGAGTAAAATAAAAAAACATCATGTTCACATACAAAAAATGACAAAACAGATTTTTTCACGAAGATTTTACATGTAATTTAATTACATTTGGGATTTCAGACCAGTGCTACTCCAAGTAGGTGATACTGATAGGTTTAATAGAGTGTTATTTCATTTCTTATTAAGTGCGAAACTAAGTTCTCGCTTTTTGAAAATAGATGGCTCTAGCAGTGAATGCTGGTCGATTTCGACGTATCGGAAACGTCATGAACCTAGCATAGAACAAACAAACAAACAGCTCAGTTTTGTGGAGAATTATTTTCCAACCGAATACGCATGCCGGTCAAACCAATTTATCTTACCTCAGTCAAATTTACTCTCTTGGTGGGTTATGAAAATAAAATGTAAGCAGCTTGCTATTCCGCGGTGATAAAAGTAGAATATTTTGTATTTAAGTAATCAATAATTCTTAGAAAGATGAAAAACATAGGGAATCTGCAGGTTAAAAATTAATTAGTCCATATCATGGACCAATTAATGATCCAATAACAAGATAAATCATCAAAAACATTCACCTTGACCGGGTTTCGAACCCCGTTTCCACTAATCCCCTTTGTGGGAATTTGAAGAATTTACTGGGCAAGACAAGATGTCGGATAGATACAAGGCATCTATACATATTGCCCTATATATTCCACAATTCGAATCCCGGTCAAGGCGAATAACTTTGCTAATGTGGAATTCAGCAAATTTGAGCATTGCGGATGATTAGAATCAGTCAAGAGAAACCTTTTTGACGTAATTTAAAATTTAAGCTATAACGACATCATTTCTTCCGTTAAAAGAGCAGCGTGATCTACTCTCTGCACAATGGCGACAGCCGAAACCATTACAACATACTACCAACAATGATGTGTATCACCCGGTAGCATGGGTATTTGTAAATTAAGGGGAAAAAATACAACTCGTGGCTCGGCTAGACGGAACCTGATCAACGGGTACAAGTCGAGAAACGCCCTCGAGGAATTCAAGAAAATGTGGGTACAAAAAATAAAGCAAGTGATGAAACTCACGGGGGTAAAATAATGCATAAAGGAAATAGCGGCATTAGACGACAAAAAAAATGAAATGGGGCCGCGATAATTTTGAAAAATATGCAGCGGAAAACGTAACGAATTACGGTGTCTCCATTCTCCTCGTGGAAAACATCTAGGGGCGCAGACGCGGCAAAAGGAGACGATTTCCTGGAAGAAAGAAAAGTACGTCGAGCTCAGCCTCGATTCGGAAGTAGTCTCTTTGCACTAGAAATAGAGGAATAAAATAATTAAAAGACGAAAAGGGAGCATCGACCTCCCACGCTAGATCCTCTTAAGGATTTGCGCGCACAAAAGAATAACCGCGGAGTGTTTTTTATCATTTTATTTACTCAATATGACATCTTATTCTACAAGCTTAGGGTGGCTCTTCCACCGATTCTAAAAAGTGATGAAATTTGTCGTGGTTTCTTTCAGGAAATAAAACATTTCCCCATTCAATATCTAATTACTGTTCCGTTTATGAAAAAATCGATTCATTTCGCCGAGTTTCACCAATATTGTAGTAACGAACTTCCCGATATGAGACAGTGGGGCGATAGTATCGGATTCAAGAAAATAAATGACAGCAAAATCGTGGCAAAAATATGTTTCCTGCATCTAAAGACTGTTTCCGTCTCTGACTCTACGCCTAAGTCTCGATATAACTTAATCAAAACGTGAGGGTACTTATTATTAGAAAAAAATACGAAGCCAATGCATGTATTAGATAGAAAACTCGGGAAAAGATTTACATTAATCTTGTAATATTTACTAGCAAGGCTGAAGCTTTGCGCTTTCTGCAACTGTATGTTATTAGGAGATAAATTTCTTGGCAATAAGGATAAATGAATGACTACTACGTTAAAAAAATTAGGATATACGTGGAAATTAAGAGTAGGATAATATAACGCAATTTTTTAACATCGTGTGCCAAGAAGCAATAGAACTAACAATTGCGTGCTGATATTAAGAGCCACGCGTTTTTTAAACAGTTCGTTTTAGAGGCGGTCTTAAATTTTAAAAGCTTCCGAAATCAATCCACGTCCCACTATATCAATCTTCATCCAAGTCAGCAGCGAAGGCTCTATTCCTGACGTGGATGGAAGGCCTGAGAGCAAAGGGTTGTACGAGAGGAGGAGGAACGGGTCGGAACTAGAGTTATCAGGTCAAGAGGGCATTCGGACGGACAATATGAGGAGTATGAAGGGAGGATTAGGGGCGATATGAGAGACGTCAATGCACTGCGCGCTTAAGCCAAAAAGAGGGTTTCGACCAACTCCTATGGCACACAGCGCGGATCTCTTAGGGCGTTCAGCCTACTCACAACCACCGGTGCGGATATCGTATATTTTCACGAAGGGTTTTTAGAGTGTCCAGCCAATCAAAGCAGAAAAATACGTGCATAATTTCGAGTTTTCCAGGGAAATTTCAAAGCATTCCAGGTTAATCTTACGTGATTACTGCGATAAAATAGAATTTTCAATCACCCAAAATTATTTTAATACTATTAAATGATATTATATTTATGTATTATTTTACGCTACGCATTTACTGACCCAGTAGTACAAATTTAACACTTAATTTATGAATGTTTCACTTGACACCTCAACACATTCCTCATAATTAAAAGAGTTAAATCGATAATGTTGAGATGTGACTCACGACTCACAAATAATGCAAAAAGAAAATTGCGACATTAGACGACAATAAATGAAATGCGTTTTCAAGTAGCGCTATTTAAAATGTAATCAATACATCGTAAAGAATACACGTACATAAATGAAATAGACCAGAAAATGGGCGTTGAACTGGAAACATTTTATGTGAAATGAATTTAGAATAAAATATTTCGAAATTCCAGGATGAAGCAAAAATTCATGAATATGTAATTCATGCATAACTCCAGGGACTGCAAATTCACGCATTATTCTCAATTCTCACCGTTTTTTCCAGCCGCTGTACACCATGGGTTTAAAATATCAAGGAAAGCTGCGCTAATCGTCGAATATCGCAGAGAGCGAACATAGAGCTCTTCTCGAATTAGGCCGCGAGCCACCAGAAACTCCTAGACTTCGTGATAAGAAATATTATGTAGTTAAAATATCCGTTGAGGTAGACGCAGCAAAACGTGGATGGCGTGAACCCTGAGAGATTTGATACTTCGATTCATAAAACTTTGTTTAAAAATTACAATTTAATAATTATTTTAGCTTTCAGGATAAAATTTAAAGTATGATTTGCTACCATGGTTGAAAATTCAATCTTTCATGAGAAGCAAGTACTAAGGAGAGAAGTTTCATGGCATCTTCATATTATTTAGCTATCCACATCAGTACCGCGGACAGTTATCGAAATTTTTATGACTATAAACAATCGGAGATAACGCAAGAAGAATTCAATCAGGATGAAATAACCATTCACGAGGTAGACTCAACAAAAAGTGGATGGATTAAACCTTGAGGGATTAGATATTTCGAATCACAAAGCATAGTTAAAAATTTTCAAATTAATCATTATTTTCACACTCGGGAAACAATTTACAGATGTCTCGTAAGATTGGCTAGCAAGATTGATATTTTACTCTTCCAGAGTAAGAACGAACTGAGGGGATAAATTATTTGGCATCCTGATAATAGTCAGCAATACACATCAAAACTGAGGATATTTATTGGAATTATTATGACAGCAAACATCGGAAGCAAGGTGATCAGAAGTATTCTCTGGTTGAAATATCCGTTCACGTGTAGATACCGCAAAACATGGATGGATCGAACCATGAGGGATTAGATATTTCGCGGAATTAATTGTTATGTATGAATAGTTGTCGGTAGTTGGCGATCTGTTGGCGATTTCATGATGATGTACATTTTAGTTAATGCCCATTAAAACTTTTTAACCCTAAATTTTCAAATAATTAAGGCAATTGAATCGAAAAAGTAATTTCTTGACTTAAATATTGTACCTTATGATTCCGTGAAGCGATGAATTCCCAAGACGTATTTTCCCAGCGTGCAGCGTCTTGAAAAGGTGCACGGGTGTCCCGCCAATTTTAACGTGACTACACTACGACTGCTACGCTTACAATTAGAAGTGCTAGGCTTAGATTACTTGGATAATCTCTCTGGGTTGCCACTTCTATCTTTGAGTCACAAGGAGAACATCATCTTACAATCATCCCCATCTCTCTCTTACTTTGGCTCTACATATCATTATCACTGTGGCTACTTCTTACCTTCCAGGGTGGTAGCAAAATTCCAATACGGAGCCACGAGAATTACAGCCGTTTTACGAATTGATGAACTTCTCGACTTTCCCCTGCGGACTATGTGACACTGATCTCTATTTAATTAGCCCATATAATCCCAGCGGTTATTAGTTATCTAGTACTTCAACATACATCTTTATAGCGAAGGAAAATAAATGAATCTCCCATTACCATCATTTGGTTTCAACCGCGTCAGAGCAATAACCTCATCTTGGTGGCGCATTGCCACTTCTATCTGGAGTCCTATTTATCCCAAAAGCCACATATTGAACAGCGGCTGGCCCACATTGGAGGAGTTACTGAGTTATCCGTTGCCTAGCAACGGCCAGATTCACGACGCGGCATGGCACACTCCAGCATTAGGTCACCTAGAAACACAGCCAGACGCCACGGATTCCTTAATGTAAAGAAGTGAAGACTTTAAATGAAATGTTTTGCGCATTGAAAAGTGTTTTTGACGTAATTAAACGAATATTCATAGTTCATATTCATATTAGCAGTGACGACATCCTTCCTTGATCCAATTGCTTACAGCCTACTTTTTGATTACTACACAATCCATTTCATGAAATTATATGTACTTCAGTTAGCTCGAGTCAGAAGTTACGGTCAAAGATTTCATGATAGCATACGTATTAGTAAACGCTTGTAACTATACTTAAATACTAAATTTTCTACTAAATAACTACGGCAACTGAATCAAAACGGTAATTTATTAACATAAATATTGTACCTGATGATTCCGTGAAACGGTGAATTCCCACGAAGAGAAGCTCAACCTGGTTCAATGCATAAACCCTAAGTTAACGATTTGCAAAATAGTACGGACGATAAGACTGAAATGTACGGCAAATAACTGACTGAAATGACTGAAAATACGGCCGTCGTGCCGAAAAATCAGAATTGCCACTCAAATATCAATTAAAGTTCCCAGTCTCCATCAATAATTTACCTTCTTCAATAAAGATATACTTTGGTAAATAATATGTATTTTGTAGAGAATGTACCTCTGCATGTGATAATTATGTTATCAAGTGTAATAAATGACTAACGCAAACGGAGAACGAAAGAAAACTATGGCTCAGAAAGACCAAAAAAAAGGTTATGAAGAAACATCATCTGAATGATATTTATTTATATCATATACACTAATGTCAAATATTAACCCACTCATGTGCATGACAGGGTGAGCGCAAAATCACTATTTGCCTTCAAGGGACGAGGTGGTTTCTGGGTTTGATATTTTATTCCAAGAATAAAATTTGACCCTGATATTCCATGAATTATCACACAATGAAAATACTGAATTTTTACTATTGTTTACGATTCGTATGCCTTTACGAATCATAGGGCACTTTTTTCAACTTAGTTTTTCAATCAACATTACTCAAGGCCAAAATGATACCCAGTGCAATTATGTACGTACAAGAGTTGCTAAAATGGGACCCAAGGAAATGGGCATAAAAGTGTTAAACAAATTACCACTGGACGTAAAATAAATAAAAAGACTCAATGCTTTTAAAATAGAACTGAAAAGGAACTTAAATTGAATTTGGAAATGGAATTGGTACTTCAATGGAAAAACTTCAAGGAATACCTCAATGAAACTGCCTATTGAAACATTTAATCGTGCGTAAAATATATGATTACATGTTTGTATGGATATGACGTGCCCTATATATGTTTACATGAATGCATCAGATACACGGGAAAATAAATATATTACTTTTATTTGAGTTAAGCATTAATATATAGACACATAAAACTTTTCCCGGATGACAGTAGATGATTCGCTCATGGACAACTATTTGGCACCAGTAACTTAACCCCTCGAGTATCACGGCAACATTCAATACAGCAACGGGGACCAAGCGACATCCTACCCGCTTTTCCTTGGCTTCCTTCCAAGTTTCAAAATCTCGAAAGAGACTGCATCATCATCCTATAAAC
The DNA here is from genome assembly GCF_921293095.1 of Ischnura elegans. Classification (NCBI taxonomy): domain Eukaryota; kingdom Metazoa; phylum Arthropoda; class Insecta; order Odonata; family Coenagrionidae; genus Ischnura; species Ischnura elegans. The sequence continues at coordinate 35,311,097 of NC_060251.1, read as the reverse complement.
ACGACGCTTGTCCTCCACGAAGACAAATCTCCTCGGGAACACTAGAACGATTGAGTGAGAGGAATATAGTCCACACTGGGAAACTTAACGTAAGGGTTGGTTATAGCTACTATCACTTAGTTTGCGCCATAGTTGGACCACGACTTATTGGTATGGGAGCGGCGATTTTGAACACCACTAAGCCATCTCCCTCCATGAAAAATATCTGAATGGTTTTATTGAAAAAGGCGTCGTCGTCTCAAGTCCACATTGTGACACAGGGTTTCCAGAACAATGAAGCGAGTACCTTCTTTTCTTTTTTTCTTGCTATAGGCCTGAGGCCTAGCACCTCTTGCCACACACCTCAATTACGTTTGATTAGGAGATAGTACGTAAATATAGATGAACCATAGCTTTGGGATTTTGGCTCTACAAGGAGCTCTCCATTATGATATCGTTATTATTTTACGACTCATGAAAATAAAGGAACCTGAACAGTATTATATAAATATATTTTATTTAAGAAATTCGTTCGAAAAAATTCTTCATTACTAACTTAGTACCTGAAATTTTCAAAATAAAAAAGATTTTACAGTTTAGAAGACTTCGGGTTTATTTGCTTTTCCAACGAATCCTTTGATAGAAATTATACTTATGTTTGCAAAATGTCTAAAACTAAGTTTGCAGTATTGAATCAAGCAGGAAATTCCCATGTTCATTGGAAACTTTGATTACCCCTGGGTTTCATTCTGAGTGCAGTTCAAACATTTATCCACACGCACATCTATCCACACGCTCGGATCAGCATTTGAGGCAGGAGACGGAGGTATTGCTACCAAAACCACAGCCGAAGAGAAAACCCTACATAGTCGCTGTTCAGTCATGAACGTTTTCCAAAGTTCTACATATTACAAGTGGTTTTGTGCGAACACACGCATATGGTTGCAAGGTTAAAGCACTGAAGGTGAAATTCGCCATAAAAAATTATTATGATGAAAAATATAGCAAATAATATTTGCTGTAGTAATAATTTTTCAAATAATAATATTTCTTTATATATGTTAAACTTTCATCCTCTTGTTCAAATACCATCCCTTTTTCTTTCCTTTGTCCGGTTGAGTAGCACTTTATTTGTAATGCACTCTACCGACTGAATTTCAGCTTCCCACGGTAGCAGCAGGATTCCATGTTCGCAATCTTCTTTACTCTTAGCACTACCTCTCAAATGTCCATTTAACATATTTCTGAACTTATTCTTTTAAATATGTTCTTAAATTAACATTTCACCTTCCATGATACGCCAACTCTTCACCCTGAAGACTCAAAATACAAGCGAGAACGTATAAAAAAGCATCATCTAAGATAAAATTAAGGGATTCAATCATCATCATCATCATCACTGGTCAACAATCCTAGGATTGGTTTGACGCAGCTCTCGACTCAGTTCTCCTATCAGCTAATCTTTTCACACCTACGTATTTCTTCTCTTTCACATCCTTCTTTACTTGCTCCATATATTTTGCTCGAGGTCTTCCTTTTCCGTTCTTGCCATCCACTTGTACCCCGACGATTGTCTTCATAAGGGCATCATGTATCGAGATGTGGCCTACAAGGTTAGAGATTCAATAATGTTGCATAATTACAAGCATAAAATAATGATAATAACGCTAATTCAAGTGGTATCACGCTTACCTCAAGCCGTATGACCAGTGGTAAAAAAAATCGCATTGATTATTAAGTTACTGGCGAAAAACTAAGCGAAAATAAATTTAACTCGCAAGAACACAGGATAAAGGATTCTTAGATCGACTTCTGCGGAAAACAACTCATGAAAGATTCATACCACAGCACCTTTGGCCCAAATAAGCAGCTACAATTCAGGCACGAATTGAAAAAGGACTTCAAAAGGAATAGAAAATGAACCATAGGTCAAAGGTTCATTGATCCAATTTCCTTACCGGGAACGAAATGCTTTCGAACAAATTCAACATTACTTATTAACTACCTGAAATTTTCAAAATAACAAAGAATATACAGTTTGTAAGAGTTCGCGTTTCATTGCTTTTCCAACTACGCTTTTTCAAATAAATTATGCTATAATGATGAAATCATAGATTTGTGACCTCGGCTCTACATAACGCCCTCCCTCCTGCTATCTTCATTATTTTACGACTTTTGAAAATAAAGAAACCTGAGCATTACTTGAATAGAAACTTGTATTATTTACAAATTGCTTTTGAAAATTCCTCATTACTTATTAACTATATGAAATTCCCAAAATAACAAAAAGATATTTCTTTATATATGTTAAACTTTCATCCTCTTCTTCAAATACCATCCCTTTTTCTTTCCTTTGTCCGATTGAATAGCACTTTATTTGTAATGCACTCTGCCGACTGAATTTCAGCTTCCCACGGTAGCAGCAGGATTCCACGTTCGCAATCTTCTTTACTCTTAGCAGTATCTCTCAAATGTCCATTTAACATATTTCTGCAGTTTAGTTTCGGTTTCATTGTCTTCATCAGGCCAGCGTGTCTCAAGATGTGGCCTACAAGGTAAGAGATTCAATAAGGTTGCATAATTCAGGAATAAAATAATGCAAATAACAATAATAATGCTAATTCAAGAGGAACCACGCTTACCTCAAGCCCTATGACCGGTGGTAAAAAAATCGCATTTATTGTTACGTTACTGGCGAAAAAATACGTGCAATTATTCGTTTTAATGCCTTCACCTATTTCAATTCGAGCCTGAATTGCAGCTGTTTATTTGGGCCAAAGATAATGCCGTGGCATGAATTAATGAATTGTTTTCTGCTGAACTCGATCTGAGAATCCTTATCCTGTGTTGCTACGAGTTAAGTTTATTTTCGCGTATTTTTTCGCTATTAACGTAACAACAAATGCAGTTTTTACCACCGGTAACACGGCTAGATGAAACTATAGATTTGTGATCTCGACTCTACATAACGCTCCGCCTTGTACCATCGGTTTTATTTTACGACTTTTGAAAATGAAGGAACCTGAGCAATACTTGAATAGAAACATATATTATCTACGAAATTCTGTCTAACAATTTCTTCAGTACTTATTAAGTATATGAAATTTCTTATTAACTATATGAAACTTAACAAGTTCAGTTCCGGTTTCATTGCTTTTATAACTAAAGGTATTGATAAAAATTCATGGGTTTCATTGCTTTTCTAACGAAACTTATTGATAGAAATTATGGAGATTTTCCAAAACTTAGTTTCCAGCATTGAATAGAGCCCCAAGCAGGAGATAAGACTGGTCTTCGAAGTCATTATCTGTAGGCGCATGTGAATACCAATCATTTGTATTGATGGGGAAGCGTTGAATGCGAAGCCGGAGAAAAGGAAGAGCCAACGACAAAGGAAATCAATTTCCTTTAAGATCTTCCTCGTATTCAGCGTGCATTGCTCACGATGACGTGATTCGCTCACCGAAACATTTCCTGTGCACAATTGCTCCGTACCATTCATTCTGAAGCTTCTTCGCTTCATACTACATGAAGGGTTTTCATAAACCACCAATTTGGCAAACCAATTGAAGTAACTTCGGAGTATCTACGCATGAAACGTCGACATTACGGACGGATTCGTGAACTTGTAGTGTCCTCCTCAAGGCACTCAAGCAGGGAGCGGGTTGCCCCTAAAATATCTATGCCACCGTAAGGATTTGAAACCGGAACCAATGGGCGGGAAGTCGGCACCGAGTTCCTCTCTTATGGGCGTACGAGTTAGTATTTATTAATTACGTAAAAAACACTTTTTGAGGCTACAAATTCGGAAAATAAAAAAAATGTAAACTTAAATAAATGTAAACGATCTTAATATCTTCTCGCATTTATATTGATGATTTCTTCTCGGGTTTTCAACCAGGTTAACGTTGGAATTTACGACTTAGTCAACCTGGTTGAAATTCCGGGAAGAATCCATAAATTATACAAATCTGTTTTCATTTAAACCATGCTCAAAACTGCACCATTATTTCATGATAACCCTTAATTATTTCATTTTATAATTTAATTACACTTTCTAGGCCTTCGTTAAATTCCATCAGCTACAACCTCTTGCTACCCTTGCCATACAATCTTTTATATAACTGTTGTTACCTTCGCTTGTCTTTCTTCATCTTCCGCTTCATGGGCGTACCCAACGCAGGGCAGGAAGGGGCAGCTTCCCCCCCCAGAAGCAAAAATCGCAAGAGTCTTACAGGAAAATAATATTTTTTCAAGCAAATAATTTCAAAAACTAATAAAGAGCGGTTACAGTTTCCTTAAAATGATGGTTTCATTCACCTTGTCCATGCTTAAATATTACCTATAACTTGAACAACCATTGCTTGCCCTCCCCTAGTTTTGATCCTGGGTACGCCCTTGTTCCACTTCCCGCCTCCGCAAGAACGCTTGCTGCTAGGGTAGTTCACTCCGCCTTTTCATTCTATTTCCTCTGCCACTGCTCAAGCCGCGGCGCGGCGTGGCCATCTTGCAATATATTCCCTATCTTCCGTTCCCTCTCTTTCTCCGCCTTCTCGATGAGTCGCTCCCACTTTGGGATCTTTCTCTCTGTTCATTTTGCCGGTGGCGAGAGAAGTAATTCCTTGCCTTGGATTTTCTCTGTTTCCAACACCCTCATACCTCTTCCATCCCATTCCTTTGTTGTTTCCCTCCCAGCCACCGAACTGACCTTCTGATCTCGGTCGCATCACAAAGTTTCTTCTCCCTCGCTAGTGAGTTCGAGGACCCAACCACCGGAATTGGTCTCCTTTTTTTTTTCTTTTTCGCCTTGCCCGTAAAAAAAATTCGTGGTGACTACCAGGAGATTTCTTTCCGGTCCTCCCTTTATATATGTGCCTGCTTTTCGGCTTTTCTACTTCCGCATTCGCTTGTTCCTGGTTTAATTTTGAGGACGACGAACAAGACCTAATTTAGACTTGATAAAACCCTATTCTATAACTATTTAACTAAAAATGAATCAAGATATTTTACATACTCCAGAGTTCCATACATTCCTAATTTAAGCGCAGATATTATGTATGAAATTCATGTATGACTTTCGGATTCCTGGAGGGTTAAGGTGAAATGCAACTAAGAAATATATATACATAGATAGTTCATATTTCTAAGCGAAGTCCAGGTATTATAAAAGACAGTCATATAAGATTTTCGGATATCTAAAAAGTTAAGACGAATCACAACTAATAAATATAGATAGTTAAGTGAAAAATCTTTGACTAAAATAATTTTCCCCTTCTCAAACAGACCAGGTATCGGTAATTCAGACACAAGGCAAAATAGCATTTAGTTCTTCGAAAAGACGCGCTAATAAATGGGGTGTATTATTGGTGCGAGCGGCAATGAGACAAATAATATTACAGCATGTTTAAATATACATTGAAATAGCTAGCTCGCGCCAAATTGGGATCAAAAAAAAAACGGGGCAGTCGTGGGACTGGCCGACAGAAGTGAAAACTGAAATAATTATTATCCATTTATTTTTTTATATAGATTTACTATTATTAAAGAACTAATTTTTCCAGTAATACTCATTTTTCAACAAAAATTGAAATTATTTTTTTCAGCAAACTGTTTATTATTAAATATTTATTAAAAATACGATGTGTATGAATAGAAAGTAACATCATTCATGTATTAAAATATAATATGCTTTTATTTCTTTTATTCAATATGCTTTAAACCTATAATTGTTCACTATGCACATAAAAGAAACTGCCTTAAATTGTACTGACCTGTATTTTTATAGTGTGTACACTCTTCTGCACGTTCATGCACGAGCTCTTTATATTTAATGAGCTTATACAATATACACTATAGATTTTTATTTTCAATTTTAATATTTTTAAAACAAAAAGACTTTAACAGTCTATATATATTAACAATATATTAACAAAGTGTATATATTAATCTCTATCAACAGTCTACAAAATAATACGCCCTGTATAGAAAAAGTACATACGTACAGTATAGAACTAGAAGCAGACAGATACCAGTGTTCAGTATGTAAAAGTATTGCGGTGACGCAACCTATATCATTGTATACACTATACATATGTATATCTCGCTGTAGCGATCGCGGTGTCGGGTCGGTGACGCTCACGCGAATTCTATGCTTTTTCCCCATCCCGCAAAAGTGCTCAACGCCACTAAAGAAGTTTTCACTTCAAAATTAAGGGGCTCTGAGCTACAGCTTAGATTTGCGTATATGCTGCACAATCTGCAACTTATACGTAAATTTCGCATAGAGTAGTTATTTTTGCATACAAATCTATACCCGCACGGAAATTTGTGACCAAATCGGATCACATCGCATCAGAAATAATATCGAGTCTGGTCTAATTAGATCAATATGGTCCAGTTCCTGTAAGGCTCAACAATAGCCTCCATTTTCCACGAGTCTTAAGGAAAAACAGGAGAACATGAAAGAATAATTTTATAAGTAAAGTAAGCGTCTGATAAAACACTTATTGAATTGGAAAAGTTCCTGCTACCCTGTGGTGCCTGCACTAATTATCTACGCAAAACATAATATCACATTATGAGCCTATAGCCCAAATTAGCGTAATTTTGTAGGTTGCATGTTTTTACTACTATAAGTAATTTCCAATTTAAATATTCATCAAATTAAATTTTAGCAAAACAAATCTCTCTATCTTCAAAAGCCTGAGCTCACAGTAATAAATTAATCATCGGACCAAAGTCCATTCCATAATCCATCACCTAACTCTCTCCTAATATCCTAGGAACAGGTTGGATAGGGCCCTCAGCTGCAACTATTAAGCAAAGCCTAGATATTTGATCCAACGAGTTTCTCAGGACTACCAGCATCATTTATTCCGTCATTGAAAACAAACACCTGATTCGTAAGAGAAAATCTTTCACGTTATATTTAAATAAAATATATTATTATTAAATTATTACAAGTAGGCCATTGACCTGGTGGTAACATCAACCAACATATGCCAAGATAATTGGAATCATCATAAGAAACCATTGGTCCCTACTTCTTCAACCGCTTTTTAAAAATATGCAAATTTTTCGGGAAGGGCTCAAATAGTTTGATATCAAATGTTTCTTTTTGAAAGACTTTGCTTTCTTAAATGGCTAGGAAGATTAATATTTGGTAATGCGAATCACTAATGGACTCATGGTCGAATATTCGTACGACAGAACGAATAATTTTTCAAAAGACATGGAGAAGGTAGATGCACCAAAGCCGATGGCCACGCACAATGTTGGAAAAAAAGAGAGCCACAATAAATTACTATTCTCGGATGAGCAATGCTATTATTATGGCGTATTATTTATTCTGCATGCTCATTGAGCATGCAGAATAATAACATACGCGGGGAACGGATGACGTAGATAAAATTTTAGATGACAACGCGAGGGTAGCAAATTATATGTATAAAGACCGTTTCAAATTATTTCACCTCGCTACCTGTTTCAATTTACGACATACCCGAGCACCATTACATTATTTCCAAATAAATAATAGGGATTTGCGCAGATACAAAGTAGACGTTCAGTAAATCTGTGTTGATAAAAAACATACCTATACTTATTATTTTATATAGTAATCAAATCATTAAAAATAATGATACATCCTATCCATTCATCATGGGCGTAGATTTTTTTTTCGTAAAACAGTACCTAATTCAATTTTCCACCATATTAATACGCGATATGAATCTTGTGCATCAACAAACATGTATCTTTTAAGCTGTCATTAGTTTGAAATAAAATACCTTAAATGCACAAAGACATAAAGAGGTCATTCATAAAGCAAGATAATTAACTTTAATTTATTCCTTGTATATTTATTTACATAATCAAATTGAGAAGTGTGTGATTAAAAATGTTCAAGCTAAACTTACCTGAAAATAGAAAGATTAATCAATAAAAACAACATAATTTATTTGAGCTTTCGTATTAATATCAGAAGAGTGGAAATGTAGTGGAATTTTGTATGTTTCGCACACCCCACTCAGACTAATGAGCACGAAAACTTTTTAAAGATTTTAGGAAATCTAGTGTCAAAAGAAATGGCACAAAAATTAAGGTTCCCGGTTTATAAGTAAACGAGATGCCGTGTTTCCTTTCCCAAAAGTAATACAATTTTCAATGTGCGGCAAAATTCCAAAAATTAAGAATGAATGTTTTTTTTTCGTATTAGTGCTGAGTATAGCCAGAGAGGAGTAGCTTAACAAGATTTTAATTATTTTTAGTCCCTAAGTTACATTAAAAATATAATTTAATATAGGCTATAGCTAGGAGTATTTTGGAGAGTAAAAAATAAAAATATTAGGGTACAAGGAAATATATTTTGTACAAATTGCTTCAATTTCCGTAATTTTCAAATGGAATCAATGCCATGCCATAGAGCTGGAAAAATATAAAAATAGTAATGATAATAATAGTAAAAATAATAGCAGTAACAATAATTAAAATATTGATAATATTTGCGAAGGAGACTTAGAAGAATAATGTACAAGTAGAAAGAAAATAAACCCCTTTCAGGGAAAATAGAACGAGGAACGTACATGTGAAACTGGTGTCCCTCAGGCCTGAACGTGGTTTTTCACTTTTCACCACTACCATTTACAATTCTATTTCGTAACTTTCACAATTCACTCACAAAGAATCTAAGACTCAATTTTAGGAGGTCATCAGTTCTCTAAGAATCGGTTTCTCATGATAAAGGCGAAAGGTTGGATTAACAAAGGGGTTCGACCCAAATTCTGAGGAGTAGCGGGAGAGGAAATGAAGAGTGCTGAGCGGTAAACCTTTTGTCGGATGCCTAGTGAACCTTACTGTGATGATATAAAACTCACAGAACTCGGAACTCTCGCAGGGAAAAGGAGCTTTGTGAACATATAACTAATTTAATAGCATAAAAGGACGAACCAATCCTCACCATCGCAAAAATGTCAGCACTTTTTCAATGCATGTATGTCTTCAATGCCAAAATTCGAATATTATTAAAAAATAATTAGCTTTCGCCTTGGTGATAACTGATTGTAAAAATTTAGGAAATAGTTTCTGGCGTCACTTTGTAAAGGGATTGTATGTATATGCATTAATGTTGAAACAAAATCTGGTAATACTCCAAAATTATTCAGTAGAGAAACCGACGTAGGTTTAAGCAACTCCGATCTATATCATGGCAATGAGTAACCGAAACCCAAGTTACTTTTTGAACTAAATAAGTGTGGACATTGAATGCTTCCTGAACACGCCCACGGAGCTTATTACTAGGGCACAACACGGTCATTAATGTAAACAAAGTTTTTTATTAAGTTTTTTGGAGCCCCATATGGCTCAAAACTTCATTTTATGGAGGTCATCATGATGTGGTCTCACAGAATCGGTTTCACTCGGTAATGGTAGATGGGAGGACGAAGAGAAAGGGGTCTGACCCAACTTATGTGTTGCGGCAGGAGAAATTCAGAGGCGTTGAGCGGTACAGAGGTCTAAGGGAGAGAGAAATATATTAAAGGAGAGAGAGAGGATAGCCCTTGCCTTTCGTCGGATCCCGAGGGAACTTATACTTTACTTCTATGAGGTAAAACCCTTAGAACTCTGAACTCTCATATGGGAAACGGTCTTTATGAACGTATTACTAACTTAATAGCACTAAGCACAAAGACCAATCAATCCTCACCATCAAAAAAAAATCCCCACTCTCTCAATGCCTGTATGCCCTCAGTGCCAAATTCGAATATTATTAAACATTACCTATTTTTCGCTAAGATGTTAACTGATTTAAGAAATAGTTTCTGGCGTTTAAAATAGAAACCGCTTGGGAAGGGATAGTATATACGTGCATTCATGTTGAAACAAACTCTGGTAGTACTCAGCAATTACTCACTGGAAAAACCGACCCAGGTTTAAGCAACTCTGCTCTGTATCATGCCAATAAGTAACCAAAACCCAATTCGCCATTTGAGAAAAATAATTGTGGAGTAAATAAAGTCTTTCATAAAATTTTCGAACGAAGTGGAGATCTATATGGCTCAAAACCTCATTTCCTGGAGGTCATCACGATGCGGTCCATCAGATTCGGTTTCATTCGGTGGAGTCAGAAGGGAGGACGAAGGGTGAGGGGTCTGACCCAACTTATGTGCTGCGGCAGAAGAAATGAAGAGGTGTTGGGCGTAACAGAAGCCATTGAGAGGAAGGAGTGGATAGCCCTTCCTTGCCTTTTGTCGTTTTCCGGGGGAACTTTTGCGTTACAGCGATGAGGAAAACCCATAGAACTCTGAACTCTCACATGGGAAACGCTCTCTATGAACGCGAAGCTAATTTAATAGCATGAAAAAAGATGCACCAATCCTAACCATCATAAAATTTTCCCCACTTTCTCAATGCCTGTAAGCCATCAATGCCAAAATTCGAGTATTATTAAAAATATTAAGTTTTTTTCCCGGGTGTCAACTGATTTTTACTTTTTAAGAAGTGTTTTCTATTGTCACATTGTGAAGGCATAGTACTTTTGTGCTTTCATGTTGACAAAACTTTGGTAATGCTCAGCAATTATTTAGTACAGAGAGCGAACAAGGTTTCGTCAACTCTGATGAATAAAATGGCATTGAGTGAAGCCTGATTCACACGATCAGTTTTTCCGTCCAACTGAGAGATGGTACCTTATATATACCTGGTGGTACCTTTTAAGGGACCGAAAAAATGATCACTCGACCCATCACTTTCTGAATCACACGTTCATTCCTACTATCCTTTTTCATACCCTATTCCGTAAGTACAAACAACTGTCATTCCAACAAAAGTCAAGCGTGGCGCCACTATCGCTGTTAGCGGCCATGCGTTCTGATTGGCTGAAGGGCGGTGCCAGCGTTGGTTTCAGCGACGGAAAAAGGGACGTGCCTAGTGATGGAAAAAGTGATAGCACTACCATCCCTAGAGCCATCGCGGATAATGATTTCATGAAACCGTCATATTTCCGCCATCGCTGGAGCTGTCCCTCCAAAGGGATTGAATAAATGATGGTGTGATTCAGGCTTCACCGAAACCCAAGTCGCTTTTTGAAATAATTAAGTATGGAGTGAGCTTTTTTTTTTCTCTGAACAAAGTGGAGCTCTATGTGCTTCAAAACCTCACTTTGGACAGTAGAAATAAAAATGAGTGGACACAAAAAAATATATAATGTACCAATTGCATCAATTCTGGCAATTTCCAAATCACTGCCATGCCATCAAGCAAGAAAAAATAAAAAAATACTAGTAATAATCATAAAAATAATAGCAGTAACAATAATAAAATAGTAATAATATGTACGAAGAAGACTTAATAAATTTTTTCTCTTGTTTTTTCAACGTTTTTCGCTTCTTCTTGGAGGAGCGCTGAATTTGTTTGAACGCGTTGTTCAGCTGTATTCTTCGCTGACTGCATTCATGTTGAAAAAAAGTGTAGTTCGGCAATTCTTCAGTATGAAAAACCGACCCATGTTTTGGGAGCTCTGGTCTATAACAAAGCCATGAGTTTCCGGCACCCAAGTCACTTTTTGAACTAAATACGTGTGGAGCATGGGAGCTCTCACATGAATTAAACGCAGGAAACATCGTTTAAAAGGGTTATTTTTCAATGCGTGGTTCTTCTTCGGCATACACTGATCCATGGTGTCCTTCGTCTAAACCGGTATTTCTAAAACCAAATAATTTGTATATTATGAATACACTAATGGTGGGTAAGGAATCGCAATCAATGCATTTCGTTTTCTTTGGTGAAGGAAACTTCCCTATTCCTATTGTGATAAGAAAAATAAATCTCCGAAGTCGGCTTTTGAACTAAATTAGTGCGGAGTATTGGAGCTCTGACATGAGGTCATCAGGACGCGGTCTTCAGAATCGGTTTCACTCGGCAGAAGCAGAAGGGTGGACTAGGCGAAAGGGATCTGACCCAACTTATGTGTTGCGGGAGAACAAGTGAAGAGGTGTTGAGCGGGACAGAGACCAGAGAGAGAGTTAAGGAGAGGGAAAGAGGATAGCCCTTGCCTTTTGTCGGTTGCCGAGGGAACTTGTACCTTTCCGAAAGGAGGTAAAACCCATCTCGATGCTCTCCGATGCCCGACGCCCTCTCCCCCACAATAGGGTAGAGGGTGGGCGGGTATCCATTCCAGCTTTGAGCACCGCTGCTGGCCAGAGGGGAAGAAGAGCCAGGACTCTCATCGGTTCGCCCTCAAAGGCTTCCTGACTTCCGATTGATCTCCATTTCGACCGAATGGAGGCTACAGCGTCCCGTAGATGCCTCAAAGAGCACGGTGGGACGGGCAAGGCTGAACGAAATTGGGGCCGCGTGGAAGCGAACACTCGACGCAGGGCAATGACGGGTTCAGGATAATGCGGGAAACCTTCCTCTGATACGGTACTTTCCTTCATCAAAGAAAACGAAAGGCATTGATTGCGAATCGTTACCCACCAATAGTGAATTCATAATATTCTCATTATTTGGTTTTGGAAATACCAGTTTAGACGAATGTTAATTTTAACCTCATTTGAAAAAGGCCAGATTGGCGCCCATGCGATACCACTTCACGTGACGTCACGGGGACCTAGATGCTATACGAGTATTCAGGAATTTTACATCGTCTGAGATTACCAATGCACGCATGAGGCACAGAACTCAGGGAAATATTTCTTAATAATCCCCTATGAATATTGCCTAAGATCGGAAAGTTTCCATCGTTTGATAGGGTATTAATAATCCTTATTTTAGCCAAGCGCTACCTTTTAGCTGGGTACCCTGCTACCTCTAAGCAGCCTGCATCGTAGCCGGGCTCATAGCCTCGCAACAAGATGGCCTCACACGGCGGAAGCTGGAACCAGAATGACGTCTCATGGGCATTTCCCAGCATTCATACTTAGCCGTTGCTTTTTCGCGCTCCTGAAAATTTTCACTTTTCATTTAATCGCGAAAAATAGATATCGTCATTTAAAAATCTAAAAGCGTGTAATACGTACTCCAGGAGTAATAATCTTTCCATTTAGGCAATAAAAAAACAAAAGAAAACCACTTTATTGTAAGTACAATAGATAAAGTCCCCAAGTTAATTGTTAAAATCGGTAAAAAAAATTTCTCTTGTTTTTTCATCGTTGCTCTTTTCTTCTTGAAGTAGCGATGAATGTATTTGGGCGCGTTGTTCAGTATTCTATGGTAACTGCATTCATGTTAAAAGAAACTGTAGTAATACTTAGCAATTATTCAGTAGAAAAACCGACTTATGTTTCTGGAACTCTGATCTATAACCAAGCCATGAGTTCCCGGAACCCAAGTCACTTTTTGTACTAAATAAGTGTGGAGTATGGAAGTTCTGACATGAATTAAATGCAGAAAACATCGTTTAAAAGGGTTATTTTTCAATACGATGTTCTGCTTTGCTTACACTGATCCATGGTGTCCTTTCTCCTCCTATTATTCTATAATCTTCTACATACCTCTTTATCTTTCACCCTTACCAAAACCTACAAAAAGTGAGGGTCGCTCATAGACGACGAACTGAAATTACCACTAGGTGAATCCCCTCTGTCAAGAAACTATACAAAATTCGACACCTGGAGGCCCACCAACTCTTCATTTAGGATCTACTACTAAGTACGCCTTTCATATTTCATAGTCTCTCTGAAAAGGCTCGGGAAATAGGGCAACACGAACTCCAAAGAAAAATAAATCTCCGAAATCGGATCGTTGATTAAGTCTACGATCATTTCAGGGAGGAAAATCGGTGTTAAACCGCTGAGGGCTACCTTGATATTTATAGTTAATATTAATCGTGAACGGCTGGAATCATAGAATCATCCCCTGCCATATCCTAATTGAGGCAACTTGCGGTGAAATATATGATGTCAAAATATTATCGGATGCGTTTCGTTCCGATTAACGTTCCTTATCACTTATCGCACTGGCCTTAGTATTGTACAGCTATACCCCTGGGCTGGCCATTTTTAATACTTTTGTTTTTCTTATTAACCAACTTTTGATGTGAGTAATAGGTGTTTGGTATCACTTTAAAGAATGAATTTAGGTTTTTTTCCTTTTTCAATTAAGAGGCTAGTACCACTTGGTTAAAATATGGCAAACGACGATTTTTCAAAAGACGGATAGCGTGATATTACGACCGTAGCAAAAATCGAAGGATTTCATGAGGCGCAACATTACGCTTAAAGCACGCAAAGTGCTAAAAAAATAAAGAAATTTCAATGAGTATACAATCAAAATTATATTCCCCGATTCCTCCTCCCAAACTAACAGCAAAATTACAACTTTGAAATGCATTAGGGCAACCAAATTGCTTACCTCGATGCAATCCGAAAACATATACTGCTAAAATGATAACCGGCGGCGTATGAACCGATGCGAAATTAATTTCGTTCCCGAAAGTCGGGCTTGATTCAATATGCCATGCGCTTTGCATCGGTCGATGGCGAACGCGAGATTCCCCCAGGGCTTCGAACACTCGCCCTTCACCACATAATACACGGTTTCCACGGACTGTTGCGGTTGGCCAGAGGGCGTCTGGATGGACGAGATAACGACACTTTTGAATAGGAACGGCCGCATTGTATACGAGGGAACTCTATTTGATATGGCTGGGGCGACCGCTCCAAACGAGATAATGCTGAAGCTACGCGCTGGCTCTATGCTGACCCGAACACATACACTTCTGGCAAACCGCATGGTGTGACAATGGCCCGCGCGTACTAAGTGTCTGCCACAAAACCCTTTTCTCTGCTTTCAGTGAACCCGTAACGGCTCGAAGACCATATACCGCGACTAGCCTCAAGTCATCATAGTCATAAATTATAGCATTAATCTCTCGAGAAGAAATAATGGGCTCGAACAAAAATTTATAGAATATGTTGAAAAAATTACTTGAAACAAAAAAAAAACAGTATAACCCTGTCTGATTCTTTTTTGAGGTAGGTATAAAGCAGAAGAATTTCCACAAATTTCCACATTTTACAAAATAAGTTCGATTGTCGACGAGCTCAAATAATGGAGATTGAAAATGATCACGACCGAGAGATAAAAATGCTATTTAATTTTCCAAGCTTAATTTCTTCAACTCCATTTACCTTGAGAACTCTCATGAAGGAGAATTACTTTACACAAATGAAAAATAACAACCTTGGTAACTTTTCACTGGAAATTATTTATTAGGTACTCTTTCGCATTCACTTGAGAATGACGCCTCAGCGTCGAAACGCCCAGTGAAAAGTTACCAAGGTTGTTTATTTTGCATTTCAACATGGATTTTTAGAAAGTTCAAACCGAATCGATTGATTTCGTTACTTCACACTATAGCATTAAGTTGGGGAATCGAAATGATCTTTGTTGTCCTCAGGCAGAGAGTCCTCAACAATATCCCCTCACTTCTTATAGAAAGTCAATGTTTAAGACTCTGCTCAGACATTATGTCCTGAGTCCTCTGGATGGCAGTTCTCTACACACTCCAACATGGGGTTACCTAATTATTGTATAGGAAATCCATGTGGCATTTTTTAGTGTACCCCCTCCGCAAATATCTGGTACTGGTATATCTCCCCCCCCCCCCCCAGAAATTCCTCCGAATTTATCCGCAGAACTCCTCCCGCTAAGGAGGTTTTTCGCGCAAAGGCCCTTCGACACAAAGGCTCGGAGACTCTAAGTCTCGGAACTCTTGTCTCCGGAAATCTGCCTGCGGAAATCATCCTCCGAAACCAGCCTCCGAACCCAGCCATACCTGGAGTGCAGATATATATAGGTAGTACGGCGGAGAAATACCTACTCCTTGGCAATCAAGGGGAAATGGGTGCTGAGGCACAAGTATGAAGTTTGGAGTGATAAGTACTACCATTATCCTATCACAATTCTCTCTCCCTCCAACACCTCACCCCACTATGTCTAACCCCTCCTACCCCGGCTGGGATTACGATTCCGCGTTACTACCATGTGCTTGGATATAAGAGTGGCTGGGGGCTGGTTTGTGGTAAGAGTGGCTATAAGGGGGCTGGTTTGATACAGATCGTGGAAAAAATTAACCTCCCATCAAAAGCGGCGTTCGTTTGCTCCAACAGCTCGCTTGCCCTCACTTTCCGTCGCCTTATATCCTGAAATAGGCGTGACACAAGAGACAAAAGCGCGAAGGATTTCGATCGACGCTCTTTACAGAGCCAGACGCCTTTTGTAGCCAACCGCTGTCGAGATTTCTCCCCGCCTCATTAGCGTTTCATGTCGTCGGAAAATTGGAGTGGACGAACGCTAGATTAGTCGACACCCATTGTTTGCTTCGAACGAAAGGTACGAGCTAGATTTTTTGCCGACAAATTGAGATTGGCACACACTTTTTTCGTCCCGAAATGAATCGAGCCGATATCATCCATTTCATTTACAATGCAAAAGTTCGGGTACCCACTTCAAATGTTCCAGATAACTTTTTTCTGAAGGCCATTCATGCCTTTATTTTTAGCAGGACTTGAAAAACTTTCCGAGATATTTAGGATTTTATAACCAGTTTTTTGTTTATGAAGTTTAGGCATGCATTCGCACTGATGATTCCAGTAATAAACGCGAAAAGTTGGCATGGATAACATAATTACCTCTTAGAAATATTTGGCAATTTTGTATGGGGATATCTTAGAAAATAATTATCGATATTTTAAACAAAACTTGGCCATTTATGCCAATGAGCATATTTTCCTTGAGTTTCAATGCTCCTTTTGCGTGCAATCCGAATGTCCAAGAACACAACCAGGCCATAGAACAATTAACAATATCACACTCTAATGAATTTCATACACTTACACTTGCAGTAAATTGTAATTTACTCACCGCCTCAAAGAGACATAACCAACATCACAGGAAATGGTATTTTTGCAAACTCACCTAAAAAAGAAAATAAAACAAGTATTAGGAACGATGTAAATGTATACTTAATTATAAAACTTTTACAACATAAACTCAGTTTTCAACTAATCTTTGCACACTACCCAAATAATAACCAAAGTGACAAATTCATAGAGTAACTGAGAATTCCTCAAAATCAACTTCTAAAAATAGAAAAAAAGTAATTTGAGCCCTTTAAAGCAGAAAAAACACGATAAAAGATTCTTCGCTAAAACTTTCACGGGTACTCGTCATGTTAAATAAAAACTTTGGTACTATTTAGCATGACCATAAAATATGTACTTTCGTCAAAATTAACTTGTTTTCAGTTCGATGATTCGATGAACTTAACAACGCAGGCCAAAATCATTTCTGTCAAATGAAATATTTGGCCATTTATCGAATCGTCGCAAGTTATAGTGTTCCTATCCCGGAAAAAATATAGATCGAAAAGATTCTGGAGGAAAATATTTCTCCCCGGGAGAAAGAAACATCTGGATGAGACGAGGTTAAATAAATGACAAGGGGAAAGTAAGACGAGATCCGGGGCTAAAAAAAAACAAAACGACCTCTTCATAGATACTCACGTAGAAACACATACATACATACTGAGGTATATGGACTCATATATGTAACAACACACAAACACAACGGCGAACCCCGGGAGTTCACTGGGTTCCTACCAGACAGATGGCGCCGATCTGTCCTAATTTTCCATTTTCCCGCAGAGAACCGGCAGGGGTACGCCAAGGCCAGTGTTCTGTAGAAAGAAATGTTTCTGGGGGAAAAAGAACGCAAATGATAAAAAACAAAGGAGTAACACTTGAGGGTAAAAAAACTCGGTCATTTCGAGAGCTATGGCGTCTGTACTATCATCATCACAAAGATATTTGTGAAATCATCGAATTCACAGCTTGACAGGGTATAATTGTATCGGATAAGTTTCGGATCAAGCCACCCTTTTGTGCAAATGAATTTACTGTGCAAATCAGTGTTAAAGGTAAACCCATTGTTTCGATAAAGTGTAGGATAATGTCCGCGATGTCGCAAGTTCTAAGCTTTTTAGCTTCATAAGAGTAGAAAAAATCATTTTTTTAAGAACTAACATGGAAAGTGCAAATTTTCTCTCACAAATTAAGTCAGCTTCTAGGCTTAAGACTATAATCTGCTTTACTACAAAGAAGTTATGTCTATCTCGGGTCTATAATATGCAAATATTTCCCACATGCAAAGTGCGTACCGCTATACATTACGACTAGAGCGGCAGCATAAATTTCCTCTAGGATGCATAAATTTAGGCGACCTCCTACGCTGTGCTATGAAATGGTTTACGGTCCCCAAGAGTGCACTTTAAACAGAGAATGCACAGGTAATTTATATTTGCGGGCTTCTGGGCCAAAGAAGGCAAAGGGAATGGATTAAATTTATTGCATGATCATAGTCTGTACAAAGCTGCAATTTAAATGTACATTGTGCTTGAAATGGCATTTCAATAACTCATTGCTTCGTATGGGAGTAAAAAATTACCTAAAGAACATGAAAAAAATCAATTTGTAAACTGTTGGTATAGAACTTTATGATTGAAAAAAAAACAATAAGCTCTTATAAAATTTTTTTTTAAACCAGCCTTTATATTTAGATTACAGGGGATGAGCAACGTTTATATATGACACAAAGCAAAAAAACTCAGTGACCCCGAAAAACCAAAAGTGACGTATTAAAAAAGTCACTATATTTATTAAATTTTCAGTGAATGGTAAGCCCCCTATGTTTCAAAATGCCACCCCTATGCTTTTAAATGCCTACTATGTGGATATGCCTAAAGTGGATAACTTTTACTGTGGTCGCAAAACACGAAAATCGACCATTTGGAACTTCTTAGATCAAAAACATGTTTTGGGGGGCTATAGGTTGACTGGGGGGTGGTTGGAGAGAAAAAGTTATATTTTCATGCATTGTCATCGGAAATGAAGAAGTGTGCAAAATTTCAGCGTTTTTGCTTCACAGGAAGTGAGTCAAATTTGAGTTACAAGATTTGTACCAGACAAACAGACAAACAAACAGACAGGTTGGTGAGTTGATATAAAGGCTGGAAAAAATATGGAAAAATAGGCACTCATTAAATAAAGTGTACAACACTGCCTCAATTAATACTCTCGCCAAGTGTGCACTGCGGAGCGAGCCAGAAAACTCGCCGAATGGCTTCAGAATTGACATGTCTTGACCTTTATGCCGAATAAAGAGAATTTTTTTAATGCTCTGTGGCTAGAGTGTGAAACAGTGTGAAAAATTACGCCCCTTCACATTCAAAACAAAAGAAGAGACATGCTGACTTTTGGAGGTGCTCTGATCCATGGCAACGACCGTCATCTCAGCGCCGATGTAGACCAACTGCTCCTTGAGCAATTTCAATGGGACATTTCCGATCAACCACCGTGGAATTCAGTCCGACTTCAGCGTAAGTTCCATCTTTACGCCGAAGTGAAGACGTGGCTTGTAGGGAAGCGTTTTCAAACGGGCGATGAGCTTCAGGGCAAAGGCAAATATCATTGGAGGTCGTTGGCGGCACCATCCTATGAGAAGGTTAAGTACGCACTAAAACCGATATATCTGTATCTTCTCAGGAAAATCTTAAGCAAAAATTACCCGAAAGTCACATTTTCTCGCGCTAAAGCCAAATTTATGAAGACTTGGTTCACGGCTGTCCTTAGACATCACGAATTCCTCATTCGCCGAGGCAATTATTTCGAAAGGAAACCACAAATATGCTTAATATTTAACAATGAAATAATTTTTTATCAATGATTTTTTCTTCTGTTCATGGCCCATTGGAGCTTGAAAAAAATGGGCCCTCGTAATATCCTTCCAAATATAAATTTCACGAGGAATAATTATCAAAACCTCTTTCCAGTACACATATTAATTTTTTTGTGAATCAGCAACAGATTTAATCACCCACGGCGACCATGCTAGAATTCTTTCATGCCAAAAAAAAACAGCATTTAATTTAAAGTGGTTTTATTTGGCAAGATTATTTCGAAAATAAACTATGACTTTCGAATAAATTCTATGCATATACTTATACTTTTTTGGAAATTGCGTTTTTTATTTCATTTTTATTTTATAATTTTTGTATTTTAGACATGTTTCCTGCTACAGAAATTTCTACAAAAAATTTCAAGTATAGAATTATCAAACTATT
Source organism: Ischnura elegans (assembly GCF_921293095.1). Lineage (NCBI taxonomy): Eukaryota > Metazoa > Arthropoda > Insecta > Odonata > Coenagrionidae > Ischnura > Ischnura elegans. The sequence continues at coordinate 35,290,999 of NC_060251.1, read as the reverse complement.
TTTTATGTAGAAATATAGCTAATTAATTAAGCGGAAGTTAAAAAATTCAAATGTTCAATTATTGAATATTGTATTTCCATAATAAGCAAGTAATGGCGTAATACTTCAAGCCGATCTGACGATGGGAAGTGAGTTAAAAATAAGATACAAGATTCCAACGCTGAAACACAGAGGAAGCATCTCAGGAAAAAGAGTGAAATAATAAAATTAGCAAAGGATAGGAACGCATAGACTCTTAAGACGATGCGTCTATAGATACGGGAAATTCCTACAGTTTTCCACGACTAAGAACACTTCATTCACACACTTCAACGGCCAGCATTTTGGGGATGGGCGTGCAAATTCCATCCATATAGGGAGATTAAGGTAAACATTCACTACGCCCTCTCTCCGTTTCTTTTATTTCGCTTTCCCGCTTCACCGACCATTTTCGTTCATCCGCAGAGACAACAGGCACTTCTGTAAATCTCAAATACTGTTCTCTCATCGAGTCGTCAACTCAAGACATCCACGAAAACCTTCGCCATCCGGAGAACGAAAAAGAGAAGCAAGGAGTTAAGTAAAAAACTATCTCGAGCGGAATGTCAAATGACGGCTGCAAATAAACACAGGGCGAAGAAAAAATACGTCAATACCCACTTCTGTAAAAAAAAATACTAAGAATCAAGGTACACAATATGGAAGGCAGAAATTTGAATGTTCTGGAGAAATGGAAAGGGTGTAGGGTAGGATGTATCTTTCCTTCAACTTGTCGAAAAGGCAACAAAAAGAAAAACACGCAGTGTCAAAAGAGTTTTCAGTTTCCACCTTATCACGGATGTGAATTTCCGCGGCTAAGATTTTTGGAGAGCCTAGCACAGTTAAAAGTGGATGACTTCCCCGACAATGCATATGAAGTAAGTCGGACAGCTGTTAAGAACAGCCTACCGATGAAAAAAACAGGAAAATTAAAATTTCAGCCATGTGACAACATACAGTTGATACTATTACATACACAAGTTAATTTATACACATTTTGACGTGATCTATCAAATTCATTACTTTACAAAGCTATTCCCCGGAATGACAAATATTACGCTCAAAATATTGGAAGAATTTAAGGAGTTTTGTTTCAACCCACACACCGAGTACGAAGTATGGTTGAATGAAGTAGAGCCTCTGCCTACCGCCATTAGATGCATGTGGCACTCATATTTTGACCACAAACAGGAGAACAGTGAACGCAAACTGGCCATTCGCTCAACGTTTTAATCTCTCAACTCGTATGTCGTACGTAATGGGTCGAAACTATTCCCTCTTTTACCCATCCACTCAACTTCTGGGATCGAAACTTAAATGTGAGCATCGGAGTTACGATTACTTTAGTTTCGTTCCCAAGAGTAAAGTTTCTTCCCGGGTCAAAGGTAAACTCCTTGGTGATTTTAATTTCGTGCGGCAGCGAAACTAAACCTAGGCACTGCGTTTGCGTTTTCCTCCGGGTCGAATCGAGACATTTTCGTTTTGTTTCAATTTCCATCTCTGTATCCACGGTAGTATTCCAGAACCTGACTCATTATTGAGCCTTCACTCTACATAGGGGGTTCAGATCTCAGACTCAAGTTGAATGGGAGTTCTTATTAGACTAGTATTAACCGAGTAAAATAGCACCTGGACGAATTTTTACGAGAGAAATTTTCATCCATTAACATGAGTCTCGGACAACATGGAACTAGGTACTCGACTCAATGAATTGACAATCCACTTATTAACTGTAAATACAGGCTGAGCAAACTTTTGAACTCGGTATTAGGTATCGTAATCAAGTTAACGTCAGGTTCAAGACTTGAGCAACATTATGAAATACGGCCGTCAGTCTTAAGGCCGTTTTACACGGGGCACGGAATTGCGCAGGTTAGAGCTGCATTAATTTCTAAAATGGCGTGGAATTGCGCGAATGCATGAACGAAATTAGAATAGGGGCTATTTTGCCGTCTCGCATCCACGCATTCTCGCATGTGTTCTTGCAATTCACCGCTTTACACGACGCAATTTTGATTGCGCCTTCGCACGTACGTCAGATTGCGCAATTCCGTGTACTGTGTAAAACAGCCTTTAGACTGAGTGAGGGTCGCTAGGTCAAAATGCCCATATCTTAGAAAAGTATACTGCATAGCATTACCTGGTCAGCCAGTGTCGTACATATTTTAAAAAAATACCGAAAATGTGAAGAGAAAATTTCAAATTACCAATAAAGGTGGTTTGAACGAGAAGAAATAGGTGCGTGTTAAAATATTTGCTCATAAGAAATACTTCGTTTATATCTACGGCAATGCTGACACAATTAGCGCACGAAAATAGTCGAAGCTACCTCGAAAAAACCAAGACTACGAAACGCAAGGCATTTTCAAATTTACGGAAAAAATTAAATTCACCAGCAAACATAGAGGTTTCCTTTCCTTGAATGTCCACGGGAAATGAGGATGCGAACTTAATAATGAACGTGAGCCACCCTCGATATCTTTTTTAACGTCCTTCCCCATCGAGCGAATGTGAGTGGCAAGAGCGCGGCAGGGCTGAAGGGACGGAGCCGATGGCGTCGAGGTCCGCCCCCCGAAGTCTGGGTCGGGCGCACTATTGTGCATAAGTAATGGGGGCGAGGGACGTGGAGGACCCAGGCAAGGGCCATAATGGGAGCAAGAGGTGGTCGGTCCCTTCCACCTGACCGCATTTCGACGTCGCTCGTGCTGCCGCCACGGAGGAGCGGTGAGGACTTAGAACCAGGCGACAGGATTGGGCAAAAAGGTCACGGGAAGTCGTGAGGAAACGTGATTTAAATAAACAAAATGAGATCCAAAGCTCTGGAATTTAATCCATTTCCTCTCCTCATGTTTTTCCCCACCAACAGAAATCTTTTTTACACAAATTTCCACGCATGGATACGAGTGAAATTTCAACCTTTCATCCTTAATATTTGTTTTTTTTTTACATTTCTTTCACTAATAATAATAATAATAATAATAATAATAATAATAAACATATTTATTGCTCTAGGAGTTATAACTCCTTTGGAACATACAAATCATGAATATGGTGAGCAGTACGGTCAACATAGTAAAGATATACATAGTATACAACATAGTATAGTAAACATAAATTGACATTGTAAAACTGGAAAAGAATTTTTTCTAGCGGAGAAATGAACATTAAACATACCAAAAATAAATGAAACACTCTTTAAAAAAAAAAAAAAAAAAAAAAAAAAAATTTAGGTTACAAATGAACAAAAACTAGATTACTACTTCTAACACAACAATAAGTAGGAGAGGAGATGAATGGTTATTAAATTATATGATCACTGTTTATGGATAGCAAGATAGTAGGTGGTTGACAACCCTTTTCTTAAACATTTCCAGTGAGGCACTGTCTTTAACATATTTCGGCAAGCCGTTCCACAGCTTTGCGGCAACAACTGTAAATGACTTCTGCACTGTAGCTGTGCGGAACTGTGGAGCATACAGAAAACAGGGGTCTTGTCTTGTAACAACAGTAGTGTTTTTGCAACTGGGGAGAAAAAGGTCCTTTAAATACAGAGGGTTACCATGTTCAAATAGATTAAATATAAATAAACTAATAGGGAACATCGTCATGGTATATTTTTCTATTGCAAATGTATATTTTTCTATTTTAACCCATTATTCCCTAGACGGAATGTAGAACATTTAAATTCGGTTGTTTCGCGTCTTCCGATTTATTTTGGCCTAATTAAGATGAATTTTTGGATAAAAAATATTTTCATCATATTATATGATTATCAAAATGCATGTATACGCAACGCTGAGAAAACTCCGGTAAATAAATACAAATGTCATAATTTTTAATATAATATAATAATAATAATTTTTAAACATTAGCTTACGTCTTTTATTTTTTATGTTAATTTGTACACTCGATATCTTCGCCGGAGGTTATCAGTATTCCTTTCGGAGGAAATGCCCCATTCTGCCTTAACGGACATGCTGGGGTATATTATTTTCCCTAGGGTTTCTCGTATGTGCGCATCGATTTTTTTGTGCCAAACTCCATCCGTCAAAAAAATACAATTATATGAATAAAAATGTTGGTGGAAATGACCAAATCAGAACTAGAGATACTTAACAAAAGTCAGTAAATCGAAGAAAATATTATTCTGAGGTGGACACTTTTTCTGGTAGTTAGAATTCAATAATGTTTCGTTAACGCAACGCTAGGGATTAATGGGTTAAATGATTATTTAACTTAACATGTATTTGTGGAGTGACGCTTTAGTTATTATCATATTTCCCTATTGTCCTCACAAGTAATCACAATCGCTTTGTGGCGATAAAATCATATACCTCATCATGAGCAATAAAAGAAAATTTCGGCATAATTCTGCGCTAGCCGAAACAATATAATCCTCCAACACATACTAATATGCATTAATACTACTGGTATGTCTCTGCAATTTATATGAAATCCAAGAGGCTGCGATTTTATCAGGACACTGCGACGAAGAAGCAAGAATAAGTAAAGGAGTAAGGCCAGGTTATGCTCTTTGTGCCGTAATTTACAGTATTACTACCACAGCCGAGATAAAATGCAAAAGTGACTATGGGTAAAGGTTCAAATGATTCGAAAGAAACGGTGATTTACACGGATAAATATTTTTCATGCTTTCAGATTTTACCCCAAGGAACCTATAACTTGAATGAATAACTTACATGGTAACAATACCTCAATGTAGAGACTTATCCATCAAGACACCAAAAAGCGTTGGAGATGTAAAACCTTCATTAACTACTGAAAATTCTCAAATATATATCCTGTTTTAGATAAAACAGTCAAACGATTCAAGCGGAGTGAGGTGAACCATCAAATTTTCACAGTATAAACATTCTAGGTCTCAGCAAACTTTAAACAATCGGTTCACCTATTTATATTGTTCCATAGGCATATCAGTATATATTACACTAATTTATTTAATGATATTTGCCCGTTTTTTGCGCCGACAGACTAGCCATCTGTGTAACTCAAAACTGAAATGCATAAGAATCGCAAATAAAGTAAATGAGGCAGAAAATAAAATAAACGAAGTCCATGAGATCCATGGAAACCATAACATCGCGAACCCATCAAGGCGAGCAACGTTCTTTATTTTCCTCTTGCAGCACGTTTTCCATCCAATTCGGAAACGAATATTGAAAACTCGATCGTTAATTCTAAGGTAAACACGCGGAGATGGACCACACACTTGATTAATTAATTCATTAATTTGCGGGAGAGCCTAATTGACTGCAATGCGGCGGAAACACTTCACAAAAGGAGAAAAATATGCATTTCATGAACGAACGAAATGGAGTGCGAAGGGGCGAGAGTGCACAAAAAAAACTTCACCACAGCCTCTCAATCAAATGAAAAAGAGAGGGTAAAAAAATAAATTGAAAGGCCAAAAACACAACCAGATCGGGCAGCGATTTTCAGCTTATTGGCCACAAAGAGGGTTTAGTGGGGGTTCGCGGAATCAAATCGCTAAGTAACGCCTGAGTGATCAACATGACGGTCAATTTCTCCCTGGAACCAATTACATACCTATTCTGGAGGGATATTGAATCGATTTTCTTCACTCCACACTACGAAAAGTTCGTACCGCAATTTATTCAATGCAGAAATGCATATTTTCCCGAAATATCTGGAGATAATGTATATTGAAAATCTAGAAGAAAAAAAAACAAAAAAGATAGCTTTTACTTTTACACATTTTCTTTCGGTCAAAGATACATCTCAAATACATTTTTATTAAAAAAAAGTGTCGCCAGCACATAGAAACGAAGAGAATCTATTTTTAACGAAATACTCAAAATATCTCTTATTCACTTTTCCTTCTCGTACCCCTCTACCGTTTGGTGTTATATGAAACTGTCCTCTCCTTGCTAAAGGTTTATGACATTAGGTGAAAAACTCAGAAACATTATACGGGCACATTACTCCTGGGGACAACACTACTTCAATCCTCAAAAACTCTTCAGCGATAGAGCTTAAATAATAAACTGCAGTCGTTACAGACAATTACAAGGGAAAACCGTTTACTGCCCACATACGGTAAATAAAATTGAACGATAACCCGCATTCCACGCCCCTTTCTAAGTCGTTTCAAAACAACTCTATCAAATTCCTTCGAACGAGGAAAAATAATAGTCTTTCCTTCCACTTATATTAGAAACTAGAGAAAAAAATACCGCGATGTCATTTTTCTCAAAAACAGCCTAAATTAAGAATAGACACTAAGGCCTCAAATAAAACGCCCACAAACTTTTTCATCTGCGGTTTACACACTCTTTCAGTCTAGAAATAAAAATAAAAATGCCAAGATAAACCTAAGTGACCATGACGCACGACGAAAGAGATAGCGTCACTCGTTCATACAAGGGCCCATACAATTTCCTCTTCCGTGAATCTGCATTAAATTTCAGAAGAAAGAACAATCACCACCAGCTAATGAGAATGAGATTACGAGTGACGGTAAAGGATGACTTTCGAGTCAAAATATAACCCTCATCGGAGAAGAAAATAAACCCAAACATCGCAAGTAAAACAAGAATATATTTTACTCACAATCAGTCGCACACCTTAAGCACGTTAAACCGGTTGCATCCATATTCCTACCTCATTAGCATCTTCGTGCTGTATGGGTCTTGAAGGAAAGTAAAATCATAAATTTTGTCCGTCGGCCGTAAAATTCAATTTTCTACCAGAGGGTAAGGAATTTAGGAGCATTGTGCGACGTGGCGGTAGAAAGATGATCAATTAAAGTCACTTCCAAGTGGCTGATGGTAATAAATACTCCGCTGCTCCATTCAAATTACGAGCGCTCGTAAATAGTTTGCAAATGAAACAATACGAAAATTTCACGACCTTTCCTCTCTTAGCTGGGGTTCACCACCAGATGGAATTTCGACATCTATATCGTGTGAACCATGGGGCATATACTGAGATTGCAGATAAAAGTTCCAAAAGATAATAGTCAAGTGAAGTTTTCTCGGGTTTCACACCGGGTCAGGTCCTCCATTTCTCCTTCCAACGTTTCGATGAACAACTCGCGTTGTTCATCGAAACGTTGGTGGTGAATTGCGTTGGAAGGAGAAATGGAGGACCTGACCCGGTGTGAAACCCGAGAAAACTTCACTGCAATTGTTCGCCGGGAAAAAACCAAAAATTAGATAATAGTCAAACTAGGGAAAGAGGTACATTTGAGAACTAAAGGCAAAAAAATACATTCTCTCCACGAATGAAATTACATTATAGAAGAATACATTATGAGCCTCTGCTTCGACAAGTATTGCGACGACTTAATTCCTTATCAGTGTGCAGAACGACTATACAATCGTATTATCCATATGAAGATTGAATAGAAAATTATGGAAATCTTTAATACTATGCAGTTGATTAAAACCCTTCGCAATTCACCGCACACGTAACAGTGAAGTATACATATTTGCATTACTAATCCCATACCATGCCTATTTCTATACTTAAGTCCCTAAAATTGCACATATTTAGTTGCTAACTCAGAGATAATAATAAATTTCCCACTTTCTTCGAGTATTTTAATCGGACTCCTCCTTCTAATGAGTTGGTTTTCAATTTATTTCTCGACATCCTACATAAAAGCGTTGCCTTAATGGGGTGTTTGCATAAAAATTTTTTGCGCTTAAATATTTCTTCAACGTATAGAGGAAAGGAAGTAAATGAAGAAAACATAGGTTTCAATGCAGTAAAATAGAGAAATATATTATTAAATGAATAATAAAATCGCTAAAATGCAAAGTAAATCAACGGGAGAAGATACGGTTGGTGACGTCACTTGCCTGTAGTTACCGGTATGAGGCCTCATTGCAACAGGGAAAATTGTCGAAAACATGGTATTAGAGGTAAATTTTGATAAACGAAATACAAATAATCGACCAAAAGTAGATGTATTTATGGTGGCGTAGTATTTGAAGGGAAATGACTGCTTCAGCATTCCGGAAGTTAGAGGAACGAAGGCATTTCGGTAAGTTACCTGATGATTTCGTCTCCATAGTACAAGGAAAGGTATGGGAAGCTGCCTTTTTATAGTCACCCTATCAGGCCAATAGATCAGTTCCTTCAATGTGTGTGCCAGGATTGGCACAGTTCTGTTAAAAAGTTTACATGCATGGCCACATGATATGCAAAATTGATCCGCGAGTCTTTCAAAAGAATCGTTTACCTTAATTTTCATGAGAGTAAATACAATGTCTCTCTGGCCAAGTTTAGTGTATTTCGTTATGAAAGACATTGCATGAGGAAACCACTCATCTGGCGCGCCAATATACATTTTGGATTTCCCATTTACACAAGAGAGAATTGCATCAGGGTTCTGAAATTCATGAGCATACTCATCACTCTCAGATGAGCATGGCTCATATTCACTCCCACTGCCATTTTCCACACCCTCAGTTGTTGTGACAGACTCCAATTCCTCTTCATCCACAGCCCCACCTATTCTCTTCAGTGGAGATGTCGACACATCTCTCTGAAACTTGATGGGTGATGTGGTAATGTTAACTACTTCCTTCTTTGTCATATTGCAATTAATACCCTTACTCCTTTGAGAAACAGAAGTTTGCACACTAGCATCACTAAATGTCTTAGTAAGAGTTATTGGCTCATAGTTGGATGCAGCATTTCCACCCTCATGAGCTTCAGAGCAGTCTAGTTCCATGTCCACTGACTCCTCATCCAAATCATGACTGGTTATATGGGTGGTTATATGGGGAGGGATATGCCCAGATAGCACAAAGTAAGAGAGATAACCGTTTCTTATGGTTTTCTTACGGAAAAAATTGATAAGCAGCTTATCGTAAGCTAAGGGACTTATATAAGGCAAGGGTAAGATGTTAGGGACAATTAGGTAAGGAATGCCGTCAAATATCCTCAGGCAATGTAAGTCACTTCTGTTGGAGCGCCAAAGGCGGCTGAACAGCGTACTACACATGCTACGCGGCTCATCTCGACATGACTATCTAAAGGCTATTGGTGAAATTAAGCGAGTCTTTATAAGGGCTTAACAACTGATAACAGATTTTCCCGTAAATAGAAAAAAATTAATAACTGCAAGCGACCGGCTAGTGAAGATATAAAGCATAATACAAGTACTCTATCCATGCGGCGGAAAGAAAAAAAACCTACGGATGGATCCCAACGTGCGACCTACGTAACCGAAGTACTGTACGCTAACCACTATACCACGGCAGTTGTTATGAAATTGTGGCGTAGTTACCAATTAAATATCCAATTATGTAAAAAAAACTTGTTTGGCACGAGCATGAGAAAGTGAAATTATTCAAGGTCCATACATTTTAACATTTATGAATTTTAAATTCCTTCCGGCATTTTTATATTATTCTACGTCGGTATTCTTGTGAAATTGTGTTTTTCTTACGACCTTCGTTTCGCTATCAGTTCATAAATGTGAATGGTTTTCAAATTATGGCGGTATGATGTTATTTCTCCTCATAATATAGAAGCGCTAATAATAAAAACATTGTTTTAAATCATAAAGGCCTTAAATAACACACTGAAACGATTGGATAATAACAGCATCTACGGAAGTGCTGAAAGTTTGGCATCCATTTTGCCATTACTCTGGATGTTTGTCGCCCTGGCCGTTAGAAACCCATAACAAGCTTACTTGAGAAGCGACTTCCTTATTTCTTCCTTTCACCTTATCTCAATGACTTATAATGTGCTAGCTGGGTGTTTATCAACCTAAAAGAAAAGCATATATTTTATGAGTTGTATAATTCAGGCATTAATTTGCAAGTAACTGACATACATTTAACGAGACCCTTATATCCGTAGTACCAAGTTGATTTTTTTTAAATTTGAGTACCTGAGCAGCACCAAACTCTTCACTTCTAATTTTCAATAATCACTTGAGCTTATATGAAAATATTCAAACTCCTACTGGGGATATAAGTATAGAATTAAATATATGGTTAACAACATTTTATTTCACTTTCAAGCTTATTATTTTGCCCATTTATTTCAGATATGATGGCGCTAGAATCCAAGTATAGCCAATAGTTAGAAGCCAAGAGTATGGATGCCACATTTTAATATGAAATATTAACTGTTCTGTTGTTATTAGGCTTCAATGTTGCACAGGGGCGGATCCAGGATTTTGGTCAGGGGGAGGGACACAAGGATACGTCGTCATACAAAACGAATGAAATGATAATGGGACCGTAATAAAAATCTAGCACATTTTTAGGGTCTGGGGGGGGTACGTGCCCCCGTGCCTCCTCCTCCCCCTGGATCCGCCTATATGTGGCAGCATATCATATATTAGTCAATCTATACCTGTAAAACACATCTCTGTCTCTGTAACTGTTTCTATTTAGTGATTATCATTTATTTTATTCATTAATTAAAATATTAATTTGTTTGAAGGGCAAATATAAACAATGCAGTCTACACTTAAGAAAGGTACCTATAAAGAGTTCCCATAATAGGAATGTAATATTCATCAATTCACATTGAGGCTACAAATATCTTTAGATCCAGCCTAGGGAGGGCTGCATATGTATAACTTACACTCAGTGCGTCTTCTATTAATCTCTGCTGAGTCCTCTTCATGGGTAATTTTCGGGTGGTTGACGCAAATGCTCTCTGTCGGTCTTCCTGGCAGCCAAATACGTGGGGAAAAGCACATTTTTTCAATAGCTTATGCCCTCCTACCATTTTGCACCTCATGAAATTTCCCATGTCGTCCTCCATCTATGAACAAAAGCATTAGGTATATATTTTTAACTGTACATACCAAAATCATAGCTCAAACTGTTTACTTCTGATCTACTAGATGCTTCTTCCAAGGTTTTCTTCGTAAACAATTTACATCCTTTGAATTGCAGTTTTTTGGAAGCATCTATTTTCCATTTTATTACGTTGGCTATTTTGTACGATTAATGGATTCATTCAGCAGATGTTAAAGGCTCTTCATCATGAATAATTTACGTGTCATATACATACATTAGCATCTATTCAATAAGCGTCAGTAATAAATATTAAAATGCCTTAAAATGGTCCTCGCAGCAATAAAGGGTTGATTTCAGAGAGACATTGAAGTCCCTTCTTGTAGCTCTAAACCATTTCTTCCTCCGTTTCTCTTCCTTCGGAACCGCGAAAAACACTTTGCTAGGGTTCCTGCTGCTTGTATTTGTACACTCTGGTACAAAACACCATTTATATGCCGACATTGCGCACAGTTTATCTCTGACTTTCGTTCAAGAGAGCGCGTAACCATTAACTACAGCATACCCGTACGGCAAGTACTCGAAGTTACAGGCACGTGACGTCACAGGCGGCCATGTTCATTTTTCTTGTTTTCGCGGACGTTCAAACCGGGTAATTTTTAACGCAGCCAGAAATGGCCAAAATTACCCTAAATTTAAGTTTAAATAGCATTTCCGTATCTAGGATTAAGTGAAGTTTCCGCATATATCGCTAAAAAAATCCATGCAAACACCCCATTAGAATTATTTTTTTAAACAGGTGGAAAATTTACGACTAGAATTTAGGGATGTGAAAATCCGACTGTTTTTTTTGGTCATCATTTCAGTTTGAGTCTGATTAAGCGGCACAAGCCATCGGGCCATAAATCGTTTCAGTCATGTTTTCATTAGCATGGTAATTTGATTGATATCAACCCGTTGGGGGTTGAAGACATGAAAACCAACAAGAGCAAGCTGTTAAAGGTGAAAGTTCATTCGCATTGTAGATTTGTAGTGTGATATTGAAATTAATGAGCGAATGCATAGTCATGAGGAATAAAAAGCCCACGAATTCATTCAAATAATTGGAGACGCCATAGAGTCGGAATGCGCAGAGTGTGTGGGCTAGGCGTGATATCTTTGCCAAAACTTGATCACGTGACTAATACCGCCATGTAGCCACATCACAGGAAACACAGTACACAACATAGATGACTGAAGTGTAACTTATCTAAAAATTCACGAGGAATGAAAAGTAGGAGAAAAAATTGATTAAAGCATGCTTATTGCATTTTACTTTATTTCTTCATGGCTGATACCAGTCTTTAAAACCATACAAATATATTCTGTAAATATACAAATTAGTTTCTATATAATGTTTTCCGTATGATGCAAAGAACATTAACTCCTAATTAGGCTCAAAAACTTACGCCCGTGATATACGACTCAAATTTAAATTGGTAATTATTATTGAAATTTATTCCTCACTACAGCCATGCTTCAATCAAAATATATAAAACAGAAATTGCTCATCCTTGAAGAGCTTGGAATTGATTCATACGCAACCAATTTATGTGTATAAATAATTTCAGAATTATTTTGAGCGTACAACTGTTTCCTTGCGCACAACACTTCGTCGCAAAGTGCCAATTCACTAGTGACTATGCGACAGATGAAGGGGAAAAATATCATGACTGGACTCGAATACAAGATTAAAGCGACTGCTCATTCAAGGAGGTGTCTATTTCATCACTGCGATGAGTAAGCTGGAGTAAGTAAAGCGATGCATCGTCCCCATAGCGAACGCAATTCGCCCAAGAAAAGGCTTCGCTTAGCACGGAGGGAAAGATACTCAGTTCATAGAAAATCTTTCAGGTCCTCAGCAAATTGCATTCGGAAAGAAAATTTTCTGTTGTATGAGTTAGCATAAATCACGCAACAACTATTTTAAAATTCGAACAAGAAAAATTGCTACAACGTTACGCTGTACCCTTAAAATGAATTGAGGTGTTTGATACCCGGCTGGAGCTCTACACTCTATCACTCAATTTCAATCGAAGACCAAACATTCCAAAATAGAAAATCGAACACCTTATTGCCGTCAGCTCTTAATTCATATCCTTGATGTTCACTGCTTACGAAAAAGAAACGGAAAATATAGTTTATGAATGACATAATTCATGTTCTCATGGGGTAGAAAATGTTTTGGCTAAAAAGTCGATTAAAATGCGCACCAATATCATGGCCGATTATAATTACATTAATTAATTATATTTATGTTATTATATTATTAATTAATATATTATTACCCGATAAAATAGATAACTATTGTCAATCATGCATCATCAAAGTGCATTAATTTCAAAATTCTGTCGTCGCGAAGATATTTCAAAAACAAACTTAATGGTATACGCTAATGTTTTACACTGTCTGCAGGCGTTGCCTGCGGTCGGCAACACGGTACATGAAACAGAAATAGTCAAACGCGTTTCACAAAAATTCGGTGCCTCAGTCAAATTTTGTTTCAAAAAAAGGTCCGAACGATTTGAAGTACTAATGGATTAGCTATGTGGGAGTCACTGACACCTCCTCATGGTTTATTAAGTTAAACTATTTTTCACCTCGTGCTGATATGTTACATCGGCAATAGGTTTTAGTAAGACGTATATATGCTTCAAGTACATGCGTAATGCATCTTTGCATTAATTCTTTCTTTCAGCATAAATATGAAATAAGCATATGCATCATGGTAATATGGAAACATTGAAAGCAATAATGTAATAAAATAGTAAATAACAAAAAACCGCATTTCAAGGAATAGAATTATTGTTTCCGACAGATAAAAACAGGGTAGATTTCCATCCTCACACACTCCAATGCCGTACCAACCAATACCTAAATATCTTCCCGATTACTCCATCTAAGTTTTGGAATTCAATAACCCCTGAATTAAATGTTCCTCCATTCCTGAATCCCTTAAGAGGGAATTGCATGAATGTTTAAAACCATAACACTGCTTTTTGGAGTCTGTTGTTTCTTAAGTGAATCATTGTGTAGTTATATTTCATTTTTGTTTGAATATTTGGGTTCAATTACTCTTACTTAATCATGCCAATTTCTTAATTATTGTATTTTTGAGCTGAATGTATTTTGTACAAGATTTTCACTCAAATGGGTTCCCCAGAGCAATAGTAAATCATTCATTCAAGGAATTATCACGAAAAAAATCTTATTCTTCGTGCGGAAATGGAACCTGCGACATTTTGATCTCCATAAGAAACACAATAGAGGCCACCGCATTACTAACTGAGTTATCGAAAGTTTTGAAATACGAGGTTTCATTAACGATGTGATTTCGCATCAAAGCCAATAATACTCTCTTTTTTATTATGAGCCGCACACTCGGCAGCGCCACCATAGCCTCTAGATTGTTCTCCCGAAATCTAAATGCGACGGTGGCGCCGCTGGAGTGCACGGCTTATAATCAAAAGGAGAAAGTTACATTCGCTTCGATGCCAATCCAGATCATTGGTGAAACTACATTCTTCCATCTCCTTCGGTAGCTCAGTTGGTAGAGCGGTGGACTGTAGAGGAAATATTTCAGATATCCATAGGCCGCTGGTTCAAATCCGGCCCGAAGGAAATTTTTTTTTGGCACAAATACTAACTGATAAAGAGTAATTTTATTACTTTTTTCACGGCAGCCTCCCAGTGGCTCCTTTCCAGTTTTATAGATCGTCATTTCGGCGCGCCGAAGTTTATTTAGCATTTAACTCCGTCCACAATGGGTTAATTCAAACGAAGCTATTTACGTGGCAAAGGGGCATATTAACATCTTTCTGAAAAGAACGCTTATTATTTACGATAAAAAGTATTCTTAAAACATAGTTAAATACAATAACCACGGAGAGACAGCGAAATACCTTTACGGAGTCCCCCGCAAGTGACTATTAAGTGTGAAAATTCCACAGAGGACACAAGGGGGTACCCAGGATCAAAACCAGAGGGAGGAGGGTCAAGCCATGGTCGTTCAAGTTGAAATGTTTAAGCACGGAGAAGGTGAATGAAACCAACATTTTAAGAAAATTATAACATCGCTTTATTTGTTAATAAAATTTTTTGATTGAAAAATATTTTCATTTTAGTTATTCGTCTTATATTAATACCATTACTTGTGGGTTTAAAGAAAATTCGTTGAAAGCTTTCGTTTCAATCCAGTCCTGATTTTCCTCTTTTTGCTTCTATGAGGAGGTGGAGGGTGGGCTGTCCCTCCGGCCTCCCGCCGGGTGGCCCATGAGAGGACAAATCATCAATGCCTTGAGAGGGTTTCGAACCAGGAACATCCTAATTCGCGCCTGTGTTCTACCAATTAAACGACCAAGACCTTATTAACTATAAAAGACACTTTGTTACTTTCACAATATATATTTTTTAAATTCCGACCGGTTTTGGCTGTTACACCGTTATCAAGTGCATAAAATATCAGCCGAAATAAAAAATAATATAATACGTGATAAAATAGTATAACAGCCGAAACCACTCAGATTTTCAAATATATTGTGGAAGCAACAAAGTGTCTTTTATCGCTAATATGGAGTCCTCCCAATACGTGCAAACTTCAAGTTTCGATTTAACCAATACCTTTGAAGTTGCTTGTTGATGCTTTGTGATGCAATAATTGCTCTGCTGGGGAAATATAGGACTGAGGATTTTCACCGCATTAACCAGTTAATTTCTCAATCCCTTTCAATACTCCAACATTCTTTCTAATGGATAAACACTATTCAGATCAATATATGAAAATGACCGTAGCGTTGTTCGGGCCACGAGAGAACACTTCGTCTCTGCCATAGTTCGCATCTCAAGGCATCACGCCTACCAACCCTTCGGAGCACCCTACAGGGCACCTTATAATCCCCCTAACTTGAGGCCAAATTCAACCGGTGAAATTCCGTGAAACGTCTAGAAAAAGTGCGTCCTGGATGATGGCCAAAGTGGGAGTCATTTCTGGAACATCCTAACGCCGATCTTCCGCCCCGCATTGAATACGCCACGGGGGAATGAGGGTGAGGACACTATTATGGGAGAGATGGGATGAAACAGAAGAAAAAGAACTCCAAACACCTGCTGTCTTCTCAATAACCCTTCCCCGCACGTGTTTCCACTGATAATTAATAACAATGAATAAAAATAATAACTGTTCACGTCATAATTTTGGCTTTTCCTTTGTTATTTGCGTTATTAAATGTATTTTTCACACTGAATGTAAATATACCGATCTTTATCAATTTCATTTGCAAAAAATAAGACATGATTATCTAAAAATTAAAAATACTCTATTCCAGGCTGCATTATATAGGCGATTAAAAGGAAATGAAGGAGGACAAATCCTTGGACTAAAGGCTAAATCACTGACGAATTGTAATGCCCCGCATTTCAAATTGTGGACACCAAACCCGAAAAAAACGTGACACAAATATGTCTATTTACCTATCATCTAACTGCTTGAAGAATTCAAGCGTTAATGGATTCGTTATTATAATAAAGTAGAAATATATACACCCCTTGCAACAGAATTTTACGCCATTACAGGATATATTGTTCTGTTAATTTCTCATATCATTCATAGTACTAACAAAATTTTCCCAGAGTTTCTTTAAATGTATCCGGTAAAACTAAATAAAAGCCAAAAATGTTATGATGAGAGATATGGCGAAGGAGAATGAATTTTTCTCGAGATTTCAACTGTCGGATCGGCTCATGAATACTGGAGTTTCGAGTCGAATACTATTTCTCCACAATCCTGAAGTCATGGACCGATTCACTCGGCAAAAAATTAAAGAACAAGGAGTGATATGAGGCAAAATCTGCCAACGATTAAATCCTAGCAGTTCCAACAATCAATGAAATAATAACTCATCAGGACTGTATTAACCATTGGAGGAGACAGCTGGTCTGAAAAATACCTCTTCATGTGAAGCCGTTCTCTTCTTCAGGAGATGTCCTCATCGGTATTGAAGGAACCAAATCTCTGCCATTAAGTATCAACTGCAGAGGGGCATTCAGTGCGAGTAATGAGAAGAACACGAAGATTGGGATTATGAAATATTTTTTCATATGAACCGCCTAAAATGTCGACGAACAGTTGAAATTAAGGACAATGGAGGTGTAAGCCTACTTAATTACATCCTCCAGCACGAACTACGGCTCTGGAAGAAATTGATACAAAAAAAGGTTCTGATCTGTACGGTGAAGGCCAACGGTATCTTTTAACAAAGAGATTTTTAATTTTATGAAAGATTTAGACTTCAAAGGAATTCGGAATCCAATTATAGTTATGAACCGATTCGCACTTTTTACTTAAGGAGTTTGAAAAAGTTCTTTCATTTATTCTCCAAAGAATTTGAGAAGCTCGTCTTTTCAGAAATGAATGTGGATCACAGCGAACATTAGTATACCATTTTTTCCTTAGACTCTATTTTACTCTATCTTAGTCGGCCAATTTACGACCTACGGCTCTTCAAAAGCAGTAGGTAGGGACTTTGGTTATTCCAAAACCGAATTCATCTCAGACCATGTACAAAGCTGAGCTTACGAATACTAAAAATTAAACTACTTAGTATTAGGGAATTCCATATCCATGTTCACTTCTAAGACAACAATACAGGGTGAGATTATTTTTCAAAACAACAAACTGTGCAACGTAAAGTCTCCACAAAATATAATTTTCAAGATAGACTAATTAATGTTGTTCAATTTACCTTTGGAAGTCGAATTCCGGTGAAAAGGGTTAAAATTTATCAAACAATATAAAACAAACTGAATCGCAAAAACTTATCCACAACAGTCTTGATTTCATTGTCAGTACCGTAAGTCGGTACTCATAAAATTAAACGAGAAATAAGATAAATGAAGAATAGACAACTAATATAACAGATGAAAAACAATCGTGCATGGTATGCCTCAGAATAATCAACGCTTAAGAGCATTAGGAATAATTCTAATTAATAGTCAATCACGCAACAGAGTCACCTTCGTCACACATTCAGAACAATTAAAGTCAGTGTCTAACGTGAAAATAAACTCAATTTATTTAAAAATCTCCTTCTGGCTATAGAAATAACAACATGAATAGCCATAGAAATAATTATAGGTGTGCTTGTTCATCGATTATTAATATACATACCAAACACATCCTTTACTCGTAATAATATAACTCTTTTTACGATATAATCGCAAAAAATTTCAAACATGATGGATTGAGAAGACGAGTTGAGCTATGGGAATATATCGATTATTATCTCGTAAAACTAATCTTTATCTCGTTTTAATCGAGATAAAGATTAGTTTTATTCACACGGAAAGAGTTATTTGTAATTGCTGAAAACTATTACGGCGAGAGAGGCTTAACACGCTGCGTTCGCTGGGGAAATCCTCCGCCTTTCTCGAGATTATCCCGCGCACGGTTTAATTAGCAGAGAGATGTTGCTCCAGAGGGGATATAAACGAGCACCGTGATTTACGACACTCGCCCGTCAAAACTGGATCGAAAATCGATCGACGTTTTCTCTCGCACGGAAACAAATGACGGACGAGTATTTTTTTAATTCCCTCACGATCCGCGGAGCACTCGCGCCAATTAGCTATCACTCCGATGAGTGATATTCCAGCTGGGAGGAAAATGCCAATCTTATAACGAGTCTCTGCACGCAATATCAGTCCCGGATTTTAAAGGTGACCTGCAACAAATTCATGCGATTGAAAATATAAAAAATGATTCGCGGATGGTACCCGATATGCAGAAAAAATACTAAATAGCTTCCTCAGCATTGTTTACAGTTTGAATTTTAAACTGTGCCTTTGCAATCTGTCTCTATCATGTTCTCCAGAAAGCTCTATGATATTCTAGATGGGAGGGAAATTCCAATCTTTTAACAAGTCTGCACACGCAACATCAGCCCAGGATTTTAAAGGTGACTCACAACAAATTTATGCGATTTAAAATATACACAAATTGCATCGCGGATGGTACACAAAATGTACAAAAAAATTCCTAGCTTGCTCAGTAGCTTCTGATATTTGCATTTTTACAGTTCCTATGCAATCACTATCTCTATGATGTTCTAGAGAAAGCTCTATGATACTCTAGTTGAGAGGACAATGGCAATCCCATAACAAGTCTCCGTACGCAACATCAGTTCCGGATTTTAAAGGCGACCCACAACAAATTCATGCGATTGAAAATATAGAAATTGCAAAATGGATGGTACCTGTTATGCAGATAAAACTACCTAGCTTGCTTAGTAGTTTCTACAACTTGAAATTTAAATTTTCCTCTGCCTCTATTATTCCTGAACTTTAATGCAAGATAAGTTAGACTGAACTGATGAATGGAGCAACGTTACAGTTGAAGTAAAAGAAGAACAGCTATTAAAATGTGTACCCTAAGAAATATCAATTGCTTACTGCTAAGTACTGACTGCGAGAAATTACTTAGCAGTTTCCATTTGATAAAAATGCATCAATGCATGTTAACACGAGACTGATCGAATAAAGTTATCATTAGAAGCATATCGTCCTTAAAAACGTTTACGCGAAAAGTATTTCTAATGTTGAGGGCAACGGAAATTGTAAAAAAAGAGAGAGAAACGATATATACGTTGATTTCTCAGTCTAAATTACTGAAGGCAATTACTGAATTACTATCTACATACAAATATAGAGGGAAAAAGGTGAAAACTCTAGGGTGCATGAATACAATCCTCCACAAGATGAAAGCCTCAATAACCACTCAAATTTCCAGGCGATAGAAATTTAACGCAACACAATACCACTTATTGTAAGAAATAGTGCATCCATGCATTTTAACACAAATCCGGCCGCATGATACTAAAATACGCCCTAAAAAAAGAGAGCCTGAAGTTGACAAAATTGCAAGAATATGATTGGTTGAAAACGAATTCTATTCTGAAAAAATAGGCACAGAATATCACTTAAAATAATTGCTTAAGACAGAATCTTAACAATCAGTGCATAATCTTACAACTAAATTGCAAAATAATTCGTTTTGTACCATTTAAATTCAATATTTCCAATTATGTAGCTAGAAGTGCCAACAATTTGAATGCAGATTGCGTGATTCAGGCTACTCTACGGATTCATCATTATCCTCATGGCGAAAAAATCTCAATCAGATACATGAAAAGAAATCACGAAAAATGAATTTGAACAAATATCGATATTAAAAGTGAAGGCACACAAAGATAAACAAAGTACTTATGGTATGGTCTAGAAGTGCACGACGAAAAATACATTACAAGCACTCAACATTTAAGGGTGAGCTCTAAAGAGCGAACATTATGAAATCACTCTCTTCAACGATCCCAACCAGGAGCACAGCAGACGGGGTAAAAATACAGCAGAGGACCCAAAAAATGAAAGAAGGACGAGATTTTATGCGTGCCGACTTCCGGTTGGGGAGGAATGGGAGAATATATTCAGAATCGCCGGCTCCCTCCACCCCGAAAGGAAAATAAATGTGAAAAAAATGTTAAAGCGTCAGTAAAAAAAAGTTATGAATGAATCCAGCATAAACATTGTGGGCGAAAGAAAACAGAAGTAAAGGAAGGTACTGAAGCAAGCAAAAATATTGAGGCGCATGGCTGAGCCGTGGAATTTGATTACAAGGAAGGCCTCGTTCATATATCGATGGCTAAGTTCTAACAACTTGTATCTCAAAATTAGCAACTTTTCAGGAGAGCAAAAAAAACGATTGATTTTTTTCTTATTGTATGCTAAAATTAAAAACCAAAAATTCGTAAAACTGAATAAGAAGCTTACATTTGCCAACGAAGAGTTGTTTTTTGCTTGGATTTTATTTTTTAATGCTATTACACTTAGTTTAAGATACCTGTGCCAAGCCGGCCAAATGTTGAGATACGTGTTGTAAGAACTTAGCCATCGATATATGTAACCAGACGTAATTACGTAATGGCCCATTTGTATGTTGGGCAGTAGGGCCCAGCATCAACTCGCACCACTGTTGTCACAATCCATTTTAATTTCACTATTTCTTCATTTTCATCAGAGGAGGCAATCCATGACATGTTTATTCTCTGTTTACGTGTCTTTTTAGATTAAGTCGTTTGCCTGCACGCAACCCAATGCTCGAGGGAGTAGGCCGACGACTTGGGAAACGCGAGTGCATATGTATCGCAACATTTTCAAACCGCACCAAACTGCTCGTGAAGTTTCCCTTGCATATTTGATGACTCAGCTCCTAATCTCCATTAATCTTCCCTGAACTTCCACGAATTTAGTGTTAACGCCGTGAAATTCTTTTTTTGATCTCTCCATCCCAGCTCCCTTTTCCATCTATTTATTTATTCACGTGCCATCTCATCAATCATTCCCTTTTCGTTCCGTATGTATTTCCGTGTTTATTTTGAAGGCCTTTTTTTTAACAAATATTATCATTTTTTAATATCTCTCTCTTACTCTCGTTCTCGTAGGGATATATATGTTGTGCTTGTATACCTCTGGGTTTCTTTTTTTTTTTCTCCCTTTCGGCCCGTTCCACACGTTTTTTTTTCTTTCCATAACATTCATCGGCGAGCGGGCAATTCCCGAGGATGGGTGTGTGCGTACCTCGTTCTTCTCCTGTTTTTTATTTTATTTCGCTACGTATTCCGGTTCCAAAAGAGGTCTCCCCCTGTCTTCTCTCCTTCCGTCGCGTGCTATTTTTAAAAACCTTTCTTTTTTCTCAATCTCCGCGCGCTATGCTTGAAAGGGTATCTCGTCTCCTCTTCCCTCTCGTGACTTTCCGCCATCGTCATTCGGCAATTTTTTTTTCGTTTTGAATTTTTTTTACCGACGGAATACGAACGGAATTTTCGGTGTCTCCATATATATATTTTTTCATACCACTTTCCTTTTGCGTCCTTCTTTGTGTCTTTCCGCACGGCACCGCCGGAATCCCCTCAGCCAGTATTCTCTTTCGGCATTCCTCTTACATTCGATACAATTTGGGCCCCTTCTTCATTCATCTCTCCTTGCCACTCACACTTTTTCATTTCCTTTGCTCCACACCCGGAGCTCTTTTTGGATATTTTCCTCGCTGCAATCTTGATTCCTCCCCTTTAATTTCATAAATGCATACTGCGGAAATTATCTTAGAAACTATTTTTATTATTGACATTTGTAAAAATTAAGTTCTGAAAACTTTAAACTATGCTTGAATATAGCTCTTAAACTTATACGTATACCCTTAACAGTTTCAAGGACACAGAAATGCAATGATGATAACTTTCTATTGTTACGTAGAGGATTTGGACTGTGTTTTATAGAAACTGTTCAGGTTATAACCATAAATTTAAACTTTAAATTCAAGCATACTTCAAGGATTCTAAATCTATATAGAAAAAATGAATTGCTGTTCGTTAGTCCAGCCGTACTCGAATTTTAGCGAGACTAACGCATTTTTACTGCATAGATTTGTAAAATTTAGATTTGTAAACCTTGAACTATGCTTGAATTTAACGCTTAAACTAAAAGGTACACCCTGAACAGTTTAAATGACACAGAGTCCAACTTTTCAACGTAGCAATGGAAGGTTATCATCATTTTTCTAGAGCGTTCAGGTTGAGCTTGAAGCTAGGGTTTCACGTACAGGTCTTCTTCTCCAAAAGCGTTTCATACTTACTCATTTTTATCTGTTAAGCGCTTCATCATTTTTTTCTCTGCAAATATCTTATGAGGTCTTTCCCTTCGCTTTTTCCGTCCCACTTACCTTAATCATAGATCAAGGCCGAAGATATAAAAAATTACGTGACCTAGGGAAGGGATACAGTTTAATGAAGTCTAGTTGAAGTAGCTACATTGAAGAGTTGTGCTGTATTTCTCACTATTACGACGAAGGTTGAAGTCCTAGAATTCCATTACCACACGCCAAGATCTTGCTAAGGATGAATAATCATGATCAGGCGAAAAATTGCAGTGAGAAATTACAAAACCATGAAGTATTCCTGACTCTTTAGTTTAAGTGGTAATTTGTATGTTGTATTTCCAACTTTATATACCATATTTTACCGGATTCGTTCAACTCTAAAAACTTGGAGATGAGCCTTGGAAGAACCGACGTAATGTTTAGGCTAAAATTTTCTCATAATAAGATAGAATCAACCGTCATCGCTCGCTCCTCGCTCCATCCATACCTTCTGTGCCCTCTGTATCTCATCTAAAAGGTGCCCCTCCTCACCCACCATGTCCAGCACTTCGTCGCTCCTCCTCGTTATCGTCCACTTCACCTTCTCCTCTTTTTCCACACCCACTTTTTTTCTCGAACGCCTCCAGTTTTCTCTCGCCCTCCTTCCTAAGTGTTCACGTTTCCGCATTGTAAAGAGCTACACTCCAGATCAAACTCTTCACTAACAGTGCGAAAAATCCACACAGGAAAAATCATTCGCCTTGACCGGGATTCGAACTCGGATCCCTCGATTTCTCCTTTGATTGAAGAAGGATTTTTCCTCTGTGGATTTTTTGCACTATTTGTGCATAGCGGGTGACTCCGTAAAAGTTATCACCGTGGCTAATCCCGGTATACTTAAATAACTCTTCACTAACCATTTTCACCAAACTTATGAGTGTTGAAAATTATTACGGCCGTTTCTATCTTTTTACAATGAATTTCCTTAAAGTAAACTCATCACAATCGATCAGATAGAATGTTGTCTTCTGCCTTGTTTCCGTCTGGCCTTTGTCCATTCACCATTCTAGCGAAAATTCCCTTCCTTAAAGCTAAATTTTTTTTGGCGAGCAAAATCCCACAGGAGGTGGCGTTACGAGGTGTGTTGCGGGCTCTTTAATCTTTTCAGTGGTAGCGTCCCGACGGTGTTTTCCTCCATTCCTCGTTATACGAGCGTAGTATGTCGACCGTTAGACTTCCACTCCAGTTTCCAGCTCTCCTAACTGCCGCCCTCGGACCGTGGGTCCGGCCTTCATATTATACGACGCTAGATGTTATTAATATTTTTTTTTGTATTACGAGCCTCCAAAATATTTAGTGTCCCTATACGCAGCGTGTTTTTTTCCGTCCCGGCAATTTCCACCCGAATAAAAAAGAAGGAAAAAAATAACACGTTTCCTCAGAAGTCTCGTTTCGAGAGAAAACACGGAATAAACTTTCTGGGTCTTTTTGACGTCATAGGTTCGGATGTGGAGGAGGTTCTCGTCCGTAATTCTTTAATGACGGTCGCTTCGTATATATTTTTTTAAATTTCGAACAATATCTTTTTTCAGTTTATTTTTTTTCGAAAATGTTTTTTTTTCACCTCCTCTCGTCGACTCTACAAATTTTCCCGTGAATGAATATTTCGAAGCGGCAAGCTGTGGGGCATGCCCCAGTTTACCCAACGTCATCGCCTCGTCCCTCGCATGCAGCCACTAAAAAGTTTTACCTCCATCGCGCGCTCCCTGTTAGCAAAAATTTTGGAGCACTGCATTTCGAGGGAATTTCCACGCTAGCTTTCAGTTCAACAGGCTCTTTGTTGGAGTCGCGAAAATGTGCCTTCCCAACCACTCTGATTTGCTCGAAAGTTTTTTTCTTGCTCTTTCGTCTGGAATCAAGATGGCTGCAGCGTTTTTTTCTCTAGTTCGTGTGTGCTTATGTTTGTGGCATTTTCGCACATGTTACTTTGTTAGGTAGACATATGGATTATCATTTATTTATTTACGGAGAAACCCATTAACCATATCCTTTCATAAAACCTCCCAGATGATAGTCAAACAGAAATTAATAAACAAATACACAATAAATCCATTTAAAAAATCTATACAGGATTGTACATCAACGAATATAATATGTAGGTAGTTACAATAATATAAAAATTTGAGAAATAAACATGTCCTCGCAGAAGAATTTTTGAACTGAGCTCAATTTTACCACAAGTAACTTTGAAATCTAGGTACAGACATAGAGAAATCAACGCTTTGGCCTATGTTATTAAATTTCCTCATCATTCTAGATAGCGGTGAGTTAGGGGCATAATTTGTTCTATGGTAACAACAAATGGGTGAGGATTCTAGAACTACGGCGGGAAATTAATTGCAGCTAAAAGAAACTTCTCGGTCAATCAGTATTTTATTTTGTACACTTTAAAGTAATCTAGAACATATTTTTCCATTTCATGATTAATAAAATATTTTCTATTGTGCGCGAATTGATGAGGCAATCAAAACTTAAAATACTAAAAAAATTAAAGTATAAGGTAATTAGAAATTCAACATTTTTCCACCTATTATTAATTCGAAAAGCATTTAAAAATGATGTTCGATGGCAATGAATTGTATAAACATTGGGCCACTTGTTATAGCATAACTGTTCCTAATTTACATAGAGATAAGTAATAACTCCACAACAACGCCCATAATTTTTGAAAATATTTATTGTGAAACCAAACATGATTTAACTCGCCAATGACAAAATTTGAAATCACGCCTTTTTTGAGAAGCTTTAACTATCTCACAAATGTAATTGCATTTATCATCCAATTCTGCAAGTGTTCTGGTTGAGTTATGCGTCTTGGCTGTATTGAGTGGATTGCGTTGATATTGCGAAGTCATTGAAAAAATAGAGCTAAAAAGGCAATGGATACCTTAGAGATCGAGAATAATAAGGCAAAAAGACGCTTCATACTTCACTAAAATTATTAACAACGCCATAAAACGTAGTAATTACGCATTATACACGCATGCCCTCAAGCAAACGTGGTGTATATATGTCTTGGGCCACATTTTAGGGTCAAACATATTTTGTCATTCCACTCAATCCAGCTTTAACTTGAATGTCTGTGAAGAGCAATTATTCGCATTCTTAGAAATATTTTTCTTTCAGCTCTTTTTTTTAAGCTGGCTTACATTCAAAAAATCGGATAGGCCGTTTTTTACCTAAAATAAACATTTTGAAGTGACTGAAGTTTATTAAATGAGCAGCTGGTGAATAATTAGGTATGTTTAAAAGTAACTTAGATAATGTCGAGCCTGACCATATTGAAATTCAAAATCATGGATAAGTAGATTGGTTGGGCAGGCGGAGTATTTGAACGCGTTCAATGCATAGAGGCTTTTCCTTAAATTTTGAAAGCCCGAGGATTGCCAAATAGGATTTTGTGAAATTATGAGTGCCCTTAACTTCGACCGTTAACATTGGAGGAAACTAGGGTTAATTAATAATATTACAATTAGGCTTACCACAACAGCAATTTTGTCGGGATTAATAGATGACTAGGGATGTACACTCACCTGAAAATATAAAAATATCAATCAGAATCGAATTAAAATTTATCAAAGATTCAACGAAAACATAATTTAAAGTTATACTGACTATATATACTAAAAATGACCAAAATGAGAAGTTCCATATCAGTTTCACATCCATTTGAACTCCAAATAACAGATTTGAAATTATGAAACTTGTACTTCAAACATTCTCAACGTATATTTCAAGAATATTCCGCCGCCCATAAACAAGAAACCAACTTTATCTGAAACGTACGGCCTAAAAATACGACTCAAAGATAGTTGACAGCATGTTTCGACTATTAGATTGTGGTCCTTCAAGTCACTACTCAACAATACAATGATGACCATAAATATAATATTTACAACACTCACACCTGTCTCTTGTCTGAGACTACTGCCAGCGTTAAGTATCAGACAAACGGCAGGACGACAGCGTTGAGAATTCAGTACACACATTTTTTTTAGTTTTATGAATGTAAAAATCTTATAAGAATGAACAGGATGTATAAATAACATGATAAGTAAACTATTCCCAGTTGACTAGGGAAAACTTGGACATATAACACACACGTATAGATTTTAAGATTACGAACTTATATAAACTCGTATCGTTCCCGCATTCGAAAGCAAAAGGGTAGGCCCACGCTCAGAAATTGTATCCGAATACTTACCGATGACGGATCGTGATAAGGGACGCTGCGAAATGCTCGCCAGACGAAAAATGCTTCGACAGATTGAGAAATCATTTGGCCCTGGGCTTCGTTCCAGACAAACGACAGAAAGATTGGGTTACAAAGCATGAAGAGTCCCACGACCATAGCGATTCGCAAAAGAAGGCGTGGGTTTAAGCCTTTGGTTACATAAAAAAGTATTCCATACGGATAAAAGGTCATAAATAAAGATCAACGCTGGAAGGGTGGATTCCACACGGAGAGAGAAAAGTGATAATTTCACACCAGCGCTTCATAAATTTATTCCATTGATAAAAGAGCGAGGAACTCCAACAATACAACCCTTGGGTCAGGAGGAAGCTATGCTGTCCTTAAATTTCCTCACTTGGAGCTTACCATGAGAAGTATCGGAGAAAACACATTAAAATGGGCCCAAATCAGCGACAAAACACGTTCACCGCATATCCCCGCATGATGATATTTCTCTTTAGGGCATGCAAGTAATTTTTTTCAAAACCAAGGCTATGAAAAAATGTATTATCTCACAGCATGAAATGGAAAAAGGATGTTCTCAGTTCGAGATTTATAGTACTATAATCCTAAGATCCATATACTGCAGCCACCCAGATATTTCTGCCTTCCCCAAGTCAGTTTATTCCAGTTCGAGATGAAGATGTGAAAACACAAGACGCTGAATCTGATACAGAGGAAGTCAATGGCCGGAAATCAAATTGGTAAGACGGAATCCGTAGCGACGCGAGCGGGATAAAAATCAATGTGATACAGGCGAAGGTTGATAAGGATGAACTCAATTTACCGTAAAAATTTTCAAGATTATGGCACAATTTTTCCCGAGTCATACTCCACGATCACAAAAACATTTCATCGATTTTAATCATATTAATACATTACTATAGTCTGAGTACCTACGCAGTTCCTCTTCATTGCCCATTTATCCGGGTAAAACGAAGCGAAAATCAATGCTACATCGCGAGATAACCGCCGGAGTTAACCTTATAATTCGTTTTAAGGCTTTATTTATAAATATAGGGTTCTCTTCTTATTTATAATTGATTGGAGGTATAACTATATTTATATCTGGGTTAGGTGCTATTTTTGAATTTGATTTGAAAAAAATTATTGCCCTTTCTACTCTGAGACAACTTGGTTTAATAATGAGAATGTTATCTATAGGGTATTACAATCTGGCTTTTTTGTCATCTATTAACTCATGCTCTTTTTAAGGCTTTATTGTTTATATGTGCTGGTGTAATGATTCACAATTTGATTCTTACTTCAAAATGAGCGGACGCGTGTAAAAACAGGGAATTCGGAGAGTAACTAAAACAGAGAATTTTGGAATTTCGCATAAGTTTTCGAAAAAACAGTTTATAGATTTTTAATTGGGTTAAGACATACCTACGATGTAAATGCGCAGGTACTCTTTATTGTCAATTTCTCAAGGTAAAACGACAAGAAAATCAATCCAGCCTCACGCGATACATGAAAGTTAAACCTTCAAAATTATAGGGCACGTGTCTTGGTTACTAACAGGGAATTCGCCGTTGAGGAAGCCGAGAAGGTATCAGCTGAAAAAATCGAATTTATTTTACATCGCAAATAAGCCCCCAGTACATTATGTTCGGGACGTAAAACTGGCGGTGGGACGCGAGAAAAATTCTACCCAAGATACAAACTCACCACGTCAAAAACTCACTCTCCCTCTCTCTTGGAAGAAAATGGGCCTGGGGTATTTTATCGCCCATAACTTTGAGCACAATAATGCCACTTGATGTTCGAAGTATTGTTCGAAGATGCGTAAAAGGAACAGGTACCTAATGGGAAATCGATGGACCAAGCCCTAGGGGGCGCAGAACATAAACAGGGGTATGGTGGCGGCAGATCTGAAACTGCTTTCACTTCTTTTCTTTAACGGATCACGACCGCGCCTTAGTGGCGGTGGAGGGTAGCTGGGCCGGAAGTTTCAGGGTAAAGGAAAGGGTAGAGCGAGAATTAAGGTAGCTATGAGTGCTTCGGAAAAAGTCACAAGAATTTGATGAAACTTTGATCACATATTCTCTAAAAAAACGCAGATTTGATGTTTCACTACGGATGTGCGAGTAGTGCTTTTCGATGTTGATTTGACTCAACGATAAAATTAGATAATTTAACAAGGGAACTTATGGATAAATACGGTTTTTTCGTGCTAGCGAAGCTGTTTGTCACAAGAAGTTGTTGAGACGGCACTCAATAGAAGCAAAATTTTGTGAAAAATCTAAATATGTACAAAAAGGTATAAGTTTATGGTAAAAATAAGAAAGATATTTGCGAAAAGCTGTCTGAAGATGGCCTTCATGATCTCTGATCACAACTTCGCGAAACGAAAAGCACTCACCGACTTCGCCTAGACAACGCAAATATATTTAGTTTCCCAGCTTTTACATTCGTCTCACATATCTTTTGTTTATAAATAAATATATTTCTTTAGGATTTACCATTTAGATTGTGTCATTATATGTATATTTAGTCAAGGTGTGTCGTCAACAGTACAGTGTACAAAGGTTCGAAGCAGTGTTGAAACTAATCAAGATGACTAATGTAAATACCTTTTAAAATATCAATTTTGACTACTGCATTGCACTCACATTTCATCCCCTGTTATGTTTTCTTTTGTTTTAAGTTTTCTTTGGATCTCTATCTGTCACTCAATGTGACGTTTGAAACTTATTTGAAGTAAGTATGAACACATCAGCAGAATATCCCAGGTGAAGTGAGAAAGTGAGCTCTCCCTTAAGAAAGATCCCGCGGGAAAATTAAACACAGAAGTAATGAATCAGTTCATCTGAAATTACGTTTGGAGTATGCTTCTCTACGGAAGTGAGGCGTGGAAATGACAGCAGCACAGAGATCCAGGGTAGAGGCCTTCGAAATGTGGTGCTACGGAAGAATGATGAGAATCAAATGGATGGACCAAAATAGTCATGAGGAAGTTTTAAGAGAAGGTGAGAATAGAAGCCTCATGCAAACCTAATGGGTAATGGGTAAATATCAACTGAAAATAAGCCTGAAGAAAACCAAGATCTTAGTATGCAGCAGAAGAGAAGAAGTCAAGACTAACATTAAAATAGGGAGGCAAAAACTGATAGAGGTGGATGAATTCGATTACTTGGGAAGCAAGATAACTAGTGACGGGAGAAGTAAGAAAGAAATTATCAGCAGAATAGCCCAGGCGAAGAGAGCATTAAAGAGAGACCTGCTTACATCGGGAAACTTAAATATGGAAGCAAAGAAACAATTTATAAGAACCTACATTTGGAGTGTGCTCCTATACGGAGGTGAGGCATGGACAATGACCGCAGCGGAGAAATCAAGGATAGAGGTCTTCGAAATGTGGTGCTACAGAAGAATGATGAAAATCAAATGGATAGACCGAGTTAGTAACGAGGAAGTCCTAAGATGAGTAGGAGAGAAGAGAAGCCTCATTAAAACCTTAATAAGAAGACGGAACAACCTAATAGGCCACATCTTGATACATGATGGCCTGATGAATACAATCGCCGAGGGACAAGTGGGTGGCAAGAACGGAAAAGGAAAAATAGTATATGGAACAGGTAAAGAAGGATGTGGGAGAGAAGAAATACGTAGGTGTGAAAATATTAGCTGATATAGCGCTATTCGATGAAAATTTTTCGAAGACCAATTATAACATGATTTCTTAAGTTGCAGGTATTGCATGGTTATCAATGACAAATGGAACGAGACTCCAGGGCGGGCTAGCAAGGATACACTCCTGGGGCAGGGCCTATTAGCGCGAGCTTTTCATCTCTGCACCGCAGAAGGGGGAGGACAAGAAGGAGAAAGGAAGGAGGCGCCGCCGCGATAGGAGACCGACAACACCTCCTGGGACGGGATAGGGAAGTAAGGGACGGGACGAGGAATCCCGCACCGTCACAAAGGCGGGCGGGTCCCACCACTAGTGAAACCAGGAAAACCATTGCTGTGCCAGAGATTTTAGAGGATTGTTCTATGAGGAAGAATAATCCAACGATCAAATCGCTAAATAGCATCAATGACAGTTCATACACGATGATTATTATTACAACTTGGTTACCATAGTAATATCATTATACCCGATTCAGATGGTGGTGGGTTCTGCACTTGCTATACCAGGGGTCGCGGGTTAGGATGCCGTATGGAAAGTAGTTTATCCTCCAAGCTTGGCTGCAAAAAAAATTGTGATGTTTCTGTCGGAAACATCTTATGACAGACTACGCCCAAGTATCCTAGGGGCATATATGTCAATAAACTTTACTCGCCATTCCTTATCGTTTTGTGAATTATCGTCGTATTTCTCGAAAAATACAAAAAAATGCACGTTTAAGGATGCTATCAGTTAAAGGTATAATAACGTCAATTGGGAGTTAAAGACCTTTTAAAAATTACTATACTTCATCTCGAATATGAGTGGGTTTGAAGCCAAGGGGCACAAGTGATTTCTCTTTTCTATACAAAGTTAGGTACAGAAATTAGGTATAAAAAACAAACGAGATCAATTTTATTCTTAGCAGTGCATTTGATTTTCCACTCGATTTCAGCACAGAACCGAGACTCACTCGTTTCCCTTGGCAACCAGTTTTTGTGTATTTATTTTTACAATTAACTTTACTCAACTCTGTTGAGAAAAAAATAACTTATACCCCTTGGCTACCAACCCACTCATATAATAATAGAACTCGTATAAATAAACAAGAAAAAAAACATTGATAAAAAATCCCCGCACGCCTAGCCTATCGTTATTTGCATCCTACATTGAGTGCACGCCATTTATACACCCGTATATCAGACTTACACCCTTGACATAGCAATGAGTTATGAATGTGCACGGACAATTTCTAATATTTTTATTTCAATTTCCGGAGGGACTGGGATATTTTTGAGTTCCAAAACAAAGCACCCAACTTTCTGCAACTTTTGCGGTTAACCACGTAGGTGGCAGCACCGGGAAAGAAATGAGATTGCTTCGGGGGAAAAGTTTTTCAAAGAGGATCCGAAAAAAAGAGAAAGGGCGGAAATGAGGAATAAAAGAAGAGAACGGAGAAAGGATGAGGGCAAAAATTTAAAATCTTTTCTCTGAATGAACAAAAATAGTTATCCACGAAATATAATGAGTTTCAACGGCCAACATATTTTGACTCAGTTTCTTACATTTTAAACAAACTATATCCTCTTATTCATAGTTCAACTATCAAATGTGCATCTAAATATACGCCTTTTGGCGCCTTCCAAGATAAGAAATGGCGTTGCGTTGTACCATAATCATATCGCTTTGAGTTTATGGCGCCTATCGAAAAGAATGATGATGAATTTCAAGATAGGCAATTATTATTTTTTTTCAAAATATGTCACAATAGCGCTTACCTAATCAATATATTCACAGTCGTCGGCTACGAATGTCTATGTGACAACATTTGGTTAACACGGCCAAATATCAACGGTCAATAATCTTGAGATGAAATTGAAACAGCTACTCGCGAAACCTGATCAAATAGTCAGCATATGTGATGTTTCCTTAATTTCTCGAGGAGGTCTCCACGTTCGTTTAATACCTCAAAAAGAAATATGATAAATACATGCATAGAAAAATGACAATGATGAACGCCACTTATGGAATTTTATCGGAGATATTAATATCTTTGTTTATGCTCCACAATGTTTTAACTTACTACAATTTCGTTCATAATGCTACTCACGTCGTGTCTTCGGATTAAACTTTTAAGTACCACATGGTCTTAGTTAATCTGCACTGTTCCGTATAAATAAACCTCCTAACAATGCTTCTTGAAGCAATTGGATCACAGATTCTCCCTCGAGAATCCGAAGAAGCGGACCAAATCGTCAGCTTATGAGATGGTTCCTTAATTTCCCGAGGAGGTCCCCACGTTCGTTTGCTTCCTCCGCCGCCGGAGTGTCTCGTAAACGATGGCAATCAAAGAATTTCCCCACCTTTAAACCAAGCTCTGTCCTTTGCCGAGCGGCCGGTGTCCTAAAAGCCCAGGACTCCATCCTCTGTAGGGGTAGCGGCAGTGGTGCTGGTGGAAGACGTGGATAATGAGGGGGGGGGGGTGTATCGGCCCGTAATGGAGGATCCGCAAAGGACGATATGAGACGGGGCAGAGGTAAAGCTGGCACAAGAGGGGATGGGAAATTGAAAACGGAGAGATGTTTGGGAGGGGAGATCTTTTTTTTTTCTTTTTTTTTGGCATTGATTCCGAGAGAGTCGGGGAAACGTGAGCGTTGAGGTTCCCCTGCTGAGAAACAAGCTCGTTCCGTCTCCTCTCTTCCCGATTCCGTTCCTTTTGTTTTTTTTTCATTTCCTCTTTTTCATTCCTGCAGACCCTCTTTGAAAAAGTTTGCGCCGTGGCATTCCACCCCATCCGACTCTATCTCTTACGAAAGCTGCCACCCTACGAGGCTAACACATAAAAATTAAGGAAACTCCACAAAATTAACGTAAATTTTCAGTCAGGTTAAAAATGTTACTAACCTTAAAGCACACTAAGTGTTCCCCAAAAAAGACATGTGACAAACCTTAAATTTCAGCTATTTTCCCAAGTTATTAGGTACTTTAATAACATGATTATCTGCACCTTCTCAGGAATAATTTTTATAAGTATAAGAGATTAAAAAATATAATTCTTCTGCAAAAAATAAAGAAAACGACAGTTTTATAGTTTCAATTCTTAGAATTATTTAGTAGGCGCTCTCATAGTTTTTTAAAAATATATATCTACATATGGTAGCTTAGCTTCAACATCTATAATGTAATAGTTAGAGGAATATTTAAATTAGAGCCCAACAAATGACTCAAATTATACTATGAGGCTCATAATCTAATTTCACTGCCGTATTTACCAGACATTGCAAGAGGTTTTTGGAAGCCGAGAAATACACTCACTTCTGTCTCCTACCATTCCAATCCGTCCGTCTACCTTTCTCGCCTTTATTTTCTTCTGTCTCCTACCTTTCCAATCCGTCCGTTCTACCTTTCTCGCCTTTATTTTCCCCTGCTTTATTTTCATCTCTTCCCTTTTCCTCTTTCAACGGTCCCCTTTGAATGAGTTTTCTTCGTGGCAATCCCCATCCAGCTTTGTCCCTTCCAAGTGGTGCCACCTATCTGGTTGACCACAAAAGTGAGGATAAAATTAAGGATATTGTTTTGTAAGTTCCAAGAGTTCCTACCGAATGGCCTTAAATATTTCATTATTCTGAGAGCATAGAGGTTAGAATAGAAAATGAGAGGTATTATTCCTTACACTACAGGTAATTACTGGAAGTATACCTGGATGGGTACTCTCTCCACACAATCATAGTCTTTATCACGGTAATTGTAAGATTTATCTTTTGATAACGCTAAATGCTTATGAAAAATGTTATTAGTTTCTGGGCGCATGATGGAGCATATAGAAAATGAGGTGAGAAACAACTTAATCTATTTAGAATATTCCTTTCCTCCTGATTACCGTGGATACTACTCATACATGAAAATGCTTTTCTTCAGTATATTTCACACATTGTGTTTGGAGAACGTACTTTTCTAATGACAGTCTAAAAAATTAATGAATTACCAATTTTTTACCGCCAAATGAAGTCGTTAGAATCGCGATGAAGAAATCTGAGGTTCCCCAGCTGAGAAATACACCCTTTTCGGGCTGTTTCCAATCGATGCACACTCACTTTCTCGAACTTCTTCCTTTGTTCTTCATTTCCGCCCTTCTCTTTTGCGGGTGCTCTTTGATAACTGAACCCAGTGACAATATTGCGCCCCTTTCCCAGTGCTGCCACCTCTATGGTTGACCGCAGGAACTAAGAGGGTTTCAGCCGAAAAATAAAAAGGAAAATAATCGAGAAATTTTCTATTACATACACCTCTCATTGTATTCTATTCTTGTCGTTGAAAAAAATTAGGAATTTTTATTTTACTTTTTTGGAGAAAAACATTTAAAAAGTCACATATTCCATGGCTGTCAAAGGCATTTTCAGCATTTAGCCAAACAATAAAGGTCATTCTGATGAGAGTAAAATAGCTACAAGATGCTTAATAGCATAATGGTCGTGATAGTAATAAATATTACACACCTTAAGATGCTATTTTGGAAGATATTAGGAAAATAATGCGGCAAATTATGTGAAAACGGGGGTAAATCGAAGAAAATGTCGCAACGTTCACTTAAACCTCTGGAAAGTAGACATGCTAAATGAATTTCACAAAACCATTTTATGATTCCTGTATTTTTTTTTAGATACTCTGAAATATCAGAAACTTTACGAAAAAAATTAGCATAATTTTTCTCTAATATACTAACCGACAGGTGTTCGTGCAAACCTTAGCGACGGCACGGAGTATATTACAAGGATAATTAAACCGCATGTTAATTTGGAAGGGTAATTTTATGTTCAAATAGTATGAAAAGTATATTATACTGAATTACTATTATTTTGATAGAGAATTTATGAAAAAGGTTTTCGGTATTATAAAAATTCATAAATAACGTTGATTTTGTGATGTGAGAATTAAGTTTAAAACTATTAAGGGTTAAGTACAACAAGGTCGGCTTTTGTTCCCGTTGGTACCAGAATCCTTCTCTTCATTCAATTCCTCCACTGAAATTTTCCGTCATTGCATAAGAGATGGATTAAAAAATAATAATAATGGCCATCGCCATATTTCCAAAAACGAGTTGTCAAGTTATTCCGCTGCGATGCTTCGAGTGACGGAGCAAGGAATTGGTCATAATTGCATGAGGAAAGCAATTAATACAAATGTATAAACGCTCCAAAGCCGGAGGTATAAATTTATTACTTGAAGGTCGACCATGATTCAAAAATGGACAAGTAATAACACGTTGGTCCTGAACCAAGATGCTAAACTCAATACATGGTAAAGACCCACATTCGGGACAGCATTACTTAGGCTTCCCAGGAGGAAATTAAAATGAATTTCGCACGACCAAATGGCAACAAAAAGCGAAAGTATTGATGACATGGGAATAAAAAAGCAATTATTTTACGGTAATTTCAATGTTGGTAGTAAAAAGATGACTGAATCCTCTACCACTACTCCACTTCACAGTGAATGGAGTATGAGATCGTTTGAGAATGAAGGTCAATTTAACTTCTTAACTACACAAGACATCAATAGCAGCAATCCTTAAGGACACACATGGCATACAGCTAACCTTAGTTGGCATATGAGATATTATTATGAGAGAATTTCTAATGCTTCATACCACTTAAGCACGTAAAGACTCCAATAATTACAAATGTACCATTTCAACTGCAGATAAGATAACTCATAAGCATTAATCAACTGAACTGAAAAAATCATAAAATTTTATGTAAAAAATACAAATTCATTGTGTAATTCAAGCCTAAAAATTTGCTTTTTTTTCAATGCTTCCAAGGGTGAGTAAGAATGCCTGTTTTGAAAAGAATACGTGACGGTCAGATGGTGGATGATTACCTTTTTACGTTGAGGTGGCATGGAATAATTCAATTTTTAAAACACAATTTCATCGATAAACCATACATTATATTTCAATAAAAATATATTGCAAAAATCTGAGCATTTTTTTACATCAAACTATATTATTGTCTTTCATATACTGTACTCGATTTCTGACTTTGTGACGGGACGAGCACAATCTCTAATGTATAAAGTCGAAGCCTAATGCATCCATTAGCCCCTTGAAATTAACACAAAACATATACAGTAAACCAAAGTAAAGTAACCAATAATTGCAACCCGTTTCGCTTCTGGCATAAACTGGCAATTACCAAATTAAAATCGGGTATTGTTCAATAACCAATCTAATTCTTCTCCTGCGAAACATCGTTAGTTCATTCGCTGCTTAAATTCGATTCAAAATGGATTATATGTGCAAGAATTCCTTCGATCAGCAAATGCGATGAAGTCAATTTATTTCATAGGACGCCCAACTGTCCTCACGTATATCGATGGCTAAGTTCTAACAACACGTATCTCAAAAATAGCAACTTTTCAGGAGAACAAAAAAAAACGATTTAATTTTCCAATTGTACATATATAATTTTAATTGAAATTAAAAACCAAAAAAACGTAATACTGAAAAAGAAGCATACATATGCAAACAAAGAGTTGTTATTTTGGCTTGAATTAGCAATATTAACTCAGACCGGCCAAATTTTGAGATACGTGTAGTTAAGGCCGCTATACGCGGCGAATGATTTCATTCGCATGACCATTCAGCAAGATCATGCGCATGATCATTCACCGTGTATGACGGAACAATTCGCGAGTGAACCTTCATGTGCATGATCATTCAGTGAAAATTAGAACATGTTCTATTTTTCTCCCGTGATCCTGTGAATGATCACGTGATCATTCAGCATGATCATTCACCGTGTATGACGGAACAATTCGCGAATGAACCTTCATGCGCATGATCATTCACCGTGTATAGCGGCCTTTAGAATTTAGCCATCGATATGTTGCTCATTATTTTAAAAACCTTAGAAGGTTTTCATCGACAATGGAAGAGCAAGAAAGTTCATGTAACCATTCCATTCTTCAACACTTTCCCGCTCAACTCCTCCCCCGCCTATCGCCGCACTAATTAACGCCCTCGTGCCGAGGTGCCTCTCGTACACGGAGCCAGCGCCTCCGCCATATCACCTCTTCTACCTCGGGAAACTCCCCCATCAAATGTCACTCCCTTGCTCACAGCCACGCCTTAATTTACGACCGGGTCTTTTGTTCAGCCAAACCCCTTCTCTACCTCGGAATCCACGGATGCGCATCATGGCCGTGCGTAGAGGCTGAGAGCCCATGGGATAAGGGATCGAAAGTCAAGCGGGGAAGGTGGGTAGGCTCCCGTGGGATTGTCTGAGCCTTCGATCGTCAACGTCGCATGGGGGACCAGGGCAAAATCCCAGCGAATGCAAGGCAGTACATTTCTTTCGTGGCACGTCCAAATATTCTTACTGATATTCTGTTCATTATACATGGCGGAGAATAGTTTTGACGTGAAATTTTAACACTAGGTAGTCGATTCCAGCGTGAAACAAAATTAAGAATTATGTTCGGGTCGAAAACGCACCATTTTTAAACTACTGAAACTTTGAGTCAAGCGCTCCGATTGACCACGAGTTTGCCCTGTTGCCGGATAGTAAGGGCAACTCATGACTTCTTATGCTTTGCCTGCATTTGGCTTCATCTTTGTTCCTTAATTGGTAACTTTGGTTTCTACAAGCATCAGCTATCCAGCGGTAATTAATTAAAATTATTACAATTTCGTGACACAATTTTTCTCCATCCTGTATATGCATAAATGAACACTCCCCGAATTAGCAATAAAATTCCTTTATTTGGTGGTGACACGATACTGTCATCCATCACGAAGTTAGTGAAAATTCTTCACTTAAAATCCTCCCCTTAGAAATAAACGATACTTATACGTGGAGTAAAGAGTGGGGACTAGAATTAATCATCATCATACGTCCATAATACTAAAATTGGTTCGAAGCAGCTCCCCATTCTGCTCAACTATCTGCTAGCCTTTACATAGTGAAGCATTTCTTCTCTTTCTTACTTCTTATTTCTAGATCCTTTAAACCTGTCCTATGTAACTCATTCGTGGCCCAGTGTTGCCATAGTGCCGCAACGCGATGGAACACCGTTCCGGCACTGGTTAGCAAAAGACGTAACAGTCAAATAACACTTTTATCAATTTTGTTGATTTCAAAGTTTCTATTATATACATTCGTAACTAAAACAAAAAAATGTTAAAAAATATAAATAATAACACGTAATAAAAAATAGAGTGAGTAATATTTCACTTCTTAAAAAAATTTAAGGAAAGTGCGTTCCGGCGATGCTAATTTTGCCATGACGTCACTGTCGTGGCCGTTCCTTGAACTTCTTATCTTACCCTCTAAAGCAAATTTTTCTACCTAATTTTCTTACAATTTCAGTCACAATTAAATTTTAATTTAAAATTTTCACCTGGTTTCTGTCCCAAGAACAAATATTACATTTTTTTGTATCATATTTTCGGGCTTCATTTGGTGGAACAAGATATCTATAGTGCCAATAGTTAGTAATGTTCCACAATAACCGTACCTTGATAATAACCATAAAACTGGGCGAAACCCTGGGTTGGAACAATAAAAGTTTTTGTGGAACATTACTGAGTGATTTTTTTCGCACTATTTTATATTTTTTATTTTAAATGAAAATAATTCTCATCCTTTTGACAAAAACTTTTTAATTTACACGCCTCTTTCCAGACTATGGTGCTACATCTATGTCTTGAGTACTCCTCTGAGAACATAAAATTCGCTAACGTTATCTCGTTGCCACTGGCGCTCGTTTACGACCGAAACAGTTGGAACAGCTCGAGGGGATATAAAAGTACCCAACACACCTGACTTGGTTCTTAGCTGTCTTTTTCCTCGCTCGTCGATAAATCAATTGCCAAGAACTGTTATATTCCATCTTTACCTTTGACGGAAATTTCTTTTCCAGGCTTCAGTAAAATGGGTGAGAGACTAGGACTCGTAAAGAAAGATCTATTCAGACGTTCTAAGCTTCTGAAAATACACTTAAAAGATCTTGTTAGCGCCAAACGGATGCGATCAATTCCAGATGATTTTTCTTTAATTTTTTTAGGCAAGGTATTTTCAGTCTAACACCAGTAGTAAAATTTTGACATGGTGGATCGTGACAATCAACAGTTTTCAAAACAGCAGTCACTTGATTTTAAGTCATTCCAGACTCCGAAAATGATAATTGAATTTCTATCTTCCAAGTTACAAATTTTGACACATAAAAATGATGAATTTGCTTTGATAGAAATCATCGAGAATTTGATTTGAATTTGAGAAAGCCGATTTATCCCTTTGAAGGTAAAAATATCCTTGATTCTCAGAAGAGGGAAAAAACTAACGAATTTCGCTGTAGCAAATATTTTTCATTTATATCCTGAGCTTCAACATTTCACGATATCTTCAAGAGTCGAGGGTCGAGAGTAAAAATAATTTTTACAGCGACATTCACATTTTATTTCATATCCACTTTGGGAAAATATATCAAAATTATCAATGATACTCTACAACTCCTGAGAAATTCTTCCGAAATAATCAAAACTTCACAAATTTCTATCGAAGGATGTTAAAGTTAAAGCGCAAAATCCCATTGTTGATTACTTTGATTCTTGGAAACTTAAGCTCCGGCAGGAAAATAGGCTTCATTTCAGCTCTAAAATGTCCTAATGCAGTAAGTGTGCAAGGTCTGCTTGAAAATAAGTTCTGAAATAATTATGCTTCAAGCAAATCGATGAGTATACATTACACCCGACTTCTTCCCTCAAACTCGGTTACCATGGAAATTTGCATTTTTCATTCTCTTGTGCAGTTGAAAGTTGACAAATAATACCTCATTTGGGTCAGAATTTCATTTGAACGAAGTATCCTAGAATGGTAAGCCCAGCTAAAATTTTGGTTACTCAACATTGGAAAATTATGATTTCAAAAAAATAAATTTGAAACAAAAACTGCACTATCCCTGTAGAAATTATTTTCGAAAATTAAATTACAAATAATGGTTGCCATTATTGGCACTGAATCTTCATTTGGTTTGAACTGGGATATTTATTAATGATCGGGCAAAGAAACTATTCCGTTTAGGTTCGGTTTGGTACTGTCACATAATTGTTAACTGGGACATAAAACAGCCATAACCTTACCTTGAGAATGCTTGAAAGTAACATAGAAAAAGTTCAGAATACCGATTGGATAAACTCGTGACCTTGAATTTGTTATCATAGCCTTTTAAATTACAAAAATTTTAAACTGCGTATTTCTCGAGCTTAGGTAAGCCCTAAAGTGTATTCGAATGCTGAAAATCATGTCTCGAATGATAACAATGTTATTTGGAACGTGCAACAGCCTACTTTTTCACATTTTTTGTGAACTGCTCACAACTTCGATAAAACCTAGTGAAACTTCGCGGTCCAAATAGCAAACATTCTCCGAGGTCGCGGAAGAGTTACATTTTTCCATTATTATTCGGGCTCCAGTCTTGATGCGGACGAAAAATTGCGAGTTATGCGATATACCATCTCCAAAAGCGAAAGTTTCATATCCATCTGCAAATATTTGAGGCACTCCACTCCAGAACTTGGGGGCCTTAATCCGGGCGGCCGCAATTCTCGTGGATTCCACTCACTCAGTTCTCCCTCCCTCACCGCATTTCCACTCAATTCGAAGCGAGAGTTCCCCGGATTGTATTTCGCCTCTCCTACTTGTTCTCCAACCCTGTCCACACCTCCTAACCACCTCACGGTCCTTTACTCCCCTCTCCCTTCCATCTCCGTTCTCTCAGGCAAACGCCTAAAATTGCGTTTTTAAACGATTTGATTAATTTTAAATGTACACCATTTACATCTATAACCAGCATCTCCCATGCTTTCAATCACTTTAGCGATGTGTTTTACCTTTTATAACCCAATGTTGCTTCTAAGCAACATCAAAAATGTTCAAATTTTCAGCTATATTTAGGATATATCTAAACTAAATATTATATTGTAGTGTCTATTTTAATGACGAAATATTTAGCTGTCAGGATAATTATCATTGATTGTAAAATTTTCAAGTTTTCAGAATGAAAAATCTTGAAATTTGATTTCTCCCAGAAACAGCTCTGGGTTAGAAAGGGTTAATAGATACTGGCACTTCACAAATAATGGCTGGGCTGGTGTTTACCAGTTTTTCTTGCCGATTGCACCCCCAGTTGTAGCCACATTCCAGCACTCACACCTATTATCCCTGAAAATCTTTTACCTTCCTGATATCCTCAACTGCTTTTCACTTTTTAATTTTGACTCTGTTGTACGATGGTATTCATAAATGATTATGACTAGATTACAACATTAATATCCCGGAAAATCCTTCATCTTCGTGATACCCTCAACTGCGTTTCACTTTTTGATTTTGCCTTTGTTATACGATGGCATTCATGAATGATTGTGACTAGTACTTTAAAAACCAACAATATATGATGATTATGGAAAATGAAATGGTTTTACGAAGTTAGGCTTTAAGTTATCAGTTATATGGGGATTGTCTTTGACTTTAACTAATGTTTCACCAAAATTCTATGTCCAATTTATAACTGGAGATGTAAACCGATTCAAAACATTACTCACCCGTGACTTCGAATCTAACTGGAAACTTTTGCCGGGTCACGTCGGTCCTGCTTCCCCGTCCTGGCATATCACACGCCACTCAGCGTGGCAGATATCATGGTTTATTCCATTCAAAATGTAATATGGAATTTTATATGCATAAATATGCCTACTAACACAGAATACGTACCATAAAAAATAAATGAAAACCAAAAAATATTGAGACGAAAGAAAAATAAATTCTAGACACTATGATTTGATAAATTCTAGGCAATTTTATTAATCTTCAAAGTACCCTGGTATACATCCGAGTACATTTGTCCCGATGAATAAAAACATTCATTTCACTCCTACTACAAGGGTTCGCAGGCATCTGCCATCGTCCGAAAGATCAAAACGAAATACGGCACGGTAAGGCCGTGGAGAAGTCTACCGATGAACGTGACATATTTGGGATGGACCACATTTTTGAAGAACGTTTTCACATCGATCGGCCTTGATTCGACGATAGTAAGACCATTTCCCCGAAGCGAAGCCCTCAACACGAGTGAGAAGAAGCACCACTTCACAACAACACCGCATGACCTTCGCTTAATGAACTCTCTTTCTCGGCCATTGTGATATTCCGAGGCGTCCTTCATAAGGCGCTCCACATTCCGTTAACGAAGTCAGCCCCTCCACGAAATCAATCAGCTTTAAATAAAATCAAGCCGCTGAGCAGCAGCTGAGAGAGTGATGCCTTGGTGTGCGTTCAACTCCCGGAGTACTCGCCCCTTATGAGTGACAGGCACTCGACGAGCGATGGCACGGAATAATTAAGCTGGATCAGCGTCTTCGGGAATTATGTCAAGCGCTCGGGAAGCACGAAGGGTAAAACTGAAGACCACCACTGTAGTGTGCCGCGGAAATTTGGGCCGTCTCCACGTCATGCCCAAAGCTTTAAAATTTAATTGAGGCTCGTTTTTTTCCCCATCAAGATGCTCAAAATGCACGTACCTAACTGATATTTAAAAAAAAACAACTCAAATGAATACAACTGAAGCGTTGACGCATGGGAAAAGGTAGCAAGTCATTAAAAAAATCGAATATTCGTTTATTCATGGAGAAGGTAGTAACGCAGTCTAGGGGCGGTCATCAAACAACTTTTTTCGAAATTCAAAGTTTGACACATGTCAAAATGTAGCCCGAGGTACCACATTAACAGAGAAAAAACTTTGTTCCTGTAGGTTGACATCCGACGGTGGCGCCAAGATCATTTATGTTCGCAACCCGCGACACCCCCCCTTTTACGCTATTTCGGCTGTAAATGTCGTGGTTTAAATAGTTTTTTCAGCCGATTCTGCACCAATCATGTCCGAAATTGTCGAAGTGAACAAAGATCATAGTCACTTTTTTATACAATAACCGGTCTTAAAATGCACAGAAACTTTAAAAGCTTTGAAAATTTCTTAATATTTTTCAGCATATATTTTAATTTGCTGTACTCGTATGGGCATGATCGCACTAATATGACCCTTCCACTTACTAAGAACAACACCTTTCCCCTCTCCCATCCTAAATTAACCCGGTAACGCCTGAATTTAAAATATCATCCAAACTTTTTCGTAATATTCAATTTTAAAATCAATTAAATTCTCATTAATTAGATGCATATTTTATAATTTTAGCACTGATAGTCTTGAAGATACAGTCTGGTACAATGTGGTACCGCTAGGCCCTTAAGGGGTCAAAAAATCTAAATTAAATAAAAATTAGTAATTTCACATTTAAATGCCAAAAACGTTGAATATTTTCTTTTTCAGAAGAAGAAAGATTCATTTTCATCAAAAATCACTCAAACATCTTGCTTAAAAAGCAATCTATTCTGAAAAACGTAATTATAAATATGCTTAACAGTTTAAAACTCTCAAAATCCTAAACAAATTAAAATAAATAATAAAAAAAGGTTCGTTTATTATTGCACTACCTAGTGGTACCATATGGTACCGCTAGGCGTTATCGGGTTAAGGATCAACTCATCGCCCTATGGTCGCCTATGAACTAATGTCAGCGCACTGCTCAGGCTACATCGTCTTCGAAAACGTGTTCCAAATTTTCCGGGTCTTCTCTCACCATGAGAACAGGTAACACTCCGGCACTCAGGGTGTCCCAGAATTTCGAAAAAATTTGTTTGGTGACCACCCCAAAGATGCACGGCACTGCGCCAATGGCACGGATAAGGTAGAAAGTCAATTGGTACTCTTAGGCAAGGTACTCTGAGTTGCTCTAAAGTTCTCTAAGTGGATACGATTGACAATATTTGCACACTAATATAAGCATTAAATTGATGACAAGCCTCTTTGTTTCGCCTCCTGTAAAATTCACATTTAGTGACTTACTACCATTCCCATGCCAAAGCCTCCATTATTTCACCATATGCCGCTGATTGGATCCATGAGATACGACGAGGGCGATAACAATTTACCATAGGGTGGTTTCCTATTATTTTTAATTGCCTAAATCGAAAGATTATTACTCCTGGAGTACGTATTTCGCGCATATAGATTTTTAAATGACGATATATATTTTTCACGATTAAATGAAAAGTAAAAATTTTCAGGAGCGTAAAAACGCGACGGCTAAGTAATAATGCTGGTAAAATCCCGAGTGAAGTCATTCTGGTTCCAGCTGCCGCCGTGTGAGGCCACCTTGTTGCGAGGCTATTAGTTCGGCTACGATGCAGGCTGGTAGCAGGTAGCAGAGTATCCAGCTAGCTGGTAGCGCTTGGCT
The DNA here is from genome assembly GCF_921293095.1 of Ischnura elegans. Taxonomy (NCBI): domain Eukaryota; kingdom Metazoa; phylum Arthropoda; class Insecta; order Odonata; family Coenagrionidae; genus Ischnura; species Ischnura elegans. Next base: position 35,246,251 of record NC_060251.1, on the reverse strand, counting down.
AAAATAAGGATTATTAATACCCTATCAAACGATGGAACCGACCTTAGGCAATTTTAAATCTCAGACGATGTAAAACCTATCCACTCGTATAGAAACTAGGTCCCTGTGACGTCACGTGAAGTGGCATCGCATGGGCGCCAATCTAGCCTTTTTCAAATGAGGTTAAACTTGACCCTTGCCATTCGTCTAAACCGGTATTTCTAAAACCAAATAATTTGTATATAATGAATACACTAATGGTGGGTAACGAATCGCAATCAATGCCTTTAGCTTCCTTTGATTAAGGAAACTACCCTATTGAACCTCAAAATACAATTTCTAATTATGTGGAGAATTGAGTCGCAGCAATGCTAGAAAACTAACGTGGGCGCAAAATTTATACGGACAGAAAACAGTTATTTACTACTGAAAATGTGGCTGAGTGGTACTTCTAACGCAAATGCGCCATCACTAGCATTAACAAACAATTGACAGCATATTTTCATCACGATAGGTAACTCGCGGGATTGGTATTAAATTACGCCCGTCGTAGGAAGCTATACTTCCTCAAAAGACGGTATTAAATTTCAGGACCAACGAAATTCCCTCTTTCCGCTATCTTCTAGAGCCATTTTGCATTGCGAGAATTAAGCCATGGACTGGACAAATTCTTCAATCAGATTTGAAGCTGGGGGACCTTGATCAATAGCAAAACGCCCTAAACATTAGTTTACAAAACTTCTCTTCCTCAGCCGAAACGGACGATTTTTATGGTGGATTGACAAAATAGATGAAAGAATCTCGAAGATATCTTCAGTGAAAAGCTAAGGATAGCAAGTGAAGGAATTAGTCACTGGCATGTAGTTACCACAGGCGGAAAAAAAACAGAGACTACTTTCGTGCCCGAAGGGGCTGGATCGCAGAGTAATTAAAGCAGAAAACCTAAAATGTTCATTCAGTAAAAGAAATCAGATGTCAGCATTAAAACCGCATAACCTACAATGCCTACATTGTTATAGAAGCTGGAAAAAATGTAGGTGGGATAAAGGCTTTAGAAAAGGTTCCAGAAATATCCTGGAATTATTTCTCTTAAATCATTTAAAAATTCAATGGAAATAAAATTTTTATCAGATACCGCCATTAAACCAAGTTTTCTTATCTATTGTAACGTCAGACCATGTCTATTTTTTCATAAAACCTCTTTATTTTCTACAAATTACAGTTTTTAATCGTCTCACTTCTTCAAGCAACTTTCTCCGTTGCTTCTTGTCTAAACAGTCTCAACAACAATCCCCCAAAACGGACGAAAAATGCAAAACTCTTCCATCAACAACTCCCTGACAACCTTCAATTACAGGTTTTAAATATCAGATGTAACACTATTGACTTAGATAAGCAGTAACCTTCACTGAAATGGGAAATTGGATAGATATTAAGCGGAGTGGTTTCGTATTTTCAACCTTGGTCGCATGTAAAGATGCCAAAAATCTCACATTCCTATCCTTACCCTAAGAATTTTATAGGTAATACAAATGAATCAGGCCTCCAATGCGTCACTTCTATCGCATCGGAGTAAGGCAAGCGGGAGCGACAAATTCACATTACGGAGGGAAGGGCCCTACGGCGTCGTAAACAGGAATTATACGCGAGAGGCCGTCTGCGTCGGACACCTAGAATGCTTCCAACAGGACACCCCTGAGTCACGCAGGCACTCCAAGAATGGGAGAGTGGAGACCTCCCATGAGGATCCACTACTTCGGCGTCGTTGCAGACCATCGCAATAATCCTTTTCCCAGCTAAACTAAGGCGTAGGGTCACTTAATTTTGCAGTCTATTCTAAAGAAGAGATGTAAGAGGCTATGGCTCATCAGAAATTTCACCTGAAGCACATTTCTTTACCGCAGAAAGGCATTGGAAAATAATCATACCGTCGTCAACAGTGGGAAAAAATAGTAGCCTATAGCCACATTTGAGAAAAATGAAACAAGGAATATAGTAAAACAATTTTTTTACTACAAGAGTGTAACGGAATTAAAAAACAAAACGGCATGTGACATATTTCCCGAATATGAAAATTGAACCTCATTACAACGATTGTCATGGTGCCGGAACGCCGTTCCGGCACTGGTTAACAATAGGCATAAGGTGAGGTGGGGTAAGTGCGACTGCGGGGTAAGTGCGACCCCCCTTCAGGAAAATCGTATTTCCGTTCTCGAAGCAGGTGGCGGTCGTGCAACATATTCTACACATAGTAATGAAACCAGAGCCAACGACTTTGTAATACTTATCCCTTAATTTCTCGTTCCACATGCTTAGGAAATATAACCGTCCGTTCATCTCGTAGTCTTAGTTGGTGGTGAGGAGACGCTATACCGTAGTTCCCTCTGAATCAATGCATCGGAGGTGTTAGGTAAGAACTATATCTTGTTTTCTCTTCTTCATGGATTGGTTTTCCTTGCTTTACTTTAAATTTTGGAACTCGGGTCATTATATTTAGTTTAGATGGGGGGTCGCACTTTCCCCGTCGTAACCATCCATTCCTACCTTCCGGGGCAAGTGCGACCCCGTTGCCTGGGGTAAGTGCGACCCCCTGTCGCACTTACCCCAGGCTATACGAGGTTGAAGTATGGATTGAATTTTTAGTTTCTGACTAACAGTTCTTGCGTTAAACTTTTAGTTTCTGTCTGGCAGTTCTTGCGTTAAACTTTCTTAAATAAATGTTGCAAAACACCGAAGTTTATAAAACTAGGTCTTTTAATTAGAGTCCTCTCATCAACTATTATTTTGAAGGTTTATCTGATAAAGATAGCTTACTTCAGTTTGTTGATTGATTATGATAGGGCATTGGATATCATGTCTTCTGACGAGGAGGATGTAGACGACATGGTATTAATGCCTGAAACAAGATAGCATGAGTCGAAAAAGCTTAACAAATTCGGTGACTAACATTCACAGTGAAGATTGGATTCTGGCTAGATTCAGCAGCAAAAAGTCAGTTGCTCACTATGTAGGGAAAATTCTGGAGATTAATGAATAAGGTGATGCCGTGGTTTTCTTTTTGAGGATATTTTTTGGAACTGAATTAAGTTTCACCTGTCCACGGAATGAGGATTCCAGCGAAATACCTAGGGAAGATCTCTTCTTATTCTTCTTCCTAGCGTTTGTCCCGCGCTATTGCAGGGTCCGCTGTTCTGCAAAGTCTTCTCCACTTGGCTCGATCCAGGGCTTCTACTGGCGTGGCGTTGATGGTCTTCATGTCCGCCTTAATTTTGTCGAGCCAGCGCATCTTTGGTCGTCCTCGTGGTCGGCGTCCTTCAGTACTCAGCCACATTGCTGTTTTGGCCACGGAGTTCTCATCACTACGCACCACATGCCCACACCACCGTAATCGAGCCTCCCGCATCTTGTCTGTGATCGGTGCAACTCCCATTCTTTTCCGAATGTCTTCATTCCTGATGTGATCCAGGCGGGAGATGCCTAGGATCCATCGCAGCATCCTCATTTCCATGACATGCGTGGCCTGTTCTTGATTTTCTGTGGCTGGCCAACATTCTGCTCCATATAGGGCCACTGGGCGGACAACGGTCTTGTATACTTTGGCCCTGAATCGTTATGGCATTCGACGGTCGCACAATACGCCAGTCACTTGGCGCCATTTCAGCCATGTTGCATTAATTCGAGCTCGTGTGTTGGCAGTTGTGCTTCCATCGTTGCTGATGACAGAGCCCAAATATTTAAACTTCTCGACCTTTTCAATGTCCTCGCCGTCGATGCTTATCGTGCCATCGGTTTGAGGTCCACACTCCATGTACTCAGTCTTCTTGGTGTTTAATCGCAACCCATAGTTGTCGAGTCGTACCTTCCATAGTTGAGTTCGCTGCTGTAATTCGGGTCTGGTGGTGCTGGCAAGGAAGACATCATCGGCGAACAGTAGTGACCAAGGATGTGATTCTTGGAGACAGGCCGTAAGTAAGTCCATGCGCAGGATGAAAAGGAGCGGAGAGAGGGCCGATCCTTGGTGGACGCCAACAGTGATTGGGAAAGGCGGTGATATTCCTGATGGGCAACGGACGGAGCTGGTGACGTTGGTGTAGAGAAGCTTCACCCATGACACATAGACTTCAGGGACGTCGTGAGATCTGAGGGCATGCCAGATAAGGTCGTGTGGCACGCGATCGAAGGCCTTCTCCAGATCAAGGAAAGACATATGCAATGGCTTGTTCTTCTCTCGGTGCCTCTCCAAGATCAGCCTAGCTGCGTGTATTGCGTCTGTTGAGCCACTCCCCTATACAAATCCACACTGGTTGGGTGTGATGTGAACAATGTGTCTGAGCCTAGCATCAATCACTCTTTCGAATATTTTCATGGCGTGGCATAAAAGCCGGATCGGGCGGTAGTTGGAGCATTCTGCGACGTCGCCTTTACCCTTCCAGATGGGCACAGAGACAGGGAAGATGTTGTGAAAATATTACCGAAGCCCTCTGTCGGCCGTCGAGGAAAGTTAACGTTTTGCCTATCTTTCTCGGGGTAAAACTTAAAATAAACAAATAAATATTCAATTTTCAATTGGTTGAAGACCATGAGTTTTTCTTCATTTTGCTTTTTCATATTAATAACGTAAATTACATTAGAGAAGAAATTCTTTGTTCATTACAATCTAGTTTGTATTCAGATTTGTTGTCATGTGCAAGATTTATAATTTTTTTATTTTTTATTATATATTCAGCTTTTATGCACACTAGATATTTTAAATACACTTTTGAATTAATGTTTAACAGTTGAATACTGTTACTATCATTAAAAAACACATTGAACAACAATTCCTTACTGTGCCATAATTAACCAAAAAACGAGAAAAAAAAATCTACTTACATTACCTAAGATAAAAGTTGATTTCTCAAGAATGGTTAAACATAATTTGGTACTTTAAAAAGCAATGTACAGCTGAATTTATGGGCAAATCGCACTTACCCCATGTGCCGCGTAATGTATAAATATATTGCACATCAGCCGTGGGACGCACTTGCCCCATGTACGGGGTAAGTGCGATCCCTCTACAATATTGTAAGTAAAAATTTATAAAAATTACCACTTTACAGAGAGAGGATTTTTAATCTAATTATCATTTTCAGTGATTCACATACATATTAGACATTGAATCTCCTGTTTTTAGCTAGCCTAGAAAATTTTCCTAAGCTAGTTAAAGTTGATGTATGCTATTTAGGGGTCGCACTTACCCCACCTTACCTTAGTAGTCAAATAACACTTTTATAAATTTTGTTGTTCTTCATAATTTCTAATAGATACATTCGCAACCAACTCATAAAATTGTAATAAAATGTAAATTATGACTTAAAATAAAAAAAACAGACAGAGTAATATTTCACTTCTAAAAAAAGTTGAGGAAAATGCGTTCCGGCACTGCAAATTTTGTCGCGACGTCACTGCTCATTACTATCTCTAAGGTAAAATATTTTCATATTTCCGGTACAGATTAGTGATGAAAAGGGTGTAATGAAAATATCCTGAACATTTCTTAATGGTAGATCAAGTTTTAAACAAATAGAACGCCAAGAAATCAGCGGGAGTGATGGGTTCTTTCAAGAGAAGACAGATGCCGGTGATGGCGGAGTGGTGCCTAAGGACTAAGAGCGCACGAGGAGCGAATGAATAAATTTATCACTCTCAACGGGACGAGGAGACCGCTGGTCGACGAAATCCACTGGAGGACCGAAAACGTCTCCATGGAGTTACAACAACGGCAGTGTCCAGACACAGCCTTAAAAGAACATGGATCGTCCATTGCCGTGGATTAGGAGACGGACGATGCTGACGGGTTGAAATCCCACGCAATCCCCGGACGAAACCAAATTGACAGTATTTGGAGGTGGCAAAACTCTAAATTCAATTTTACGATTGAAGTTAAAAGCAGGAATATAGGGAGGGGATAATGATAATATCACCATCATGATTCGTTAATACTACTTTAATCACGTGCTAAACTTTCCATAGTGACGTATTTCTTCTCTGTTACATCATCCATTACCATTCAGGGTTCCCATTCCATCTAAATTATAAAATTCACGGGTTTTTCCAGGTTTTCACGATCCAAATGCCTTCAAATTCACTTCACATTCAAAATAGCCGGCCTCGGTGGCGTAGGGGTAACGTTCTCGCCTGCCAAACAAGAGGTCGCGAGTTCGAGTCCCGCCCAGGGCACGGTCGTTTGTGTACGTTTTCTTCTTACATTTGTTGAACACCCCGATGTAAAATGGCCAATAAAAGCTGTATCCGGTGGTTTGAGCATAAAAAAAAAAAAAGTATGTAGGTAAACCATTTTAGGCAGAAATATTGATCTCGTAGCAATCATAGGACGCACGTCAACTACAAAGTTAACGAACAGACACCGTGAATGCAAACGCAGCAATCAAAGTGGTATCTCTCCTGGCGTCACATACCGTTTGCGAAATTCAGCTCCAGTTTAAGGTTGTGAGTGGGAAAATAGAGGGACCAGGGTGCCAGGGAAGTTAAGAAGTGTCTGAATTTTCGCAAGTGCTAATGAACACTTTGGTTACCAGTCTTGCGGATTTGGTGCTGGCTTAAGGTCAATGAGTCGTCATGACTCACGGACCAATACTTGCGCTTCAAATATACGCGTCCAAGTAAATCCGTGGCCATGTCTGCGCGAGACTGACCTTGAAATACGATCGAAATATCCATTTTTCTTTCAATCTGTCAATCATAGGTCAAGATTGAGAGATTTTTAAGGCCTCAGGACGAAATTCACGGCTTTTTTCCAGGTTACTTCACGGTATGCGAAATTCATGGCTTATTCACGGTTTTAAGGTTTTCAAGGTTGAGTGGGAACCCTGCCATTCCTGTGTAACTCATTCGGGGCCTTCCTTTGCCCTTTTTACCTTCCAGCTATTCTTCTACTATTGTTATAAAAAAAATATAATGTTTTTACAGATATTGGTTTCTGCCCAGTTGAAGCTCTTCATGTGATTTAACAAATGGAGTTAAAAGTAGAGGTACATACAGTATTCGCGTATGAAAGGTGTATACATTAGTTAGGTAATAGGTATGAAAGCCAGATGTGTGCCCCACATATATCTTCTCAAATAATCTCCTCTTTTGCAATCCGACCCCGTCGTTTTCACGAAGTCAAGACACCAAATAAAACTCTCTTTTATGAAATAATAATCATCTCTTTATAGGTAAGGAGATAATTCAAATGCTCTCTCCCTCGTCATGAATTACATTTTCAAATCCAAGTAATTACGACTTATCTTTTAGTCTAAACATTTTCAGCCATCATAAAAGTACCCAACGATAATAGTTAAACAGTATTACTTGGATTCAATATAATCTCAATACTATGGATTATATAGAATTCGACCAAATATTCGCATCCCTTCCCCGTCCCTAGTTAAAATCCAATCACCTCGTTGGAATTTACAGATTTAAAATTTTTAAAGCATTTGAAACTCGAAAACTAATTAGTAACGACCGAATGTGAAAGCCATAAAAAGTAATTAAATTTCACCTAACTTTCGTTTGTTATTTGGATAATTTTCTTCATCATTGAATCTAAACAAATTACATTTCTCTTATTGAATTTTATATAAATTCTGTCTACAATATTTCGCACTTTCAATTACTCGACATCGATCGACAATAAAATAAATTTTTATCTAAATCGAAAAGAATAATATACACATGGACATAACTGCAAAAACCTTCAAATGGATATTTAAATTTTATCTCTGGAGCCCTGTGTCTCCAGTCGACACATTATACGATAAAAGATGAAGTTAGCTCGGCGAATACCTGAGATGTGAACCTAACGTTGCATGAATCTGATAAAAAGCGAGAAAATAACGCGACGGCTAACAGTAGTAGGCACAAGTGTTTTCCGCTCACGTACAACGGAGTTGAAATAGAAAAAAAAAGAAACACAGAGCGGCGAAGTGCTCCAGATGGAGTAAATGGAGCACTGCGTACCGTTGCAATGGAATTTCTGCTATTCCACCCACGTAGACACCGCGCACCCATTCTTGCCAAAACCGAATCCTCGGCAACGAACGGTCCCAACTACCGCCAAGCCTAACAGAACGTTTCACGAGATAGGAGACGGCTTCCGACTTAATAACTTCATTCAGTTCCAGAGACGACTGCTTCTCGGCTTAGCGCCGAAAGTAAAGTATGGTAAATATTTTTGTAGCCACAGAAAGAATCGATTGATTATAGTAGCAAAAAAAGAGTTCATATTAACTTTCTATTTGCGATATCCGTGAATTGTCCTTGATATCCAGTCAATTTTTTTTAAATTATCCTCACTTTCAAGCGATGGAAAATCAGGTAGCAAAGAAAGCGAAGAGATATTAGAAAATAGTAATACAAGGAATTTAATAAAACAAAACACCAATTTTTAAAATTACCCTGACTTCATTTCGATGGAAAAAAAACAGTAGTACATGGTGATAACTGAGAAAAATGCAACAAGGAATACAAGACAACAATTATTCTTTACAGGAGTGTACCGTATTCCAGCCAGGCACGCTATTCCATCAAAATGCTCAGGACCTAGCTGATGTTTTTTTAGAAACAACTACAGGAATATAATTATCTCACTTTACGACCTTGATGATTCCATGACATTTGACGAGGGTGATGATGATATACAATTGAGTCTTAAAATACAATTCCCAATTAAGTATATGGAGAATTGAATTACGACAAACTTAAAAAATTAACATGGGTGCAAAATCTTTACGTACAAAAAGCAGTTACTTAAAGTTTACATTGTGACTGAGTATTATTCCTTGTTTTACGGGCAACATCAAAGCAGATTTTCATCACGAAAGGCAATTCGTGGAATTGGTATATAATGATGCCCGTAGCAGGCAACTATACTTCCTCTAATGACGGTTATAAACATTTTTAAACGGTCATTTCTTAAGAATTTAAATTAAATAATAACTGATAAATGTGATATCAAGTTCGCTAAATCACAAAAATACAACGTCAGAACCTGATCATACTATGTACGTTCCAAATTTTCGAGTAAATAGAAAATTAATAAAGTAATTGAAGTAAAACCAAGTTGTTCGCTTGAGTCACCACGATAATCCGAGGAACGGGGATTATTTATGTTATTTCAGACAGCATTGAAACTAAACAGCGCTCATAAGGCGAACAGTGCACTACGGTCTACGACCTAATAAAACAGGAAAACGTAGTTTAATATCATAAACAATTCATTTTCCCCATTCAATCAACCCTTTTAGGTTTTTATATTTTAATAAATAAATTACATCCATTAAAACAAATATTTTTAACACCTTTTACGAAAAGAACTGTTTTTAGCCATTCAGTTGCTCTAGAAACCTCATGAACATTTGACCACCCAAAATTCCCCTGTGAATAACCCGAAGAATAGCCCTGAGGGGATCCCTCCCCCGCCGGGGAGTGGTTTAGTTCTCTCAAGGGACTTAACGAAAAATGGTGCGCCCCCACGCAATGCACCATTTTTCTGAAAAATTCATCTTAATTGCCCGCTTGAATTTTTTACGATTCGCCTCACGTGCAAGTCTCCGAGAAAGGTAAAACTGGCCGACGGAATGGTCTAAGACGCATTCAAATCTTTATGCCGGGGAAAATAACTGCCCGATTAGACTCTAATCACTCTCGCTGCTTGACGGAAGAGTGATATTCCACACGAATGTGAGAAATATTTCGCATTGTCTTTTCGCTAACGTAATATAAGGCAATCTTAAATTGAAAAAATACAGACATTCTACCTGGTAGTATAAGTATGTGTAGTGAATTATTTGAACTAATATATCTAGGAGTAGCGATTATTTTTTACCATACAAAACCATATTTACGTGAATAAATTATCATTTATGAATATGAAATAGCATGAAAATTTTGAGAAATTTTGCTTGGACGAGAAATTTGGATTCTACTTTAGGTATCATAAAAAAATTAAATAATTATTATTTTAGTATTCTACCGATTAAGGTAGGTTTCCATTGAGTACCAATGAAGTGATTTGGGAGCCTCATTTCCTTCCAGCGCTCACTTCTTCAATTCACTGTAAGGCCTATTCCCTTTCAATCTATCTAAAACTCCTATTCTTTTCCTTCCCCTCCCTCGTTTCCCTAACATTCTACCCTCTAACACCATTTTCAACATCCCTCCCCGCTACGTATTCGCTCTATCCATACAGTCTGTCTCCTCCGTACCTTATCTAAAAGCTGCCTCTCCTCGCCAACCATATTCAGCACTTCGTCGTTCCTTTTCTTCTCCGTCCATTTCACCTCCTCCATTCTTCTCCACACCCACATCTAAATTCTAATAAATTTGTGAGGCACGAAAAAGAGCTTCATAAGACCCAAAAACCATTCTTCAAAACCTACAGTATCAGATTAATAGTATCATAATAATGTCATCAATATATTAGTGACGAAAAAATAGACGAACCCAGTGTTACAAAATTAATTAATCGTGCGTATACTTCATTTATAAACACCTTAAGGGCTGATTTAGTATTGTTCTTAATGATTATTAAATATTAAGCGATGTCCAACGACTGAAAAAGTATTCATGCCGATTCAAAGTTACATTCTCACCGCCTACTCAGTCTACGATCCTAAATTTATGGAGAGAAAGTGTTTTAATGAGAATCGCCAAATAATTATATTTTGACTTTAAAGAATGAAAAGAAAAGAAAAACAGAAACTCCGACTGTCTCAGCCTTGTACTTTAAAATATTCCGCCGGAGTTAGAAGATGAGAATTTAATTATGCACGTTCATTTCCTGTGTGCAGCTGCATTCTAATTAAGGAGAGAATTGAAATTTGAGATTCTGACAGGCCCCTTTGATGAAATTTCATATTAACTGACACGGGGCCAAACGATAGGTAAGCTGTGCATACAAAAAAAACGTGATGGAACTAGTTTCACAATTTTGTTGGCGGGTCTTCCTTTGAGCCCATACCTACCGAACGATAATAACCATGTCCACGCTTCTTTCCCACTCCAAAGCTCAACTACAACGTCAGGGCAACTGATAATGGAACGGAAACAAAATCTTCTAATTGGATTTCACTGAACAAGAGAGCCGCACCCTAACGTGTACCACTAGCGTGGCTAGAAAACGACCCAGGAAAGGGATGATTGGCGTTCGAGAGAGTTTTTCCACCATGTTAACTATAAATCAAAGAGCGATTACAAAAACGATAATGTAAGAATATCGATGTGACGCATAATTGCCGGAGAAATTGAACCGCAAAAATATGGACTTAGAAAAAGAAGAATATCTTATTTCCAAAGTCGAATCTTAAAACCTTGACTATATAGCAGTAAATTAACAGCACGACATGAATTTTAAATGCCTAATGCCATTGTTTATGGAATTAATTATTCCATTGTCTTCATGAGTCAAACTATACATCAAAGAAGGATTACAAAGCTATAAGGTAAAAATATCGATGTGTATCCGAAAAGTTGTACCCCAAAATCTGGACAAAGAAATAGGTGAATATGCTATTTCAAAAGTTGAATCTTATGATTGCAAAAAAATTGAAGTAAATTAACAGCATGACATGATTCTTGGGTGCCTATCGTTATTATTTATGGAAAAGATAATGGCTTTGTTTTATGGGTAAAAGGGTTCGACATCCCCGCCAAAGTCTATAACGCTGACTCCTAGACTGCGGTCTTACTGCGAAAATAGCTAATTCTACTATGCAGGGGTACACCACGGATATGGAAATGAGGTGAAATGTAACATTACAGAGGGTAGAATATTTGGAGGCTCGCTTAAAGAGAGGGAGACGTGATATCGGCCGGATTGCAGTGCAGTATTATTCCCTGCAGTTCTCATCTGATATTCTTCCACGTTTAGCCACAAAATTACTTGACCTAGCACGCATATAAGCGAAGTAATGATTTTTTTAGATAGTATGCCAACATAGCCACCATTTTTGGAGAACACTGAAGTAATTCCTTTTAATAGAAATTCTTTACCGCTGCATGATCGCCAATCTAGTGGTATTCCAATACCCTGACCCCTTATAGACTGAGGCTCACACTGGCGGAAATGGCTTATTACACTGCGTTTGCCTGCAACGGATTGGGAGAAAAAAGGGATAGCACATCACCACAGATGGAGTGAGAATATGGAGGCTTTCTAAAAAGATAAGATGAGATGTGTGGGCCGTAATAATCAATGGCCATAACCTCTTTAGATCTGAAAGTGTATTTTCCGAAGAAAATTTGCGTTTGCCTAATTTTTCTAGAGAAATAGAACTGAAAAATATTAATCCGCCTAAAAAATTGCAATCGTAGTGATAGCAACCGCTTCTATCACCCATGATACGTAAAAAATAATGCAGCAATTACAAGAAAAGGGTATCATGCAAGGAAAGGAAATAAGCGAACCAAAGAAAAAGAAAACACCAGCATTAGCGAAACGCAGATTATTATTCTTAGACAAATACGGAGACCGTTGATAGATATAATACAACGATCACGGAATCAATTAAAATTCCAGCATGTTATTAAAATAATATCAATAAACAGTAGTAAAACAATATCAGTGAATGGTACTCCCCTTTCTTAATGCCACTCATTGTAAAATAACACCAAAAATGGAATATTTCGTCATCAACCACGCCCGAGATTCACGAGAGAGATGGAAAAGAGCTTAGTACTGTTTAGTACGGCTTAGTATGTTCAAGCGCAGAATGTATAGAATAGGACACAAGCGACGCTCAGCACTCGGGAGACATTATTAGACCAGGAAATCATAAAAAGCGTACGTACTATATACGATACACCGGGATTGAAGAGGACATTCAATCCAAGGAAAATGAATAAGCGAACCATATAAAAAGAAACGTTAGCGAAACGCCGTTTATTATTTTTAGCCAAATATGGAGATCATTGATAAATAAAATACAACCATCACGGACTCAATTCAAATTCCAATTCCCTTGAGCCAATTTGAATCGACCGGCCAAAAATGGGTCTCAACCGTCCTTAGGCTAGCTCAATGTAAAAACCCGGCGTGGTCCAAACTCGACCGTCAGACTTAGCCCTCATGACGATGGGGAAGTTTCTCATCGAAAGGTTAGCCTTAAAAAGCCTTACCATGTACCGAGCCCGAGATGATAATATCAATAGTATTCGCCGGGAATGCCTACGATCTCTTAGCATGTGGCTTATTTAAAATTATTGACTCTATTGTAGAAAATTAGCAGCATAATATAAATGTTGGAGCACAATTAACTTTATTTATGCACAAATTGTGCGAATATCCAAAGAGAAAAACATAATATCACCTAAACCGCGATTCGAACCCGAGTCTCCCGATTTCCGATCGAGTGCTTTAGCCAATTCATCTATCACAACTTTTTTATTATCAGAAATTTGAAGACTATGCGGGACTAGTTGGGAATTGTGCGAAAAATCCTCAGAGGTAAAAGATCATTCGCTTTGATCGCGATTCGAACCAGGGTCTCCCAATTTCCGGTCAAATGCTTTTGCCAGTTAAGTTACCGAGGCGTCATTCTTCCCAGACGAAATTAGAGGACCATACCGGACTAAGTGGGAGATCCGGGTTCGAATCGCGATCAAGGCGAATGATTTTTTTTCTCCGTGGATTTTTGGCACAATTTGCGCACTGCGGGTGACACCCGTAAAGTTATCACCGTGGTTATTATTATAGTAATCTACCGATTAAGGTAGGTTTTCATGGAGTATTCAAGAAGTGAGTTGGGAGCCTCCCTTTCCTTCAAGCACTACCTTCTTTAATTCACTGTAAGGCCTACTATCTTTCAATCTACTGATAGTAATTTATTTATGCAATTAAATGCGGTATTTTTTCCGTTAGAAAACCTAAAATGATCCATAAGGCTCACCATCCCTGCCCGCTTCCTTTGGGCTGACCCTAGACTGCGGTCTCACCACGGAAATGGCTTGTTTCACTGCGCCGCCGGCCCGCATTGGATAGGGACGGATGAGAGCAAATGCACCAAACAGAGGGAGAGAGATATAGGGTATGTGGTGGCTTAGTAAGTGGAGAAGTGGACATGTGGAGCGTGTTCCATCTACGGAAAGTGATTTTGGGAGTCGAAGGTGCACACGGGCGGCCTTTTGCCAACTTCGGTCGGATCGCCGATGATTAAATCTGCCTCGAATGCCACGTGGAAAACGTCCGCATGGTCTTGCCTCCTTCCACTCCATTTTTACGTCAGGGAAAATTCGTGGATTCGGGCCAAGAGAAATAAGTGGGCTAGCTAGCTATCTGCGGGGTGCATCTTCAATTATTATCACCACCGCCCGAGCCAAGGCCGCCTCAACCGCCACTGATGCTTTATTAGGTGCTTGCGGCAAGAGGAAGGGTCCATTTACTACGGGAGGAAATAAATTTATTCCTCAGCGTCTCCAGTCATGGCAAGGGATGAACGCTAGGGAATTCAATTGGGGAAGTTTCTCTGGACTAAGCGACAGAAAACAAACACTGAAAGGCATTTGTTCATTAACACCACTTGCAAGGGCGTACCCAGGATCAAAACTGGGGGGGGGGGGTGCGGCAAGCCATTGTTGTTCAAGTTGTAGGTAAGATTTAAGCATAAGAAAGGTGAATGATATCAACATTTTGAGAAAACTGTAACAGCTCTTTATTAGTTTTTAAAAGTATTTGCTTGAACAAATATTATTCTCCTTAAAGACATAGTCGATTTTTGTTTCTAGGGGGGGCAGCTGCCCCCTCCTGCCCCGCGCTGAGTACGCCCGTGACCACTTGATAAATTACTAATTTAATCACTCATATCCTTCGATGCTATACTTGACCATGAAGGCATCCGGATACATTAAGCCAATACGTCAAGTAATTTGTTTTCACTGCCACCTTTAATAGCTTTTTCAGTCGCCTTAAACTTTATAAATATACATTGATCTCAATTACATCATCTTTCGTCAATGGTAACCGAAAAACAGTATGATGAAGTCTCACGTTCCTTTATAATTTTGATAGTTCAGTAGAGCGCTATTTGAGATAATTTTACTCTCAAAAAGGATGATAACATACTAGTGTTAACGAAATGTTCTACTCAAAGATAAAAATCTTTGCACGGGTATAAAAAGAAACTAAAATTTTCAAATTGAATTTCCAAGGCGTATACCTAATTAGGAAAGCCCAAATGTTTCCGTGACAATAGATAGAGCGTTATGATGGGAGCACATAAGGGAAAAATGGCTACTTAGAATATAGGACATTTCTAAATGTGGAGTAAAGTGCCAAACAGCATTTCTCCACAGAAAGTCCAATATATATATGAGAATAAATTCACCTCAAAACACAATGAAAAATATGGATCGAGCATTTTTTTTCGTTCTCACATTATTTATTAAAGAGGTGCTTGCTCAAGATAAAGAATCTTCCTGCAAGACTCGGGTAAAGAAAAAAGACGTAAGGGCGTGCTAGGATGAGATTGTAAGAACACAATGGCACATAGTACACACGGCACGCATTCTCAACAAATCACACTGCACCACGAACGCTACGTGCTGAAACAAAAACAAAATACAATACTATCTACACCATCTCCCGGATTGAAAAGGTACCCATCAAAGACAAATGACGATCGAAAAGAATTTTTCCGCCCCGTCCCGAAAGCCGCATCGTCCGTGACCCAATGGCCACTATGGGATTTAAAAAAAAATAAAAGAAAGAATAATAAAAAAAACCTCCTTCGCCCCACTCCTCTCCTTATCCCACGTCTCAATCTCCTGGTCCTTTGGCCCGTGGCCAGCCAGCACCCTTCCGACTGACCGTTCGCTCGACTACCACCACCGCCCACTTGCCTCGACTGTACCCGCCACGCCCTCCCGCGAAAGAATTATGCATCCTGGATGCTATGGGGTGGTAGTCGGGGTCAAAGCGAGAGTTTCCTATCGCCGGAGATTCTTTTTTTAGGAGTGCGTGATTTTACAATTACATTTTTCTTGTTAAAAATAGGGATGGTCGGTTCGGATACCTCGGATCCAAATATCCGCGGATATTGCCCTTCATCGGATACATCGGATTCAAAGTCGCGGAAGACATCGGATCTGGATAGGAAGTTTTAAATAATACCTTCAGTGAATGCAAGAGCTTTCAAATAAAACGGTTCATGAGTAGGACAAGAATCGCATGCGACGACGTATTCGAAGAAAGAATCGGAACTCTTTCCACGGGTGGAAATAAGGGTGGAAAGAGTTCCGATTCTTTCTTCGAATACGTCGTCGCATGCGATTCTTGTCCTACTCATGAACCATTTTGTTTGAAAGCTCTCGCAGAGGTTACGTAGGAGAACTTGAGCCGTGGAAAATAAAAAAGGCAAAATACGACTGGCACATAGTGTGACTCTCCCAAGAGATTGAAATATCATCGGGGGAATCTCAGCGTCAGGAATTTGAAAATGCATTTGGATCCGAAAATATCCGATCCGAAAGATCCGGCTCCGAAAATCAAGGATCCGATCCGAATCCGGATCCGAAAAAAACCCTGGATCCGTCCATCCCTAGTTAAAAAGTTATATTTCTGGTCTAAAGAGTTATGCTTTCCTATTTTCTTGTATGCTCTTACATTTTCCCTTACTGTACCTCTACAGGGTGGTCGGACAATCACTGATACCCTACCATGAACGTTATAGACTAAGTTATTCTTAACAAAAAATTACAAAAAAAAGATTTTGCCCAGTTGCTCGATAATTGCGAGATTAAAAAAATTTAAAATTTAATCCATTTTACTTGGATTGTTGGATAAATATTACCTATAGAATAGTGAAAGGATTAATAAAATATCCCTCAGAAAGCCGAAAAACTCGCAATTTTGAACCATTTATCTTAAAAATTTTCTGGGGAGGGCAACCGCACCTCCCGTATTCCATACCCCCCAGTACTAGTTGCTCCTGAACCCTCCTAGCCTTAATTCCTAGGCACGCTCCTATCTCTGAGGACGTTCGTATTCACCCACGCTGCGCTCTGATTGGCTT
This sequence comes from Ischnura elegans, assembly GCF_921293095.1. Taxonomy (NCBI): domain Eukaryota; kingdom Metazoa; phylum Arthropoda; class Insecta; order Odonata; family Coenagrionidae; genus Ischnura; species Ischnura elegans. The sequence continues at coordinate 35,229,221 of NC_060251.1, read as the reverse complement.
ACTTCAATCACGAATAGCTCGGAAATGGTGCAACTAAGCAAAACGTCTTATGGTATTTTTTTTGTTAAGAATAACTTACTCTTTGACGCCCATGGTAGCTTATCAGTGAATTTCTGACCACCCTGTATACACGGAGATAGTGGGCTAAATTGATTCATGATCGCGTATTGTATTTTGTCAAACGAATCCGTCGTCTCGAGGAAGCGATCCCTCCGATACTGTCGCACAAAGGCCAGTCAAGGAGGGGCGCCGAGCAAATTCCAATGGGATCTAGTAGGTTAACCCAGCGGAACCGTTCCAACTCCTCCTCACCGCAGAGCTGTATAAGAGCAGACCCTCCCACGATCATTCCCACGTATCGTTCGGCCCGACTGAGCTCCCACCGAACGATTAAAAGGGATTCGCCCCGCTACACTTCCGCTTCCGGAGCGACGCCGATCGCCCTCTCCCGAAAACAGCTCCGTCAAAACCACTGACATCCAGCGACCGAAAACGCCCGCAATTACTAGGACAATGCGTGGGACACAATGATCTACCCGCCCACCGCATTCATAAATTAATTTCTTTTCCACAGTCCCCATTTAGAATGCTTGCAAGACACGATGTCCAGTTTCACGACACATTAATAAATCTGGGAGGAAAATGTGTTTGGAGGTAGTCCTTAGGATGCTTGAGGAACGGTCTTCGCCGGAGTCAAAATTCAGTCCGCGGTCTGCCCAAATGCTTACGCAAGATAGGAGTTATATTTCAACAAATGAATTAAGGCATAAGAATTCAATTACCTTGCAACATTCTCCGGACTTCGTGCTAGATTTTGCGAAGTTTTAAGATCAGGAAAATGTCCATATCTTGTGAGCAGTACCAAATCATCCGTCATGATCCGAAGAACCCCTAGTTCGTTGCATGAAGCTTCACCCACTACACTACCGGAACGATTATGCTCTAAGGCAGATTCAACTCCCAATACATAGGCTGTGTTCGCAGACGTTCCGACGAGAGTAATCTTCAATCTAGGTGAGACGAGGGTGAAGCGTACTTCGAAGAACATGGGAAAGAATTCGTAGTTCGCAGTCTTTTGCGCGTTTTCATAATGTGACGGATATGATTAATTTCCCCTGCATAAGTACAAGTTATTTAAATTCCCGGTTGTATAAGAACGTTTAAGAGGACGTAGTTTGGAAGCGGACGTCAGATAGTTCCTGAACTGGCCGCTTTTAAGCACCAATAAGCTTTGCGTTCTTTTTTTCCGCCACTAAACATTATTAAATAATCTGTGGAATTTTTTCAATATCTCTTTTTCATTAAATCAGGTTGCCTTTCCATTACATCTCGCCTGCCTCAGTAACTTTCAATCTGAATAATTTTATTAAAAAAAAGCAAGTCCATGCCCACTATATTACTGAATCTTTAAATTACCTCTATAATTATAATAACACTACCCCATCTTAGTTCTCTTCCCTCAGTTGTACGTTAAGCCACGAAATACAACCTCAAACCAATCTTTCCGAGTCCAGCATCGCCTGACTGCCGTGTTCCTGCGATTACTGGGAAGTTCGATTTTGGATTGGGCTCCGATCGATTCCCGATGGCGTGTCTGGCGTGACCATCCGAATGAGGATGCAACCACACCGCAGGGCCGTCACCGGGACCACGAATCATCCCCTTCCTAATACCCTCGTACGCAAAGTGGCCAATGGCAGGGGTTGGTACCCGTCCGCTCCGGCGCACGGCTAAGTGGTTTAATTCGCCAGACACCCACTTAGAGCTGCAGACAGGCCCATTCCCTTCCCCAACCACAAGCATAAAGGGTCTCACTCTTCTAACGACGTCCCGACATGAATCAGGAGAAGTCAATTCCTAGTGGGAGGTAACGGCTTGGAATAGGCAGGAGGACACGTCAGGAGACCAGATATTCACCGAATATATGAATCAAGAGAAGTCAATACCTAGGAGGAGGAAACGGCTTGGAATAGGCAGAAGGAAACGTCAGGAGACCTGGTATTCACCAAATATTACAGTTAAACGTATCTATCTACATGGATGATGTTGTAAGAGTCAAATAGACAACTAGAGCGAAAAGGCAGCGATATATTAAGAACCATAGTTGGAAATACAGCCGAAAACAATATGAGTCAAATATGATAATAATAATTTGATAAGAATTGAAGGCAATGTCTTAAAAACATAACTTTTTTTAGTTCCTTTTCTGAAATAGCAGCTCATAAAATTTAAAGGTAGAAAATTATGGTTTTAACGATCGCAACAGTATTATTATATGTATAGGTATTGAAATATACGCATCGTGTTGACCATATTCTTCCGCCTGCAATCCCTTCCTGGGACCCCTGTTAATTCTCACTCCTTTCTCAGCTACGCTTTCGGGGACTTCTCTCCCCTTCCTCTTCCATGCTTCGCTACTTACTCCCCCCTCTTCATTTCTAACGACATGCGGACTCTTATTTACCCCTATATTTCCCTTTCTACTCTTCTCCACCCCCTAGGCCTTTCCGTTTTCTTTGATTCTTTCCTCAGTGTCGTTACTCTACAGTTATGACTGGAGTCCTCCTTCCACTCCTGGTTTTCCACGTATCTCCTAAGTCGAATGCCGTCACAGTCTCAATCTCAATACAATCTCATTCTCAAATGCCACTATTTGCCCATAAAAATGACATAAAAGTACCGATTTTTCCATATCGATTACTCGCTCGAGGTATATCGACTCCACGAATTTATTTATTCTAAACATACTAGTACTTCAGTGGACCTGAGGAAGACAACTGCAACGTTGGCGAAATACTGTCCAGTAAAATGGATAAACGTGGAAGGAAACCCGGAAGAATTGCTGCCTACCGTCAAAATCACCGCGGAGGCCTGCTTAAAATAAATGTTTGAAAACTTTTAAATCCATTACTAAACCAAGGAAACGTAGCATGAGCGGGAAAAAATTAAAAAAATAAAATCTAAGAAATATGAAAAATGTTAAAAGTTCTCTAAAATAGACATCGTGTGTAAGAAACTTAAAAGATAACGTGTATTACGAATGAATAAAACTATCGTGTTGAAAGTATTCAAGAATTATCATCAACGGGAATTGACAACAAAAAAAGGAAATAGCATGAAATGCGCACAGTGATTGTACATGGGTGAATGGTATCCAATTTTTACGCATAAGAGTGAGAGTTTAGTATGCAATTTTAGTACGAATTATAGGATATTAAGAATTTATATGTTAATTACGAGAGTGTAACCAAATATTTTCTAAGAATAAATTACTAGAAAAATACTTGATGAGGGAACTTAATGTAACGTAGTGGGTGCTGTATGCCATTAGATATTACTTGATACTTAATGATTTAAGAATTTCCTTAACATACTGATAGCAGGGGCGGATCAAGGATTTCTTTCTGGGGGGGGCACAAGGATACCTCGTAATACAAAACGACGCAATGATCATGGGACCGTATTAAAAATCTTACATATTTTTTAAGGGTCTTGGAGGGGAACGTGCCCCCCCCCCCTGACCCTTAAAAAATTTGCAAGCGTGAAAGCGAGAAATTTTTGCACTGGTCAACTAGTAAAGATTTAGAAGGAAAATAGAGAACTCGCAAGGAAAGATCAGGAAAAACGGGAGAAAAGTTACGAGTCACTTAAAAGTAAAAACAGTCAGCACCTACCCTCGATGATGGAATGGCTTATGAGTGGATGACGCGACCTTTAATTAAGCGAATGCCGGGAAAAAGCATCTGCCCCCCAACTCCTAACTAAACTCCGCAATCATATAGGTCTTGCACCAGACGCCGCGCCACAAATGGTTCGAGTTGGGGCAATTTTATCAAGGGGGAGAAAAAAAACACGAAAAACGTAATGGACTGAGGGAACGCAACGAAAATTTCGTTGCGCCGCGTCGTTGTGTGAAGGGGGAATAAAGAGAGAATAGGAGCGGTCAGCAAAGGCACAAACCTCTGAGAGGAAAGGTATTTAAAGTCGAGTTAACCCATTCACTTATATTACTATCTTGATTTTCTGCAATAATCCTCAAATATACTAAAAAAAACATACATAGGAGACATAGGAGAGGCATAAAAAACATAGGAGAGCGTTCTTACAAAAAAATAATCTTTGATGAATTGAATAAGTAATTTTAGTAACGTCACCATTTTCCGTGATAATTTGGAATTTTTAGTTTATATGTTGGTCCACTACTCGAGATGCAATGACGATAACGAGGTCCTTAGTGGAGCACATAGCCAGGCCTGCTTTGTGGTTTTGGAAAGCATTTAATACAGTGTAATTGGTAAAGTTAATGAATATTCTCAATAAAACAGGCGTAGACTGGAGGGATAGGCGACTCATTCGCAATCTGTTTATGGCCCAAACTGCGCAAGTGAGGGTCGCATATGTAGAATCTGGGTGGACAAGCATTGGCCGAAGAGTGGGATGAAGTGGATGGAGAAGAGGAGGAACGACGGAGTGCTGGACATGGTGGGTGAGGGGAGGCAGTTTCTAGGTGAGACACGGAGGAGACAGAAGGTATGGATGAAGGGAGTACTTAGCGGGGAGGGGATTTTGAAATAAGTGATAGGAGATGCAATGTTGGGTAAATGAGGGAGAGGAAGGAAGAGAATAGGAGTTTTAGGTAGAATGAAAGGGAGTACGTCTTATTGTGAATTAAAGAGAGAATTCCATGAAGGGAGGAGATATTGTCAAAACGCTTCTTGACTACTCCGAAAAACCTACCTTACTTGGTAGAATACTTTATTATAATGATGTTGGTCCTTGCTTTTGGTCACCATTCACCACATTTTGCATTTTTATGCACAAGTAATAAATTGCAAATATGCTGCGCAAATGGCGGTGAATCCCCCAACAATTGCCATGGTCAATTCCTACCCCTAGAAGCAATACAGAAGCAAAACAACAAACGTAAAATTTACTTCGTTTTATCGGAAGAAAACTACCTTTAAAAAAAGCTAACTTTTAGTTTTAAAAATCCTCGCACCTTCTGATACCATCAAAACGAGCAATTAAAAAATACGTCGAAAACCTATTTCATTATGGGAGGGTTTCCAAGCCCAAATTTCTCCCTGGTGTACCTAATCTGCTCTAAATTTTTAGGCAGCATGAAAAGCATAAAAAAGCAATCTAGAGCAAGCCAAGTGGATCTTAGCAAAAATTTCCTGAAAAAAGGTCATTTTCGCAACCATCCTGCCCGCACGTTATCTCGCTGATCAGGGAAGCATACTGGTGCGCACGTATAACAGCGTTCTTTATAGAGACAAGAGAAAGAACACGTTGCTAGAGAATGCACCGGGAAAATAGAGCTACGCGGAACTAACTTGGTTCTTCGTTGTCCGTACAGTATGTGCTCCCGACCTACGAGAAAGAATGGGACCAGGAAAATCTGGTTCAGCCGCTCCGAGGTGCAACGACCAAGCTCCAGAAACACGCGTGCCTAAGACACGAAAGTCCGAAACGCACACGTTATGGGGAGTATTTTGCAAGATGCGAAAGGAAGTTTAAATTCCAAAATTTCACGAATGGCAGCGATGAAATTTTTGCAGAATGGCAGAGATTTGTCTTAAAACTAATTATTAAGACTTATCAAAAATTTCAAATGGTAGCTACTTATTGTGATAGCCAGCAAATACCACTGCATGGAAGTTTCCTCGCACATTCACATGATAGGCATCAGCAATTCACTCACCTGAAATAGAAGAAAATACACGTTAGAATAGATAGCCTTTTATTACTTCATGTTAAATTATTTCATCAATCATTTTAAAGATTAATTATAATAAATCATTTAATTTACTCATCATTCATTGTTTTCAAACTCAATTGTTATTAAATTAATCCAAAAAAACTACGTACTTAGATTCTAAGTAGGTATAAATAAATAGCATTTACTTCGTTCAAGGACGTAGTAGGGATTGAAAATTCGAAATCCACTCAATTCAGAGGTTGATTTTCCATACGAAAGACGACTTTTTTTGGTCAACTTTATTGGTTAACTTTATTTTCAAAGTCTTTCAAAAGTCGACTATAGAGTTCGACTCTCGACATGACTTTTGTGCTACTGCTAGTCAGATTTTTACACATAGTGTCAACCTATGTTTACTGAGCGCTTTTGCTGGAAAGCTACATACGTGCAAAAAAAAGCAAACAAAATTAATATATAGAAAGATAAAATTGAGAAATCCCTCAATACCAATGTTACTATAGAGTAAGTAATAATATAATACCCATCGCTATCTTACGTACGCAAACAATATTCAATACTGTGTTGCATATGATGCTATCTTCTCAATCTGGTAATAAAGAAAATTGTCTGACACAGGGATTAGAAAAATCTTAAGTTGATTATACACTTGGAACTCCGGCCAACAAGGTCCGGAAATAGGTATTGCTCCATATGGATCTGATCGACCTTTTCTATTATCCTCAATACCTATATCTTGTGCGCTTTCGATCCATAATAATGCACACTCCTCAAAGCTATAACTTTGCGAATAAATTATAGTTGCAGATAACATAAATTCGTAGAAGACACAGTAGGACAGAGAGATAAAACGAGGTTGGCGCCATAAAATTTCGCGTTCATGATAGCCTATTGCACGTTACTTTGTACTCTATCTTTTGAAAGATTCGCATTAAAGTTTTGAACCTCTGAACATAGGTTGCAAAAATGTGCCCTGTGTTTGCAACTACTGTTGTTACAGAACAATTGTTGCTAAATACTGTAATGGCAACAAGATGCTCGGTATAATTTATTACCGTAAATAGTAACCTTGACAAAAACATTTAAAATTAGATTTTGATGCACTTTCATGTACTTTCTAGCAGAAATATATCACTTATAATAATAATAATAATAATAATTTGTCTTTATTATACAAGCGAATTTAGGACAGAGTTGTCCTCTCTTACAATTAACTTTATTGACAACCACAAACATCCATGCCCTGGATGGTGGTCAAGCCACCCAGGCGGGATTCGAACCCGCGACCTCTAGGTTGGCAGTCGGGGACTTTACCCCGGCGCCACCGAGGCCGGCAAATTATATTATATACCTATTTATTAAGACATTTCTTTAATCCGTAAATAATTCGTATCTCTAATACATAAAATCATAATCATAGAAATCTCAACAGTTCCACTAAGGTTTACCATAGGATGATTTCTGTTTATTAAACTAAACATTCTAAATAAAAGAAATCCGGGCTCCCCATTGTCTTTAACCTATTGCGAGAGATACAACGAGGTCCTTTGACATGAGCAGCGACAAGGCGCGAACAGTGAGTTTGCGGGTTTTTAACGCATCTGAGGCAATAGGATAGGTAATTTTTATCCCGTTCCCCAAACGCTCAAACGGTGGGAATGAAGACAAGTGGATGTCATTCCTAACCGGGCACTGGTATCGTTCGCAGTAACTCGTGGGGATTAAACAGCTCGACCTATCACTTAAATGGCCACCAGCGTGTTCTAGTAGCACTCGAGAGATATCTGGGTCGAATCGATTCTCCTATTCTTCCGCGTCTGAAGTGGGTAAAAAATAACCCTGCGGCATAAACAATTATAAACAGTGACATACTGGTTAACCGAATTTTGAATTAATAGCCTATGGTGGAAATCTATTTCGATAAAAATTTAATAAGTCAGTGAGAGAGTTTCTGTGACATCTATGAAGGTGTTTTCAAAAGGATTCCGAAGGTAAATATTTTCACCATTGGTGTATAATTTTAAGGTGAATATTTTTACCGTTGAAGATTAAATTTTGTGGAAGTCCATTTCATAATGGATGAAACAAAGTTTGCCCTTATTTTTAATTACTTTACGTATACGAAATGAAGCAGAGGTTTGGCAACCGATTGTGGTCGAACAGAAGTGAAAAAGGCTAGTGATTTCAACAATTGCACTTCATGAATTCCTGAGCGAAATGAAAGTTATGCAATATGAACAGCTTACTTTAACTCACAGCATATTGGTTCTGATTCCGGTCCTAGGTTCGATAACAGGGCAAATAGTAAAAGGAAGAACAGATCCGGCCCATCCTATAATATTTTTTTTTGATGAAGTATTCAACCGGCATGTTGACACGGAGCATTTTGCAAATTATGCTGGCCTGTCTCCCCACCCAACTTGGGCTTCTCTCCTTATTCCAAAATAATAATAATAATAATAATAACAATATGATAATAATATAATTTATTGTTCACAGATTGTTACATCCGATTTAAACATTTCCTATAAATTTCCTCATTTCCAAAAACATTCCTCTCACTCGCTCAACAGTCTCTTCGCTAACTCTTGGCCGTCCCGTGCACTTCCGTATACAGAGGCAGTCTGTATTTCCAAACTGATGATACCATCTATGGATGTTATCGTCACCTGCAGGATAACGACGGAATTCAATGCGGAACGCACGTTGCACAGTTTCAGTCTTTGCAAACTGTAAAACACAAAACGCTTTCTGTTCACTAGTCGCCATCTTTGCTACTACCGCTTCTATTCTAGCGGATCGCGGCGGAAACATTTCATGCACATGTGCATTGTTGCTAAAAAAACAAAACTGTTCGAGCTGCTCTTTCATTTGACATATAATTTATAACTGTATGCATAATATAATAAATACTATCAAGCGTTAACACCCCGATATTCATTTATAAACACCCGGTAGTTTACAGCTCAGCAATAATTTATATGTATTAAAATACTAATAAATTGAAATCGATAAACAAATGAAAACATACAACAAAGAGGTAACAATCATAGAATCCTTAACGGCAAAATCTATCTCCTACTGGCGTTTTCTCTCACGGTCGAGACGTGAGGAGCGGTCGTACTTCCTAGCAGCGACCAGACGAAAGGACGCTTTCCCATCTCTTGCATGCACAGAATGGGAGGGGGCTTTTAGTCCACGCGGGACGATGCGTGAATTCAAAACGTCGTGTAACGAGGAATTATTTTTTTCCCCTCGCAGCCTCCTTCACTCTGCCAGCCCTAGAAATTGCATGCCCCGCACGACGCGCTACAGCTGCGCTCGTGAGGAAAAAAGCTTCCATTTAAAGGGCAGCATTATCTCGGTACGTAACGACGAGGAAGAGGAAACGAAATAGCGGGGAATATTCCCTGGTGGCAGCCACATTATCCCCCTTGATTCCCGAAACGATCTTAGATGATATCGCCAAGTAAAACGAAATGACCCATTAGAATCCAATGTTGCTTCTAAGCAACATCATAAATGTGTAAATTTTTCGATCTCTTTAGGAAATATCTAAACTATGTATTATTTTTTGGTGCAAAGTTTAATGACGAAATATTTAGCTGCCACGATAATTATGATTGAGCGCAAGAATTTCAAGTTTACCAAATAAGAAATCTTGAAATTTGTTTTCTCTCAGAATCAGCTCTGGTTTAGAAAGGGATAAAAATGCTCTTCATAAATTTTATTACTTTTTTTCGTATCCCGACTCGATCCCTCAAACAAGTTCTACGTAAAAATGTAAAAAGATCAGACTAAGGTAAACTAGAGGAAATTTGCGATTCTATTAGAAAACCGAAAAGTGAAGAAGGAAAAATGGGCCAAATTTAACAGGACAGACCTGAAATTGATAGTGTTATAAAGATCGCTCGTCGATAAGAAGCTAATTCCGTAGGAGAGCCTTGTTGAGAGGCTCACTTTCCGCAAAAATGACCGGCTTCCCTTTCATGAAATATGGCACCACCGACCAACTCCTTTGATGTCCCGAAATAACCGCAGTGTTTGTAGTTCATGAGCGAACGACCCACAGGTCATTCCGCGAATGGCAGCTATCATTTGAGATTCGACGCAGAGAAAATCCAGGAAATAAATGAAATGTGATAGAAAGGGGCGCTATTCACCAAATTCTGCTTCGAGCGAACGGAAACCGTCACCGTTTTCACGAAGATTCGTTTAGGCGCCACAAGCAAGCAACTTTCTAGACATAGATTTCTCGAATAATGAAGATCGGACACCTAATACAATGTGATACAATATAAATCTCAGAAACGCCCTACATTTTCAGACCGGATAGAAAATGATGAATTAGAGATTTACTTTTCTAATGGGCAGCTACAGAAACTAGTTTTCCGCTGCGTCATTAAGAGGACTCCCGCATCACCGGTTTTTTTGTGACAAATTACTTATTACAAACGTTTCAAACTTATGAAATCATTTGAAAATATTCAGCAGACTTCAGTTAACTTTTTGTGGTGCCTTATATTTGAAAATGTTGCCTCAGTACTGTACTTGGAAGATGCTATACTACCTCAGTATGGCCATATGTGGCACTCGTGATGGATTAAAAGGCAAGATGTAGCATCGAGTTGTAAATTAATAGGATTTGCATCAATTCCGAAGAAAAAATAAGTAAAAACAACAAGTATTCACAATTTTATCCTCCTCAAATACTTTGAAATGAGTAAATTTCCATATTCACCTTACATAAATTGGAATATTAACATTTATCATCAAAATATACTTAATACACTTCGCACTTTATCAATAAATGTACTCCAATTACTAACATTTGAATCGCTGGCATCACAGATGTTTTGAGATGATGAGATGTTTTACGAAGGAAAGATAGATTATACATGTGGGATAATACGTAGTTTCCGGCGTAATTATGTTGAAACCTTCAGAAGATCCCCTGAGGATTAACAGCAAGTCGCTGATCGAAACGTCGGGAGACACTGAGAACATCGACCGGTGGAAAACCCGAAAAACTTATCTGAAACCTATGATTTTTTAAAATAAGATAAGAACTTGCCTAATTCCACACTTGTTTATTCCAACCGACCCAGGTTTCAACAAATAATGCCATTTCCAAGGTAAATAAAATGGCATTATGTGCCGAAATCAATGGAAATGTTCTTGAAAATGGCAACATGTTCCGAAACTTGGGTCTGTTGGGAAAAATAATTGTAGAGATAGACAAGTCCTTTTCGGTGTGTAAAAAGGTTTTGGGATAACTGGCGACGGAGTTTTATGTGTGGACTTAATTCCGCAGTTACGCTGTAGAGGGCAAGAGAGGACCCGTGAAAGTGCCCGAAGGAGAGGAGGTTGGGGGTGCGGACCAAACTTGGATTGACCTTTTACAAGAGGCCGGCTATAATTTACGCGGACACGAATTGAACGGGATTACGAGGGACGTTGAGGGACACCATTAGGATCCATAAAACAGAATGAGGGAGGAGGAAATTTTGATTACGGCCATTATATAGCGTGGTATGCCATCATGACGCGGGTACTCGTTTTACAATACAAAACCTCGAATTTTGCGCCGAAATACCTGAGGTACTAGCATTTTGATTTTTGTGAAAAAACAGACTTTGGCGAGAGTGATCAATGCATATTTTGAACCAAAATTATTCTACGAATAAAACATTACAATTCTGCAATACTACTGTACAATACAATGTAATATTTAAAGTAATTGAAATGGATGCATAAATAAACTAAGAGAATAACAAGGGTGTATGTAGGTTTATCGCCATAATTCATACCTATATTTTCTACAATACACATGACTGACAGGGATAATTACCTCAATTACTCATCTAATGGTAAAATAGGAAGAAAATAATTGTGCACACGTTGATAATAATAATAACAACTTATCTCTGCTGAATTCTCGCACTTATTGTTAGTACTGATTTACCCATACCTGCTTTATCATAGTATTTAATTCATAATTAGTGTGCATAATCTTAAAATATTAGACATTAAGGTTCATTCATGAATTTTGACAGATCTCGCGGTATTTATCAATGTACACCTACACACAAAATTAATATTTATCGTAAATTTAAAATCACGACTCATAAATCAACAAAATTGATTCATCTTCTAACATTTTCCGAAACTGTCTCTTATCAGTTCACGATTACCTCAAAAACGTTTTTTTTTTTAGCTAGGAAGTTGAAACTTCGCATTCACATTCTCAAATAAATTGTGCATAACTTTCAAGATTATTTTTTTCTGTGTTTTTACGTTAACAGGATATGTTAGGTCAAAGTTGAACAAATTTAGCGAAAAACGACCACCTTCGATTTTTTCTGAAAAATGCCAACTTTATCCTCGTGCAGTGGTTTCATGAATGGTTTTATAAAAAAAAATGTCATACCATTTTAATTGACACTTCTTTTTCTTCCATTTAAAGGGATTTTAAAGATTTTGCTTCATTAATAACCATAGATATAAAACAAAATGGCGGAGCCTGTTTTCAGCCCATGTTTTTACATAAATGTAGAGAAAAAGTAGATATTGTCACGAATTTCCGCCAAGTGGGCGTCGTTCTAAGAAGCTTCTACATTGTGGCCCTAAAGTAAAACCTTGCACCAACTTGCAACCCCGAATTTAAAATCGTTTTTTCGAGAGTGCGGTCGACTGGCCGGCGCGCCGCACAGTGGTCCCAAATCGAAAAAAGCTGGCCAAAATTAATTACGCCGTTGTTATTATGTATATATTTGACCTAAAGGTCTATTCTTATTGTTTTTGACCCACTTATTCTGAATTTATAACTATTTTTTATGTATTTGCAATAATTTTATTGCTATTTCACATTTTGTTTAAACAATTAATTTTTTTAACATTGGAATTTGAGATTATACTGGTGATAGTAAATTAAAATTATACATATCATAAAACTGAATTAGTTATTTAAAACATACATAAATGCATATAAAATGACTGCATTGTTTATTTTTGGACAAATTTTGAACAACTTATTTTGAATGAACCAAGAGAACATTTTCTACTTTCTCATATGTTTGATCGTATTTGATACAAAAAATAAGTTAATATTAATTGGAAATTTATATTATAAGTATATTATTAATATTATTGAACTGCATTAATTGTTTAAAAATTATAATATCTAATTCTAATTAAGTAGACAATTTTATAGTTCCTTGTAACGTGCCAATGGATTTGGAAGCAATTTTAAACGGGGTTCCGTATTTCACAAGTTTCAACGGAGGCATTATTACAATCATTGAAATGTTATAAACAATATTTCATAACTCCTATAACTCAAGTTAAACGCCAAATTTATTGATACGCTTGCAATAAGCTCTTTACGAAGTGAGGCATCAATTTAACGAGCACATGATTTGGTACGAAAAATTAAATGAGATTTTCCATTAATTTGGGCTTCTTTAATTATCAAAAAAATAAGTGAACATTTCTCCTTATCTTTCTGAGTCATTGTTACGAAAAACATTTAAATACATTCATGATCACTATCCGACAAATCCTCATCACAGTCGTCATCCACTCAATTCTTCCAGGATTAATAAACCTCGACTGGTAATTGAAGTAATTTCCTTCTTTGAGCCTTAGAAATACTTGATATCATTGCATCTGAAGTTAGGAGTAATCTTTTAAACAGGTCTTCATTCGTTGCTATCCAGGAAAATTTCCTTGCATGGTGCTCCCTGAATCTTCTTATGTCCTTATTCCTCGCCTCCATTGCCTCCTCGGACAAGTGGACAATAGGAAGGGCAGCTTCTTTAGATGTCCGTCTTATTGAGGAGCAAGTACTGATGTTTCGTGAAATTGCCAGAAACGATCATGGAAAGGGCTTCTTCGTGGGAGATTTTACTTTGCCTCACATCCTTGGCTCTCCAATTTGATAACACTCGCCGCGCTCTTGAGAGAGTGGTTGTTGTCACCTCATTTATTATTTTCGCCACGAACTCATCACCTTTGCTTCGATAACTCATGGATGCTCTACTGGCGATGTGCTAGCTCTAAGATCCTCCGTTTTCCTTCTCTAGGCCCTTTCACTGGACTTCTCAAATTGTTTAAATAAAGGCGGAGGAAATTTCAACTTCTCATTTAGGCAGTCAGCGAACTTTCTTCTAAAAAACCTGTCATTTCTTTTTCTTTCCTTCCACCGGCGAAGATAATTTGAGAGAAAAAACACTTCTCCGCAATTTTTTTAGGATAACTTTTGAATTAACGTCCTCATCTAACTCTAACTTGTTGCTCCAGCAATCCAATAAGTATTGGTTTTTAAACGATACGGACCCTTTTCCACTTTCAAGAAATTTTTCATGCATCTCAAGGCGCGTGAAAATTTTCAGAGTTATCGAACTAAAACACTATGGGCACTCTTCTTCAACCCCACAAGTCTTCTTTAAAAAGTTCGCGGATACTCGACTTTATCAAGACTCGATCTTCACGCTTGAGGAAACTAACTTTCACGTCTTTCGTTTGGCAAAATCTGAGTAAAACTGAGTTTTGGCGAGAAAATTTCGGGCAAGCGATGTCTAGAAGTAATTTGTGGGTTCCACAGTGTGAGGTTCTCGATGCTATTATCTCCATTTTCGAGGAACTATCACATTTGAAAGTTGAAAAGGCTTACTCCGCTCATCCCCAGTGGCCAAAGTGCAATTCATAACAAGTGTACAGAGAGCGGTGGTTGTGTTTTCCCGATGGGCGCAATCAATAGCCTAGGCCTTTCCGGCCGTCGTTTGCCCTGCATGTGGTTGAGGAGGCCGCTAAGGAGGCGACAGAGGGACAATGTGCCGCGTGAGGGCGAAAACTAACCCGTCTAACGGAAGGAAAGGGTGGAGTAGCATTTGAGGGATTCTTTTTTGTTTTGAATGCATTCATGTTTTACTTACTATACTATAAGCACATTGCGAACTTTCGTTCCATAAATATATCCTTCCGCTCGAGTCCTTAAGCAATTTTTATGAGAGCATGGGCACGCGTAAATAAAAGGTAAGGTCAAATGGAAACTATTAATGATAAAACGTTCTACGTATGACAAGAGATGTTTATTCATAGGGTAAATATTTTTTGTAGAAATAAAATATCCAACAATGTTGAATAACACCCATAAATACTGGATTTCCTCGAGCCCTACCACGCGCCAGCCAGGCCGCCGCCCGCGTCAGCGCATTGCATCATTACAGTTAAATCAATGCTGAGGTCAGAGTAGCAACTAGTAGCAAAAATTTTCTTCACTACTGCGTTGCATATACTTTTCCCTTTGTATTGGTGCAAAAGACACCGTGCATTCACGTGCCTTTCTAAACGATATTGTACATTTTATTTGAAAATTCGGGTAAAAAACACTAAAAGTTACAAAATATATATAAAATAGTAAACATAGTAAAATCCGAATAAAATTTATGTCTCACTATGTAATAATGTTTATATTTGTAGTTAAAAATGTTTTTGGCCAAATATATCGCGTAAAGGTTGTCCTGCATGACGCTGAACTTCCTCAAAATCGACCGATTTCACGCAACTGTGATTTTTACGGTGAATGCTCCATGTTTGACGGATCACTGCAGCCGCTCTGATCAACAAAAATACTAACTTAGTAGTGTATTTTGTAGACCATATCCTGTAGAATCCGAAAATAAGGTTCAAAAATTCCTTGAAATTTTTCGAAAAAACGACTTTTGGCCAGCTTTTTTCGATTTGGGACCACTGTGCGCCGGTGCCATAAGTTCAGTCGTGCACGTTTTCTTCCCACGAGGTGCCTCTTGCGTGATCTTTCATCGAATGCATTAGTAATGCCGGAACAATCAGTATATAATCTAGATATCATCGCCGTAGACGTTATCCATTTACTCCTCTTCACGACTCGGCGCTCACAACTAAGAGGTAAAAAAAAAACACGGCAGCAGACGCGGAAAAGAATGTGCTGATGAAACGAATTCTTCTTAATGCGGGTTAAATCAAGATATGATATAATATTTGACACGTAAGCTCGTTATCGGTCGATAAGAAACGGATACAAACCACCGCAGCAGACATATCTGGAGGAATGAACTTGCGAGCAAAACACGATATCAACACGTACGTGAAAACTACGAGAGGGGCCGAATATTAGTGCATAATACGCTTTCCATACCGCATTATTTTTATATAGTGTTCCTCTCCGGTTAAATGAAGAAAGTTTATGAACTCCATAGTACACGTTGTTAACAAGTCTGTACCACGCGCTTCAACTGTTCTGCGTTTCAGCATTGCTAACACTTCGCAGAGCATTAAAAATGATTGGAATAGAATTTAGGATGAATTTTTTTATCCGAGGGCAGAATGGTCGTGTTTACGAGAAATATCATTATTACGTGGGTTTACTCCATACATGACGATGATTCCGGTACAGACGCTAAAGAAATGAAGCACCATGTCTAGACTAAAATAAACCATTTAACGCTGCCGCAATAAACCATAATTCAACACAAAAACACACAAAAATGAGGTGTAAATATCTTCATATCGATGAATAAGTACCTACTTAAAACTTCACCCTAATGGGTTTCATCCTGATAAAATTAAAAAAGAAAGATTCTACAGGAAAAGTGAGCATCATTATTTCAAAAATTAAATCATTTACAAAAATCACTCTTTAATTTTGATTTCAGTTAAATCACAAATATTATGAAGTATATTTGATATTTCTGTGGTTTTACTTTCGTGCGAATTTATAATATTCAGGTTAATGAATACTTTTCCCGGCCTAAGAACCACCGAACACGTAGTAGATGAAAGATATTGGATCTTAACATTCGATTTAGCAAGTGGAGAAAAACATTTTTACATATTTTACGTCATTATTCCTTAAAATCATTCACAAGAGAGCCGGATGATAATGGATCTTAACCATCGATAGAGTCAGCAGAGAAAAAAAGTAATGATTACGTATTTTATATAACGATTTTTTCAAACTCACTCACTAGAGGGATAGATTGACTTCAACCCCGAGCATTTGCACATTGATATTTTGGTATCTATAATATTCAGATTTATGAATAATTTTCCCAGAATACTGATAAATAAATATGATGGAGATAGAAGATATTGGATTTTAACCATCGATATAGTCAGCGTGGAAAAAAATAATTACGAATCACAATTGCTCAACCACATTCACAAGAGAGATGTATTGACTTCAACAGCGAGTATTCGCACGTTGATTCACTGAAAGTTACGTCGGCGGCGGGAAGGACACAGTGAGCTTTCATGCACTGTATCCGATTCATGCGGTGCGGTTGGCGATGACACAAAGGCGGGAGATGAAATGAGGATAGGCGGCATGCGGCTCACACGAGTGATATCGCAGGAAGGGATGGCTTGAGAGCGGGTATGAAGATGGAGATGAATGGCGAAGATAAGGAGAGTCAAGAGGAACACTGTGATTGAGTGGTACAATGTACGGGATGGGTAGACGATGAAGTGACCCGCCTATGAATAGAGTCAGTGAAATAAGTACAGTAGTGTAACACTCAATTTTGAGTTATTTTGGGTTGAATGTTAATGTGACAATTGATGGGAGAAAGACAATGAAGCAGGCGATAATGAATAGATAAAATTGAATGGATCAATTGTTGTTGACGGCGCAGGAGAGAGAATATGGAGGTATGGTTGTAAAAGTTGTGGCGTGCGGGTGTGTCTTTGCTCCCGAGTTTTTCGCTGGGAGGTACGTTAGCTTTAACTTATAAAAAGTGTTTATAAAGTGTATTAACCATATTTGTGAAGTTTGCGAGGAAAAAAAAGCGTTACAGTAGGCACCCGGTTTACAATAGATTCAACTTTCAATGGATTTGGCAATGGATCTGAGCTGATGCGACACTTTTTAAAATTCAAAATTTTCCGATTGTGTGGCCATACCTTGAATACGCTTTGAGCAAATAGGTACGATGAGTTTACGAGGTTCTGGTTTGTCGCGTATGACTTATTTTGAGATGTCTTCGGGGAAAATTTCTTTTTGCTTTCCTTTTGAATACATTTTCCTTTCTTTACTAGTCTCAATATAAAAATATACATCTAGCCGCTCTGAGGAGATGGTTAGAGAGGCCTGGGATGAGTTGAAAGCAGGAGCAAAATTTGGGGAATGATGTTTAAATCAGTGAGATTTGCGGATGATGAATTGAGTAACCAGTCAGCTAGAGGCCTGCGCTAGTGCACGAGTTGGACACGTTGGATGCCAGAACTATTGCATAAGGATTAATGAAAGTCGTCCTTTTTTAACTGCAAATATGCGAAATAAAAGATGCGAACTTATCCCCTTCGGTGTTACATTGAAGAGGGTGTGAAAATCCTTGCCTCTTGATGGAGGCAGGGAGTGGTTACGGCGGTAGCGTGACAGTTGACGTGCGATTGCGTGCTGCGAAGGAATCGATCCACGGCCGGTTTTTTTTCAGGTGTCGAACCCCTGAGAGCAACACTGATCGATTTCACGACACTGGTTCGTACTAACCCATGACTTTGTCATGAGTCAACGATGCTACTCGGTGAGAACATGAATATCACCATTTCAAAGTGAAGCGAGGATCAAGCATCACTCAGGTGACTCAGAAGACAGTCCAAAGCGGGATTCTAGAATGGGGTATTATCGCTCTCACTGTAAATCGTAAGTCGGTGAAAAAATCTGTAGATGGGAAAGAAACAAAAGTTGTAACGAAAGTATGTGTTATGCTGGTTATGTACAAGAGCAATTTCTTTCTCACCCGTTCCTTCTTCCTCATTCTCCACCAATTTGCATTGTTATTTGATAGCGCTCCCACAATCTGTATAGAACTCAGAATTCCTCTCATTCTCACAAATTTTGTTGAATATTTTAAAAATTTTCACTTTGCTCTTCCCCAGCCATCAAAGAAAAATCATCTTATGGAAGTAGGTTCATCTTACAAACTGAAATATTCACACTGACTTTGGATAGTCTGTAACTACAGAGCTTATTTTTCATTCATTCATCATTTTACATTCTTATTCCTCATTCTGAAATTATGCCAAAAGTTTAAAATATAAAAAAACACGCGAAAGTTTCCGCTTGCTTCTCATGAGTGGATAAACTCATTAAACTTTCGGATCATTACGTCGTCTAGGCCGAACCGCTCACTATGGGAAGGATTAGCTCACAGGAGTACGTATAAGCACGCCTACAGATTTTACATTCCTAATGTACCTGTTTTGTTTGTAATGTCTTGTTTTCCTTTAACTCATTCCTATGCAAAACCTTGTGATTTTCTTAGATTTCACGACTCAAAAACTAAAAGGACCAACCCACCACGCCACTTTCAACGTGCTGCATATGTAGCGCATGTGTGCGGTTTAAAGCCATGCGAAGACCTGCAAGTGCTCTGCGTACATTTTTTACATTAAATAAAATTCATTTCCTATAATAAATTTATTTTAGGGAAAGGTCTCTCTTGAAAAATTTAAAATTTTAACTTCGATTGTTGGGTTCCATGCATCAACAAAACAAAGTCTTCCGTCAAAGGAAAATCTTCCGACAATAAATATGACATTTTTCTATCGAGATACCTATTTGTTTTTCAATGGAAAATGTGGATTAAACTTTCCCGGTGATTCCACGTCAGCGAATGAAACGGCGGACAATGCCAGGGAGGAAGAATTGCATTAAGTTCCATTGTTGCCGGAGATGCATTTCTTTTTTTAACTCTTCCGCCGTCTCCCGAATGTTATTTCCGGAGAGAGTGAAGTGTGATGAGCTGAAAAAAGTGAGACGTCACGGTCGTTGTGATCCCCTTGGCAGCCGCGGCGAGACTGGCAAGAGGCAGTCTTTGGAAGAGAGGAAAAAGGAACACTAGCGGTGCATTCATCCAGATGTTCCACGGAGAACAGTGCGCACACTCAACACACTCCTCCCCACAGCGCATCGCTTCAGGAATCTGTCCCCAGGGTGTGCCGCAAGCATTTCCTTCATTCTGCATCAAATGCTGAATGAGCCGCGAGATATTCGTTGCAGTTTGCCCTCTTATAAGCGACTTTCTCTCTCATTGAGGGGTTATCACTATATACTGAGCGACATATACAATATACTGCACGATATAATGAGCCTGATATCTAACGACGTCATCAACTCATTAAAAATGGGCGGCAACTTTCGCATTTTCATGCTTCACTTCAGTTAAATGAAAATTGGCTCAAATTTTATTGTTGAATAGTTATATTTAGAAGTTAATTGCTCAAATAAAATGTTCATATTTCACGCTAAAGTGCGACTAAATGAATATGAAGTTAGTGAACTACTCCAATTATCCACTATATCTAACCCAATTCCTCTAGCTTTCCTATATATTCCTCCTTGATTCTCTTTTCACCTCATCTCCTCCCTCTCCTTTCTCGTCTACCATAATCCTACCCTTTGTTGTCTCTCTTTCCCTAAGTTTGAAGCCATCATCCTTTAGAGGCATTTCTTCCGATCGGAATGAACGATATATTAATTTATCTATGAATCAAGTTATACCAGTTAAATTTTTTGAAAATCACTTAGATTATCATTTTATATACTTATTCACGAAAGGCCACATGAGCTTAAGAACGAATTTTCAAAAGTCATATCCGGGAATGGAAGAACTGGAAGGCTTCAGTACACCAATTTTAAGACAATAGTGCTGTGAATGAAATCCCAAAACATAAAACCTGGAGAGCCAAATGTTTCTGAGCACTGATCGACAGAATATGAACAATTTAAATAGTTGTATTTGTAAACTTTCTATAAAATAGCAATTGTGTATTTCCTCGGTGAGATTTCCTCAGTTTTTCAATTATTTTTCGTTCCAGCCAAGAATTCTGTCTCTACTAGGAAAATGTTTGTCGCAGTTCACTCGAATGTTCGTCTTGAGTTTCGCGCGCAAGACGTGGCAACATAGCATTCATTTACTTCAGCGAGTTTTCATTATGTCCGCATATAATTTATGCTACATATAAATCATACATTTTCGTATAATAGAAAAAATTACAAATAAACTAAAAAGTGTTTCTACCAGTTTTATATTTTCTTTTGGGGTAAACCGTAGGACTCGATAATTTTTAAACATTTTCGTAAATTAACTACATAATATGAGTTATAAACACACGCAATAGCCATTTTATTGATCTGTATTAATTTTTGCAACTTAATGTGGAAGATGAATGCTGTAGACGTAATAGTTTTCCTAAGGTTGAGTTACAAAGTTCATAAAGTAGACGAAACGGCTAATTTTACGGTGCGCTGAGTCATTTATTGCACTGGCGTGTCTACATTTTTTAATATTTCTTAAAACAAAATATGAATCGGAATTTAGAATAAAATTATCTTTAGAATGACGTATAATTTATAATTTTAGCATGCACTGAAGCCCGGATATAAATTCGCAAAGTACAATGGCACATCATTTTGACGCCGACAGTGCATATCGTATTCTAGCATTCCAAACCTTTCATCTCCACCCTTTTCACGCGTCTCCCGTTTCCTTCCTCCTCATTTCCTCCCTTTCTCTGCCTTCGGGGGCCATCTCACGGTGCGGTCACAAGGGTTGATGATACGAGAAAGAAAAGGAACCATGAAAAGGGAGAGCAACGTGGGGCCGGGGAATCGTAAAAGTGAGGCTTGCGACGCTGTCAGGAGATACTGCGAGGCTAAGACGACTAAAATAAATAATACTTTTCTTGGGAAAAAACTGAGCAAAATAAATATTAGGGGGCAGAGGATTTTTTTATTCTCTATGTCCAGCAAAGAAATAAACGGCTTCTCTCAAGATTTTTGTCTCAATGAAATTGGCTGCTTCTTTAGGACGCTAGAGATCCTTAAAGTGAGGTGTTTTGCTTTTTTGCAAACAGAAAATACGATTTTTATATACCATATAACCATGGTTGAATAAAAGTTTCCCCAAGAATTAAGTAGCTCCAAGTTTTCTTGTATAATATCGCTCTGATGGAGGTATATATTTTTTGGAATTCAAGAAAAGTAAGGTAAACTTTCAAATGTAAATAAATATAATATTTTTATGCGACGTGATCAAACGGGGTGAATGAAATAATGCTTTATCCAAGGTATTGCATTCTTCGTTTGAATTTTTCAGCAAATACTTTTGCTACTACGCTATTCCGCTTCATATGCATCGCCTTGGAATAACATACAACAATAGAGAAAGTCACAATTCGTCCAAAAGCATAAGTGGCGCCACTACAACTGCTGGGGAACTTTCTCGATTCTCAATACAAAGTGCATGTACGCGGCTGGTTGGTGAAGGGTAAAAGGAATAATGAGACGGGGTGTTCAGCTCCGGAGTTTTCGGAAATGATCCTCGACCAGGAGAGACCCGACTGTTGGCCCTCGGGCATCGCAGAAAGAAACCAGATATGGAAAGCCGTAAGATGAGATTTTTCGTACGTACGACAGTGTGAGGGAAGGGATGAAAGCGAGCCAGACGTTCGGAGGAAGTGGAAAAAAAGGGAGTCGGAAGAAGAGCGATGGCATCCTACACCCTCTGGGGATACTACTCCAACCCTTCCACCCCCACCCTCTCCCTCCCAACCCTTCCGCCTCACCCAACCGCTCGGCACGCCCCCTATTACGACGGCACGTATCCAACACATACACACACACACACACGCAACCAGGCGGAGCTCACGTTGCTATAACCTCTTCGTGCAAATAGGCCGGAATCATGACCCTCAGCGTTGAGTTGCTCCCTCGTCAATGGTGTAGATGGGCAAATAAATCATTTCCAGTTCACTTTGAGGCGGATGCCAACATTATTCAATCAAATATTTTATAAATACGTTTTTTTTAACGATAGGACCACTACAACATTTGCCACGTTTTAGAAAATATATATAATAAATAAGAAATAAAATATTATAAGTAGCCTAACATGATACGATTTGTGCACGAATATATTTTTATTATTAAATCACATCGAAAAGTTTCCGTAAGTCCTTCTACAAATAAGTCGTACCTAGGAGAAAGAACTAAGCGTTCTAAAATCTAAAGGAATGAATGCTACACACCTGCAATGAAATACAGCGGAACTTGGTTATAACATCATCAAAGGGACCAGAAGATTTTTAACGTTATATCCGAGTGACGTTATAAAAAAAGCAGCGTTAAATCTGAGTGAAAGGACAAAGTAAAAACGCAAATGTTCTGCGATATACAACACTGTTTATTGGAATCTACTCGTACATTGGAATATGTCCAGACACCAATTAAACAAAAGAGTTGCATCCCGTCACCAGCTCAACGTCCAGCTTGTGACCTGATTTTGCTTTTGATGTTTCTACGCATGGTTTCTAGGAACTTTGGGGCATAATACAACCACATTACCACCTTTGCAACCTAAGAATCGCAAAATTTTGACACTATACCCGAGCGTCGCAATATTTCTTGACGATACAAACGGGTTTTCGTACGACATAAAATGTTCAATTTTGGCTGGTCTGTATAAAATGTGACGTTAAACCCGAGTTGACGTTGCAGCCGATGCCGTTATAACCAAGTTCCACTGTAATGATAATATAGATATATTTCTTTGTTTCCTAAACTCACTCGTTTTTATGCTATAAATTTGCTTAGATGAAAACTTTACCTCAGAGTTCAGCGATTTTAAAGCAATACTAGTTTTCAAACCATGTTCTTCAATATTTCTCGGTTGGGCTCCTCAAGAACCTGAGGTAGTTCATGAAGTAATTAGACTTCTAGTAAAAGTGTCTTTCTTATCTTATTTTCTTAATGAGAGCTTTCAGTGATGGTACATATTCAATATTTCTACTCTCCTTGCACCATCGTCAGCTCTTCAAATCTGGAACACGTATGTAGGGTGTAGTTTTATTTCCAGATCAGTAATATTGAGTACACGCTAACTGAAATAAAACAATATAAAAAAACCATCTAAACTCAAATCTTTGGCGATGGAAAATAACGGAAACGTTGACTGAAAAATGCGCTCAATGATTGCATCAAATATCTAGATGCTAATAAATTTTCAACCCAAAGGTATAAGAAATACCGAATGTTGTCTATAAATGGTAAATCTATTCTGGTGTATTAAAAAGATAAAGTATCTGCACCTCATGGAAAAGGAATGAGTTTGTTATCTCCACCTCTAAAACTGTATGAGCCTATCCAGGAATTAACTAAATTACAATCACTTTCCTAGTATAACAATCCTCTCATCCTTAACCTCGCGTAAAATATAAAATTTTAAGCTCTTGCCCCATTCACTCTAACAAAACCGATTTAATGAATCCCAGATACGTAAAAATCTCGCCATTTCAGTTCGGAGTTGAGTCTTTCCTTTCGAATCAACATAACATTCTTGATAGCGTGTTTCTCAACGCGAGGTAAAAACTAAGGTTAAGTAAGAGGATGCACAGAAAAAATAAATACGAAATTCATGTCTCTGACATTGTGAAAATTCGACAATTTTCAATTTTAGGAAAATACAGGGTTATCATAAAAGAATGGTCCGATTTTGAACAAGGTTAAAATTAAAAGGGTGTTATATACACTTAACGTGGTTGATTTTTAGAATTTTTCGTCTCGAATATTCATTTACATAATTAATAAATTTGAAACCGAGCGCCCATAGTCGCTCGACAAATATCAGAAATTAACTCAAACTTTGACCAAAAATTAGTCAATATTTCTTCGTCAATGGTTGTTAATGTGTCATTAATCCTGTACATCAATTGGTTTATTCCGAAAATTTTTTGCCTATAACAAATACTTTTCATATAAAGAAAAAAATAACACCTTGAAATTTCCCTACTTTCTTCCTATTGAAGCGGTGAAACCACACCATTCTTTCATGATACACCTGCATTTCACAGCAGTCCTCCTTCCACTGCAGGAAATTATTAAATATTTCTCCAAGCGTTTGCTGCCCTTTTTTTATCTGCGTGAGACGCGAGTGGAAATTCGCGTCACTTTCATGCACACATCTACTCCTCAGAGCGAGCTAGCATGGTCTCAAAAAAGATGCTTTCACCAACGAGAACAAAAAATTACATGCAGCGAGATTTCTCAACGGAAGAGCTTGGAGTAGTTCGTTTCAGTACAGTTTACTCCGCTCTAAGGAACGCGAAACGTACCTGCTCGTAATTCAAATCACTGGCTTAAAAAAAAATGTTTCATACGAGAGTCACAGAAGCTCTGTGGAAGGTGAACTAAGGGCATTAAGAAGTCTCTAAACTAAGGAGAGCACGGCACATAATGCAGAGTTTAAGAGAACTTACCCGAGATTTCGACGCATTTTTTTTAACGTCTGAGTCAGTACCTTTATTTTTTTCATGGATAGCATTCATAAAACATTTTCAGTTACGCCTCCACTCGTAACTTCCGTGACTCGGTCTAACAGCTTCCTCTCGTCCAGATTCCACACATTAATTCCGCCAACGCAAAATGAATCACCTATGTAAGCAGTATACGGCAGCAACTGTGCTCCATCAATCATTTTATCTCTATTTAAGCCATCCCTCACTGCAAAGATTTGAGTCAACTTAATAATATGATTACAATACATTATGTATATATTTAGTGAGTGAGTAATAATATTAAGAGTGAGTGAGTGAGCGAGTAATAATATTATTACTCACGACTCAAGTCGTCCATAATTACATATTGCCGTTCCAGTTACCAAGGTAGATACAGATTATCTAAAATCTTAATTACCACGCGAATAATGATTTTTTCTGCCGACCATGCTATGGACGTACCATCGAGAAACGAATTTCATCGCGAAAAATGCTTGTAAGTAGCAGGGAAGACCCTTGGTACGTTTACATACCGGTAAGTTAACACACTGATCACAAATAAAAATTCGCGAGGTAGAGCACATCATAGGCCCGAGTATCTTAAAGCTGTTTACTGTTATGCTCCAACCTAACTATCACAGAGCCATACTCCCAAACTTACTTTTTGGGGAAAATTTTTGAATGTTCAGCCAATAGAAGGGATATATTTTTTAGCATTCATTGGAATAATAAGTGCGTGATAACTTAGAAGGTAAACTAAATTGAGGCTTCATACGGAATAGTGATTGCTTATTTATAATTTTTACCAGGGAAACTAACAGAAACATTAAAAATATAAATATAGTTAGGTAAAAGCCGCGAAGAAGCAGATTCACGCACTTCCCTCCGGATACGCTTAGATGAGGTTTCTGAAAAAGAGACGCTGAGATTTCTATAAATCATATAATATTGCGAATTTCCTTCATACATTCAAGTAAAAACTATCAAATCACAATAACGAGTACATATAATAATATTTCCTCGTTGATTGATTACAATTACATCGTACATCATTCTTCTGCGTAGTTTTTTCAGGAAATGCATCAGCTGTACAAAACTACATCATTTTAAGATCCACGTAAAATTTTCATTACTCAACAATCATTGTTTAATTATGATGTTTTATGACTCACAGCCTTACTCTTGGGCTATAGAGCTGAACTGGTGGAGTTAATTTTCAATTATTTCCCGTAGGACCACCCATGCCAGATAGGTCGAAGGGTAGGAGCCAGCCAAAAAGTTATTCCACGTGAAGGAAACTGTTGTAATGTAAGTAGGCTTACTCTCAGTTAAGAAGTGATATTTGTAAAAAGATATATAGTAAATAAAGGTGAAAGAAATAAGCTACCTGACTCTAGTGAGGCCTCACTTGGAATATGCTGCTAGCGTGTGGGACCCTTGCGAGGTAGGACTAATAGCTGAAATCAATCGAGTACAGCGCAGGGCGGCCAGATTTGTGATGAGTTGAGGCGACAAAAAGTGCAGAGTTTCAAGTATGTTACACGAGTTAGGATGGGAATCTTTTCAAGATTGTAGATCGAAGTATAGGCTTAACTTACTTAGGAAACTCGAAGAAGATATTTTCTCAGACGACGTGAATCATATCCTTCATTTACCATCGTACTATATTAGACGCGATCATGAGAATAAAATAAAAGAAATAGACTGCAAAACAGAGAGATCCAAAATGTCATTCTCCCCTCGTACTATTAAGGATAGCAACGTTGTCTCAATTGATAGGATCAATGGCATCGCTCTCTAGGATCACTCATTGTATGATTTTTCATAGTTCTAACCTTGCATCAATTTTCTCTAGGAATTACTAATCATTAGCAATTTTTTTTAATGAATAAGCATGTATAATTTTCTAGTGTGCGTAATATTTCTATGACCGTGTGGTGTGCATGTGGCGGTCCTCTTGCATGCTGCATGTCGGTGATTTTTCACCCCCTGCCAAACACCCTGCAGGTGGCTCGCAGGGTATTATGTAGATGTAGACATAGATTTTGAGACAGCTGGCTTCTGGCTTGATCTTTCGGAATTTTAGCATATTATTAAAACGTAAATTATAGTGAATTTTCCACAAATAGTTATATACACATCTCGCGACTGGTTTTAAAACAATTTGTAATAGGTACCTTCATGCCGAAATTAATACAAAAGCCGTCGTTTGACGAAAGTATTGGACGAAAATTACCAGTTAAAATCATTTAATTAATTTATAAAAATCAAAAACAAAAGTCCGTGCAAATCTGCCGCGATCACTCACAACCCCATCTTATTCTGCGGCCCTTCCTGAATAAACTTTTCACCTCCCACAACGCCGTTCCCAAAATATCAACACCGGCAAGAGGGGCATCTTTCTCCCAACCAATAGGCAGCAAGGGATGCATGGGAGATGTAGGTTGGGGGGGGGGGGGGGTTGGAAGCAGGGGGTAGGGGGAAGAGGTTCCGGACCACCGCGCCCGCTTGATTGATTCGCCCGAGGCGGGTCTCGAAGCCTAACACGCGCGGTAGAAAGTCCGGACACACTCCGCTTCATCAACGTCAGCCCTCGACGGATGAAGATGAAAGAGGGTCGCCCGGACTATAAATGCCTATGTGGGTGCTCCCTCCAAGCCTCAAGGGAGAAGGTCGACGACTAACAAGACGGTTCATTCATGACGTTGGTCATTCATGAGGAAAGGAGAAGGCAGGTCTAAAGATTTACACATCGAAGTAGACCGCTAAGTATAAAGGCCTGGTTACAGGATACATTAACACGTACGGGTTAATGTCTAAATGTAAGAACGCGAGAATGAACGCCAAAATGCACCGTGTAAGGGGCGCAGCCAGGAATTGAGGTTGGGGGGGGGGGGGTTTAGGTGCAACTAGTAGAGGGGTGTGTGGGGGTATGGAATACCCACCAGGATAAGCAATTGGTGCGAGATTAATAAATTGCGGAATTTTAAGAAAAATGGTTCAAAATGGTGAGTTTTACGGCTTTCTGAGGGATAATTAATTAATCCTTACACTATTTTATTAGTAATATCAATTCTACTAAGTAAAATGGATTAAACTTAAAAATTTCTCTGAGCTCTGGGGGGGGTTTTATCCCCTTAACCCCCCCCCCCCCTCGCTGCACCACTGCACCGTGTAACCACCCAACTTGAGCGAAAAATGTATTGAATGGAAAAGCAACGAAACAACTTAAGCAACATAGTAATCACAGAGTATCCAAATATAGTAACCACCCAACTTGTACGAATGTATGAACAGAAAATAGAACTTGTTCTAATTTGATTTATGTTTTTGTACACGTTCCGGTCCACAGAAGTCATTCGCGCAAACAAACATTAACTCTTAATTGTTAATGTGTCGTGTAAACAGTTCTTTAAAGCCTGTGGCTTAATCAGGTATCGGAGAGAGAGGGGAGTGAGGTAGGAAGCATACTATTAAGCATGTATGGTGATAGGGGACAGTGGCGTAGCCAGGGGGAGGGTTCTGACCCTCCCCCACACCCGAAATATAAACAATCAATTATTTTCCTTCATAAAATAAAACTAAATATTGAAAAATCATGAATTTACAAAATATTTCTTTGACAAATGAAGTATTTCGATTATGAAAAGTGTTAAAATTAGTTTGAAACCCATTACTTAGAACCCTGTTTTTTTTTATTTCCCCCCCTGGTTTTAGAACCCCCCGAACGAAATTCCTGGCTACGCCACTGATGCTGGTGATACCAAAATTATGTATTTTGGAGGTAAAAATGGTATGTGACTCTGTTTGGGTAGATGTTGACGGATAGGAGACTATCATGGCAGCTTTAGGACTTACTAATCGGTAAGTTGACTCGTAAAAGTAGCCTACTAACCCATATATTTCTTAATGCATGTTTCTGAATTATCCTAGTATTTCTAACAGCATGTTTTGCATGTTCCAGTTTCATGGCCAGATGGCCTTCATATGTAGTTGGCTAGTTCTGCCTTTGCGTGAACGTGGAAGTATAATTTGTTAGTACGCGTGACATTTTTATGACCGTGTGGTGTGCATATGGGAATCCCCTTGCATGCTGGTGATTGATCACCCCCTGCAAAACACACTTGCGGTAGCTCACAGGGTATTATATAGATGTAGGTTTAGATAGCTTGAACATAGCAACGATATTACTCAATCTTTATTTTCCTCAACTAGGAGGGAGGCCCTCTGCCCTATCACCGAATATTTTCTCCTGGATGACACACATGGCTTCATGGCTGCATTTTATTCGGAGTTGAGGTAAATGATGAATATGGATGGATCATCTCTCGGCGACAGGCGCAGGTAGATACCCTCAAAATGCGGAAGCGACAGGCGGAGAATACTGAGAAGATCGCGACATCTTGAAGAGCACTTGCACGGTCAATGCACGCAATTAACATCTCTGTTCATCCGGGCGACATCAACTTTGGAATGAAAGAAGCTAATGAATTCCCAAGGGCTAAGTTGAAAAAATATTTGCATAAACCCGGCCGAGACACGGTTTAGTTGCTCACCTCCACCGTCTACAGCATGAGAGGCACCAAATCTCCGCTGAGGAGGATTTCCAACTCACCTGTTGACAAAAGAAAATCAATATTAAAATTTTAACCATGGATTTAGCAGAAAGAAAAAATGTAAACTCAATTCTAAGTAAGAAGGTGGAACCAGATAACTTGAATATTAAATTTTTCAAGCAAATCTTTAAGAAAACTATGATTTAAAGGTATTCAATAATTATTTAATATACTTCTTCCACTTATCAACACTGATTTTACTACAAGTTAAAACATTACGTGTTCTGCTATCACATTTCATTTTTGATCGACTACATAGCAAATTTCAACCTCGAATTGAGCCGTTCATATTTCACCAAGTCTTCCTGTAATGCCTTAAGTAAATAAGAAGAAAGTATCTTTCAATGAATACCATCATGAAGAGTTCTCATTATCAGCCATTTTTAACGTACTTTCAGCCACATTCTCTCATCCTGTTCTATATTAAACCATAATTTTTCCATCCATCCTGAAAATAGCGTGTTTAATTGCCATTTTCGAGATAAAAATATATATCTAAATATATTTCATAGCAAACTTCTAAATCATACAATTTTCAAATCAATAATCATATTGTAAAGATACCCTGACCATATGAGACAGAAATGGAGAGAAATATAATTGCCCAGCCATTGATATTGATTTAAATCAATTCAACGGATCGGATTTTGCTTAATTAATCATGCCATTCAAAATTCAATAAAAAGCCGCTCGGGGATTTCGGAGGCCGTCATTTCGATTAATGTAAGAAGCGGATATGGCTATATACAGACATACCATGTACGTGAAATGCGATCAATCTGTAGTTTTGGAGGAATTTACATAAATAATAGAGCTGAAAATCGATAAAATATCTACTGAATTAAAACAAATATAAATGAACATCACCATGACAAATATTTCTTTTCAAATTGTATTTGAAAACTAAACAGCATTTTAGTGTTTTCATGGTACTCTATATATCCTGGCAAACACTATGTAATGAGGAAGTGGTTCGATAATTATGGCTATGAACCCAGACCAGCCAGATTGGGGTAAGCTATTGATCGGTACCTATACATTATAATTGACTCACTAGATCCGTATAATGTGGAGTGCTCTTCAAATGCAATGTTTACTGTAAAATTGTTACAACTCATAGGTTATTAAAATCATTCTGAATAGGAGGTAATACGTTACTGCTTGCCCACTGTAAAGCTAAATATACTCACTAAAATCACTCTTGCAAGAGTAATCGTGAACAAAAAGATATATTATTGACAATCACTTATTGTTATACTCGTCCCCTGATAAACAGAATATTAACTAAATAGCTCAATGACTACCAGCCACGTCCATGCATTAATCGCTGATATTCTATTAAAAAAAATAAGTTCCGAAGACATCTGCTAGAAATTCACCTAACAGAAAAGAAAATTCCGTGATATAACGAACATGTTCCGTTTAGTAAATTATTTTATTCACCACGACCAATAAAGCTTTATCATAAAACTATTATTCCAGGAACTGATTTCACAAAAAATAATGGCCAAACAAAAAACATTTCACTGAATGTTTCCTGAAATTAGTTTATTTTTTTATCTATAAAAATTCATCTATTTGTGACTGGCAAAATACTAATGGGGTGTTCGTGAAAATATTGAGATTCCAGTTCGGCAAGTCCCTGCTGAAATGTCGGAATTTTATGCGGACCCTGTCGAAATCCAGTATCTCACTGTTTGCGACCTCTTTTACCGAAAATACTAATTTTGAATGGATAGTAGGCAGCAACGTTTCACACCACGCTGTGTGAAGCACTTCAAGCGTGCTTTGATCCGTCAGATGGAGGCCAAGCGGTGGCAGCAGTAGTGGAGAGCTCTTCAGGAGAATCCCTATCCAGACCATGCCATTGAATGCCATTTGGCAAGCACTTCCACGGAAACATCCCGCCGCCAGGTGGCGTGATACACAGATAACATTTCGCGTTAATCGTTACAGGTAAAATGAAAACTTAAAAAGTCCGTTCCTAAAAAGCTTGATGAAAGTAATCACAAAGGAGCAGAGTAATTTGTTTTCAAAATTTCAATTCGATTCTTTTATAATCGCGGGCGTATCTGGCCCATGAGATATTTTACAATGATATTCAAGTACAGGAAAATTAATTAATAGAGGTATGATAAATTATAAAAATAAGGTTAACTTAGTTTAAGTACATAAAAAGGAGAATACAAACGAAGAAAAAATATAAAACCACACAAATACGTACTTAAATCTTCATCCCTGGGAATGTAGTTGTTCAAAATGTCCACGCATGTGAAACATTTTGGAAACAATACGTGCATGAACGCATTGTTGTCAACAAAAAAAAACCGCTCAACTTAAGGCTGGATGGCGATATTTGGTGGAACTTGGTGACAGGGAACATGTTAAAGATACACTGTTGTAGGTCCCACAGAAGTTTTAAAAACCGACCCAGGTTTCGACAATACACTATGTCACCTTTGAAAATGACATAGTGTATTGTCGAAAATTAAAACTTCTGGTCGGTTATTAAAACTTCTATGGAACGTACAACAGTGTATCTTCATTATGTTTCCAAAAAAACAGCTTTGGTATCTCTTTCATTTGACTTATTACTTCTAACTGTGAGTTAAGGGTAATAAATATTATAAAGCATTAATACACCCCACTATTCCTCTTGAAACACCCGGTACTTCAAGACCCTTGGTCGTCTTCCCTCCATCCTAAATAACCCTTTCCCCACCACAGTGATCCTAAACGGCGGAAACGACTCCGATCTTCGTCGTCCTCCCCCTTGACAGCCAACCGATCAACGCAGAAGGGTTGGAAGGCCGGAAGTCGGACACGCACCGAGTGGCGACCACTCCCCATCGACCTTTCCGCCACCCACGCACGCAAGAGCGCCCCAGACGACCCACGCACACGCCCCCAGCGAACACGCGTGATGCCAACATTAGATGAACGATGGAAGGAGGCCGAGCTAATAAAATCCCTCATATTCAGTTTACACAACCACTACGACGACAACAATGTACACTTCATTCCCATCAAGGCTAAAAAAATCTTCTTGAGAATTGCATTCGGCTTAGCCGGGATACAAACCTGGATCTCCTAATTGCTGAACAAACGTTCATCTACATCTACACCTACATAATACCCTGCGAGCCACCTCCAGGGTGTTTGGCAGGGGGTGATCAATCACCAGCATGCAGCATGCAATTGGACTCCAACATGCACACCACACAGTACAAAAAACGTCAAGCATACTCACAAATTATACCACTATATGCTGTTAGAAATAATAATTAAATTAAGAAACATGCATTAAGTTTTACATAGATTAGTTGGCTATACCACAAGTCATGCAATCAATTTATAAGTTCTATCACTGCCGTTATAATCTCTTCTCGATCATGGAAAAAATGACATTCTGAATCTGTCTGTACTACACTCTATCTCAACCACTAAGAAAATAATATTACCCGGATGGTAGGTTTGTCAATGGACTCGACTTTTGTGAACCCATTTAAACGGGCGCGGCGGTGCGTGACAACACATTTAGAGGATCCTCTTTTGAAATATTTGTGCTCCTGCGTTTCACAGCGTAGGAAGTCACTTGTTCCATGCACTGCTTTCTCTATTCCCTTCCACTCCCACATTACGAATCTTCTCGTCCTTCATCTACCACGTTTCCGCAACGTAAAGCGCCACACACCAGATCGAGAGACATGTTGAAGGGAGGGAAAAAAAAAACTGCGAATCGGGGAGCGAGCTCCAAATTAATGGTGGAGGCGTGACACAGGGTCTCGGGTTTGCACGGGAGGGTGTGGCGCGTGAAGGGTTTTTGGTTTAAGGGTACGAGGATATGACGAGTGAAGGAGGGGTATTCTCCCTTGGGGCAGTCACTGCGAGGGGGTGTGTATTTCAAACCCCTCCCCCCGGGCCTCAGGAATGATTCATACGCGGTGTGGAGGTGATTCCGCCAAAAAGGGAGGAGAAACACGACGACACCGAACGCAAACAAATAAAACACGCGCGCCGTGGTAATGGTTGACGGATATGCTCGTTTTTTTATTTTTTCTGGAAGCCAAGCCGAAAAAAAGAAGCACTAGCTACCTGTTACGAAGGGCATATCATGCAGAGGAAACGTTTTCACGCTGACATGCGTGACTCACTAAAAATATTATTATTTAGAATCTGTTTTTGAGACTGCGATGCCGGGGTTTATAAAGTTCCAGTCATATTTGACCGATAAGCATAATAAATTTCTTATACATACATCATGAAGGATGTAATTACATCTTATTGCCAATCGCACATGTGATATGGTCAATATTTTGAGTATGCCATCGCGTTGATGGTATTTGAATGCTAAAAACGATTAACGTGCCATTTTTATCCAAGGAAACTTTTTTTGGGACATGAAGAAAAGATGCCGAAAAGAGGAACACAGGGGAACCTGTAACCACATGATATATAAGGCTAGAAAAAGTTTCAATCCCAAGTGACTAACACAAACTATAATGTAAGAGCTTCTTTCAAAAATTCAGCCATACATTATAGGTAAGCAGTGAGTAAAATGTAAAAAAACCCTCTAGCATAAATATTCCTGATGATTTAATAACAAAATATCTTTTTTGCGACACACTTTTATTGGGTTCACTAGTCTCATTTATTGAATTTAGGTGCTAATTGCTGTTGCTTAAGCGGAAGCCTTTGGTACCACATCAATATATGTAAAATGTCGTTTTATTAGGTAGGTAAAATATCCAACTTATAAGTAATAGAAGTTCTGGACTGCCTAAGTCAATATTAAACTGAATATAGATATTATTGTAGATATGGCAATGAGTGATAAGACTAAAAGGTAATGTGAATCAATATGGCCATGAAATTCCGAGCCGTTATCAAGCCATCTGCTAATTTTTCCTCGAAGCTTAACACCTCCCTTAACAGGTATAGGCTTTTATACGCTACTTGGCCGTTTTTTAACTATGCAAATGCTTATGACTAAAACTTTCCACAAAAATTAATTAAAGGGCAAGTATTGATCATTTAAGCTATGGTCGCCTGGAGGAAGAGAGAAAGAAGACCAACACTAAAGATTTTGGAGGAAGAGTTCTCGGGTTTCCAGCCGGGTCCAAGGGTTTTTCTGCACCGACGTTTCGAAGGCTAAGTCTAAGAACTTTTCCTCCAGTCTATTCTCCGGGTAAACCTTAGATCCTTCATTACTAAAGATTTTGTCTGAAATTAACGAATTGGGGGCGATGAGGAAAGTTTCACTCGCAGTTTTCTTCTTTCAAAAGACGAACGGCAACTAAGTACATCAATTTCAAGGATGGCGAAATATTAAGGCAATTCAGATAAAAATAGATATTAATTTAGGCATTTGTCTGGATGTAAAATAAAACAGGGAATGAAGATCATACGATTCACAACAATTATTTTACACTGCGAGTAATGGGGAAACATATCAACGTACAAGTGCAGCAGTGTCACAGCAACCGACAACACATTCGCAAGAAATGCGGTCTTCAGCAGCATGACTGCAGTACTTATTAGTTATTTGAAACCACGTGAATGACACATTCTCAGCCCTGTAGCCATAGTGACATTTTCTAAAAACTTTTTTTTTTCGATTTTCATGAATTTTTCAGGCATGAAAAGGATACAAAAGTAACTAAATTCATTCGTCTGTAAATATATAATTTCTCAAACGCATATCAAAATGAATTCAAGACAGAAGTAATTGGCTTTTTGAAAGGCTCTGGTAAATAAAGTTCTTAATATGCGCCGATTATATTGACCAAAGTTAACCAATTTTACTTTTTAGCGATGTATCCTTTAAGCTATGGCCGCCTGAAGGATGTGAGAAAGAAGACCAACACTAAAGAGTTTGTCTGAAATTGGAGCATTGGGAGCGATGAGGAAAGTCTCACTCGCAGCTTTCTACTTTCAAAAGACGAACGCCAACTGAGTACATCAATTTCAAGACTTTTTCATAATTTTTTCACTTTATAACGCCAAAACGTCGTCAAGTTGGACAATGTTGTCATCACAGATCATTCCCTGGAATTGCCAATGGTACATGAGTTGTCGAAATCGTTTGTGTTACATTAACGTTGTCAGGAAAGTTTCTAAGCCGTTAATGCTCCCACTATTATAACGTTTTGCAATTTTGAACCAGCAGCAGCTGAATTATAACGTGATATTTTCCCATAGGACACTTTAATTTGAATGCTAGAACATCAAGGAAGAGCTGGCCCGAGACGCCTTCTCGCGAACTGACTGATTCACACCGTCACGCAAGATCCGCTTTTGAACGATGAGGCGACCATTCCATTTCCTGCATTTAAGGACCAAGAAATTCCAAACGGCTGAGGCAAAGGGATACCCATTTGACACTGTAGTCGAACATAAATCAGAGTACCCTACCATGCGACGGCCAGCATGGAAAACCAAATCTCTGTGAAATGGATCAAGTGAGCAAATAAAAAACTTTATCAGTATATAGCATCAGTATTTTCTCAAACGTAAAATTTATATTTTTTATAATCGGCCACCTAGTCCCTGCCGTATGCCCTGAAAATTTCAAGTTTTAAGATCATTAGGTTAGATTTAAACGAGAAATACTCAACGAAAATTGAAAAAAATACGACCGATCAAGAGGGAGAGATCTCCTTTTAATAGCCTCTTCACACGACCAACAGGGACCTACTGTCTAAAAATAAAGCGAGATGCGCGAGTTATATCGTCAAAACAAAGCATCCAACTTCAATACTGACAAAAGTATTAGAGTGAAAGCTAATTTATGCGTTAAGTGATATATTTTAAAAACTCTTCGGCTACTTAGTGTTCCTTAAAATGAAAATTATCTCTAAAAAAGCAACAGTTTTGGGTGAGTAAACAAATGGCTCAACTTTGATCACGTTGCGTTCACGTATTTTTTGTTCCAATGAGTTGTAATATCTATGAAAGGAATCATTTAGGGTTAAGCTTTCCTACATCAAAACTGTAAGACATTGGAAGAGAAACAAGTGGTGAACCAGGGGTTCAAAGTATATTGATTTGACTAAATGCGCAAAAAATAGGTACTTTTCATCAAAACATTTTGAACGAGAAATTCAATCGAGAAGAGGAATTTTTAAAGTATATCACTTGCGGAAGTAATTATCTATAACTTTGACTCCTTTTGCTATATTGAAACAGGTTGCTTCGTTTATACTTCTCAAACATTGTTGTTTAGCCTTAATTTACAGACCGTACGACACGATTAAGCAAAATTATACGCACAGAGGTAGGTGTATTATCCTAGAACCTCAGGTTCCTAGGGACATAAAATGTACAGCGAAAGTCGATATTAATTTAACTGAAATCAATGCCTTGGAAACCAAATATATTCACAAATACCTAATTTTCACACTAATTTCATACAAATACCCAATTTATTAAGAGAAATCAAGTACCTACAAAATATGAAATAATTGGTACATTTTCTAGCATAGATCCCGTGTATTAACAGTTCAATACCACAATTGAAGGGGTGAGAAGACAAGGGGTACAATTCATTTTTTTCTTAAGAGAGTTAGGTACAGAAATTACGTTAAGACAACAAACGTGATCAACAAGATATACAAGAAATATAGTTGAGCATTAGATTTTGCACTCGATGTCAGTACAGAACAGAGACTCACTCGTATCCCTCGTTCACCTAGTTTTTGCATATTTTTCTTTAATCAATTTCTACATCTCTGTTAAGAAAAAAATATCACTTGTACTTGGTTTCTAACCTCCTCTAACCAATTAACACTATGATGTATCAAACAACAGAAATTAAAAATCAGCCCATTTAAAAGAGAATTTATATTTTTATCAATACTGGCATGAATATTGTTGCACATTTGTCGAATTGCCGACATGAGAGTGAATATGCCTTTTTATTGAGTATTTCCCGTCATAATTATTTACTTCAGTCAACGCAGGTGAGCAACTAAGCCTCGACACATGTGACCTTGGGTTTAACCCTCGCACTCATGATTATGGACATCCCTGTGCCCTATACAAACTCCACTTTCACCGCCGTGGCCCGGGGGAGCCGTCTCATTCCAAATTCAGGCACATCCTCGCCAATCTGTACCCTAGGCGGTCGTATTGCCTCACGCCGTATGGACCCGCTACAACGCGTTGTCCCCGTAAATTTGACATATTATGAGACAGAGTTTTCACTCTGCCATTAATTAATGCCAGTAACGGATGTGGGCCTGGCTTCCGAGGGAAAACGACGACACGCTTCGAATAAGTATGCAATGATTTTCAAGCGAGTAGCCGTCAACGGATATAGGGCACATGAATTTCGAAGAGCCGGAGTCGATTATAAAGATGAAAGCTCAAGTTAATACTGGGCTACTTTGGGCGCTGGGCTAATGACACCCTCGCTTCGTTTACCTACCCTAATCTATATTTACTTTTATCTTTAAAATAAAAATTCGAACAATTATTAGGGTTTAAACAGAAGCCAATAGAGCTGTTTATGCACAGTATAATAATAATAACAATAATAATAATTTCTTTTATTTTCGTGACCACTGAGGCCCATGAGAAAATAAATGTATTACAACTTTTTACATTTTCAGCATTCGTACATAAATAGAAGAAAAAAAGTAAATAAATAGAATTTCAGACAAAAACATCCTCTGCAGTTCGCCAATAGCATGAAAACAATTCTGCAAAACAATATTTTCAACAAAAGAAAAAAATCACACTTTGATATAACAGACTAATTACAATAGCCTAAGGTGATAATATATTATGTCAATAGAGTCAAACAAGCAATAATTTTTTTTTAAAGAAACCATAACATTAGGCTAAACATGAATAACTAGGCTAAACATGAATATAAACAATAAAAATTCAACTTGAAGTTAAGGAGGCCTTTTTCAGAAACCCATATGTGCTATGTTTAAATTTATTGATGTTTGTAATGCTTATATTTGTGCTGGGAAAGAGTTCCATATTCTTGAGGCGGTTACTATGAACAATTTATTCATATGATTAAAGGTGATTAAAGGCTATTTAACAAACAATTCGCTTATTTTTCCAATTGTTTCTTTAAAATTTGCTATAACTTAAATTAAGCCTACCTATTAAGAAAAAACTTGACTTTCACCTTCATCTCCCTTTGTTGTCTGTTTAATTTCATCGGCCTTCATTTGTTCAGCCAAATTGTTTACCCCTCCCGCTCCCTTCATGCCTCCTCCTACGTTGGCTCCGGCATAGACGCATGAGAAAGTATCTAACTCATCACCTTGAGAATGGCATAGAGTGTCGACACCATGGTCAGAAGCGGAGTTTGTGAATTACTCTTTTTTGTTCATATTTCATTACAGATACATTGCGTTTCAAACACGCCAATCCTGAAACGATTTCAATCAAAAGCGTTCATAACTTTTTCCGATATTTCAGAGAATTCATCATACCATTAGGTCATCAAACATCTGTATGCGTCAATTCTTTCTCAAAAATGTGACGCCGAATATTTCGTGTCCGGCATTATGAAAATATCCGGAAACCAACAGTTTTCTTGCGATTTTTGCAAAACGATTAAAAAATTATTTATTATTCGAGGAAGAAAACATGCATTAATTTTCGTCAAAATCTGAGGTCAAAGGTCAACTCCATTCCCAGTTGGCGAGGGACGACCAAGCCACAATAAATAATGAGTCAATTTCGCAGGATGCTCGGTTTCATCCTCCATCATCATCAGTGGAAAATAAATAACGATATCATCACGTCATGAAAGGGGTGCAATTTAGTTTGCGGATGGAGATCTTAAGGGACACAAAATTCACCAGGCTTGTTTCCTCCTTAACCCAATTCCGTTCGCTAAAGAAGATTCACTCCCAACGGACGAGAAGAGGCCACTGTTTGCTGTTTAAAGGAAAAAATTTCCCTCTTCTCAAGACTCGGAATGTGCAGGGAAGCACCTGCCATTAAGTGGGCTCACTAAATCGGAGATAAAAAATCGCTGCAGATAATAACGATATCCCATATCGTTAGCCTGGGCCTTGCTGAACTTAGCCTATTCAGTAAATTCTGTGGTTAGAATAAATTTGTACATTGGTAATGAGAAAATGTGAATCGTATTTCCTTTGCCATTCCTGAAAAATAGACTTATATCTGGGGCTTTCCCCAGTTTTCCCACATGTATTGATAGTTGGCACTCAAAGAATGAAGATACAACGTAGGAACTCCAAAAGTATAGCTCCTTCACGTCAAATGCAAAAATTATCCATCACTTTATTAATAAAAGAAAGAACTACACTCCATAAAACGTTTACGGGTAATTCGAGAGTTTTCGCTAATGTTTATTTGGAGTAATCAATAAAACTCAAAATATGTACTAGTTTATTCTATGTTGCATAGGGTTGACAGGGACATTTTCGATTATTTCACCATCATTCTGTCGTAGACGGCTAATTTATAAATCGTAGAGCTATAAATCTGCATTGATTTTATTACCTGATACCTATTACTGCCTGTTTTGAGGATTGTACTGCAACCATTAACCCTTATAGCTCCTGTAAAATTTGGGTTGCACACAGGCGACTAACCTTAACTGCATCACCTGCACAACAATGGATTTGCACCGGTTGTATTTGTTAATTTGATCAACATAGTGCCGTGAAAGAAATATCTCAGGTCCACTCCACCACATTTATATAGCGTTGCATGAAATTCTCATACAGAAACTGAGGACCAGTCGCTACAATTCCTTTTCGAGTGCGGTTGATTCCTTTTCGCACCACAACATTGATTGTTATTATTATATATAGGGTGGTATTGAACCTACACGGAAGGTCCTATTTCCACTTAAATTACTTTTTTATATCATTCCGGTGTTTTGTCGTTTGTGACTGGGAGACACCACGCGTGGGAAGGGACCCGCCAAAGGGGCTGGTTACCGCAATCTTGGGTCCCTATCTCCCCTGCGCATGAGGTGTTCCCTATTTACCGGTGTCACACCATCCCCTTTCCAATCTCTTCATTGATTTCTAGTACTCCCTCATTTACAAGGCACAGAATCCCTCCTATACCCCAGATGTTGACAAAATACTCTCCTTTTTGGTTTCCGTTGCGGTATGCGTGCTCTCTTTTTAGTCTTTTTCTCACTTTTCTTCATAGGGATTGTGTATATGCAATATCAATGCAGATTGTGTTATTGGTGTCCGTACGAGCGGAGATCAAGAAGTCATGCGAACGCATACTGCAGGAAAAATGTTTGCAACAAGAGGATTAATAGTTAAGTGTAGAATCCTTGAAGTTATGTTTACTCTTATATATAAAAGATGAGCGTGCTGCGCCCGCTCCCAGCGGGCTTCCCCGGCTCTTTTCAACGCAGGTCCACAGAGGGATAGGCGCGTTTATAATTTTAAAATGTAGAAAAAAAGGCAGGGTCTTATATACAAATTTAATCGGAATGTTCATGCAAAGATTAAGGTCAGAGGACCTCTTTAAACACAACATTGGAAGTAATTACTTTATCCTCTGTTAAACGCCCATAATGACTCATACTTACGTATCAACAGGAGATTTGAATGTGGAATCAGCCGCATTTTGATAAAGGTTACTTAAAGAATGAGAGATATTGTTGAAAATGAACAAATGTATCAGTTTGTGCGCCGTTAACGTCAGGAATATTTACCGGTTTTTGTTTTTTTTTTGTTTTTTTTTTTAAATTATTTAAAAACCAATTTTAGGAAACAATAGCAGTATTTAAGAAGTAAGATATGCCGTCGCGTATTCTCTGATAAATTCTGTGCATTTTGGTACCTAATTTGTAGAGTTTGGTTGCGTATAAGTTGAGAAAAAGGTATCTATACAGTAGAAATAGATAGATGCACCAGAGCCTGGAAATAATTTCTCGTCAATTTTTTCAATAACCCAGCCTTCAGGCTTCACGCCGAATTAGTAAGCACACTTGAAATGGGGTTGAGCATTTACGACAAGGTGGCGCAGAACTCCAAAGTTTCCGCATTACACGGTGCGGTTGGCGAGGTTAGTTCCACCGAGCGCGTGGCAAATTTGCGGCTGCAATTCCCTGCGACCCAGTAATCCAAACAACTTCCTGGGGAAGCGAGTAATTCAACTCGTTGAACGAGAGAATCTTCGACTTAATTTCCCCGGCCTCTTCCTTCGTCGAGTCTTCGTCATTATTCAAGGGAAATCCTTTTAACTCCGTCAGAAATTAACCCGGTGAAAAATGGAGTACACAAACTGCACTCGCCCGCGTATTTATTCAGGGGAACCGCCCGTCGAGAGACGTGAAGGCACTAGACTGGTCGAATCGCAGAGGATACCCTCGGTTAAGCTGGCTTGGTTGCGGCAGACCGCAGTCAACAGCGCAATTCCTCAATCACACGAAGAGGTCGCGGCTCGCCGGCAAGGAGGAGATAAGCCAGGCTATCTTGGACAATGGTGCACTCATTGATTGCGCTCCAGACACTTCGCCTCGAAGTCCTCTTTTCATAAGAAAAAATGATACGCAATCATGCCTCGTTCAGATTGCGATTGTTCCAACGATAGTTGGAACTATCGTGCATCCACACGACGCGTCGTGTGATTTCGATTAAAATCGAAAATCGAGTTTTAAATGCGATCGCGACGATGGCTAAAACCTGTGCTGCCCTCTAGTGCTGACATCTAAAGTGAACGAGAAATTGACGTTTAGCAAAGCTGTTGAGGTCTGCAGGGTCAAGATATTATTGTGTTCAACGTGTATTTACCGAATATTTTTTCTTCCTCCCATATTCTTCCTTCCTAGAACAAATCCATGAAAAAAATAGATGAAAGAGAGCTTCACGAACTTATCGTCTTTCTCTCGTCGCTTCCTTTTCCAGTCTCCCAGCGCCTAACCATCGTAAAGTGGCAACGTTCGGAACTACGTGAACTATTGTCAGGAAATGCATTCACACGGCTAGTTCGGCCAACTATCGTTAGGACGATCGCTAGGACAATCGTAATGTGAACGAGGCATCATGGGCCAACACATAGTTGGTGTTAGTGTTGGAAAAACCGATTTCGATTTAAATCGAAAATCGAGTTTTAAATGCGCAAGATTTTCATCTTCACACTACCCCGCAAGCTGCCTAAGAGGCGTGTGGCGGGGAATGTTAGGAGAGCATCCGTGCGTATATATAAATATGAATATAATCAAGAAAAATCTAAGCGTCCTGGCAGCGCAACTGGAATATACTGTTTTAGTTGAAAAAATGCACTTAAGCGTGAACAACAATATAATAATAAAGTAGTCGACTGCATGGTAATTTTTTACCCAGCCTAAAACCAAGCCCAGAGGAAAACGGAATGAGCCAGAATAGATATCATAATTTGAGTATGTAGTCGGGTTTCCTTCGCAATAATCCTTATCTGGTTTGGAATATGACACATAAAAAACTAAACTGAAAGCTACCTCTCGCATTTTAGGCAGTAGGTTAGTTTTTTTTCTTACTCTCACTTCAACAATGTACACAAATCAAGCGATTAGTTACAGTTTTTCAGGAGCTGGGTCAAAAACACGTTTGTTTCA
Source organism: Ischnura elegans (assembly GCF_921293095.1). Lineage (NCBI taxonomy): Eukaryota > Metazoa > Arthropoda > Insecta > Odonata > Coenagrionidae > Ischnura > Ischnura elegans. Next base: position 35,186,005 of record NC_060251.1, on the reverse strand, counting down.
ATTTTTTTCATGGTTAGCTTCATCAAGTATGCACCATTCAGTCTCTTAAAAAGGTAATTATTACTGATTACCTATGCTTACTAAGAAAAAGAACTCCAGGAGGATCGACGTATTAGCATTTAGTGACACGTATCTAGTTAAATAAGCAGCAAGAAGGTGCACTCCATAGGAAGGATCAGGTCAATCAGAAAGCCTTTTTGTCTGTGATTATAAGGAAGCATTTGAAGAAGACGCATGGACAACACTAAAAAATAAAGAGCTCAGAAACCTGTACAGTAGACCGGATATTGTGGCTGTGATAAGAAGTGGGAGAACTAAACGACTTGGTTATGTAAGAAGAATGGAGGAGGAATTTGCGTTGCTTCCCGTTGTGGTACCTTGTTGTTCAAGAGAAAACTAATTGAACCTCTCCTTTCCTCTAACAAATTTCCTTATTCTGTGATTGTAATACTGCCTACCTAAGAAAACCTCCAACGAAACATCCATTAGGTTCGGGTACCCCTCTCGGGCTGAATATCATATAATCCTTCCTGAATATAATTCATCAGGAAAATTTTAAATCTTTAATTATCTATTAGGTACTTGTAGCGTATAAACTTATTTAAAACGGCATCGTGAGAAATGGAGTAGGTTACATAAAAGGAAAACGTCGTCATAATTTTGGAAGACGGCCAACAAATCCTTTAAAGGGCAATGGAGAAGCATTTAGATTCGCCTTTGATATCCGCCTCGAGCAACTCGAAAAATTCATTAATGGAATATTGGAGAAAGGGAAACCTCTATCCTCCACGTCGAGGAAGGGAGGGAAGGCTCTTCAAACTTTTTCACCGCACCGCAGCACACTTTAAAGTGCCCGCAAAACTTTTCACTGAGCACGAACACAAGACAGAAATCTCACATGCGGGAAAAGGTCGAACCTTTCAAGAAGATGAGAGGCGCTGATGACGAGGGAACCCTGCGGATATTCCCTTTTGCATTTTGAAACAAGTTCATCTGGCGGCTGCGGCAATTATCCAATAACTGTTTACGAAATTTTAAGCGATGGCGATGAGATATCCATATTTCAATTAAGCAGGACATGTAGTTTATCATTATGAATAGCATACATTAAAAAACAAAAGCTATTGCTATGCAAATAATGCATAATCTAAGCCTTGCTTACGTGAATGAGCTGCATTTTCATTGATGTCCCCAATTACCAATGTCTTACCTCAGGCGCGAAGGTAGGAATTAAGGCCACGGGGGTTTTAGGCGCAAATAATACTGGCGGGTTTGGGGGTCATGTAATACCCACCAGGGTAAGCGGGAGGTGTGAGTGCCCTCCCCCAGAAATTTTTTAAGTTAAATGGTTCGAAATGGTGAATTTTACGGCTTTCTGAGGGATATTTTATTAAATCTTACACTATTCTATGAGTAATATTTAACCAATTGAGTAGAGTGGATTAAATTTAAAAATGTATCCGAGCTCTGGGGGCGGTTTTATCCCCTAAAACCCTCCTCGCTGCGCCACTGGCTTACATTACTATTAGATGCGCTTCCAATGATGAAAGGTTGAAAATGAGGAAAGTTTTCTTACCACTCTGCGAGCAATCATCTTGTTCAAGACGATGTCTCTGTGAGCCGAAACCAGTCGTGCGAAATAAAATAACTGAGGAAAATTGCAACTACCTTTTATTTCAAGATGTCGAACTTCCACTATATCACGCCTGAATCTGTTGAATTTATGTTTAATCTTGGTTTTAAAATCATTTATTTTCTCATTCTTAGATGCGTTCAGTATGTTACACATTAACATCACATTGAAAGCCCGCTTAGTTCGATACTTGAGCCACTTATCGATTACTGCTGTCAGTGATGCGTACCTAAACACCTATTCAAATAAAATTGAGGCTTCGTTAAGCATGAATTACATTCACGAGAGAGAAATCGATCCAATGCAGGATTCATCCTAGGCAACCTACCGCCCTCTCCACCAATAATCACAGTCATACTTTTGAAGGACATTTCAGGGTTAAGTGCGGCTACGTGTGAACTGACCCGATATTATGCCTAACAAAATAGATTGAAAATTAGTATATTTCCACAAAGTAAATTCAAAAACGCTCCAGGAAAACATTTTTTCTTTGTGGCCCTCTCAAAAATATTTATGAAAACATGCGTTAGAATTTTTTCAAATCGACGCCATTTCTCCTTTTCCCGCTAAATATTTTTAAACAAATTGGGCATTTGTTCCATTAAATAAGCTTTCAAATGCCGCAAACCGCATTAAAATATAAGCTATCTTAACCGAGATATCGCGAAAAGAGTGAAAAACGTATTTTCGAGCTAGTCGGCCATGGTGGGCCTCTAGCGGGCTGTAAGTGTGGGGAGGTTAGTCCTTTTTGATCCCAAATTTCATGCCCTAAGTACGGAAAAAATCCCGTAGGGGGACTTTTCACCCTCTTATTCAGCTATATGCACTGAATTGTTGAGGCCTTTACTTTGTAGAATTCCATATTTAATGTTTGGAAGGAAATTTCTTAGCTTTTCTACAAAAACACACACTTTATTGCCGACTAGTTTCGGTTACACTGTACCATTTTCAAGACTAGTGATACACATCAGAATTCGCCGGTATATATACTCTGTGGTCGGGTGATTGGAAGGGAAGGGGAGAGGGGAGAGGTAAGTGACGGGAAAGGTGAAGGAGGGAAGGGATAGGGGAAAAACCATAGGTAGTTACAAAGAAGTGCGTGGGTTGGCGTCACAAGGATTTTTTGGGGTGTAATAGTGGAATGTCTAGGAGGATTCAGGTATACCCGATATATGTGGTAAACCCAAACTCATTTTAACAATCACGTGTCATTCCCTAGGTAACTGCCTTATATTATTTGTCTCTCGTTCCGTCCGCAATTAACCGGTATCCGAGAGAGCTACAGAATTTCCGGATATTACATTATTTAAAAAATGTGGACTGTATGGAAAAGATAATTGGCCTACACGAGAACACCGAGTGACTTACCCCAGGTCTCCAGGCTAGAGGCTCCACCATCAGGCGTCAAGAAGATAACGATGATAGCCGTTGGTCGGTGCGTCAGCGAGTGAGGCCGGGTTCGTAGCCTCATGGGCCCAGGAAAGCATTAGATAGCGAAAAAATATTCCGACAGGTGTCGGGATAAGGGGAAAATCCCTCACTGCCCTTTTTAGGCCATAAAGGAAAATACACTTAGGGTGCGAATATCAAACATTATTCCTGCAAGATAATTTGCGAAAATAATTGATGAAAGTATTGCCCCTGCGATGGCATTCAGGTGTTGAAATCGGTCGGGGTTATCCATACAAAAGTTGTGAGGAATTTACAATGTCACAATTGAGGTTCAAATTTAACCGTGAGTTCTCCAAAAAATTAACAAGCAAACTGTCCAAGAGATAACGATATTATTGCCACTGCAGTTCTAGATATCCTTTGCCGCGTTAATATACTCACACGCCTGAATTGATATCGTATTCGAGAATCCAGACAAGGAAGACGCCAACTATCGGCCGAATTCGAAAGTAGAGCTCCGAGGGAACCATAGGTGGCTAGGCATTTACCGCAGGAACCCACTTTGATCAAGCATTGGTATTGTTCGGTATTCTCTGATTTCTGTAGTTATTTTGTTGACATGAAGCTATCATTACGTCGTAAGCAATATATTTTATCCATTGATATTGTGTTCGAGGCTTTTAAGTTGGTTTTCATTGCTACAATTCGTCACTCAACTGTGACGTTGGTAATATAGAAACCACGTTGCGAAATCATAGGCATTGTAGGGTATATTCAGTTTTCTCTGGATAAATTGTTAGTGTTAAGCTTCGATAACTTCGTATGTAATGTATTTTATGCATTTATATATATATATGTGTGTGAGGTCTTTTAATTGATTTTGATCACTGCAATCCATCATTACCCTTGACGGTAAACCCCGACGATGGGAAATCACGTTGAGAAATCTTTGGCATTGTTGGGTATGCTGAGTTTTCTCGAATTACACTGGACGGCAAAGACAATTTTTTTGAGCCCTGATACCATTCCTGCTAATTATTATGCAAAATGACTTCCTGAATCCGAACATGACATCCGCTTTCCTCCATCACCCACCATTTTCAAGGGGAAGCCCCCACTAATTTTCATCACTTTGATATGTCTTGGAGGAATGAAAAGGATTATATTAGAATTTATACTTCTTATTAGGTTTTTAAGAGGTGAAAAGTTCTAAAACATGATAATTAATGGTAAGGTTGTAGATTTGGGGGGATTGGTTACCGTTAATGATTTTAAAAACCCATTAAAATGATCAACCTTTCCTTTTTTCGCAATTTTTTTCACTTATTTTCTTCATTTTTCAGCTCCCATTTTATTTTCCCATACCCCAAATATCCTACAATGATATAAAAATATACATATTAACAGATTATATCAGCAATAATAAAAATATTTAGGTACACGGCATAGAAAAAATAATGAAAATGTGTGCCAACAGTTGAGAAGGTACGATACCATGCTGGCGCCCTCAATACCACACGCGCATCAACAAAGAGAAAAATAACCAGTGTGAAGTGAGGTAGAAGTTTCTCATGCAAAAACAGCAGTAAGCCTTATATATCAACATGCCCGCATTCAATTTCCCTGAAAATCTCCTCACAAATTTGGTGATGTCTTCATGGAAACATTCCTTGTGTTTATCTGAAACTGCTCCTAAATATTCTACGAAAAGATCCAGGTGTGAATGAAGGAAATGCATTTTTAGTGACACGTTAAACCCGATGGCCTAATACGCTGACAGCAATTCACACGTTTCTCAGCTCATTCTCACAGCTAACACACGTTTCAGAATCCAATCCAAGCTCGATTTTATTTATAATTCAGGTGTTTCATGTACGTCGAATCTTGGAAAAGTTTCCTAATCTGGGGGTCCACGAGTTCCTTCCTTGGCTTTAGCCTCACTAATTGTAAGACGAGGAAATTAAGTTAAAAATTGAAATTCAGCTCCTGTCTTTTCGATTGCCTTCACAAAGTATTTCATCTGTCTTAATTTGATGTGCAATGGTGGCAAGTGAATATTTTCTGTCGAAACCAGGGCAACATAAGCAACATTTTTATAACCATGAGTAAAGATTTCTCGCAGAGGCCAATTCCGTACTATGTAATGTTTTTCACGGGCGCGGCTGTTGTATTCACAAAGAAAGCAGCAGTACTTCTATCAACAATGCATTTAATTACAGAAAAAAACCAAGCCTTTACCTTCCATAAAAAGTCATTTCAGTGCTGACTGTCTAGCCCCATAGGAAAAGATTTTTATGCCCTTTTCTAAGAGATTGCCATTCATTTACGCGAAACTATGTGCCATATCCTACAGTGGTTTGACCAAGTATTTGGTTAAATTACTGTAACAAGTGGTGCAACAAACACTTGGAGCTTAATCCTACCCCTGACCGCCAACCTGGCAGCCAAAGTAAAATTTATAAGCAGTTTTAAAAATTAAAAGAAGAGGTTATTGCTGCGATGTTTAAGTCAATTCACCGCAAACACAGCAGAAGCGATGAGGATGATTTTTACACATGGTAACATAATTACACATTTAATCACGGTAATGATCACAACTCAAGCCCACATACTGACATTCACTCGGAAAAAGCCGGAGTGAAACAACTTCTACTGTAATCCTTGTGTAGGCTTTCGCGGTGTGGTGAGGATTCAGCGTGGAGGTTTTCGGGGTTACTACCGCATAGATTTTTTAGATTGATTTGCGATCAGATTTGTCTGCAGAGATGAATCTATGCGGTAGTAACCCCGAAAACCTCCACGCTGAACTTCTACTGTTTTGCACAATTATAACTACTTGGAAAAAAAGGATCATCCTTGTCCAAAACACCGAAAGAGTTGACTCTGCGATTGCTAGAGATACCGAGGGAAGATGACGACAACTTCAACACACACAATTGATTTGAGAGGCTGATACTTTGTGCAACTCCATTCTTAAGGAGAAAGAATACTTTTTAACTGATATGATTTAACTGGGTGATGGGGAAAAACGGAGTTCATATTCGGATTTAGGAGGTCATTTTACAGTAGAAGCACCAGGAATGGTGTCAGGGCCGATAATCATGCCGTCCAGTGTTATTTTGTTAGTATTGTGATAACGTTGTAAGTACTTTATGTTATGCATTACCAATATTCAATACTTTCCAAAGCCAATACTTTCAATTCACCGCCTTGCTGGCTAAGGCAACCAACGGAAATTAACAAGTCCCGCATTTAAAATACACTCTCCCTCCGTGGCACAGCCGCTATTCGTTGTTGCCCCTAGGTATCTATATACCTCTTCATAACCAAGAAAAATCTTCCTCGACATATTTCAATTGATACAGCGGGCTGCCTCGACCATACTTCCTACCACAGAGTTGTGCTCTAACTACGCCTACGCTATTGTCAGAACACTAACCTCGCTGCGTCGGCCATATTGCCAGCGCCTGCAGCGCCGCCATCGGTGATTTGAGCCTCGAATAGAGAAGAATAAAGTGTTAAGTACGCAGCAAAAGTTTTAGCCACTAGGGGTCTTCGACGCTCGATGCACACCGCGTCACCAACAACAGGGGGCATTTTCCCATCCAAGCAATTTGCGTCTAGGAATTGGAGGGTAAAAAAATTATCTCTGCACGACAGCCGAGAAAAGACGAGAAACCCTTGTCCACCTTCCCAGGAGACTTTAAAAAAAATAAGAATGGTGAAAAAATACGCTTCCGGCACAAAAAATGTTTGTCCACGGTGCTATTTAAATATTTCCTGAGATTAAAAAAGTTATATCAGTATTGGGAGTGCAAAAAAACTTATTCCAGCATAGTTTTACTGTGCCAGTGTCATCCTAACGAAATAGAAAGGAAAAAAAGCAGAGGAGATAAATGAAAATATATACCTGGCGGCATTCACCAAATACAATCAAATCGAGAGGCAGGACCCAAAATGTAGCTCCTGCAGTTCACGGGGTCATGCCCGACGGTCGGATACATGTTGCAGGGGACGACGGGATTTGTTTCTGTCTGTCGAGACGTCGCTAAAAGTATCTCGCGCTTCGTGTTCAAAAACAAAATACAAAAAAAAATATCATCAACACTCTGAACGACCGCGAGGATGGATGTCGGAAAAAGATCCATTGTTGGTATATCGCTCACACTACAGCTACGCAAAAGTATCGTTATGGTGATGAAATGAATGAATCTGAAAGAAAATAAATGCCAGAATATGAAAACTATTTTAGCCAGATTGCACCATTAGTAGCGATCGCCTCATGAATTCGAGAGATATCGAACCAGAGCACTGCCGGATTGCCGAAAACGTTGGATTACTGAAAATCACTAATAATGACGCAATTAAACGGCAGAAGCTATTTTCTAATGTACACTTACAGGTATAGAATATATTGCATTTTAAAATATGTTATAACATACCCGAAATTTAAGTGTTAGCGTAAAGTAAGACTACAATAAAGAAATATCAAACTTACATTACAGCACCGAATTGTTTCGTATCAATAGTACTCTGAACTGTTGGTTATGTCTTCCCTCTTAGAAAACACTACTTTCCCTATTTTCTGAGTTGGACTAAGCTCACCTGCGAAGTAGACTATTCGACATTACCAAGCTACCCATTTGGTAGCTGCATGTATAAAAAGAACGAATTACTGGCAAGGCCGGAGAAGTGAAATTCCGGATTATAGAGGAAGTACCGTACTATATAATTATAGTTGTTAGGGCGGTTTTATTGTTCAGCGAGCTTATATCATCTTTTGCCTTCGAGATTATGACTAAACGCCAAACCTACAATTTAGTAGGTGATAATTGAAGCGGTGGATGCCTAAGCCGCACAAGTCAGTTTAGAAAACTTTTGAAACAAAGCCCTCACTGGGAACATCTTTAAATACCGAAAAAGCCATTAACTTAAACCTGTCTCCGTGGAGAGATACGTAGCAATTTTTTGTACATCTTCACACAGTAAAATCGTATCGTTTTATGCTCTATTAGAACAAAAGAAATCAATTCCTCTGAAATGGGATCGTACCTAACGCACCTAAAGAATTAACATATATCATCAAGTAGTAAACTCAAAAATGGCGAACTAGCTCGACATATACATTTCACGAAATCATGGATTACATTTCACTTCAAATGGTAATACAAAATAACAAGAGGGCAGATACGTACATGAGACACAAAGGCTACGTGAAAGTCAAGAATGTATGTTCGACGAGAGAGAAAGGGAATAGCCACAAGGATACCGAGACGGAGACCCCGGCTCCCCGCGCTCAAGGACGGCGATCGGTAAAGCCAAATAGGATGAAGCTGATGATCCCATGCTTAACCAGATAAAGGGTAGTACGAAATGGATACGTCTCGGAGATAGCTATCTCTCCCGCAGACACATAAATTTTGAGAAATGACTATATCTACTTTTCAAATGATTTGAAACAGTAAAAGATCATCATATTCTCCTTTTAAATTTCAAGAAGATTATAATAGCGCATTTGAAATTGTTTGCTCAACAATGAAAATTTTTTATTTCATTTACGTATTTTATACTAGACAGAAGTTAAGTACCGTTTGGAAATTTGCCGATTAACTAAGGGCACGCTTATTGATATTTTTTATTAATATAAATATAAATAATATTTATTAATTATGTAAACAAAACAGTTAGGGGCAACAAAGTCGAAAAATTGAAGACAAACAGTGGGAAATTCTGTTTTCATATACATCATGTTCAAAACCGCACCATTCTTTTATGAAAACCCTGTGTGGTCGATGGGAATGGGATGCTCTTCTATTACGATGACATAAAAAGAATGGTTCACGATTTTCCTGGAGTTCATTGAAGCAGCAACAATTTCAACCTTAAAAGAAGTCATTCGACAAACTGTTTCAGAAAACCAGCTCCAAAATTTCGCAATGTCGTAAGCTTCCGCGGGGAGACGTGCCTACCTAATGAAAGGAGCACATAACAATCCTTTTGCGGGGGAACGATATGAGGTAGGTCCGGCGCTGCGGTGGTGGTGGGACTGACTGAAAACTTCCCTTCTTCGGTATATACGTGACTGGAAAGCCATGCGGAAGGAGGAGAAGAAAAGAGGAACATGATGGGAAGCGGAGAATATCGAGAGACTAGGATGGAGCGAGAGAGAAAATGCGGATGAGAAGAGAAAGGAGGATTATGGAGGAGAGAAAGAGAAGGGGAAGAAGTGTTTTTTTTTCTCTCTCCGAAGAGGGAAAGGATCGTGGATGTAAGGCGGGAAGAGGGATTTCAAGGGGGAGTGGGGATTATGGAAGGCGATGAGAAAGGATGGGGAAAAGGGTGGAGCCGAAGTGAAGCCGTTGAAGAGCCAGGAAGATCACGGAGAGGGAGATGAAGGGAGATAAGGAGGGAAGGGTTGCGGAGATTATATGGAATAGCGAGGTTAAGGCACCTGAGGTATAGCCCAGGAGATGCGGCACTGTTGAAACGAAAGACGGTACCACAGAGTAGGGATATACAGAGAGGACAAAACGGCTGAAGGCGGTAATCAGCTCATTGCGCATTTAACCATGTTCTAAATAAGGAAACGTGGCTTGAGTTGCTATTTGGTTGCTATCGTTGCTATCATTCGCGCTTGGCGTGGAGTGTTGTAGCACAAATTTCTTTTTATTCCTCCACTCTTCAATGCTTTCACGTAGTATGCTAGTGTTTTAAAGAAACGTGGAAAATGAAGGAAGTGGAAAATAAGACGAGAAGAAAAGGTTTTGCTTGGTGTTCAGCCATTAACTGCAAAAACAATGCGGGCATGACGGAAGCAAAGTTGGGTTTCTTCAGTTTCCCTAAAGACCCTGTGAGGTAAGTAATTTCATATTTTTTCTGAGTTACCTACATTGCTGATTGAAGAAACTAAACTTATATTCGAGTATTATTTTGCATGCGAAATGAAATTGTCGAAAACGTTTAATAATAACTTGTGGTGTTGGCGCAGGTCCAAGGAATGGGTGATTCGATGTCGTCGGTCGGATTTAGAAAACAAGACTCAGTTATTTACGTAAAAACTGCCGGATTTGTGCGTGTGATTTGGCTTTCCTTGCTCTACCTTTATTAGTAAAGAAATAATTAGGCTACTTTGAATTTTAAACCCTCTTTTTTCAGTGGATGGTAAGTCGTTAGCACTATTTGGTTTGAATTTACCGCATAATTTTACTTATTTTCAATATGGCCGCCGTGCGAATTTTCATTACAGAGAAACCTATGGTACAGCCACCTTATGTCCCCTCTGTATATATCTACTCTGTGACGGTACTTTCACGGTAATACGCAGAACATGGTAGGGCGCAGATGCAATGATCTAGGGCAAGGGCCTTCAAACCGCGGCCCCCTGGCCACATGCGGCCCCTAGAATCTAAAGAAAATATTATATCGCAAACCAAACATCGACACACTCGTCAAAAATAAAAAATGTCAAAAATCGCATTGATTGATCGAACTTTTTACGAATAACGATTATTGTATTTTGAAATTATATATTTGCTTTTTTATTTTATCAACGTGGTAGTAAGGTGACGTAGAGCATTGTGGCCCTCCGGACGATGTGAAATAAATTTTTGGCCCTAGCATGAAAAAAAGGTTAGTCCCCTGATCTAGTGCAAGGTGCGTTGCAACGCGTTGGTCCGAGAAGCGAAGTAGAGTCAAGTTATTTAGAGGACATTATGGTGGAATGACGTGGATAAGGCACCTGAAGCATATCCCGTGATATATGTTATTGTTGAAGCCGTAAGACGGAACTTTCACGACAATGAGTAGAACACGATAGGCCGCTGCGTCAATTATCTAGGGCAAGGTGAGTTGGTTCAAGAAGCTAATTATAGATTTGGTGTTTGGAGTAGGCGTTAAATTTTAAAAATTCCATTCATCCTTCTCTATGATTACAGTTTTAAAATAATTGATAACTCCCCGATTAACGACACTTCTCCAGATTATATTTATGGCATATTAGACCTTAATTATTACCGACATTGAGGGCATTTGCCCTATGAGAGAATGGTAGGCAGGGAAGGACGTAGAGAAATAAAAGAAGTTTCCACCCCCATTTAAAAATAATATCAAACAACCAAGGACCATAAAATACCAAGCCACCCATGCCTTGGTAATTAAATAGTGTGGAAAGTACCATTTGTAATATTTCCGTAGTAATGCGTACAATACAAGAAATGACGATGGAATAAAATTAAATATCCTTTAGGCCTTAACTCACTTACTGAGAAGTATCCATTCACCGCAACTAATTGAATAGTAAGCCAACTCCACTCACCTGAGGAAAAAAAGAAACCAAAATTAATTAACGTACTTACGTAGCTACGATTAATTCATAATTAATGATAAAAGATCCAAAAAGGAACTCTAATGTATGCTATTACACTTTAGTGGAACTTTGAGACCATGCTAGATAAATAAATTACTCCGTTGACATTTATTATTCTGTAATGAATTCAGCGCAATAACTCCTCATCTCCAATCACAGAGTCGTAGTTACGACCTCAAATTGACATCCATACGTTGAGGCCGCCAGAGCATAATAAATAAATAAACCCCGCTTCTCTATGGTTACATTGTTTTAAATATTTTTTACCTCTCTGGTTGACCACACTTATCCGGATTATCTTTCTGCTATTTTAGACCTTAATTATTATCTTGGTTATCAACTAATGTTACAAAAATGTGGATTTAAACAATTATTTTATATTTATGCTGACTACACTATGCGATTTATGCAGATAGGGTTGAATGTACTGGATTCACGCGATGAATTGATCACGATTGACCTTAATGGAGACCTCAGGAGTGACCCAAACCTTAAAGGTCATATCTTATTGCACTAATTCAATTTACCAAAAGTTACTAAAATATATAATGTTCTATTTAGTGATTAAAGGATATCATTTTAGCTAAAGTAGGATGAAATTGCACAAATGATAAATACTTCCACATTTATACTTCTATTTTGTTTGTCATTGTGATATTATTGTGCGCATAAATTAAAGGTAGGTGCCATTTAATCCCGGCTACTTTTCAGAAATGTAGGGGCATTAATCCCTATAAAGCAACTAAAATTATAGCTATCTTCACGGAGAAAATGAATGCTACTGTTACCAAAATACTAGGTAAAAATTTCTTTAAAATCCGAAGAATTTTACAATTCCCAACACACGGCCAACATCTAATCTGTCGAATTCTTGCAATTAATTCATGCAGTGTGACATGCCATTCGGGACAACATTCCGTAAATGTTATATTTTACAGACGGCAAAATGTTCTAATCAAGCGCATAAAAGACGATGCTCGATTGATGGATTTATTATTCTGTCACACAATTCTGCAAAATTAAAGTTTCAAATAAACGAGTAATTCTATGAATTTACTTCCGTTTTGCAATTACTCGGATATTATTGACTAGCAAAAATAAACAGCTACATTGTTACACAATAAAAGGATTCTTGAGAAAAAGGGTAGAAATATGTGAATTTAGAAATTATAATATGAGTCAAGTGATAATTACGCATTTATATTAAGTCAATATCATAAGCTTCAAAGGACGCAAAGATATAGAATTGATTTCATTCGAAAAATAACTGGTTAAGTAATATTACGCCTCAATTAGAGGAAACATCTAAATTCACGTCATTAATTCAAGCCATTTGACCTCCAATCTATCTCTAAGGGTCATATGTCAACACTGTCAAACTATTTTTAACAAAGGTAGTACTGAAGACATTAAGCTCTGATGGTTAATTAAAGGATCTAATAACCTGTTAAATAAACTGATAACTAAAATATTTCATTCCAGACAAATTGGTAAATTGCGGATCCTAATTCCAACAGGATTTTATATTAAGTCCATGCGGAGAAATTTTAAAACCTTAACCAAAAAAACTATGAGAATGCCAACAAAACATCGCGTGGATCAGTATTTATACGAAGGGTTAGTGTAAAGCCCAAAAAGACTTCACTTCTCTCGTAATTATTCATATTTACTAATATTCTCCTCCATGTTCCCATAATGTTATAGAGCTAAATTAACAATTTCATAGGCTACACAAATGAGGAAATAGATCCATATGAAGCATTCCAGTTAATAAATGCATTAAGCGCAGCACAAAGAATACCCAAACTAATGAATTAGCGAAATTAACTCGTGCGGCGTGACCTCAAATGCGGGACACCAATCGATAAAGGTCACACCTACACGAACTACATCAATAACGAGCAAGGAACATCAAATTTTAAGCTGGGTTAAAATTAGATTTGACAATTCTAACAAAGGTTATTTCAACGTATTGAGTATTTTTTGCCGCTTATTTCCTTATTATTTTGACCATTAAAAATAATGTATAAAACATAAAAATAACTGATATATCACACGCATTTTTTTCTTTCGTCAAATCTTGGCGAGAGACAAACCGTGAAACGAAGCATTGTTGATTGGAGTGGGGGAAGATGAAGGACTGGTGTAGATAGTCAAAACAAGGAAGCAAAACTGGTTGCAGCATAAATTACGAAGAGATTGTTTGATGGTTAAAAAAGGCACGCGGCGAAATGTAATGACGGATAATATATAAGAGGAGACAGATTATGTTACTCTACATGAGGACCAAGCCACAAGACAGTGTTATCTGTAGGAGAGGCAGCTGAGGACCTGATGAGCAGCAGCTTACCGATGATGATTATAAGGATTTTCGGTGACAGCTTTTTTCAGGAACTTCAAGATACTTCACTTTAAGGTTTAAAAAAATATAATAATGATCGAACACAAGTCAGGTGATGGATAGGAACACGTTCCCACCTATGCAGCCTTAAAGATAATTTACTACCATATCAAAGTTCTGGAGAGGCTTATTAGCACACTCAACGACTTATCCCTCATAAAAATATAGAATCCTTTGAGGTCGAAACTAGGATAATATTTCCTGCTTCGACTGGACTCGAACCCGCGACCTTCGGGTAGACAGACAAACCACCATCCTTAACGGAGACTGCATTAAAAGCACTTAATCTTATCGGGGATATATACATAATACAGCTCACATTAAAAGCCGACCTTTCTGAAATTCGAGTAATTAATGCATGAAGCGTAGCCTCAAAAGCAGGACACCCATCCTTAAAGGTCACGCGGTCCCTCTGGACGGGAACGGGAAAAAAGGGAGCCCTCCGTAGAGGCTGACCTCTGGGGGAGGAGGCGATGGGGAGTGAACCCTTGACCTTAGCGCACGCGATATCACCCCGTGCCCTCTGACGCCCACGGCTGGCCCTGGACCACATCTCCTCCCACCCTCTCACAGCATCCCTCCACGGCTCTCCTTTGTAATTGTAAAGCCAGAACGTAGGGGGGGGGGGAGCAGTGGGTGCGAATACCCTTAAGTTTTTCAATGGCATATTTATATGGCTTTCTTCGTTCGTTCTAAATTTTTTTCGCATTGGCTTAAAATATCCCTTCGAAAGACTAATGGAGTCGTTCACGAAAAACCCACAATCATATTTTATGAAAACATTTCATATAATGGAAGCGAAGGATAAGTTAAGACGTAAAAATAATTCACTCCCCATTTCAGCCATTATCTCGTATATTTATAACAACAAAACAACGCAAAAGTCGTCGCCCGCTTATAAAGAGTTGGTGAAATCGTTTAAGTTGCGGTTCTTGAGCTCGTTCGGGAAGAAACACGCATTTAGGGAATTATTCACTCACTAGATCCTTAGCATCAACATACGACCGGGGAGCATGGCAGTAAAAACTAAACGAAAGTCAAAGCAAAAAAAATTCAATAGCATCGTTTCCGGGAGCGAAATGTAGAAACGAAATGGTTTTAAACCCTAGGAGCTAAACTCAGGGTCAAAACGAAATCGGGTTATAAACTACTTCGAGTCGAAACTAAACTAAAACCCTGGGATGAAACGAAACACAGATAATGTTTCACACCGGTGCGGTGGGACCACGTGCTTCACCTTCGAACAGTTTAGTTTCGACCAACACACCGAGTACGAAGTATGGTTGAATGAAGTCGAGGTTCGCCCTACCACCATTAGATCCACCACAAGCAGGAGAAAGGTGAACGAAAACTGACAATTCGATTTTGAAATTCAATGTTTTAACCTCCTACACGCATGTCACGCGTAATGGGTCGAAACTATTCCCTCTTATTCCATTCCACTTAACTTCTGGGATCGAAACATAACTATGAGCACCGGCGTTTCGATTAATTTAGTTTCATTCCCGGGAGTAAAGTTTCGTCCCTGGTCGAAACTAAACTCCTTGGTGATTTTAATTTCGTGCAAGGAACGAAACTAAACCTAGACCTCGTATTTTCGTATCTCTCCGGCTCGAAACGAAACATTTTCATTTCGTTTCACCTTCCATCCCTACATACCTACTTCCGACGTACGAGCTTTACTACGAGGACCGATAGAAGCGCGCGATGAGTGTATGGTAAACAAATTGTTACATACACTCAACCGACTAAGGTAGGAAAGAAAACGTTTCAAGTTTCTCGTATTCTCGTATTTGTTATAGAGCAGCCAGAAAAGAGAAGAATGTGCTAAGAAGAGATGCAGCAAAGTCTTCTCAAAACCCTTAGTAGAATTCGGGACACCTCAGTTGGCCACATCATGATCCATGATGGCCTAATGAAAACAATAGTCGAAGAGCATGTAGACGGGAAGAAGCGCAAGAAAGCGTCCAGCATTAATTAAATAGAGAAGGTATAATTTACAATAAATACGTCACTATGAAAAGGTTAGCTGAAATGAGAGCGGAATGGAGAGCTGTGTCAAACCAATTTTAGGATTGCTGGCATATAATGGTTATGATGAAGATATGTTTTTATTAATTTGATCGCCATCATCGAACGTCATCGATCCGAAGATTGGTCTGATGCACCTCTCGACTCCACTCTTCCATCTGCTAACCCTTTCTTATTGGTGGTGGTATTTGGAGGAGGCGACCGGCAGCTGAGGTCATTTGCGCCATGAGGGAAGGGTAGGTAAGGAAGGGTGGAGAGAAACCTGGAGTCGGCATTAGCCTGCTCTTAACGAAAGGCGCCAAGGGGACCACGGATTAACGTCCCATCCGACGGACGGAGTGTTGCGCTTGAAATGTACTCCACACAACATTAAAGCAGGGATCGGGCAGTCTCTGAAAATTCTCTGCCACTGCCGGGATTTGAACCCGAGCCCGCCGGGTGGGAAGCTAACATTCAAGCCACCACACCAACCCGATCCACTTTTTCTTATTTAAGTTTTTCTTTTCCTACATGCCCTTTATTACTTGTCCCATTCAACTCATTTGGGATCTCCCTTTCTTCCTGTTTCACCGTCGTTCTATGACGGTATTCATTTCTGCATCATGATTTATGATAACGCCAACTAAATTTTCCCGTATTCTACATAAGGTTTTAGGATATTACTATCTCTTCTACTCTGTCACTCTTCTAAGATCTGTCTCATCTTTTTTTCTTCACCATTTTTCGGTAGCAAAACATTTAGAATGGTTTTTCTTCGTGATGAATTTTTGTACTGCAAGTCATGGGATCAAAACTATGGGTGGCCAAGCCATGGTTTTTCCAGTTGTAACATTTAGGGGTTGAAAATGTGAATGATCCCAGCATTTTAAGAGATCTATAACAGCGCTTAATTAGTTTTTAAAATTATTTCCTTCAAAAAAATTATTTTACTTACATATCTTATACTAATATCATTTTTCGTGGGTTTAAATAAATTAGCTTAAAATTATCGTTTCAATCTAGTCCTGATTTTCCTTAAAGACTTTTGGGAATTTTGTTTCTAGGGGGGGGGGGGGCACCCTCCTGCCCCCTCCTGCCCCTCTATGGGTACGCCCATGTTGCAAGTATATATTTTTAAAATGTTTGGGTTAAATAATCTTACGCTGTTTTGAAACTGTTCACCATTCACAACTTTTCCCCAAAACAGAAAATTGAAAGTGAAATTGTGAGAATTTTCATTGTTTTTCACGACTCTAACGAAAAGTCCATTTCCAATACGACTCAAGAGCGGTCCATTCATGAATGGAAGCCACCACGACGTCGAGTTCGCGGGAAAGGACCCAGATGCTTGTCCCAGTAGGAGCGCACCGCGAAAGTGGAATTGGAAATGTGGATATAAAAAAATTTCAGGGGAGAAGGGAGTTTGCGAGCTCCGAAAATAATCCATAAGGGCGGCAGACGCCCACACAGCCGCGCTCGAGAAGCGCGGCCAGGGAACGCGGGGTGCGGGGCGAGGAAACTGCGGCGCTGAGATGGGAGACTGAGTTACGGGAGAAATCTCACCTACGTTCCCATCAAGCCTGCATGTCAACACAGGAACACTTTACGTGTACTCCATCATTGAAACAAATACTTGCTTCATAAAATTGATTACGATCTAGGTTTCAATGTAATGTAATGCATTAGGCAAGGAAGATTGCGTTTTGGTTAATCTGCATTAGTTTAGGGATAAGAAATTCTTATTCCGTGTGCTGTAGTCATGAGTTGCACAACTTTTAGGGAAGATATGGAGGTTTGGTTTCACATATATCAAAACTATATACACATACATTCTATAAATAGTTAAGATTTTCAATTTCATAACGTTACCGTCAATTTTATTTCCATAAAAGTTACATCTTCAAGATACAAATGGTGCGTAGTGTATTCAATTTGTACAATTTTTAACTGGAGTGGGGAAAGTAAGGGGAGAGAATGAGGGGAAGGAGGAGATGGGATAACCTGAAAAAAAGGGAACAGGATAGACAGGATAGAAAAAGAGGGAATATGATGCCTGAAAAAAACCGAAAATTCCATTAAATTACGTTGTGGATAAAACAAGACCGAGATAAACTTGGCTACATACTGACTCGGCACTTTCCCTAATTCGTGTATAAAGCTGTGTAACGCTCTCTGTTCACTCTTACTTTATCGCAGTTTAGGACGAACCAGGCCGCTTTCTTTCGTATTTTATTCAGTCAACGGATTAAATATTTCAGAGCCGAATCACACATGCATGCTGCGTAATTTAGGTTCGACCTGATGAGAGCGAAGTTGCTCCACTCCTCTACATATATATTAAGTTTGTAGCGTGTCAGTCTGTCTGAATTTTGCGCAGTCACATTTTAGGGTATATCTCAGCCATACCAAGTGCTACAGGGATGAGGTTTGGTGCATTCGACGCAAAATCTCTCAACAAACATTTCAGACATGGTCCCTAGCGCGGTAGCTCGACGATGCGTAAAGTTGCGGGCAAAAAAACGTGCAATAAATGGGCCAAAAAATGCCTGCCCACAAAACGGGAGACAAATAGTGGCAAGCCAATATTCATTCCTGTCCATAGGCGGATCCAGGGGGGGGGCACGGGGGCACGTGCCCCCCCCCAGACCCTTAAAAATATGCTAGATTTTTAATACGGTCCCATTATCATTTCGTTCGTTTTGTATAACAAGGTATCCTTGTGCCCCCCCCCTGAACAAAATTCTGGATACGGCCTTGCTTGTGCCCCTCCCAGAAAGAAATCCTGGATCCGCCCCTGTTCCTGTCTCCACACTGCAGTGGTTCTCTTTTGCAAAACTCTAGCAACCAGCAACAAGTGAAACACATGACAGGCAATAGCGCCACAACAATGGGCAACAAGGTAACGACCGGCAGTGCAGTTCTATAGCCAGGTTGGCACTGCTATTTCCTTTTTTTACCAGAGGAACTTCCCATCAGGCGCGCAGCTAGAAAATCAAGGCTAGTAGGAGGAGTTTTAGGACAACTAATAATAGGGGAGTATGGAATACGGGAGGTGCGGGTGCCCTCCCCCAGAAAATGTTCAAGATAAATGGTTCAAAATGGTGAGTTTTACGGATTTCTGAGGGATATTTCATTAATCCTTACACTATTCTATTATTAATATTTACCCAACTCAGTAAAATGGAATAAATTTTAATATTTATCTGAGTTCTGGGGGGGCTTGCCCCCAAAACCCCTCCTTTCTGCGCCACTGCTTCCCACAGCACGCTTTACAAAATCTAGGTTCTATTCGGTTCAACCACGAACCTTTCTTAAATGTTTTCCCCACAATGTGCTTGAAATTTGATTTTTCGCCGCGAATATCTCGAGGAGTAAGCGACATATCGTGAACTGATGAAATACGGGTATCAACCACTCCCACAATTGGCAATTTAAAACAAAGCGAACGCGCCCATAATTATAATACAAATCGACCCATGTATAGCACGTTACTAACGTCTTTTGATTCAACTTGTCGGCACTTACCCAAGTTCACCTTCGACCACTCACAGCGATTCGTGAGAATTCCAAGTACTCACTTTAGGAGTGCTCTAAAGAGAATCAAAAGCGGGAGAAGTTTCCTCACTTCAGAGTTGAACTTGACCAGTGCCCTTTTAATGATCCGCTTCCTCACGTCCCACGGACACTCGAACAAGTTTCCAAGGAATCTTCCCACTGCTTCGAAGGAGAGAAAGCCCTTCTCCCAACGACTTCCATATGTTTCGCCCGTAACCACAAGCCAGGGTTTATTTTTCTTTTTACAAGACCTCAGCAAGTCGCCATCACGTAACAGCACGTAATTAGGCTACGAACGGGGTAAAGCCTGACTGGTTGAGTCTACAGATTCACATATATTCTCGTTGGAGGCTCCTTTTAGGATTCGCTCTTTTCAGTTTCCAGCACTAGTACCATTAAACACGGTTTGGAAACGCAATAGAGTCAAATGAATTGACTTTTAACGAGTAAAGAAAAATATGTTTGGATCCAATGTATTTTGAGTTGATAAAACTATTTTCAAAGGATATACTTCATAAGTGTGAAATTACCCAAATCATCATCATTGGTTAACGTACTAAGATTGTTCTGCCGAAATTCTCCAGTAAAACCTCCTATCAGCTGATATTTTCACACCTACGTATTACTTATCATTTAGATCCTTCTTTTCCATCTCCATATATATTATTCAAGGACTTTCTTTTCCGATCTTGTCATCCACTTGTCCATTTGGCCACTACTTCGAGGCTACTTATAATAGGTGGAAAAAATTTAATACATCAGAAGGTAGGCAAGATATTGATCTGTATTGTGGTATACTTTTTGTTAGTATTGTTGTAATTTTTGAACAGATTGGTATTCGTAGTTTCATTTCCCAAAAGAAGGGACAACACTTTTGGAGGTTCTCCAGAGTGGGCGCGAGTTGTGTCACTGAAAGGAAAATACACTTCTCCCACGCATGTGTACCGTCTGCTACGGGTCCGCGTGAGAAATGCGAAGGAGGGATTTATAAATAAACTCCTGACCCTGGTTTATAAATAGTCCAGCGCACGCTTGGAAGCTATTTCGAGACGATTTCAATGGCAAAACCACCTAGACCTCCATTCCGCCAAACTTTCTCGCTTCCGTTCCACTTCGCTCTCATCCAGAACACTGCCCGGCATCACGGAAATTCGTTTCCCACGCCATCAAGGAAAATGAGTATTAGCTGAAAATTTAAGTGAATTATGGGTAAAATCACGGTGCGATGCAATATTATTATTAAATTTGTGCCGAGGGTGAAATTTGCCATGAAAAAAATCACCAAGGTTTGCATACATTCGAACCCGGACCTTCTACTTGCCGGTCAGGCATGCCAACAGTTACACCACTAATTGAAATTTACCCGCTTTATCCGTGTTCGAACTCGGAGCTACCCACCAGTGTATGTACCACGACTTGTTAGGTTAGCTGGTAGCAAGCTCGGCGTAGATGAAAACGGGTTTGAGATTGTTGTTTAGTTGGCAAGATTGAAGGAATCGAGCCTACAATCGATATTATGGAGAATCGATACATTTATCAACAAGGGACATCCCGAAATGTCTCCCGGCTTCACATGTCCCTTGAAATTCATACTGTGAAAGTCGCTCTCTCTGTGCCGTACACCCGAAAATAAAAAGTGTAACTGGTGACATATCTGACCGGCAAAGTGTACGCTCGAGTTCGAATGACGGCTCATCCAGATGATTTTGTCATGGCAAATGTCACCCTTGGTATAAATAAACCTCTAAAATATGTTTTGTAAATAATATGGGTCAGGCTCGAGAATATTTCGGGAGGAATTCAATGGCAAAGCCTGCATAACGTCCCCTGCCCGCCAACTCCCCGAAGATGCGGGTTCGAATTCGAATCAAAATATTTTTTCGTGTCAAATTTCACCCCTTTCGGAGCCGCCCGAATTGCCGAACATTGTAGAATCGCAATTGTAACTTTTTATATTATAAGATTGCATTTTTTTGTTTACGAGAACAATCAGTTCAAATAAAAATTTCTTAATATTTGAATGAAAATTGATTATTTATCATTACGATAGAAATATAGGTAGCTCAAAATATCTTTTGCGCCCCCCTTTGAGTTTTTTCTTCATCCGTTACTACTATAGCAAAACTAATGTATCTAGTACACTCCTATTCATGCCGAGGCCCGCCCCGAAGAAGGACCTAGACCGTGACCATGATGATGTGAAGTCCATGGTCGATGAGATAATGAAGACTATGTCTTCATTTAAAGAAGATTTAGAGAAGGCGAAGAAAGAGGAGACGCCAAGAAAGCAGGAAAGCCTGACTGCGTTGGAGCAGAGATTTGTAGCCTTCAAGACGTCGGTTGAAGGCGATTTGCGGCGTGTCACGGCAAAATTGGAAGAGTTGGAGAAGAAGTCTGATGAATTCGACGATCGTCTTGACGCTCTCGAGCAGTACTCCAGAAGGAACTGCCTATTGATCCATGGAGTAAAGGAGAATGACCGGGAAGACTGCCTGAAGGTGGCTGAAGACTTCTTCTCAAGTAAGCTGCGGATAAAGGTCAACCCAATCCTTCTTGGGCGAGCACACAGGATTGGCCCACACCGTGCCTCAAACGATTCCTCGAGGCCCATCATTGTGAGATTCCTTTCATATCAGGAGAGAGATAAAGTGTGGAGAGTGAAGAGGAATCTCAAGGCGACTGGCTTCCTAATTACTGAGTCTCTCACCGCTGCCCGCAAGAAGATTCTTCAGGAAGCGAAGAACTGGGTGGGGACCCGTAATGTTTGGACCCAAGATGGAAAAATAGTCATCTTACGAGATAACGGGTCGAGGGCCTTCCTGTCTTCAATGAGGGACCTTATAAGGGAAAGGGGAGGTTAAATTAAATCATCAACCGTTGACGGAGCTTTTCGCTTTGCTGTGAGAGTTGAGCAAAGAGGCAAGAGAAAGGTGAGTTCCAAGTCATCCCTGTTCCTGACGGCCTGCAGTCTCATCCCTGTTCCTGAGTGCCCAGTCATCCCTGTTCCTGACGACCTGTAGTCTCATCCCAGTTCCTGAGTGTCCAGACATCTCTGTTCCTGAGAATTCAATCATCCCTGTTCCCGTCTCATCGTTCTTCATCTCGAGCCACACCGCTGACCCGGCATCATCTTTCCATCGGAATATCCGCGTGCTCCCCCAGTGTTCGTGCCCCCAAGTGTTAATAAGTGTTTCCCTAAGCCTTGCCCTATCGAAGGGTAAATAGTGTTATCGAAGTGTGCGTTAGTGCTTAATAAGTGTCAAGTGTTTAAAAATCATTCCATTTTTTCTATAAGTGACCTTTAAGTGTGCGTGTGTTCCCAAGTGTTCTTTTTTTTCCATTGCATTTTCGATTTTCACCTTTTTCTTGTCTATTTTTCTATGCCAACATTTCTTTTGCCAGTGTACGGTCACATTACCAATGCAGAATTTGAATAAGTCCATCGGCGACACATTTCACACGCCTGCTCCCGTACTCGGTCAGATTTCATTTCCAGCCTCTGCTGCGATAATAAGCATTCCCTCAACAACTACAATACCCACAATGCACCCTCGATTCCACAATACACCTCATGCAGCGCCCCGTTCCCAAAATATTCCACTCCCAAGCGTCTCAACATTAAACCCTCTAGCTGAACCTTTTGTCCCTTCCCTCACTCCAACCCCTGCGGTAACATTCCACAGCTCATGTACTCGGCGGAACTCCCCCCTACCACATGACTCACCTGAAATCCCTCTTGCCCAAGCACTTTTACCTGCACTTGTCCCAACCCTCGCGGACGCACAAACAACCAACCTAAATCCTAATGCACCTGAATTCATCCCTTCACGCATAATCCAAAAGCATTCTAATGGTTGCCAATTATCATCTAACACTTTTCATACATATTCCACGGGGCAGCTCTTAGAAAACAAAATGAAATGCTTTCCTCGTTCATTCAAAATGATACACTTAAATACACAAAGTTTGCCTGCGCATTTTGATGAGCTACGTTCACTTCTCTCTGACAACAATTTACACGTTATATCCATGGCTGAAACATGGTTGAAGCCCTCCATGCCTTCTAAAGCCGTTGAACTGCCGGATTATACTCTTTATCGCAATGATCGCGTTGGAAAAGGCGGCGGTGGTGTAGGAGTGTACGTACGTAACGACTTAAAATGTAAAGTACTTTCCACGAGTGAGTCCAACTATGACAGGCGGCCGGAATATCTTTTTGTTGAGATTAAAATAAATGTCACTAAGATTCTTATCGGCATTATCTACAGGCCACCTAAACTGGGTCATTTAGGCGACTTGGATTCGGTAATCTCTGAATATGCCACGGAATATGAACATATAATAATAGTTGGAGATTTTAATGCAAACTTTAATACAGAAGCGCACGACACAGTCTTTTTTAAGCGAATGTTCTCCGAAAACAATCTCAAAATCCTACCGTTAGGCCCAACTAATACTACGAAAACTTCGTCAACATGGATTGATCTTATGGCAACGGCAAAAAAAGAAAAGGTTATTGCGCACGGACAGCTTCCAGTTCCTGGTATCTCTTCTCACGACCTACTGTACCTTGCTTACTCAGTTAAAGCCAAAAAGTTTGAGCAAAAGCTTATAAGTCAACGAAACATCAAGGAAATAAACGACGATGAATTACTTAATGCAGCATTTTTACTACCATGGGCCAATATTGAATTCACCAATTCAGTTGACGATAAAGTTGAGAGACTAAACTCACTGATGACTTATCTGCTTGAAAAATTTGCCCCTGTAAAGGTGATCCGAGTTTCCAAGCCACGCGCGCCCTGGTTAAATTCAGAAATAAAACAATCAATGGCAAAACGAGATTCAGCCTTCCGCTTTTTTAAGAAAACTAGGACTCTCAATGCATTTCAAAGATACAAAAACTTGAGAAACAGGACGAAACAGCTCATAAGAAATGCGAAGATCAAATTCTTTCACTCAGTTACTAAATCTAACCACTCTCCAGGTAAATTATGGAACAAACTAAAATCACTTGGCATAGGTAAAAATAAAGTCTTCAATCTCCCTCCTGACTTGTGTCTGAACTCCTTAAATGATAAGTTTTCCCAGCTCCCCAACCTTATTCAAGCCGAGATCAAAGATAAAACTCTAAAACTGTACGCCTCAAAAGACACATGCATACTAAACAGTGACCAAAAATTTGAATTTACCCCTATTACCCAAATACAAGTTGAATCGTGTTTCAAGAAAATTAAGTCTAAAGCACAAGGTTCCGATGGTATACCACTAGATTTCATAAAAAAGCTATTTCCTGTCATTATCCCATACATCACCAACATTTTTAACTCCTCTCTATTTCAAAATCACTTCCCAAGTCAATGGAAGCGAGCATTAATCAGACCTATTCCAAAAAAGAAAAATTCCCAAGGGGAAAAAGAATTCCGTCCAATATCCTTTCTTCCCATCCTTTCCAAAGTTCTAGAAAAACTTGTATATGAGCAGATAACACATTTCTTAAAGTGCAACAGTATTCTCGATAAATTTCAGTCTGGCTTCAGACACGGTCACAGCACATCTACCGCTTTAACTAAAATCACCGATGACTTGAGACGCTCCATGGATCAAAAAGAAGTTTCAGCACTCGTTTTGCTTGATTTTTCGAAAGCTTTTGATTCCTTAGACAAAGATATCCTAGCAGCAAAAATGAGAGGCATGGGTTTTTCTCCTACCGTAGTCCATTGGATAACATCATACTTAACAGGCCGGCATCAGCGAGTGATTACAAATGATTTCTGCTCAAGGTGGATCGAAACCACAAGAGGTGCGCCCCAAGGCTCTATTCTAGGACCTCTGCTATTCTCTCTGTACATTAATGATTGCCCTTCAGTGATAAATCATTCTAAATATCATCTTTATGCTGACGATCTCCAAGTGTACCTAAATTCAAATGTTAAAAGCCTGTTCAATGGAATATGTAATCTAAATAATGACCTAGAAAATATCAA
This sequence comes from Ischnura elegans, assembly GCF_921293095.1. Classification (NCBI taxonomy): domain Eukaryota; kingdom Metazoa; phylum Arthropoda; class Insecta; order Odonata; family Coenagrionidae; genus Ischnura; species Ischnura elegans. The sequence continues at coordinate 35,160,662 of NC_060251.1, read as the reverse complement.
CAATTGGAGCAAATCCAACTTCCTAAGCATAAACCCTAGTAAGTCCCAAGCTATTATAATTGGATATCCTAAAATACTCAAGTCAATCGACAGAGATCAATTACCGCAACTACACATCTCCGATTCTCCCATAAAGTACTGCGACGAAGTTATTAATCTAGGATTGATCATTGATGAAAGTCTGTCTTGGTCATCTCATATAACTAAGATATGTAAAGCAGTGAATAAGTCATTATTTCCATTAATACGTTTCAGAAACATTATTCCTCTCTCCTTAAAGAAGCAATTAATTTCAACATTAATACTTCCCCATTTTGATTATGCCGATGTTGCCTTTCAAGACATTTCTCAGATGCTGTCGAATAAACTTCACCGCTCCTTCAACGCCTGCATTAGGTTCATATTTAATTTACAAATATCAGATCATACCACCAATCATATTAACGATCTCAAATGGTTAAAGCCTAGTTCTCGACGCCGGATGCATATCCTTTGTCTTCTTTATCAAATCTTACAGACAAATACACCAGCGTACCTCAGAGACGAATTTCAAAAACTTAGTAGAATACATGACTCAAATACGAGGGAAATGAAAAACTCGTTATACCCCACCACCGGACAGTCAGATTCAATAAATCATTCATTGTTACTGCATGCCGCGAATGGAACAACATTGACCTACCACTACGTAAATCATCATCACTCGCCTCCTTCAAAAAGGCACTACACGTAAAACTTCTTCGAGAACAACAGCAAGACATGTAACATCACGGGAACAGTACGAAAGATTCATCAATTATCTCATCCGGCTTCATCTAATTTTCCTTTTCTTTACAGGTACTGGGTGAAATTTTCCATGTAATTCATTGTATTTGTATACTCAGGTTTACATTAGCTTTCTCAGTAGGTTTTCGCAGGTTTTTCACGCCCCCCTTCTTGTGTGGGCGTTTTCCTGCAGTGGGTTTTTTCCAATAAGGACGACAGTCAATATCCTTAGGTTTTTCCCACGTTCACTAACATCTTTTTACACTTGTTCAATAGTAACTTTGTTAAATTATAATGCTAATTGTTGATTGAAAATGGAACTTCTACTTATTTTTATGTAATTTCTCTGCATTTAATTTCATGAGCAACTAGACAATGTATTTAACTGCATATATTTACTGTTTGACGAGGGGTTAGATGGAAGATGGGACTTTCTAGTCCCAATCTCGCCCAATAAAGACGTATTATTATTATTATTATTATTATTATTCAGCAAATAAAAACATTGAATTCGAGCACTAACTACATTTTCACGATCCAAATATCGTATTTATTTTTAAATTATAAAGAAGTATATTCTTTCCCTATTTTGAGGGCAGCCCTCATATGTAAGTATAGAACATAAACATAAACTCGACATATTTTACGTTTGCGGAAAATTGAAGGGTAAACATTACAGCATCATCCGAAATGCATTCAGTCTCAAACGGCACACGTTTGCACACAGGGGCACCTGTTGATAAGTATTCCCATGGTCCGCAGGCCCGATTCACCTACTTCTGCATTACTAATCTTCGTTCGAGTCCGAGAATGGCTGACACTAGATGGAAGACTGTAGGATTCTGAGCATAATCCAGTGATCTGGACATCGCCCAAAGAGCTTATAGCATTACACTTGAACTTGTAAACGGTTTTAATATAATATAAAATGGTTTTACTATATTGTAAAATCGTTGATCATGTCGTAATACTAGCGGTCGCAATGTGGTACAGGAAATTCCGACTAAAAAAATGAAGACTATACACTGTAGAGCTCTGTATCAAGCCAACGTGATTGACCATTGGTTATATAAGAGGTCCCACTGGGAGCTAGAAGCTAGCTAATAACACATCAATAACGAAAACCTCTACAGGGTATAGTTAATTTTTTTGTTTATTCAGAAAACGGTATATACTTCGCAAGCTACCAGAAAACTATCACTTAATCAAAAGTTAATATTTTTATTCATTTTGGAATGAAGTGGAAAAAAAGTTTGAATAGCTCGAAGAAAAATATTGAATTATCCTTCCAGATACGTCGAGAGGCAAAATATCGGTAAAAAAGTGAGGTGTTCTAACTCTCGACATTTTCGCGCCTCTGGTGCAAAAAATAATACAAGATTTTTATGGACAAAATGTTTCTCACATTGACACAAGTTTCCTCAGCAAAAGAGCGTGGGAGAGACTGTGAATAAAAGAATAAAGTAAAGTCACACGACATGAAAACGCCTTTATTTTCATAGCTTGTCGCCTTCGGCGCAGAGCTACAGTATACGCGCGTTAGGTACTTCTTTTATTTCATGATACTCACGCGATCACTACATTTTTTGACGCCAATCTCACTGAAGAAAACATCCGCTCCCTTGATAGGGCGATTACGCCATTGTTAGATGTCGCTAGTGACAAAATGATCGATTAAAAAAATCTACACACAAACACACCCGATACCATCACTATAAGCGATATCTCGGGAGATTAACTCCCTGTTTGCCACTGTTAGCAGCCTTGAAAGGCTGATGACCAGCAACTCTTAACTCTGCGCGGCTGGCACGACAAAGCAAGCAATCATGTCCTACTGCCGTATGTGTCTCGTGAGTGGGAGATTAATCTGGAGAGGAAAGAAATGAGTTCTCCAACTCACTGAGAGAGAGATAAAAATATACGTAGCTGTCATATCCGCGATATAAAAAAAAATATAGCTGGATGCATAAAGGTTTGGCTCAGTGCCAGATCACGGGTAAACGTTTATCGGAGCAGTTTCGTGATTTTTTTGGTAGCTTTCAAATACTTAGCCACAGCGACAAGTGAAATAATATTTCTCTTGCACCTTGAAATTAGGCCGACAGCTTTACAGGGTAGAAATTATAAAGATCTATGTTCAAACACTTGCCTTATGCAATCAGCCTAGCATTAATAAGCGATTGCTCATGCTGGGATACTTATTTTCGCATATAAACGAGCTAGTGACTAGCAAAAAATCAAATCCAAACGCTTTCCAGCACCTTTTTTCAGAGCGTATCTTGGGTATATGTGAACATATCCATCATTTCGCAGAACTCCCACCCTAACCAAATTACCTGCTCGTTATACAAGAGGGAAAAGTAGTCTTATGCGGTCTTAATGGCCAATTTTCACCGAATTTTATTACCGGAATAGGAAAATGAAAAGCATATATCATATTACTACACAATTAGTTGGCCCACGGTCTTCGAATTTGATTGAACGAGTAAGCAGTTAAAGTTATTTTAATGTGCCCTATATGCTCTTCACCAATGAGGAAGTTGGTTCCAACATCAATCAGGACAAATGACGATAGACTTGAAACACTATCGATGTATTCAACGGTGTTCGGGGTAATGTTGTGGAACATATTGCAATGATAAATGAAATTGAAAAACTTTGTGTATGTCCACAGAATTTATTATCGTACAACGCGTTTCAGCGATGCATTTGTACCTGATGATGGCGAAGGTGATTCACTGATACGGATCGTACGATAATAAACACAGTGGACATACACATAGTTTTTCAATTTAATTTATAATTTTTAATACTATCGCTTGAACAGTCCATTCATTGCGTGGCATTCAGGGTAGATGTTTGGGATTCCGTACATGCTCAGCACGACTCATGAGGCGTGTGACGCTAGTTATCCAGATAAAGCGCCTCATGAAATTATATCAATTTTGGGCCAATATCATGCCTTTGCAACGCATCGTGTATTCAACGGTTTACGAGTTTCCTCGTTGAACTTTTACGAATTCATGGTGAACATGTTGAAGATACATGCACAAATACATGTTGAACTCGTACGAATTCATGGTGAAATAAATATAATGAAACTTTGTAAATTTCACTCAACTTTTTTGACAACAACTCTCACATAGGAGAAACATTTTTTTCTCCCGGTGAGTGCGTTAATATCAGCACGCATGTTCAAGGGAGGAGGAAAGAGGACTGTAGCGGTAGAGATCGAATATGGCATGGCTGTGCAGGGTGTGCATATGGGCTGAAGGAGTACTTAACCAAATATTATCTGAGGAGGGATAGGGACTTCGCAGAGAGAAGAATGGTATCAAGGTATTTAACAGATGCCTGTCGAACAGCTTGGTGAAGGTCACAACTTCACAATTCTCAAAATAAACTCTTTATGAGAGAAAAAAAGTTTTTTTGCTCTCGAGAACTACACGCGAGTGATGAAATCGGTCGAGGTTCACCAAAAAGAGCTACGTGGAGTTAACCTAGTTTCGATATTGTTATTTAGTTAGTCACGTCACGCCATCTACTGTTTGAATGATCGGGGGTCTTCGGTGACCATCTGGAGCAACTGGACAAATTTTTATAAATTTCCATGCAAATCTATAAGAATAATGTCAAGTACAAAAACCTAAAGGAATCACATATTAATCTGGAGGAAAAAACATGTTCCTAAAACAGGCTAAACATATTTAGTAGGGATGGTAGGATCGGATGCCTCGGATCCAAATATCCGCGGATATTGCCCTTCATCGGATACATCGGATCCAAAGTCGCGGAGGACATCGGATCTGGATCCGAAATTCTAAATAATAGCTTCAGTGACTACAACGCCCCATAAGGGCGGAAAGAGTTCCGATTCTATCTTCGAATGCGCCGTTGCATGCGATTCTTGTCCTACTCATGAACCGTTTTGTTTCGCAGAGTTTATGTAGGAGAATTTCAGCCGTGGAGAATAAAAAAGGCAAAATACGACTAGCACACAGTGTGACTCTTCCCAAAGGATTGAACAATCATCGGGGGAATCTCATCGTCAGGAATTTGAAAATGCATTTGGATCCGAAAGTATCCGATCCGAAAAATCCGGCTCCGAAAATCAAGGATCCGATCCGAATCCGGATCCGAAAAAAAATCCTGGATCCGTCCATCCCTAATATTTAGTCATTGCGCAAAGGAACTAGACATTTTGGACCTCGCGGAATTATTTCCAAGCGACCAAGAGGAAGACAACCGCGTAACGGCTTGCTACACGAGATGGAATTCGCGGAAAGATCAGATTGTAATCGTCGCGAAATGGAAACCAGAAATCTCAAGAGCGCCATCTACTCGAAAAAGGTCGCTCAGAAAGAATCCAAGAAACAGCTTGCTAAAATAAAAAAAAAACTAATACCACAGATGAAAGTTTCCACAGCAACACAGCACAGTTTCAGAGTTTTTACGGTGCTTTCGTAGTATTGATGCGTTTGTATTCCCATCATGGATACGATTTTAAAGAAATACCTCCTCTAAGTCATAGATTTTCTACAAGTCCCAGACGTTCACCGCAACAAATTTGAAGAAATGCGTCAAAAATGCGGAGCTACAATAGAATGTATTTCACATAAAATTTTGATAATTTTTGATTGACTCCAAAAATTTGAAAAATATTTCTTACGTACGCACCATTGCAAGAAGTAACCCAATATCAACTGATACTTAATATTCCACAAAGAAGTTAGTAGGATGATACCCTTATGTAAGCATAATTAATTCTTATGATTGTTATCATTAACTTAAATAAATTTCTATATATTTAATTTATTATGGCTGAATGTATTTGTATTTTTCATGTTTCTTTTGCTGTGCCACTATAAATTGGCGAGTAAGCTACGTGTAAGAGTACGTGGCCAATTTACTAAATTAATAAATAAATAGGAGAGAGTGCAATAAATACTTTCAAATGTTTTATGATAGTATGCTGTCTAGAAGTAATTAATAAAATTTGGAAAACATTTTCGTGGACACGTGGCTGAGAAACCCTGCCGTAGCTTGGCAATTGCGAGAGGAGTAAGTAAGTACGTAGGAACATGAACAGGGACAAATTAGATCGCAAAAAGGGAATGAAACGAAGCAAAAATAGAAACTGGAGAACGAGAAGAAACAGAAACACTTTTATAGTGCCGCTATAAATTGGCGAGTAAGCTGTACGTGGGTAATTTACTAAATTAATAAATAAATAAGAAAGAGTGCAATAAATACTTTCAGATGATTAATGATAGCATGCTGTCTAGAAGTAATTAATAAATTATTTGGAATACATTTTCGTGAACACGTGGATGCGAAATCCTGCCGTAGCTTGGCAATTAGAAGAGGCGTAAGTAAGTACGTGGGATCATGAACAGGGACAACTTAGACCGTAAAAAAGGAAAGAAAAGAAACAAAAATAGAAAATGGAGAACGAGAATAAACAGAAAGACACATGGCAGGCGAGCGGTCTCTTTCATTCATTTATTTATGTATTTTTTTCGGCGAGATAGGAACGGGGATAAAAAAATAAAATATCAAGAGAGTAAAAGAAGGACCGATTCCACAAAGCCGAGACCACGCACCTCCAACACGTGTGCGCCGGGGACCAGTAGAGGGTTGAAGTTTTGCGGGGAGGAATGGAGAAAATAAAAGAGAGTTTGGAGAAGTAAGGTGGGGGGAAGAGAGGGAGGAGGTGAGGTTCTTTGAGAACTCTCCAGGGGGAGCAGGTGAACAGGTGCAAAGTCAAGAGGAGATGCGGAGCGAAAGGAGGTAAAAGGGGGGGGGAGTGAAAAACGAGCCCCGAGTTTAATGCAAGAGACACTGAGGGGTGCGAAGAAGGAAGAGAGAATTATGGGAAGGTTGGCTCTGAGACGTGAAATGTACCACCACTTTGCCACATGGCGCTCTCAGTGCAAAATTCTATCATGAAGCTGTAAATCTACTGGATTGTGTTGTGCTGGTGGAAAAATAATAATGCTATCTACAATTGGTGCGGTTAAACACGCAGTGAAACCAGTAGAAAAAAAGAAAAAGAAGAAAGATAATAAATTAACAGGAGAAAAACAACTAACTTCCAAAATTAGATCCTTAAAATAAAATCCAGCCAAAAAAGGTACTCCGCATAAAGCAAGATTAGAAACACAAAAACAAGCCGGAGTTAAAGGAAGATAATTAACTAAACTTCCTATACCCCGAATATCTTGACAGTCCATCAAATGTGAATCATTACACCTGCACATATAAATAATAAAGCGTTAAAACGATCCATTACGCTCATTATTTTCTTGGGTGGGAAATGATTCTAAACACTTTTTGGCCAACATTCAAAAATATAACATTTGTTTTCAAATTGCTTCGTCTGGCGCAACGCATATTGTGCACGACAATTTCATGCCCAAAAAAGGTATTATACCATAATAGTTAGTATCTACGAAAATTCAAATTTGTATTCCTATCAGAAATAATTTAACAAATCTAAAATAATTTATGATGTGGAATAGATGATTGCAATCCAGATGCGGAAGTTGATAGTCGATGTTTTCACAATCCAACAGCGAAGCAAACTATTCTCCAAGAACCACCACCGTTTCTCCATCAGAACAACGATTTAGTCAAAATGTTCCGCTAATTAGAATTATGTACATGAATGAGATATGAAGTGCACCGGGGCATCTAGTAAATGATATAAAATATATTGTACTACCCACTTAATTTTATTTCCCAGCTCCAGAACAAGTTGATGGAGGTTTCCACGGAGTGGTTACTTAGGCGCAGGTAGGCTTCCGGGTTTTCCTTCTTATCTTCGACTTATCCTCGTCAGACAAGCCAAGCTGCGTCTACAACACATTTTCACAGTACAAGAGCTGTGAAATAACATTAAGTGGGGAGTACGATATCTTTGTTTATATTCATCATCTCAAAGCTGGGGATATTAAGCGTCATTGCATAAAAGCAATGATGGAACACGATATCTATATCAATAATTAAGACGAAATATATAGACTTCCTTCCAACCAGGAAGGTGAAAACTATAATATTGTAGCTTCATAATCATAATAATAGAACGTAGTATAGGTTTTTAAGGAATAACCTCAGTAAAGACATCGGTAGATTTTTATAACGAATCTCCTGTAAGTGTACACTAAAATATAAAAATAAAACTCCGCGTGTGAAAAATCAATTTCCTTGACCGGGATCCCGGTCAATTTGCGTATTATTATTTGTATTTAATCATATATAATAAGATATTAAATAAACTTGTTATCAATTGTTCCTACAGTTACATTTTCTGTTCTCAGATAAACTCAAGAAACAGAAAACGTACATTTTGAAAAAATCCTTCCAGCACGGAGGAATGAAGGAGTGGAACGACGTACCTGATGTAATTTTTTAGGTATTCCCCGCAAATACTAAAATTTTTAAGAATAAGTGTTCATCAATCCTTGGTTTATCTCATTTTGATTAATTAGGGAGAGTTAGAAATCGGGTTAATTGGTTTAAATTTCATTTATTATCGGTATGGTATTCGATTAAATTTATTTTTCTTGCATCGAATAGGTATATTTTCTGTTCCTGTACTTTTCTCTCAGTTAGTTACTTTTTTCATTAATTTATTTTGAATATAAGGCGACTTCTATGCAATAGCCTACTTGTAGTCATAAGTAATGAATATAAGTATACTAGGACTAGCCACAGTCATAACTTTACGGGAGTCACCCGCAATGCACAAATTGTACGAAAAATTCACAGAGAAAATAATCATTCGCCTTGACCGGGATTCGAACCCGGATCCCTCGATCGAAAAACAGGGGAGAATGGCGCTTCGATAGCTTCACTGGCTAAAGCACTCGGCCGGGAATCGAGGGATCTGGGTTCGAATCCCGGTCAAGGCGATGATTTTTCTCTGTGGATTTTTCGCACAATTTGTAATGAATAAATAAATATGGCGCAAGTTATGAAAAAGCCTTTGCTCACTTCCATTGAGATTGGTGTGATTTGTATTGTGAGAAACGTTTCGTTGACATTCGAATTTCGTTGAATTTTCCTTGCTGCACCGTTGAAAAATTTCCTTGGTTGTTGAATCACCGGTGACACGAAAATAATATCACGAGGAGTGTCGTAAGCATGTTCCCCTCGGGGAAAGCTGAGATATATTCCACGCGGACGCTTCCTGCGCAGAACGTATACCCAGAAGAAATTGAATATCGAGGTGTGTCGCGGAGCGTTCAGCGAAGGGACCGGTTACGACACTCCGGAGAGGCGTCTGAACGTTGATATGACGTGTCGGCTGCATAAGCGGATAGGAAAGAGAGATAGGTGAGAAGATGAAATGGACAGACGAGATGGATAGCTTGAGGAGGTAGAAAGGAGACGAATAAAGGAAAAAAACACAGAGAGAGAAAAATGGAACATAGAGGTGAAACGAAAAATCTATTCCTAAAAGGTTGGAGAATGAATAACACAGTGTAACAGAGGTTAAAACCAACCAGTTGGTGATTTTCCATGCTAGTGACCTGCCATAAAATTCCCGCCAGGCCATGCCGGTAAAAATGATCGCCACGGGAGAAACTAAAATTCAATGTATTTCTTCCTTCACGGCTGACTATGACCGATGCTTAAGGTATGGATCGTGACCAAAGTGGTCTTTATGACCGTATTACTTCAAAACAGCGTAAAATTGATTTCAGATAGATATGCAAAGCTATTTTTACGTGTCATGGGCCATTCAGCCGCAACTGATAAAAAACACCCATGTCGCCATAGGAAGTATGCACAAAAATAGCATGGCTACCAACTTGTCCACTAGCTTTCATCAAATATTTTAAAATGCCTCTAAAAATGAGCAAAGGCGTACCGAGTGACGGAATAATACGTATCCTACGTCTGTCTCCTAGTAATATGAACTAGAGCGCTCGATAAAAAAAGCTTAAGCATGCATTAAAGCACGAGACTTCAGATAATATTACTAATACGAACCCATTAAAGGAGTCTCTTACGTCTCTTTCCACCTAAGCTCAAGTCTGACAAAAGTAAAATTTTTCTCTCGAAAAAAACACTGTCACGAGTCAAAAACGTCATCAGTAGAATTAGAAAATCAGGGTCCTCTCTTGGTAAGGAAAGGTTGGGATGTGGTTAGGTCACCCACTTTTTCTCACCCAATCTTTAGCCTTCAGCTTCAGAGCAAGAGCCAATAATCGCTGTCCTCGTCCTTACTGCGAATCTCCTGCCTCTCTCCACAGCGAGATTATCCTGTTACGTGCGTGCGTCCTACGTTGTTGTCTTCTTCCCTTTACTTGCCTTCGAGAGCTGTACTAATGAGAAATGAAGAGTGATGCTTCATTTTCCTCTTGCATTTCCTAATTCACTCTTTATCATAGAATGAAGTACCATACGAGGCATACTAAAACATTAAGGGCAGTACGGTCACAGAAAAAAACAGGTACTCTTATGAAACAAATTTTATGCGCACTTGTTTTTAGATGGAAACCTACTTCACTTCTCTACATAATCGACGTTCACTTTTAACCATTTTTCGTACCAATGCACCAGCTTCTTTAACCCCTCTGCATAGATGAGAAGAATGACATGGAGAGAACCAGAACACGCAACAATACCGCGTTGATTGTTACGCACATTCAGCCAGTTAACGCTCTGAACTCTAAACAATGAAACGCTGATACTCCCTCATATAATGGAAGCGAAAAATCGCGCATATCGCCATCTTGAGTAGGACATTATTGAACACTAAACCCAAATGCATATCTTAGAGAATGTATGTACAAGAGAACTCAAAGCAGCAGCGATACAACGACAAAGCTCGCCGCCTGAGAGTTGAACCAATTGACAACGCCGTAGAGTTCCTATTCGGTTTCGAAATGTTGTCCACCGAACCACTGTTTCAAGTGCAAGAAAAGAGGAAGTAGTCACTAGGTGCAAGGTAAGGACTATGCGGTGGGTGGTCAAAGAGTTCCCAACATAAATTTTGAATTTTCTTATTGGTTTTGAGAGCAGTGTGAGCCTGTGGCTAAGTCCAATTGGCTCGACTCTCAAGCGGCGAGCTTCTATGCGGAGGGGCTTAAGAAGCTGGTGTAGCGGTACGAAAAATGTTTAGAAGTGAACGGCGAATATGCAGATAAGTGAAGTAGGTTTGTAGTCAACTAAAAGTACAAATAAAATGTGTTTCATATGAGCATATTTTTTCCTGTGACCAAACGCCCCTTACTTTATGAATTTTCCTCGTATTTTAACTACAGCAAGAACCAATTGAACTTCCGTTGAAATCCCTGATAGGCTTTTCTTTCTCCTATCTGTCACCTAACTAGCTCGCTCCTGCCGATTCTCGTTGTCGTTTTTGTAAATTTGATTTTTGTTTCTTCTTTTTATACTGCTCGTATGTCCTCAAATTTACGTATTGTAAACCTGGCCAATATAAACAGACAGCACTGCTGCATGTGGTCAACTATTTTAAGAATAAAATAGCGTGGTTCTAAGATGACGTACTCCGTGACTGCTCTTCGTTGCCTGAGCAATCGAAGCCTAGTACGCAGCATCCGAGTCTCCAGTGGCTCCCAACCTAATTGAATCCGAGTAATCGACCGGAGAGACAATAAAGCGAAGGAGGATTTCACTGCAATCCAGTCCCTGAACAAGGTATCGATTCTTGGGCAGTCCGGCCACGTGGAAAGAGTAAAATCACCTTGTAAGGCCTCGGCGAGGTCAGCCGGCCATCACGCCAACGACAGCAAAGGGGCTCTCGAAGCGGTAGCGATTGAGGAGAATACGATGAGAAGAATGACATGGAGAAAACCTGAACACGCAACAATACAGCGTTGATTGTTACGCACATTCAGACAGTTGACGCACTGAACTCTAAACAATGGAACGCTGATACTCCCATATATAAGGGAGGCGAAAAATTGCGCATCTCGCCATCTTGAGCTGGAAATTATTGAGCATTGAACCCAAATGCATATCTTACAATTAGAGAATATATGTAAAAGAGAAAAGTAGTAGGGATACAATGACTAAAGGCAAGCCCATCACTGAAAACCCCAAATTAAAATCGAAAAATTTTAGCGAATATAGTACTTATTAAGAATTTCATCGAAGTCCTGGTAATTCACTCGTGATTCTTCGGTTGAATGGAAAAAATTTCAATAGAAAAATAAGCAAGAAAAAACGCAAATTCTCGTGGTCAGCCAATCAGGCCAATAAAACCCATTGGATGGTCTTGGATTTTTGCTATTTTAATCTTTTCTCTGTGCGCAGCAGCCGAATATCGTTTTGTATGTTAACTCGGAGTTATAAACATGAAAATCCACGCAAATTTGTTTTTTTTCTCGGCTAGCTCACTTAATTTTTTAAAGATTGAGATTTGGAGGAAAAATTACAGTGAACCGATTCGAAAGTTTAAGATCCTAGGAATGCACTGCCCTTACATTCGAATTCGAGCATTCCACTTAATACATAATATAGTCACAACTGTCACAGTAGCTTCATCCTGGCTCCCCCTGATTTCGTGCGTGATATAAAGCGATGAAAGTTCCATTGATTTGAGTCACAATAACACAATTGAGAAGTTGAGGGTTATTCAGTCGCCATGACCAATGGATTTGTCAATCAATTATTGTGATTATCTGAATTTATTTCAATCAAACTTTTGCTGCCTCGTTAAAAAGAATGAATCCCGTCTTATCAAGAAGACGGGAAATTGAATATTAAAGAAAATAATCCAAGTTTTTTTTAAAATGCAGATTGAAATTCTCTCAGTTAATTCAAAAACTACTAAGTTTATTACTTATATGAAATTTATAATTGAAAATAAAACTCTCAAGATTATCTTGTAACGCTATCAGCCTTCCAACACAATCTTCGATAAAATAATTTCAGTTCTGAGCAATTAAATTGCTTGCCTCTTTCTTATTGGGCATTATGACATGTAATGAAGGATCTAAGGTTTTCCCGGCGAATAGACTGGAGGAAGAGTTCTCGGTTTTCCAGCCGGGTCCAAGGGTTTTCCTGCACCGACGTTTCGAAGGCTAAGTCTGCCATCGTCTTCAGGGTGAATCTGTGACTTGTAGATAAGTAGTTGGGGTAGTAACGCCTATGGAGCAATGCCGCCATTTTTATATCAGCATTGGCTCAAGTTACTTCCGACGGATGGAGAAATAAGTACATAAATTTTCGATTTAATCGTGAAGTAGAGACATGCCAAAGTTCATCTTTGAATAACTAGTAGCGGACATGGATCATTCAAAGCTGCTGATGTGTTGGACTAGCGCAATTGCGTCTGCTTCGAAGGTAAGTTTATGAACGCATTTAACATTAAATTGAAATAAATTATCCAATAAAGTGCTTAATGCGGAATAACTTAATTACTCTAACAATTAAATCAGATTGCATTAGTTTTTTATACGAGTTCATATCCCATTTCGGTGGCACCACTGAAATTCAAATACTTCATTGCTAAACTTTAGGCCCGCACGAAAGGCTATGTTGCGTACAGGTAGTTTTTATTTCTATCCTAAAATTTGCTGGTGCAAGATAAAACCTTTCCCGGCGCGGTTATATTACCTGAAGTGGATTTAAATCCTTAATTCTGTACGATATTCATTAAAATTCCTTTCGAATAGTTTCTTCTAATGCAAACAGGGACTTTTTTGGAGGCGAGAGAACTAGTCATAAATGGGAAGTAGAGAAAGCACACAGAAGAGCAATAATAATAATAACTTCGAATCCGGAGACATTCGAAGTCTTCGAAATAAGAGCTTGTCTTTCCAAGCATGCACGACCACTGAAATTCAAATACTTCATTGCTAAACTTTGAGCCCGTACGAAAGGCTAGCTTGCGTATTAGAATTTTTATTTCTGCCCTAAAATTTGCTGTTGCAACATAAAACCTTTCCCGGCGCGGTTATGTAGCCTATAGTGGCTTTAAATCCTTATACTGAGCGATACTCATTAAAATTCTTATCGAATAATTTCTCCTAATGCAAACAGGGACTTCTTTGGAGACGAGAGATCTAGTCATAAATGGGCAGTAGAGATAGCACACAGAAGAGCAATTACAAAAAAAAATAATAATAATAACTTCGAACCCGGAGACATTCGAAGCCTTCGAAATAGAGCTTGTCTTTCCAAGCATGCACGAAAGTTGAAACGCTCGAGACAAACTTGAAGCTAGGGAATAGGTGCATAAAAAACGGAAAGACGAGAAATCATCGCGGGAACTCTTCCAAGGTGGAAGAATGGGAAATCCAGGAGGAAGAAACCAGTTCGCTGGTTGGGGGGAGGAAGAGTTGAGAATTCTACGAGGAAGGGAGAGGAAGAAGAAGAAGATGAGGACGATCTCCAGAACCGCAATCCCCAAACTTGATTTGAGCGGCTCGGGAATTCCCAGAGACTGTAACCAACTCGGTGATGAAAGAAATAGGCAGGACGGTAAAAGAACGAGAGGAAGAAAGTAACGGAAATTTTGAGGAGTTTATCCCAGGATGGAAAATATGATCAGAGAAAATAAATAGGCTGTTTAAAATAAAGAGCTGTACAGAGCTCTTGAACGAACGAAATTCTTTCAATGGTTCCCGGCTCAACTTTGTGGAAGTTGAAGTTCGCAAGTGACAAAACGACTCGACGATTTATTTTTTTGGTATAACATGTTTCAACCTCGAGGGGTCATTTTCAATTACTTTTGTTTGTACCAGCTGTCAAGTACTCGGTCACGAAATGTGACCGAATCGGAGTCATGAGTCCTCCAACAACCTCCGTTCAAAATTGTTGAAGAGCTATATTGATATAAATAATTGCAATTTTCCACGACTATAAATTTTATTTGATGCTCCTAAAACGTCATGGTGAAGGCACCTTGAGGATGATGTAGTGGCAACGAAACCTAGGTAGTAATAAGTTTTGCTATCATGGAAAATTGAACGTGTTTATTTAAATATGAAAACATTCCACTCCATCACCCTTGAATCTTTAGGAGTTGGTTCACAAATGACAAAACGACTTCGTTTTCTTCCACGGATTTATTTTTTTGGCACAACATGTTTCAACCTCTAGAGGTCATTTTCAATTACTTTTGTTAGTACCAGCTGTCAAGTACTTGAAAATGACGTACTAGATTATTAAATAAAGGCACTAGATTAAGTAAATTTTCTATTTTCAGGGCCAATAGAATACAGTGAGGTATTAAAGACGAGGCTTATTTTATATTATTAATTACAAAGATCAACACGCCAAAACGTTTCTTTTGATGAAATAAATGCGAAAATTTCTTAACGTGAAAATTCTAATCCCCAATGGGTTTAAACCGCCATACCCTCATCTCATACCTTCATACGGCCTAAGTTGATCCTTCAGAGTAAATATAAACATGAGCCCACAAGACGTGATGCGAAATTTTCCCACAGCTGCCTCATGAAATCCAAACCTCAGAGCTGTTATTCGGCTACGCTAGCACGAGAAACCGCAACGTTTAAACAAATGAAAAGATTGGACAAAAAAACATTCTCTCAGGAGCGGAAATCCGCCTATCTCGGCGATAAAGGACGCTATTGGGAAGGCGAGAAAAAAAAAACGACCACAAGTTTTTATTCGCCATGGTATTTCACTCTAATAGCGGCTTAAAATTTCCGGATATAAAAATTAATAGCAGCCATTTAGAGCACGGCACGTTCCTTCTCCCTGTTCGCAAAGGTTGAAAAGATTAAATTACATCGGGAATCACTGACTTTCGAAATCCGGAAACCCATTACAATCTTAACGGAGGGAAAACACGAAGATCTAGAAGAAAGTGTAGAATATGATGGGATAAGGAGTTTCTGTTGCGACACGACTAATCCAAATAAATACCGGCATATTTAATTTTCATGTGTATCTTTTGCATTAAATTATTATCAATATAATGGTTTGATAAAAATGAAAAATATATTTTTCTTTCTCAGCCAGCATTCACATAAACTCAGTGCTATCGGTCAGGGCTCTCATAAGATCTGGTTCCCATTAAATTACGTTGGTTAAAAGATAAAGTTTCCGGCTTAATTAGATGGAAGTCTTTGATATGAAAATAATGAAAGCACTTTTTAATTTGCACACCTTTTTTACTTCTGCCGACCCATTTTTTGGCACATAATGGCATGGCTTTGACAATGGTATTACTAGCCAAAACCTGCGTCGGTAGGAATAAAGAAGCGTGGAAATTGACAAGTGCTTTCATTATGTTAAACTAAATTACTGAGCTACTTCATGACAGTTTCATCGAATGATTCAATGTAAGAATATTATCTTTGCCACTGAAAATTTAAGATTATGGTTCTTATAGATAAATCTGAAAATAATTAAAATTGCGATAGAAAAATGAATTTTAGCGATTTGAAGCATTCTCTGAATGGCTTAGTGTTATTATACACATTACCAAATATGTCATAACTTTTATGCAAGTCAATAACTTCGGGTAAAAACCAAAGCCTTGCTTCAGTTTTACTGTAAGTGAGACTTATTCCAATCGAGCCACTTATTTCATGACCAAATACAGGATTGGAAACAACTTTCATAAATGTACTAGGCGTTCATGTATCTAATATGTATCAGGTAATATGTAAGAACAAATTTTATTACATGGGCAATTCAAGTACAGTATAATAATACTGGTATAACAATGAACATTACGATTTGCTATATTTGTTAAAAAATGCAAATATGTTTAATTAAGCAGTGGAGGGGGACAAAATAACAGTGGCACAAATTGAATACTGACAGAAGCCGATAAATAAAAAGTGGAAGTATTCAAAATGTGGAGATACCGAAGACCTAAGAAGATAAAATGGATCGATTGAAGAAGTGAGGACGAAGTGCTATGGAGAGCGGCAGAACAGAAAAAGTATTTAAAAACCTCATAGAAGAAGACCTTACCATCTTACCCGTCCGCATCGTGAGGTACCAACGTTGGCCTGGCAACGCCATCGTCGAAGGACCAACGGACAGGTAAAAAGGCAAAGGACGACCGCGAATGAGTAGCAGGTCAATGAGGATGTAAAAATGAATAAATGCAGAAATATGAAAAGGTCAGCAGATATGGGAGCAGAGTGGAGAGCAATAAGTCAAACCAATCTTCGGAATGCTGACTAATGATGTTGATGATGATACGTAAATGCAAAATTAGCTTGTAGTTTTATTTATTTATCAAATGCAGTCCAAGAACAGTACAAGACCAATTATATAGGACTTACAACGGCAAGGAAAACAATTGCAAAATATAGTAACAAAAGTACGACAACAACGAAAAACCAATATTCAGCAGTGTTATCAAATAACCAGCGAAAAATGGTCGCATGCATTTGGTGGAGAGAGGAGTAGAGGGTAGTGTTACATGACAGGGGCGCAGCCAGGAATTAAGGCTGGGGGGGGTTAGGTACAACTAATACCGGGGTGTGTGGGAGTGTGGAATACCCACCAGGATAAGCGGTAGCTGCGAGACTAAGAATTTGCGGAATTTTAAGATAAATGGTTCAAAATGGTGAGTTTTACGAGTTTACTTTCCGACGAATATTTCAATAACTCTCACACTATTCTATTAGCGATATCAATCCAATTAAGTACAATGGATTAAAATTTTAAAAATCTCTGAGCTCTGGGGGGGGGGTTTATTCCCCTAACCCCCCCCCCCTCGCTGAACCACTGTTACATGAACAACAACACGAATTACAACTCGGCAACACTGCTATGAACAACAATGCACGATGGACCGAGGGTCAACTTGGCCAACTACATTGGCGGTGAGAACGGGCGATGAGCACGAGAAGTTGGATGAGGGTGAAAGGGAGGAAAAAAGGGAGAAGTAGGAAGATCAGTGGAATGAGGGAGGGTGAGTTAGGGAGTATTGGTGGTGGGTTGGAGGCAGAGAGAGACAATGGTCTGGAAAAAGAGGATTAAAAGTAAGGCGGAGTCGATGTCTGGAATGAAAATGAGGGTGGAGGGACGGGGGAGGGAGGTGGAGGGGAGGGGGGATGGAATGTGCGGCAGAAAAAAACTGCACGAGACGTGAACGGGACAGAAGGAAAGAAGAGCAGAAGCGTAGGGGAAGGAAAGTGGTTTTTCAAAGTGAGGTGGGGGAACAGTGCGATATCGCGATGTGGAGACTTCGATGCGCGATCTTAACGAAATATCGGCCTACGATAACTAGAGTTGACAAAGCTCATTAAATACTTTGACCAATTTTGTTCGTATGAAAAATCTAGTTCTCCACAATGAGCAAAATACGAAAAGAAAACTCGCAAAATAAACTATTACCACTAAGATTTGCCTTAATGGAACGAAAGTTTACGACATCTTCAACTCGCGGATCTTTCCATACTCTAGGTCTTTGCCGCGTTGGTTGCCAGAGGTTGGCGACAGTTTCAACGGGATTCCACCAACAGTCTACAAGTCAAAGTCGCTTGATGGAAACTCTGTAAAACTGTCATCAACCTCAAAGAACAACGCAGAGAAAAACCCGGATCCAGAGCGCCACAAAAACTAAGATCCATCATCCTTAACGGCTGGAGTACACTATACTGGAGTACACTGTATAGATCCTCCTTCGGGGGGAGGGGCGATCTCTCCCGTGAATTCACCACAGAGGGTTACCATTAGCAGCTCATAACAATGGGTTCGTCTCCAATGCAGGACTAAATATCGGTGATAAAAGAAAATCACGCCAATCAGGACACTTCAAGAATATAAACCTAATTCAGCTGGGCGATTTCGTATTTCATTCTCTCCATTTCGTGAGTGCAACGCGGCTAAAATTTAAGATGATGGATTGATAATACTTGGGGGATGGGCTAATATTAACATAAGATTACTTAAAATCACTTTAATAAGGGCACTCCATTATCATCGTTACCCTTGTGAATGTTGTGCTAATATAGTAAGTGTTACTACTTCTCTTACAGTAATTGGATTTTTTACAAACCAATCGTTTGAATTTTTCATGAATGAGCTAATAACAATTTGCAAGCAGTATGTCGATGTAATATAAAGCATATTTAAGGGAGGACTAAACCATAAGAAATAATTTTCCTCCATGGAATGTTTTGAGGGCAGCTCCAGGATTTTTTCAGTCACTTCTTCTTTCTCAGAAAAAAGTCAACTAGTATCTACTCGTTCCGCAATGTCTTCCGCGCTCAAGTAAGGATTCTCAGTCTTAATCGTTTAAAAATTTGGAATGCGGATATGTTATTCTCAAGAACTAGTCACAAATGTAGCTGCTGACCTCTACACTCACCTGATACCTCTAAAATCAGTCCTACTGAGTAAGGGGATCCTAAGATGTATTCCACAATATGTCCAACTTGACTTTCAGTAGGTTAAATTCAAGGTCTGAGAGTCAAATTGTAGGATCGAAAAATAAAGTATGCAATTTTTCACAGATTCATATGATAGATGCCCGGTTCCTTTGCTCTTCGCCATTCTCTTGTATATTCAATTTTCTTTAATTTTACCATTAAGTCTATAGTTTAATGCCGAATGAAATAATATGAGGATTTCACGTATATTGGGAACCATCAATGTCAAACAGTGAATTTGTTTCATGTCAACTCGAACAATTAAGTTACTCTCAGAGGACGCACCTCATCCACACGACCTATTTTTAACGTGATGTATTACTTAAAGCTTAAAATCACTCAATGTTGGAACCGTAAGGATGGTTTAAATACGCGAGGGTAGAGTCCACCCTAGATTAAGACAGACGTGTGAATTTTACACATTCTGGATAGTGTGGACAATTCCTTACCATATATCACCTCGCACTGGGAGTGGCTTTGTTAGGGATCACGAGATCTTAACCTAGGGATTGAACCTGGGATCCCTCGATCAGCAACCAATGGCTCTACCAACTAGACGACCACGCTTCCATTATCACCCGAAAACGTAAAGTATGGTTCTGAAATGTCAGGTAAAATAAAATTTATCCTGGTGATACGCTGACTGCATCTCAATTTGAATTTTTCCTCAGATCTTAAATTTTCTGATCGACCTAATGACGCACCTAAGGAGTTATCATACGTAAAAAGGAGACTTTAGGATGATAGCGTGAGTTTAAAAGAAACAACACATCACGAAAAACACAACACACAACTCATGTTTGGACAGAACTTGAGTATCGTTTGGACATTTGCAGAGCGACTAAGGGGGCACGTATCGAAATTTATAAATTATTTTAAAGTGGCGCACATTTTGTGACGAAAAATCGAAAAATACAACACATAAACTGTAAGTAATTCTGTTTCCATTTAAACCATGCTTAAAACCGCATCATTCTTTTAAGACAATTCTGTATTTGGAGCGCGGGAAGTTCAAGAGAAAAAACTCGGGAAGGAGGATGGCGAGATTAACAGATGACAAGCGAATTGAATAGAGCGCTCGGAGGGGAAAGAAAGTGGAATGGGCCAAGATAAGAACCTCAAGGGGGGTATGAAGGACGAAGAGGGAACGGAAGGGTAGAGTGAGGGCGGATTTTCTGGGGTGGATTTTTAAACGCTACGGCGACTCAGAGGGGCGCGGTTTGAACGCGATTAAAAAAAAGCGCAGAGATAAGGGAAGGGATGGGAGTTGAGTTGAAGAGGATAGGCCGTGTAAGATGGGTTAGGGAAAATCCATGGAAGCAGTCGAGAAGGGAGAGATATAATAAAAGGAATTGCAGCAAAAAGGAGCCCTGATGGGCACTCACAGAGTTTTCAGGAGGAAGAGAAGGGAGTAACCCGGTGCCCGCATTAGCCTGCTCTTAACAAAAGGCGCCATGGAGAATATGGCTTAAAAGTCCCAATCCGCGGATAGAGAGGCGCTCGCGCAGTGTTTTTTTTTTTGCACACAACAGTCGAGCGGGGACCGGTGATCCCTGAAAATTCTTTGCCACCGCCGGGATTTGAAACCGCGTCCCCGGAGTGTTATTCCCACAATAAATCGATGATCCCAACACTTTCACTACATCAACGATATTTTTACTATCTATCACTATTAATTCAATAATAATTACTATTATTAATTAATTTATTAATTAATAAAAAAGTGGTTATTTGGAAAAAAAGATGAAATGGTTTCTTCACAATGAACACACCAGATAAAGCTCACCTATGCTATGTTAAGTTATTCCTTGGAAAAGAATCGCCGGAATGTAAGAAAATTGATTTGACTCACGTTTTATGTAATTCGAATTGTACCTAACTGTTTAATAATCTAAAGAGTGAATTTAAATATTTAAAAACGTTGAGTGAAGTTAAAATAAAAATTAAGAAATGGTTATTGACTGGTTGTTTATAATGAAGTGTAAAAGTATTTTATATAATAGTATCATTATTTGTTATAAAGAATGTTTTTTTTTAATGTTTAATTCGTTTTGTTTTTGACGTGATGCAGAACATAATAATTTAATTGCACCTGTTAATGAAATTGCTAATTTTGTAATTTTACAAGACACAAATTTTATTGCTTAATTTGGCACCTGCTGACAAGCCAATTTCGGCTTAGCGGGACCAAAATGTTTACGATTTCATTTGAAAATTTAACCTATTGTATAAAACATTATTTCTTGTAAACTATTGTATAAAATATTATATCTTGTATACATATTTAGTTAATGAATAAAATTATTATTATTATAAAAAAATTACCATTAGTTAAATAATTATTGCCTTTATCAGATACTATTTCGAATGAAATTTAAGTTCCATCTAATTTATAACCTACGTTTAAAGTGAGGAACTGAGAACGTTTTCAAGGCAAACAAACTTTATTTTTAAGTTTCAATAAACATCGGTAAAATTACTAAGCCAAGTGATCTCAAGGTAAAACTCAGGATTCGGTTACTTCAGAGCGAAGGCGCGCCCTGCAGTTTATACGTTATTTGCTTATTTAATGCGCCCAAAAACAGCACAAGGCCAATCACAAAGGGCCCACATCAGCAAAGGAAACAATTAAATACTAGTAAGCAAAACGGAAACAACAATGAACAAAACAACAATGAACATTATTTTGATGTAAAAAATGGCAGAATTCATCGGATGGTGCGAGGAGTAGGAGTTTCCTCTATCAAAGTATTACCGGTTAAATACATCAGGTGGTGTAGGATCTCAAAGAAAGCTATAACTCCACGATTGAAAAGTTGAATGAAATTTAGACGGGGAAAATTGAAAAATTCAAGAGTCATCCTATGGCACCAAAAAGCGGGGACGTTGAGTAAAAAATAGAGTAAACGGGAATAAGTGAGCAGTTGTACATGCGAAGAATTCAATACAAAAATATAAGGCAATAAAAATAGAGTGGGATTACAAAAGAATCCGCAATTTTTAATGAGTTGAGGATCTGGCATGGAATCGTATAAAAAGGACGGAAGAACGGTATTTCTCCGCTACTTGCGATGAAGGAATCCGGATGCGTTTGCAAGCTTCGGAGCTGTATAAATTGCAAAGTTGGAATGAGAGAAGGAGACGAAGTTTTCCACGCGCCGAGGTGGAATTGATTTGTTGGCAGCCATGGGTTGCGGAGATCTTCCGTGGGACAACGCCCGCTTAAGTGTACCAGTTGACAGGTAAACTTTTCCAAGAAGTTTCGGAGACAAACTTTTATCTAGGACTGAAATAGGGATGCTCAGCATCGCGGATGAGCAGATTTTACAGTTCCCCATCGAGTTAAATGCAGGAGCGTTTGAAATTTTCTTTTGTTCTGAGTATAAGTAGAAACTTATTCCAATTGTTCCGTTTGAAATTAAGATTTTCCAAGCATAGAAGTTTGTTCTTCATAATGCAGTGATGATATGAGATAAAAATTGAAGCATGAAACAAAGCTGGAGTCCTAATACTTCATGGCGTGAAGATTGGGGAAGGAACAAGCCAACGTTCAAGAAAGTAAACCACTTCTCAAGAAAAACAACTGGATTATTTTCATAAGCAGAAAACGAAAATAGCTTTATCACGGAACACAGCCACACATTTGAAAATCCATGGCTCACAATTATACCTACATATACCGTAGTGTGTATCATGAAACGATGCAGACGATATCCCGCGAATCGAGCAGTACCACATAGCAGAGTATTTCGCGAAATTAACGGAAAACGTGTTATTCCGTTGGTCAATCACGGAAGACCTGACTACAAAGGCTGAGATGAGTACGAATTCCTTGACTATGAAATTGCATCTCCATCTAGTTGCTGTTTCGGGGAAAATTGTGAGAAATTTTTCCATCACACAGAGTTACAGGGTAGATTGGTAATTAGTTAGTAATGAGGGAGAGGGAGGAAGAGAATAGAATTTTTAGATAGAATGAAAGGGATTAGTTCTCGCTATAAATTGAAGAAGGAACTATATGGAGAAAGGGGAGGCTGCAAGAATGCTTCTTAAGTACCCAATGGAAAACTGTCTTAATCGGTAGAGTATTTTAACGAATAACAAATTCATGTTTTCCATATCCAATTCAGCTCCCTGAACCTCCATTCCACCCGAAAATGATACAAATTATAGAAACTCTGGTTGCCTCGTTATTTAAAAAATCCTTTTGATTTCTGTAGCCGCGTAAATTTTCTGAAGGATCCAAAGTTTCCCGACCGATACTGATTGCTTTTCCAATGGAATCTTGAAAAGTGAGATTCAATTGAAAAAGCCACCAGTATCAGTCGGGAATCGTTGGGGCCACCCGAAAATTGACGCGGCGACAAAGTCCAAAATGTTAGTAATAGTATTCAGCGTAAGGGTGCGTAGACGGATAGTTCATTCTGCACCACAACTAAATCATTTGATTCAAGTCGTAAATTAGAAGGATCGTCACTGCATAATTTATGTACATAAGTTAGAAACTTTATTAAATAGACATTATTTACTAAAATTTAAATTTTATCAAACAGACCTCTTTCCTTGAGAAACAAAATTATACCATTCAAATTAGGAGGGTGGTCTCCTAAGAGGGAATCAAGGTCCCCCCTATATTGAGCCGAATCTGCGCGTAACGGTATTTGTCGCACTCTGTCAGGATATGTCGGATACATCCGCACTCATCGCACTGAGGTGATTCCTTCTCTTAGGTAAAGAGAAAGGAATGAGTCAAACAGTAGTGCCCCATCCTCAGGCGAGTAATTACTACTTCCTCCCTTCGATTGTTCCTGGCGGAGGAGGGCCAAAGTGAAGCTGTCTCCTTGATTCTTCGATGCTTCCAAAACGTTTTTATTAACTAATTTGACGAGTGCCAGGTTGTGTGGCAGTTAAAATTAGTTCGTGAAATTCGCCATTTTTATTTATTCCCTTATTTTACGCGGCAGAAATGTAAAATTCTATAAGATTAACCCTTGCTAACCCAGAGCTGCTTCTGTGAGAAACTAAATTGTAAGAATTTTCATACTAAGAAAGTGAAAATTTTCTACTCAATCATAGTTATTGCGGCTGCTATATATTTCGGCATTGTACTTTACAGCACAAAATAACAAGTAGTTTAAATCTTTCTCGAATAGAGCCGAAAATGTATACATTTTTTTATGTTACTTAGAAGAAACATTGGGCTAGAGTGGGTTAAAAAGAAATAGCCACGCCCACCTGCTCATAAAGGGATACGGTACGAGGCGCATCTGTAGGTAAAGGGAGGATATGTGTGCCGTCCTTCGCCTTCGTTCGATTCCCTCTCAAATCGACAGACAGCTCCTGCCCCCAGGGCCAACGTTGAGCATGCGTCTCGCCGGGATGAAAAATTCATTCAGATACCTTACTCTCCCTTTCCCCCCTCCGCCAACAGACTCTTCCACACGAAATGCGACGGGTGAATCGATTTGACAACCGTTTTGCACGGGTCGAAAAGTCTGGTGACTTTGATCCGAAAGCAGGGCTGCATTCAAGGTCTTTTTCAATAGCACTGTTGACCAAAACTATCGCATCGAAGAGACTATCTATATATATTAGAAAAGAGGATGTCTGTTTGTCTGTCCACTATTTGTTTCCATATGGCTGCATGGATTGCAACCGAAGTTATCACATAGGAGCATCTGATACTATCAAATCCCGTAGTGCTACTTTCGGTTGCGTCCAACTCGTCCTTTGCGTCGTATAACCGTTTGTTACGTCACTTCGTACAACTTCTGTGCTTGGACATCCTTCCCGATAGGCACATTTATTTACACGCTCACAGGGAAAGCATAGCTCAAAGGATTCAAAACTTAACCATTAATCCTCTCGCTGCAAACCTTTTTACTGGGGTATGCGTTCACACGACATTTTTTAGTCCGCGCACCTACGGGCACACATAAAGATCAATGGTGTGGAGTGGAATATAAGCTGATCTCATGCACGGTACACGGAAATTGTTTTTTTCCATTGTTTGCTGTTATATATGTAAACCATCATCATACATGTTTTATTACTTTACCTAAAAATCTGGCCACGTGACCAATACCCACAGAAGTGGGAAACTTGAAATAGTATACTATCCTTCCCCTTCGCCGGGTGGCCTGCTATGATACTATTGAAGCTCATTGGACCACTGACTGACTTACTGATTCATACAAATGTTTGGGGTTGACGAGATACGACAACGAACGAGAGATACGACAAAAAGTCATAGAATCGACTCCCCCTTCGTCCCCCTCTGAAACCGTCTGAAATCTTAGGAAAAATTGTTGAAACACTGAATGTTATAGCTAATATACAGAGAGGCCAACTGCCTCTAGGCGTCTACTTATTGGGGGCATTTGGGGGTTAAAAAAACGATGGTCGTCAACATCGAGGAGAAACTTGTTAATGGCATCTATGTCATTGTGGCAGCCATTAGTTCACACCTTGAAGCTATAACTCCACGGTTGAAAAGTTGCATGCAATTTTATACAACCCAAGGTCTTCAATGCAGCGAATACATCATTTAACATGAATTCATTTATATATCTATTTATTGAGCTATCTAGATTATCTTTATCTTTATTAGTAGTTTGATTCATTCTGACTGAGAAAAAAATAAATAGTTAAAAAGTAAAGGTATAAACAGTTATTAGAAAAACATAGCCAATAGAAATAATATAAAAGTAATGTTTTATGGGAATATAGCTTAAGTTAATCAAAACGAAATAGCGCACATTCTTCTAATTCTCTGTTGTTGAATATCCGGCGGTTGCCATCGCGGAACTTAATCAATTACTCAGGATTGGTAAAAATGTGCAAAATAAAAGGTGAAAATAAAATGAATGCTATTATGAAAAGTTTTCTAAACTATTTACCTGTACAGAAGCTTGCATATTCGGTGCTACATTTGTCAAGGCAATGTGCTATAAACTGCCTAATGACAACAAAATAACTCTTATCTTCTGAGAATCTAAAGTCTTCTCAATTTTTTGAGGAGTCAAAAAGGTATGAAAAGAAGAGAGAAAGCACATTTATGTTTACACTGAGGGGAACTACGGTACGGTTTGGTATTTTTCTTAAGACGTTGCTAGGGACTCAATTAACCAGCTCAGAAAAGAAATGACGACCTGAGTGCGATATCTTTACTGCCCTCATTAAAAAGATAAGACAGGCTTACTTACGTTTCTTTTCTGAGTTAAGTAAATGAGCCTTTCTTCAACTATAAAATACATGATAATATCATAAAGAGCGTAAATTAATGGTAACAAGTGAATGAAAACACGAACATTCTACTCCACAAAAACTGTAAGAGTAGCAGAAGTTACTACCACCAGCTAAAAATATTTGAAGCTAGCAACGTTTTTGCGATGGCTATGAAATACTCTTATTATACAATTCCTCAAAGCGCTTGCTAATAAGAATTGCTTAAATTGAAAAATTATATTGTATAATTCTTATTCAAGTAATTAATCACAGACAGCGGCGTACCTTGTCGAAGTAACCTACAAGTGAAGAAGTTCAAGTGCGAAAACTCCACAGACGAAAATCCATTCGCTTAAAAGTTTGACTGACATAATCCGGATGAGCAATGGCTGGTGACTTTATAAAAACAGAAACTTCAACAAACTTTAATTGATGAAACTCGAATAAGCGGACTCAAAAATACAGCATCATTGTTTAACATCTGCAGCAATACTTCGGGTTTTAACTGATGCCACATTCTCATTCTTTTAAGTGTGAATGGCTTTGCTTTTATCCCATCGTGGACATAGCAGCGTCGCGCTGTCATTATAGAACCGCTCCACATATGCAAACATTTTAAGCAGACTGTCCTACAGCCGAAAGCATGAATTTCAACTTTACTTCGACAGATCAATGGATAAACAATGATAGAATTTCAAAAGAGTTAAGTGTGGCGAATGAGCCAGTTCATTTCTAATCTTTCTAATTCAATTAGGCAAATACTCCTGAATTTTTAACCTACTTTGGGGAAAAGTTTTGGAACACGGTGTGATACACGATGTAAAAAAGCCGATTTCTTTCCCTCAATCAGTTTTACGTGAGATTCGGACATTATGTGTAATTTTCTGCAAAGAATGAAACACAATGAATTATTTATTTAATCAATATTTTAATGACTCATATTAAGCATAAAAATTAATCTAATATCAAGGAAGCGAGCCGTACGTACGCCTGTGAATGTCACAGTGAATACCGACGCAGCGCAAAATTCAAAGTAGCACAATAGTTTAGGTGAAATTATAGATTTTAGCCCTTCACAATGCCAGAGTAATGATGGATTTACCTTATAGCAACAGCGTAATGGTAACAGCATACGCTTCATTCACAAACAGCATTTTCAACTCCTTACCTGAAAAAATGAAAGCGCAAAAAATTAATCATTGTATAAATTCACCAAATGTTATAATTTAACGCTGATAAAATTATATATTCCATAATCAATAAATAGCATTTTTTGTCAGACTGACATTTACGGACTTAAAATTTCATTTAAACATTGACTAAAGAAATTTTCTTACCCTTCGCTAACCAAAGTTTTATCTTAGGATATAAGTGGCATTGATATACTTTCTCACGTAATTTCCCTAAATTTCCCATTTTCAAATCCGATGCAGAAATGTGTACCATAAAAATGACCTATTAGAATCAATATGTAAGCAAAAGAAGAGTGTCTCCTCGGCCACGCAGTAATGAAAGCTGAGGTCAACACTAAAACCAATAGACTACTGAATTGTGCAAGTACTGCCAAAGTAATACAGAAACTTTGGTTTTAAAAATGTTTTAAAAACTGCTGAACTAAATTTTAAAAATGTGTCTACGCAAGGGTCTCTAATGTACCCGATTTTTTATTCCGACTGAAAATTTTATTTGTAAATAAAACTTTCAGCCGAAGTAAAATCATAAAGAACCTTCCGTATTTTATTAATTGATTCAGCGCTGCAGCAATATTCCGTCACGGAAAGTTGAGACTGAAGGCACGTCAACTATCTCTAGATTTTCTCTCTCTATTTACAATATTTTTAATCACTATTACAGCCGTTACTTTCGCGAAATCCTGCGTGTTATTCATTAGAATGTAGAGTATGAACAAAAATCCATTAAAATGAATCACACGCAGATATTCCCAAAACGAACAATTATCATAAATAATAGAAGCTGCGAAAACCTACGAGCACAAAACTAACAGTACATCTTTCCTATCCTTAACTCTGAGGCTAGGTCACGCCCGTAAAAATGATCGTGACTTTGAAGTAAATATCGTGAGTCTCGAAATAAAAATAGCAGAGTGGTCGCGGTTGGGTACGTGGCTGAATATCTCAGACGCAGCGATAAATGAGCAGACGCTACACTTTTGCCCTTTAGCACACATATTTGCAGTGCTCAAAGAGATAAGATAAATATTTCCGGCGTTCATTCACGCTCCGGGCAATCCTTGGGTCTGAGAATACCTGTAATGATCACGCGCCGATATTCTGAAATTGAGGCCACCGAATGATATCCATAAGCATTCAATGCAGTCGAGTGACCAATGACATTATACTACACCCATAGTGGGAAAAGTTCTCGGGTTTCCAACTGGATATTGTTTTCGGTACACAGTCCCAACCTACAGGTTTAACACCCTTTGTGCCACGGGCCAATATATCGGCTTTTGCTCCAAGCGCGAAATGTGCCAAGTGCCGATATATCGGTCCTCTCACAGACCGAATTAAAGTCATAGTAAATTAACGCATTTTTTATCCCTCATCATATGTATTAGAATATTATAACCAACCAATAATTCCTTATCAGTAAAGTTAAGAAACATATTACATAGACATCTAACACAGTAACTTCATCTTGTGCTTATTCATGAAGTACTCTAAGTTCTTAAATTTTAGTGTGTACTTTTTTCTAGCACATACCACCAAATTTCGGTAGCACTAAAGTGACTGAGGTTACAAAATGACTGAGTGAGCTGAGTTTGACGATACATATTCTCTGTTGATTCATTAAGTCTTACCTCCTGTACTCTTTGCATATCCTTTCCATGTTGATCTGAGCCGCGGGTGTCGGTCTACAACTCATGATGTAATGACTAAAAGATATTGGCGATGATTTGACTTGAGTCTAGCATACTAATGGTATAATTAGCGGTAGCGGATCATGGCGATTCTTTTCCTAAATTTCACTGTTTCTCATTGTCAGCCATCTCTCTCCTCCTCGAATCGACCTCGTGCGGTTCGTTGTCGTACAGCGATTGAATCATTCCTTCCCTCAATGGTATCCTGAATGAGTCCATGAACCGAAAACCTAATAACGTCAGCAATTCATGGACAGTGGGCGGAACTTTCGCGATTTTTTTATTATTTTGAATTTTCGAGAAACAAGGCTGGAAGAAGAAGGCTTATTCGGCGTAACTTATCTTTCTCTTTCATCTACCGAATTCTTTTCATGAATTTCAACGCTTCACATCGTCAGCTACTTCTCTTCTCCTCGCAACGGTCTCTCGTAGTTCTTTGTCACTCCGCGATTTAGTCATTCTTTCCTTCGATTTATTTTTGATCCCCGCGATTTAGCCATTTATTTTAACTTCGGACGGAATTCGTTAGCCATATTATCTTGTTGGTTTATCGCTCACACATGCTTCAATGTTTCTCTTTATTCTATTTTTGTACTTACTATACAATTTTTGTACAGCAAATCGTTTTTTACTTGAAGGACACAAGTCTTAGAGAAATAGATATATTTATAACATCAAAATCTCAATGGTACCCAGAAAAAGTTCCTAAAATGGAACTCTAATGACGTCAGCAACTCGCGTTTGAGTGAACGGCCATATTGCGGAACCTAATGGAGTCCTCTCTGTACATATATCACTATTCTGTGTTCATACCTGCCTCACTAGTAATTGCGGGGAGCAATTTTAGGAACAAGCCAATCGTACTTCAATGTGCGGAGGCCAAGACGCATAGTAAACAAGGAGAATGGGGGTCAAAGCTTCGTGGAATAAACACCACCTAAGTGGATAGATATGGGAACAGTGTATACACGCCCACCCTGTTCAAACACATTGCCGCGTTTGCGACTCCATGAAATGTGTATCTATCCACCGCGATGGACGTGATATGGCCTAATTTACGTGCACTTTGACCCAAATGTCAAATGGACGGAAGTAATCTTTGCAATAAAAACTGGAGAACATTTTCAACCTGCCGATCACCAATATTAGGGGTTTTTCACTACGACAGTGTCTTAGTAAGCACGACCATCGCCACATGAGCCACAGTGTGGACTTGTGACGTCAACATCTTGACCTTGTTCGGTAAAACCCATCCTGAAGTTCGCTCCGAGAAAATGGCTTGGTGGTGTAGCTGGCTAACACACCTGACCGGCAATCGTGAGATCCAGGTTCAAATCCTGGTTAAGTGAAATATTGCTTCATGGCGAACTTCATCCTTTGGTGTATTTATTACAGAAACTGTTTGTTAATTAAAAGCAAGATAGGAAAAAAAAGGATGCTTTAGTGACCTACCAAAGTGTTAAAATAGATTTAAATTCATTCCTCACGAGTTTCTCCTCGTGCCCCAAGAATGATAAATTCACCCCCTATTAACACGCGAGCCTAGTGTAACGAGCTGCTATACCAGGGCTAATAGTACTAAGGTGACTGCGTGTTGTAAGATCTTCTATTCTCCAAGTGTATCAGTTGTAGAAAATATTTTCGAGTTCTCCACGGATTATGTGTTTCTGTACCGGATCCCATGCGGCACAGAGGTACTGTACTGTATATACCCATACGCTACTCTAAGTAGGCGATGTTGATTTGTTCATAGAGGAACAGAAGTCCCTCAAAATGTTTTTACACTATGACCTGGATTCAATGACCCGAGAGGTTCCTCGGGCTAACGGAGGTTCAACGTGCCCCTAAGGCGGAGTCGCTTGCACGAAGGATTAAGTGTCCTCCAAAACGTGAATTTTTTCAGCATTTGGCCTCCATAAGAGTTCACGCTTCCTTTTCTCATTCTCAATTTTTTTTTAACAAAGCTAAGAAATGTACTTCTTCTAGGAGCGTCATCCTTTCCGTATTCCATAGCCCTTTATGACCCTTGGTCTTGCTTCTCCAATGGAAAAATGCAATGAACTGTATACAGAGCGTCAGCTTAATTTAATGCTATGCATCTGAACTGCAATATAAAAAAGCAAAATCGAAGTGATACCCGCACTTCTTGCGAGCCATGAAAATTCAATTCATGATCGTAAATATTATTATTATGAAATAAATGTCTTCAAAAGGGAGTTTCACTATTCAAAATTAAGATTTTAAAAATAAAACAAAATTAATTTCATATACATTCCGAGTAAATTCCTAGATCACAAGAGATATGTTAACAACGAAATACAACAAATGAGTGAAGTATAAATAGAGAAAAAAAAAAGAAATTAAATTTATAATAAATGAATAAATGGCTTTCAGAAACATTTATTTCTCCCGTATTGCCGTCGCGTGAGTTGACTTTAGTGAACATTGGTTTAGGCTGCTTTCCAACAGACATCTTTCATGGAGTCAAGACGAAATTCTGAACCAGAAATAAATGAATCTTTCTATTTCTTCACGACGCGATGACAGGAAAATTTTTGCACTACCTATAATGATGGTAGATAAGTATAACATCAAAAAATAGGAACTTAATTGAAACTTTCAATTACAATGTAAAAGGTTCGTATTTCTCGTAGAACTGAACTGAGTTTTATTCCGGCATGAGAAAATCATTTATAGTCACGTTCTGGTTATGTATCAAGTTTGGTGTAGTTCCATTGGTATACAATCCACAAAAATCAGCTGGATACCTTATTATTTGACCCTTCTGAATTGCATTTGAGTGTGCCAACTTGATGTTATGATAAATTGTCTCCATTAAAGGCGCGAACCTAGATACTTCTGGTTTATAAACCATATATGACGGTAATTAGTAACAGAAACAACTTCAGGTGATCGGCACTTTCTCTTCCAATGAAAGGCTAAATTACGAATACATTGGAGCAAAACTGTATAAAGTAACTTCATTCTCATCTGAACTAGAATATCCCCGTAGTTTAAAAAAATGGGTACAACTGACTGCCGGTTCTTAAATAAAAACTTTTGGGATATGTCTTTTGGGACATGACCACCAGAGTAACTGCATATAAGCAACATGATAGTATCTTTAGTATATTTACCTTTAACATATCAATTATAAGAGTAAGAGGCGCAACATTCATTATTTGATTCAAGTGTAAGGCTTAACATTAAATGGACAGAAATATCTAATTGATAATGACGGAAATGTTTTAAAATATGGTAAAGATAAAAGTAACACAGAACTTCCATTGGAAAGGGGACGACAGGGAGTTGGATTTGATTAAAAAAAACTACTCGATTGCGGAAAAATGAAAGATGGATTTGAAATAAATAATTAATTCAACACTTTCTGACAGGCTTCAATGCTTCTTAAGTACTCCATGTAAACCTACCTTAATCGGTAGAATACTTAAATCAATATTTCACCAGTTCCACAACTATTTTATATTGGACCAGAAGGGGTCAGGTTCAAATCCCGGCGGTGGCGGAGAATTTTTAGAGACCACCTGATCCCTGCTTGAGCAAGGTGTAAAGGACATTTCAAGCGCAACACTCCGTCCGTCGGATGGGACGTTAAGCCGTGGTCCCCTTGGCACCTTTCGTTAAGAGCAGGCTAATGCCGAAGCCGGGTTTCTCTCCACCCTTCCTTCCATACTCTTTCCTATGGCGCAAATAACTTCAATGACTTCAGTGGCGAGAATTCTGAAGAGATTCAACATACAGACCATCCACAAACTACCAAAAAAGATCCGGGACATGCTCGTCAAAGCAAAAGATCCGGTAGGATTGAAGACACTTGGCGTTTACCAAGTGCCATGTGGGTGCGGGAAGATATACATCGGTGAGACGGGCCGCACATACGACTCAAAGAACATAAGCGCCACCTCCGCCTAGGACAGCCCGAAAAGTCAGCCATCGCAGAGCATTGGATGGAATGCAAAAATACTGTTAAGTTTGACGACACCATGATGCTCTGCCGATCCAATGGCTTTTGGGATCGACTCATCAAAGAGTCTATTGAAATTACACTGGCCAATAATACCATCAATAGAGATTCCGAATATGCTTTGAGCAGCACTTGGAAACCTGTGCTAAAGACTATACAAAGGCTAGGCAAAACCATCACGCCAGCCAATCAGAGCATACCGCTGACGACAGCCAATCAGCAGTCACCTGACCACCAGAGTGACTGTATATAAGCAAGTCAAAATTCTCACTCGACATTCACAGCCCTGCGGACGATGACCGAGTCGGACATCGAAACGTCGGCAGATATGCGCGTTTCGTCAAAAACTGCTACGGGCGCACAGACAGTGTTGCCCAGATGTTAAGCGAATTAGGTTGGGAGCCGTTGGAGACTCGGGAGGCTGCGCGCTAGGCATAGATTGCTTGAACAATTGAGAATGGATTAAGAGCGACACAGTGAACATAATAAAGGACTTTAATAAACGCTAGTCCCAACCTCGTTAGAGCACTTCATTTTTTTCAGGTGCAAACGGCTGGTGACCTAACACCCCCTGCCACACGCCTTTTAGGCGGCTCGCGGGGTATTATAAAGATGTAGATGTAGATATGGAGTTCCTGACCCGGTGGCGATCCCGAGAACTCTTCACCAATGACTTCAACTGTAGTTACCTCCTCCAAATACCATACCCGCCCTTGGCCAGATGGATTTGAAAAAAAATCGATTTTTCCGATCCGCCCTAATTTTTATCTCTATCATAGTCACCTCCATCGCTGACTCCGTACCCAACATCCACAACCGCTAATCCCATTTATCGGCGACCTCGCAGCGCATACCCTTGTCTCATGCAGCGTAAACCCGCGTCACCTTTCCGTCCCCGTGACTCCCATTTTCCATGTCCGCCCTTCCGTATCGCTTGCCGTGGCTCGCTGGAAATGTTGTCCTTTATCATGCCTCCGCGTCCTCCGCTAGTCAGTCGTTTGGATCCGAACTCGTCCAGCGAATCTCGTTCATCCATATTGACCGCGGATACGTCGACCACATCCCAGGTGACTCGTGAGGATCGGTAAACGTCAGGCATGTGGGAGGTATTCGACAATTTCGGTAGATTCGATCGAAGCTAGGGCTTGAAGATTAATAAAATCCGAAGACTCAATCGTGATGGAGTGGAATTTTTCCATACCGAAATAAATAATTGCAGTGGAGTAACTATGGGGTGGATGATGGGATAGATCCCCCCAAAAGCCTCAGACAAAAAAATTATTTTAAAATATTTTCTAGTTTTGACATAAAATAACTGCATCTGCTTAAAGTGAAATGTTAATCGCCAAAATGATGTAAAATATATTTCCAGGCATGTCGTTTTTAAAAGATTTTCCCGGAACCCCTGTTGCCGGGAAGGGGGGGGGGGGGATTAGCCTGGGGTTCCTGGGGATCCTGGGGTTCACCACCCCAGGCCATATAATCACCTTTCCAAAACATATGCCTAGTTACGCCACTGCATGCTTGCAATTTTCCAAGATTATAAACTTTATTACGACCTAGGTTTCCATTTTTATACATCGACATCATCAACCTGAAGATGATGTAACATAGAAAATAATGCAGTAATATTGAAACTTATGTCGTAATAAATTTTATAACAGTGGAAAATGGCAATTATTCAACTTGAAGATTAAAATATCAGTTCTATACATGGTACGAGGTGCAAACTTCATTATTTGATTTTAGATTCAAGGTCCAGCATTGAACGGACAGAAATAACCAACCATGAATGACGGAAATGCATCAAAATATTCAAAAGATAAAATAAATACAGATTTTTAAATTAAAATTAGAGGGACTGAAAGTTGGATTTCATAAAATAATCCGAGAAACAATTAAAAAAATGATTGGGGATAAATAATGAATTCGGACCTTTCCTACAGGGCATACTCAAATAGTAATTGATTGCTTTTCTCCAAAGTCAACTTATTTATTTATTTAATTTTTATGACCGTTTTTATCGCATGCATTGAAGTGGCCGTTTTATGAGCTAACCTCTACGTAAGGGTAAATTCCATGGCAAAACTGCTCTATAACTCTCCGCGTTTAGCAAAAAAAACGATATTCGAAAGAGCTATTTGAAGTATAGTTTGAAAAATCATGATAATGGCATAAAATTCACTTCTAAATGAATTTTCGTATCGAGAGATGTTATAATTCATGTACCTATCATAAACGTAACACTGGCGTAACTAGAGATATGCTTTGGGGGGGGGGGGGGTGAGGGGGCTTTGGTGGGGGGATGAGAGGGATTAGTGGAGGCAAACCCCCAGGAAATTTTATTTTTTGTTTTATTTTATTTTTATTTTATTCTCAAACCACCGGATACAGCTCTAATTGGCCATTTTACACCGGGGTGTTCAACAAATATAACAAGCAAACGTACACAATCGACCATGCCCTGGACCGGGGAAACCTACCCAGGCGGGACTCGAACCCGCGACCTCTTGTTTGGCAGGCGAGAACGTTACCCCGCCGCCACCGAGTCCGGCGAAATGGGGAGTTCAGGAAAATGTTTGAAAAATAACATGCCTTACATCATTTTGGCGCTAGTAATGTAACTTTAAACAGGGGCAGTTATTATGTATCAAATCCAGACATGATTTTTAAATAAAGTTCTGATTTCTCTGAGACTTTCGGGGGATTACATCCCCTCATTCCCCCACCCCCATAGTTACGCCACTGAAACACAAGATAAAAAGGGGAAGAAAATCAAAAGTAACGTTTTATTTAGAGAAAATTTATGAATTTAAATACATTGTTCCTGCCAAGGAAAAATTGAAGCTATGAAAATACCCTTTGGAAAAATTACACCACGCAGCTTCTACTCCATTTTAGACCGATGCCATTCAGTAATACATGTATCATGAAGCTGGAGTTTAAATTCCTCCCCATAAAAAGTTAACATCACATAAGGAGGAAATGTAACACCACACTTCGCAAAGGAACGATCCATGAGTGTGTATATAGGAGAAGAAAAGCCAGCGTAAACCACGAGATCACGGTTTTCCGGTGGCTAAGCACTGTAAATACTAGTAACGACTATAATCGACTCCATTTCCACTACCGCGGAGATATACGTGTAAACGGTGGCTCGGTTTAGCTGCTTATAAAACCGCTGACTCATTTTCTAACATTCAAGGAAACACCGTAGAGACAACATAGACTCGGAAGGGTGTGCAAGAATGACTGAGAAAATGCTACTTTAGTGGACGCGTTGGTCGTTACTTGCAGTGGAAGAGTAAGCATGAAAGACAAGAGGAAAATGAGAGTGTGCAAGAAACTAGAAGCAAATAGTACAGGAAAAATATTTTAAACTGTGGAAAACAGATAAACTGGATGACTATGTGGCTTAGGAACGCATTTGGTCCACTGCAACTGTGAGTTCCAGTGTATGAAATACCGTATCATCCCAGAACACGACTCTAAGTGGACTACAGTATTACTTTTCGAACATGAGCAAAGAAAGAATAGAACAGAGAAATGATCCGAAGAATTTATGTAGCCGTATATACGAAACGAAATACGTTTATATATTATATACGTATTTAGTTGGACAGTGTGGCTATAAACTATTCTCAAAGAGACCCTACTAGTTGACATCATTAAAAAAGTGCATCCAGTATCAATCTATCTTCTCCTTGCACTTAAGTGAAACGGTCTACGAAATACAGGGAATAATAAAATACATATGAAATACCATCTACGTGGAAGTACATATAAAATATGGATATTAATTCTAACGTTTCAAATCAAAATATTCTCAATAAGTTCAACTGACTCAGGCGTAATATAGTGGGAGTTCGACATATTGAGATAAAATGAAAATGCACTTTTCATCAAGTATTACCTAAATTTATGATAATTTCCACAAGAAGGTAATATTTGTGGAAAACTGCAAATT
The DNA here is from genome assembly GCF_921293095.1 of Ischnura elegans. NCBI lineage: Eukaryota > Metazoa > Arthropoda > Insecta > Odonata > Coenagrionidae > Ischnura > Ischnura elegans. The sequence goes on along the minus strand of NC_060251.1, from coordinate 35,123,490 downwards.
CAATTTTTTTTCAAAATCAAAATATTCCGTTTATATTAGCCTGAGGCAGAAGAGTATAACAAGTCGAACGCATGTAGGAGCGAAGGCCTACCGAATTTTAATTTCATAGGACTACATTGGGATGGAAAACGCCGAGCGAACTCATTCAATATCTAATTCAAGTGAAAAAATGAATTTAACAAACAAAAACACTAACTAAAGCAACTGATCTAAAAAAGAATACCAGCACTACTACCAATATCACTTGATTAAGATGACCAATATTCGCCGAGACATTCAGCCATGCGTGACGCAAACAGATGACGTCATCGACTGTTGAATAACGGAAATGATCTTTGGCACAACCTTTGAACTTCGAAGCGCTAAATGGAGAATCCCACTGTCCCTTTCTCTTTCAGTCAGAGGTCATAAAGGCTTTTGTTTCTGTAGCGTTGATTACGGAGTTCAATCAGGTTCAGGAGAGCGGAGAGACGGCTTCCAGCGACAAACGAGCATCGTGGTCTAATCGATAACGACACTCGTATCCTCGACCTGCGGGCTAATTGCTGTGAACGTGAAGCTTAGAAACGACCACTGATTGGAATGTAGCCTCCTGCACGTATTTAGAAAAGCCAATTTTTACTATTTTCGACGCCCAATTTATTTATTTTAGGTATCTGTTTTCACAGGTTCCAAGGGCCGTGACCTCGCACACTCCGTCACACTGTGGTTATAAATTTATTAGGATTCTGTCGTTCATAATTTCAACGCCATAAGTGCAAAAATACAAGAATATAAATTCATGGAGAAGAAAAGAAAGGGATATGAACCCGTAATAGCAAAAGGACGAGAACCGTTGTGCTATTCGTATGTCCTCCTCCGTCCTTCTTCCTTTCCCTCTCTATGAATTTATATTATAGTAAATTTATCAGGATTTGTTTGAATGTAATCTCATTAATAGGATCAAAAGGTACACATTGACCGTTAATTAAGAGCGGAGGGTCAAATTGACCCGATAGGATTTTCTCAGATGATTATTTTAAATAAAATAACGTCGTTTGAAATTGGAATTTTTTCAAGTCTATAATTTCTTGTAATTCTACCACTGAGTAAAGTTGGATTTTCTAAGAATTGCTTTGTTTCGCTGCCACGGATGTTTTGACCTGACGCGACCGTGAGTGCCTTTGACCCGATGCTTTATTCTGTTTTAGTCTTATATTAGTCCGTTTTAAATAGCAGGCTGATTTCTTCAAATGTTGTAAAGCTAAATGAATCTCCCTCTTTTTATGAAATGCACGTTTCTGTATTTATTCTCAGCATAAATATTGATACCGTTTCCTCTGCATCCGTTTTCCATGCAACAGTTTATGGAATGTTTATTGTATATAACTAACTGTAAATTTTCCAATAAAAACTAAAAACCTTATTTGAACAACTAATTTAGTGAGTAGGAGCTACATGACATCAATATATTGTTAAAAAATTTTGTAAACCGCAATTAACTCACCTAGGGTCACAATGACCTGACGCGACGCAACCAGCTACGTAAGTTTTGCGACCAATTAAGTATTAATGTATTCTATATCACCAGGGGTTACAATTATATCGCAACGGCTTGTGTGAACTTTCCCTGGTGGGAATGCCGTGAAGAATCCATCCACATAGTACGCCAGGAAAACAGCAAAAATAATAGGCTAGTACAGTACTACATAGTACGCTAGAGACGGATAGCGAGGGAATAAATGGAGCGTAAGGCGTAAAGGATCGGAGTGATTGGATTTGTGCACAGAGAAAGGGAAACGGGCAGAGGTAAGAGAGACGTTGGTGGGCATCACTGCGTCCGACGGATAGAGGGTCCCAAAATACCACGTCGTCTGAATTAATGCTTGGTAATCAATTATTTGCGGCAGAACACTGCAAATAATTTTAAGGGAGTTAATAAAAATAAAATCTAAGAATAGCAACACTCAATTTTATTCGAATTTTACCGCCTCAAACCCCGCAGAAATATGCCACTTCCCTTTCATTTTGTTGACTATAGAGTCTTTGAGTGTGGGTCTTTAAGATTAGAATGCAAAATGTTTGGCCAACCATTCGGTATATTTTTATACCTTCTTCAGGGCTATGAATGAATACGATTACATTAATTTGATGCATAAAGCCATGAAAGGCTATTAAAATGTTATTTGTCAATAATAAAATAGAGAAGTAAAATAATTGAATGATGAATTAATTAAAAAGAAAAACAGAAAACATTAATTTTGACATAAATTGAGATCTTTAAGTGAAACTTTTGAAATAAATTTTTCGTAGTGAAAACTAAGTAGCAGTATATGAATCTTTTTCTTCGTAGTGACAACATTATTGATTGCCGACCCAAATGTCACTTCATGCCCCGTGTGCTATAAATAGGAGTGGAATACGGTAGGCTAGAGACGGATAGCGAGGGAAGATAGTGGGGATTAAGGGGCGAGGGATCAGAGTGATTGGATTTGTGCACAGAGAAAGGGAAACGGAGAGAGGTGAGGGACACGTTGGCGGGCATTCCCGCCTCCCAAGGGAAAAGAAAGACTGGGAACACATCTGACAAGGGCGACCTTGGACCCTCTCTCTCTCTCACCGGTCCGAATCACGGGTCCATCACGGCCGATGCGTTCGGACAGACGCCGAGGTGAAATACCGCCACGAAGAGCAGGAGTGGAATGAGACGGATATGCGGAGGGACGCCGCAGACGAGCAATGGGACGAGATTGAATCTCTACATGGGTACTGCGGGGGCGGAGGAAATCCACGTGAGGACATTCTGCAGAGAGAGATGGAAGCAGTGATGTAGCGAAAGGGGATGGTCCGAAGGGTATATATATCCCCAAAATTTTAAAAAACCAAATTACTTCGCTTCATCCTCAATGAAAACGAAATAATGAATAATCATGGATTTACCAAAGATTTTTTATGAAGTTTTTTTCCATTATAAAAATTATTTAAACCAGTTTAAAACCCACAGCTTAGCACCCCTGTTTTTCAAAAAAAGAATTCGGTATTAAGAAAAAAAATTTTCGAAAAACGAGAGAATTTCATGTTTTTTCCAATGATGAATACGAATTTGTGAATTCCCGACGGTAGCTTTCGTGATTGACAAATAAGTACACGAGTAGTTGCTTCCGGAACCAACCTTTATGTTCATATTGAAAGTATTTGCACTGACTCCGGCACTGATAGGACTATGAAAATGGAGAACTGTGGATAGAAACAGAGGTGATAACAGAAAGGGGACTATAAACCGCTAGGGAAAACATTTGCTTTCCAGGCATAAGGCCGACATGGTTCGCTGCCTTGTTCACCAAACAAAGAAGACCAATGTGCTAAGCGGCGAGCCCATTCGAACTACTACTTTATCGGCGCAAAAAAAAGGTAGAACGCTGAACTTTTAGCATTTGCATAAAATCCTGCCGAAGTTTCATAGGGTCGTGTCAAATGCCTTTTTACTCACTGTGTATTTGACTACAACAATGAATCCATAAGCATTGTTTAAACGAAAATATTTAGCTTCAAAGGTCTACAAAGTGAATAAGAACAACCGAAAAACTATGAGAACGGCGAAACGGTCGCGTTATTCATTTCGTCACGGGCAAAATATTTGATTGGTGCACTTCGTTGTATTTTTTAATGAGAGAACGAACCTTCGCATTACAAATTAGCTTTTAAAAATTGAACTCTACACATTCTTTGATTTTTTTTAAACGGCTGAAAGGTAGATTTCAATTTCCATAGTGTAGAAGAGAAAATGAATATCGCAGTCGCCTAAGCCATATGTAAAAAATATTCCAAGACTTTTCATGTAAGGAAATGTTTACATTGTTTCTCTTAAAGTAAACAAAAAATACGAATATCGCCCCGCGGCAATGCACTCTACCAAAACGACGATTTTCGTATAAATAAACAAAGAGTAAAACGATATATGATGCGACCCTATGACGTTACCTCCACTGGACAAACGCTCAACAATCGCCCACCAAATCAAATTCGCTCACCTAGTACTACTTGGGCTCCTAGATGAGCCAATTTGACTCGGTGGGCGATTGTTGAGCGTTTGTGCAGTGGAGGTATCGATGAAGCTTAGGCAAGGTTTTATACAAATGCCTAAAGTTCGGCGCTCTACTTCTTTTGCGCCGATATAAGTCATTCCCGCTTACAACGCGATTCATGGCTTGTTAGTAGAAACATCGGGGAGAAAAAATACAATGACAGCAGCAATAGAAAATCCAGATTCTTCAATTGATTTACTTATTTACTAAACTATTCAACCGTTTAAACGAGGTTTGCATGATGTATAATGAAATATTCGGTAGTCTCCTCTACTTTCATGAACCTCCCACTTCAATTGACAATAAGGCCACCATCTTCTCATTCTATCTAAAACTCCTATTCAATTCCTTCCCCTCCCTCGTTCACCTAATATTCTACCCTCCAACACCGTCTCCAACATTCCCTCCCCGCTAAGTACTCGCTCCATCCAAACCCTCTGTCTTCTCCGTATCTCATATAAAAGTTGTATCTCTTCGCCCACCATGTCTAGCACTTCGTCGTTCCTTCTCCTCTCCATTCATTTCAATTTCTGAATTCTTCGCCACAACCACATCTCGAACATCTAAATATTTTCACGTCCTCCTTCCTAAGTGTCCATGTTTCCGTACCGAGAGCTTCTCCACAGATCAGACTCTTCACCAGCCTCTTCTTTTTAGCTCTTACATAACGATGCTCTCATAAGCTCCTTCCTGTTCTTGTGCGCCTCCTTTGCTAATGCAATTCTCTTCCTAATATCCTTACTGCTAAATCAGTTTTCTTCTAACGTGCTACCCGAATAGTTTAACTGTTCTACCTGCTCGAATACACAATTTTTACCATTTCTATGGCATGTTTATTGCTCAGGCACTCATAAATGAACCATTCATAATGTTCAACCATTCGGAAAAAGATATAAAAAATATACCCAAACAGCAGGAAGGAAATGAAAGAACTATATTAAATTCGAGGATGACAGCTTGATGTAATTTCATTAGCCTATATTGTAATCATGAGGTGTATTATTCATAGTAATATAAATTAATTCATTAGTTATTATTAGTAATCATTAATTATTCATAGTAATCCAAACATTTACTTTGAATTAGCTTTATTTATTTCTTTTTTCAATTAATCTGGATTTCATTATTAATACATATTCATCAGAGTTTATATCACCCTAATCATCATCCTGATCATACAACATCATCATAACCTAATAATTATCTAGTTACACTGACCTCGGGTCGTGTAAAAGTTTTTTTTCTGAATACTGTTTTTTTATTATTCTATGCCCACATAGAAATACGGAATTAGCACGAAAATGGGACAAAAACGAAAGGTTGAAGCTTGTAACAATCTTAGGATTGCAGCACTTTGAGAATCCACTCTCTGGAATTGATAGAAAAAATAAATCCTTTAACAACTCAATGTAGTTCATAATGGAAGCGAATACCAGGGCAAATCTAACTGGTCAAGCTTCCAGGTCAATTTGTGAGACGCAATGTGGGCACACTACCAAAATTCCCATGGAACAGCACTAGGGGTACACTGCGCTGGGTCACTGCCCTCTTTACCGTAGGGTACAAATTTTACCCAAATGCGAATTCGCTTAAATGTCGTTGACCCCAATCTCTAACTGAGAATGCACCAGTAGTGACTCGCGAACTTTCCTCACCAAGATTCCCGCTCTTGAAAAACCTCCGCATTCTCAATTATTTCATGCACCACGTCCTTCAACGAGTACAAAGAAAAAAAATTCTGCTTTAGGCCGCCCGTGGAATTTACTTTTCAAAATCGTACAAGACTGGCGGAAAACATTAGCACCGTTCCGCAATTTAATTCGGCACGAGCCAAGTGCCAATTAAATCACCAGGCTCCCAGGCAAGACCTCCCCTCCAGTAAAACCTGCCCGCAAGGATTTTTAAGTTTCCGCATGCAAAAACCACAGCCGGAATAATAAAGGCTCCCCGCTAACGAGTCGCCAAAATCACGCAAAGTGGGGAAGAATAATTTCGCGGTTCAAACTCCGTTTTTTTTTTCATTCAATTCGGAAAGCAAATAACCCGCCGCGGGTTAACAAGGAAAATTCATCTTCCTCGGAAACAAATATTTGCCGAAGAAATCAATTAGTCCTACGTGGGCTGCAGCCACGACGAATAACGACAGAAGTATAGAGAGGAGTACAACCAATTTGGTTAGGAAGCATATCGAAATTGGAAAGAAGAAAACGTCGACCATAAAGAAGACAGACAACTAGAGAACTAAATAAGACGGAAGAAATGACAAACGACAACGTACACTCTAAAAATGGCAATTTCGGAGACAATTACAAAAGAAATGAATGGAGTTGACATAACATGAGTCTTGGAAAATTCATGAGCCTCCACGAATTTAGATTGCACATGACAGCACGTAAATACTAATTACAAGCAAAATAAATACCAACGATTCTGTAATTCCTACAAAGTTAGAGCCTGAACATGAAATCAAATGCAAACAGCGCGCGGAATAACTTGAATTTTGCATGATATCAAAGTTTTAAGAGGCGATTAAACAAATGAAGATATTGAGATATGAGGAGATGTAAACTGGGAGAAGAAAGGAAACTCTGGACCCTCATTCCAAATAAAATAACCCCGTGGATATGCTATCTTCAAAGACAGCCTGATTAACTGATATGTACCTACTATGGGGGAAAACACTAATGGAATTATCTCCCCTAGAAGGCCAAGAAATAAATACCAGGAGCAGATAAAGAAGTAGCAAGAAAGAAAAACATTAGGGAGCTTAAGGAAACAGCTTGGGAAAGAGAGATATGGCGGCCTGAAGAATACTAACATAACGATATTATTTCTATGAATGTATGGAGCCAGGAAATAGCTTTATGGGGGGAGGGGGCATTTACGTCTTAGTTCATAGCATCACAGTTTTACCCTATCCTTCAGGCTTTTCATACACGGAGCACGCAATTTTAATCTCAATCATTCTGACGGAAAACGTATATTGGCTTCAGGTGAGGGGAGATTCCTCCCCAGCTATATATGTTTAAGTGATAATATCAATAATTATGAGGTACAAACTCTTACATTCTAGGCAAAAATAAAAATTAGTAATTTTCTATAAATTTATACCTAAATTCCCACGGCTGGTTTTGACTTCAACATATCATTAACGGGCGATAATAATTTTTGCAGTTCGGATTTGGCATCTCAAAATTGCAAAGACCTCAAGATTGGTAGTGAGAATAAACCTACGAAAAAGTGTGAAATTGCCAGGCATTCACTTTCAGGTTATGATTAAGAAAAATACTTGGGAGGATTCTTTTTCCCCAATTTCGCTTTCTGAAGCCACGATAACCCCTTTTCCCAAGGCCCTATTTTTCGTTATATTCCGTCTCTCATCCGAAACAAGCCCTCATCTTTCACTTGAAATTCAATTTTTCCGTCAAAACTCCTTCCTCCCATTCCGTTAGGATCCTCGCGCAAACTTTCTTTTTCCCTTCCAAGCCCCGTCATTATTTTACTCCGGGCCACGCGAGGCCATTAATCCTTACCGGAGTCATATCTTCCTTAATTTATAACCACGCCCGATATTGCTTGCCACCCAAACCAGCCACTTCCTGCCACTCAAACTTTTCCCAAATATCGCGATTCCCTGAACAATTTTTAACCAGTGTCTCCATTCTTCCGGCGCTTCCGCGTCGGTTGTTGGTTTAAGAGAACAGTTACTCACAATGAGTTAAAGAAAAAACAGAAATTTTTAACCAGATTTCTTATATCTTTCCATGTGTTGAGCATCACTCTTTTGCCATATTATTTTCCCAGCGATTCTCATTAATGCAGCTTAAAAAATAAAAACAGAGCTTTTAGCAGCTAATGATAAAATTAATGAAATCTTTTCGTGTTTAGCACCGGGTAAGGCTGTTTAAGGTCAACGTTTCGATGAGAAACTCCCTATTCGTAATCATGCCTTACCCGGTGCCAAAACGGAGAATATTTCATAATTAATATTCGGCGGGAAAGCTTACCATCTTATATCCCCGATAGAATTAACTACAAAGTGTTTTTCCAAATTGAGCGCGATTAAAACATCAGCCAGAAACATGAGGTCAGACATGCAACCAATTATTCCGCCAAATTTAATTGTTCTCCATGCAATACTTTAAAAAACACTGCGAGTGTTAGTGATCACAAAAAGCGTGGGAGATCACTGCTCTTCAAAGGTACTTTTAAATACGAACTATGATGAATGATATGAGCAGCCAGACAAAATTAGAAAGTATAACAATATTTCAACACTAATTTAAAGTTTTCCCTAGATTGAACCTCAGGATAATAAATACTTCACTAAAATGACTTGGTCTTGGGGGTGAAAGGTTTATTCGTTCCTGACAAAGTTTCCAAGGGCTTTTTTTGCAAGTCGATCAAGTATGCCTTTAGAATAACTGTGACACTAATCCTTCGATTGCTTTGATATTACTACAGACCTTTCGGAATGCAGTTGTAAATCTATAATTAAAACATTTGTAAATCAATCAGCAGGTATGTGTTGGGAAATCCCCTCTGGATTCATCAGAAGAGGAATATAATAAGAGGGAGAGATTGACTCTACAGAGACTGTATAGCAAGGGTGTTGAACCCGCGGCCCGATGGCTAATTTCTTGCAGCCCCTAAAGAAAATATTGCATCGCGAACCAAATATGTACACACTCGTCAAAAATGAGCAAGGTCAAAAATCTCATTGATTGATTGAACTTTTAAAGCAATAAATATTATTGCACTTTGAAAATATGTTTTTTTATTGCATTGATGTGGTGGTAAAGGGATGTGCAGCATTGTGGCCCTCCGGAAGATGTTGAAATCGATTTTTGGACCTTGTTGACACCAATTTTTTTAGATTTCGATCGTTGTCTCTGTAATCATGATCAGGAACTTCTAAATGACGCATCAATGCCTTTCTGTTTCAAACTCTTAACTTTAATTAATTCCAGATGACAATTATTGAGTCAGTGACCGAAGTCACACAGGGGAGACTTGAGAATAGTTCACCAAGCATCTCTTCCTCACTAAACAATGAAAAAAGGTTAAAGACTCCAGCTGTAGAGTCTCTGTAGAGTCAAGAATGGGCCATGCAAAAGCAAAACATTAAAATTCATTGTGAAGGAATTCAGACAATTAATTCCATTCGACACGATAATGACACTATCGCACAGATTGACGACCATATTCTGGTGATTCCATTCTGCATCCTCACCGCAAAATCGTTGAATTTTGCGGAGGGCAAGTATGCAGAGCAACTGGATGAGAACTCCTTTTGCGGCGAAGACTTGAAGGAGGAAAACTCAAGAACGAGGAGGAGAAGACGGAGCGGCACCGAGCCTCACTCAGGTGACGGATGAGAGGCTTGGAAGACGACGGGAGGAGGAAGAAGAAGTGGTCTGTGAAGAGGAGAATAACGAGGAAAGATGGGTGGAGTGGTCCGCTGACGGAAGACGAATTTCCGCAACGCAGGAAATGGGAGAGAAGGAGAAAATCCTCGGCGGAGAGGAAATAAAAGAGGATTACCGAAAGGCTGACGAGAGATATGGGGAAATAAATGGGGAGGGAGACTAAAGATGAGGATAGATTAAGTGCGATGTGTACACTGACCGAAAGAAAGAGCAATATGAGGATATTTTTGCTATTTCCTCTTCCTCTTAAGTCCTCTTAGGTAGAACCAATATTATATCTAGTACATACCTATACATATATTTGAGTTTAATAACTTCTGCGTTTAAATAAAAATTATCAATCCCCTATTTAAGCGGTAATTGCTCATAAAAGCATTTCTATCGCGAATATTAGTATATCAACGGCCTCGGTGAAATACTAACCTTCTTAAAGTCCTTGCTTGCCACACAAGAGGTCGTGGGTTCGAGTCCCGCCTGAGTAAGTTGCCTATATTGAGAGCATTCCTATGGATATACGTGTATACTAGATTGCTGCGTTAAGAGCCCTGGTATAAAAGACCAATGATGCAGTGTTTTGGTGGTACAGAAATAAACAAATAAATAAATATTAGCAATTTAGCATGTACTACGCTCATCACACGTACAACCTATTTTATTAAGTAATACCTTACACATTTGATTAATTAAATTTTAAATAAAGCATTTAGCGCTGAAAAGGATGTAATTTCTCGTTTTTTCCGGCGAATAATGACAATGAAGATTTCTCCGGTTTCACATTGGGGCAGGTCTTCCATATTTCCTGCCAACGTTTCGATAGACGAGTTGCACGTCGAAACGTTGGGGGAGATATGGAGGGCCTTAACCGGTGTGAAACCCAAGAAATCTTCACTAACAGAATTGAAAATATTGCTACCCTTACCAATTCAGACTGATGTATCATTCATCATAGTTTTAACTTATAAGTACCTTTCAAAAGCAATAATTATTAAAAGCGAACGAAATCATTATTCACAAAACAAGATTATGAAAAGTGCATTTGAATCAAATTACTGTTAATTACTTTCCTATCGTCAACTACTACATTCAATCAAAGATATTAAAACTGAAAATTGGTAATATATTATTATAAATCCCTGCAAAACCCTTTTACGCATCAAAAGAAAGCCAAAAATTATACTGATGAAAACCTCTATTCAATCCCTATGAGCAATATGATGGGAAATATGTGAGGAGGAAGACTGAAATAAGAAAACTATTATATTCGTTGCGTTCACTTTACATAAATACTTTAAATGTTGATAATCCAGGCTAAAATATATTCCCATTATACACTCCTCATCTAAAATTTAAAAGAGGTTCTCTGATAAAAAATGACAAAATACTGGGGGCACCCCTTGCTAAATAGAAGCAGTGGATGACAGACGGGGCCCATTTACTTTGGTAAATATTCGCCCACGGCCACTTCCGCGAGTGACACCCGCATTGTTACAGCAGGAACCAGCACACGAAGCTACGCGGCCCGGGTAAAAAACGACAATAATATACCCGCAGATAGCTCGAGTACGATTTCCTGCGGAAAACACACGGCCGAAGAACGGGCAATGCCAAGAAACAGACTCTCGTCGCCTTTTCAAAAAAAAAAAGAAGAAAACAAACGAGCAAGGATCCTATTTTCCACTCTTAACTGGGCGAACTACGTCCCTCGAGGGGCGGCAGGGCCGGCCAGCCACGCTGCGACTTGACAGTTGACTAACGAGGAGGAGATGTGGTCCAGCGGTCGAGGAAGGAAGAGGAGCGTACAGACGTATTTTTCTGCGGCAAGAAGGAAGAGGTGCAAGTCGCAAGGCGGGGTGTCCGGTTCGCGCGACGTGCGCCTCGAGTCATTCTTTTGTTTCTCGGAGACGTCACGCGGCGGGTAAAGAGATTTCCCGGTCGACCGAAGAGAGCTTGACGTCCTGAAATATCTAGCCGGATTCCACCCCATCTGAATTCTCTTTTGTTCTCAGTATTCAACGAAAACTGGGAGACATTACCCCAGGCTCCCATCGCACAGACTTGGACTACGAGCTAAGTGACCAGATCTCAGATCATCCGAGAGAGATATTTTACGGCTGGTGAAATAAATCCTTATTCAGCACATATACGGTGTTCCCTTCATTTAACAATACTTTCACTTATACCAACCTCGCCATAAACGTCAAATAGGCCGTATTAACGACTAATAGTCATTAAAATGTGCACATAAAAATGTGTAAATAACAATCGATAATGGATATCTTTAAGAGTAACACGGAGAACATAATATTAGAACCTAACTATCATTTCCAGGTCCGACAGAAGCGATAAATTAAGAGAGATGTTTTGCCGAACAAATAGATATGGGAATTCGTTTTTTCCCATGAAGGACTTGAATAAATGCTAGTGGTAATGTCCTTAGAGAATTTCCTTTTTATGTGTGAACGGCTGGTGACCTAACACCCCCTGCCACATGCCTTTTAGGCGGCTAACGTGGTATTGTGCAGACGTAGATTTAGATAAGAACCCGCGCAAAAGTTTCGTACTTTCACGCCATCAGGGAATAAGTATATTAAGGAAACGGTGTACTTGGGTTTCAAATTTAGAAGATGGTGTACCATAAAGTACTTTCTTCAAACTTGTTTTCTTGCAAAAATATACAAAACGGGGCAAAAATATACAAAAATACAATACAGGCAAGAGAGTTTGTAATCAGTAGGAACAATCATTTCATTTGTTACTGAATAATGCCACGCAATTTATATAACTTCTTTGGAGACAGTATTAGAAGTAACAATTTACGGTCTTTTAAATCTTTTTTTGATGCTTAGAATATAAAATGTGTAGAATCGATAAAAATCGATGTGGAAAAATCGAAATATTAAGCCAAATCAATGGGTAAATGGAGAAATTTGAGATTGAGATTGTATTTTTCGTCAGAAGCCGGTTATTTAAAGTTTAAAATTATACCTCATTTATCACTGTAGGTGCAGTATTAAAGTAGCATTTACGAAATGACAGAAAAATACCTTTCTGTTATAATATATATGATCATTAAGTCTTCTTCAAATTTATTTCCACGTTCAAACAGGGAAATGGGCACTGCCTTTCGACCCACATTATTACAATTACAATTACTATACATAAGGTAAGATTGTTTTCTCCGTCCGAAGTACACAATGAGTATAGAAATAATTCAAGATCACAGAACTTATACGGCCTTTTTAATATATATTCAAAATTTGCCAAAAATGAATTCAAAATTCGCTCAATTCAGAAGTTGGTTATACTCCCTTACTCCCCTTCTCACGCAGACCGTGAAAATCACAGATGAACTAGAGGTATTGGTTGCGGAAAAGATACACGATGGCGACGATCAAAAGCTGATATTCAAGACATATTTAATATGCAACGACTTGACATTGCAAAAGTTTTATTTCCCACTCGAACTTTGTGAAGATATTTTCCTTCTCTCTAGACAAAACGATGGCATGGGCTAATCCAGGGTGGGGGGAGAGGATTGAAACCCCTTCCTATAATGGATTTTTAAAAAATTTTAAAACTTAGATTCGACACAGGCAATTGCTAAGGAAATGTCATATCCCAGAACACCTTCAAAAGTTCATTTTAAGGTTTTATTTTTCAAAACGCCATAGTTTACGTGGCGAGAGGGATAGGGTTGGTGTTGTGACTAATATGTTGGTTTCCCACCCCGTGGGCTCGGGTTCAAATCCCGGCGGTGGCAGAGAATTTTCAGTGACTGCCCGATCCCTGCTTAAATGTTGGGTGGAGGACATTTCAAGGTCAACACTCTGACCGTCGGATGGGACATTTAGCCGTTGTCCCCTTGGCGCCTTCCCTTAAGAGCAGCCAAATTCCGACGCCGGGTTTCTCTCCATCCTTCCCTCCATATCCTTCCCAAATGGCGAAAATGACCTCTGCCGAGCCTTTTAAGAGCTGTCTGTCGCCTCCTCTAATTACCATCACCACCATAGGCGAACACAGGGGGGTGGGCACGGGGACACTTCCCCCCCCCCCAGACCCTAAAAAATATTCGTTTTGTATTACGGAGTATCTTTGTGTGTCTTAAAGTTTTGCCCCCCCCCCCCCCCCCGAGAACAATATCCTGGATACGGCCTCGCTTGTGCCCCCCCCCCAGAAAGAAATCCTGGATCCGCCCCTGATCACCACCACGTGAATGGTATCCTATATATCTATGTTAAATAGGGAAGCTGACGCGCAAAACTTTAAGACGCTTCTATATAAGCCTATTACAGGAGGCACTAGCACAAAATTAATCGAGTAATACCCAGAAAAAGAGGACATATGGAGGACAGAGGCATATGGAAAGAGAGGACAGATTTGAAAAGAGCGGGAAGAGAAATACTACGCCTGGCAGAGCAAGTCGACCACTCCCTCCTCTGGGAAAGAGAATTCCAGAGCAATAAATTCGCTCAACTTCAGGGTGTGTTCGGGCGTTGTTACGGGAGGGAGGGAAGACTAAAGAAACTGTGGGAAACAAGCGTCGCCCACCACAGTGCGGCAAAGAGCAGAAGGCGGTTAACACATTCAATGATGGTGTCTTGAATTCAAGACAACATTTCCAAATTTTTCTCGCCTAACCATTTCCCTTAATATTCACAGCTATATCTGATGATTTTTGACACTAAATGAAACAAAAAAGTCACAAAAGCAGACCGTAATTTCCATTACATTTTGAATCCTTATGAGTCATACGTAGTTCATCAGGAGACGTCCTGCATTTACTGTGTAAATGTGTCTTCAGCAGGAAGAGTGGAGAGTAATAACTTACATGTGGCAAATTTTTACTGATCTCATTCATATACTGCTCCTATCATCATAAAAATTTTGCCTTTCTCTAATGCGTTGGTTTTACACCTATTTTCAGATTTGCGCGTGTTAACAAATTCGAGGAAGAACAAAAGAAATTCGCGTGAAAGAATAGTTTGGATCTTCGAGTAGCGAGTATCGTAAATATCCCTACCACATTTAACTTCGTCGTCATGGATAATTTATTGCGGCCTTATTATTTGCGAAATAGAGGATCGGTTCGGTGTGGCAGCTAGTGTTTTGACTTCGCAGCTCGTGGGCCCGGGTTCATATACCGGCGGTGGAGATGATTTTTTTCTTAGAGGTACTCAATCTTGGCATCGGCGTCTTTCCTGACTCTACTGATGTCTACGCCGATATTCCCTCCGCTGATCTTTCCCCACCCATTTCCTAATTACGCGAATGACCTAAGCTTTCGGTGGCCTCCTTTAAGTATTAGGTAATAGCAATATTTTTCATGTTAACGAGGACATAAAAATCCGAGATCCATCAACAACGCTTCGGCAGCTCAATCCTCTACTTTCTCCACGTCAAAGAGACTCTCAATCCCTATTGTTAGCAGAGTGAGCTGCCGAAACGTTAAAGATGAAACCATCCACCAGGTTGACGACGAGGGAAGAAATTCTGCATATTTTCTACCGCTAAATCCTTCGTGAGGGAAATTTCATTCCGCGCGGCGTTCCTTTGTGACGACGCGCAGTGGTTCAAAATCGGAAAAAGCTGGTCGAAAGTCATTTTTTCAACATTTTTGGAGGAATTTTTGAAAGTACTATTCATATTCTACAGTACGTGATCTATTATATAGGCTAGTACTACGACTACGCCTCACCGTAGTTTGTAGAACTGGACAAAAATGAGTCCTCCGGGATAAAAACGCCTGACGCGTAAAATCACTCATTTTTTAGAGAAGTTACCCTTCTTAACAAAAAAGGTTTCAGATAATTTATATCTTTAAAAAAATACAGAGCATAAATTGGTGCCTTCGCGTACAAATAATGGTGATTTTTTTTTAATTTCTATATATTTATGGTTGGAAAGAAAAATGTTTAAACTTTATGCTATTTTTACTTGAACGCGGCACGTGCGAGGAGAAAGATACATGTATCGGACCAAAGGCTTGGAAGTTGGAACGCACAGGGGGGAGAGAGAAGAAAAAGTGAAGTTTGCGCGAGAGCATTGGTTTTTTTTTGTTTGGTCTAAGGCAAGGCCTTATTTAAAGGAAGGGAGTCAGGTAAGGGGGCTGTCGCCGCGCATAAAATTTATTCGACGTGAAAAGAGGATGGAAATGGAAGCGGAATAAAACATGACCAAAAAGAGGAATGAGTCATTTTTAAAGATATATACGGGGGCGACTTCGCGCACTTCCGCGCATTTGGGTGGGGGAGTTTGTGGTGAATATACGGCTCCTTTTCCCTTAATTAGAATTCATATCGGTTCGCGAAGCTGAGGAAATGCTTGGGAGCGAATACTACCTCCACGAAATCTTGTCGAGAAGTTTTTAATAAGTTTTTTTTTGCGTTTCGCGGTAAGACGTCCATGATTTACACCCTTTTATAATGAAATGAGAACATTTAAACTACTATCCTATTCTCTCCTAAAAATTCTCGCCGAAAAAGTAGCTTCAAATGTTTTCTATAATACGCAAGTCAAACAGAAGAAAAAATTTGAATTTCTTCAAAAGAAGAAGCCGGTGCAGAAGTGTTCCCTTCCTTTGGCGGTACACAACCTTACTGCTGAAGTGTTTAGCAATGATACCATCTCAGTGTTATCCAGAGGACTTAACTTTGCTGTTACACCAAAAACATTGCCGGTAGAAGAAATAATAACTGGAGTAGAATCTGCTATTCGCGTACTTCCATTTGGACTAGCTGAGGATATTCGCCATGAAGTTGTGCAAACCCTAAGAAAAAGTAAGCTGCCTTCTCCTAACCTGTCTATTTCTGAGAGAAAAGCCATCAAAGAACTCAAGGTACAAAAGAATTGTCTCGTATTACCAGCCGACAAAGGAAATTCAACAGTTATAATGTATAAGCATGATTATGATCTTAAAATCCGTTCTCTCTTGGATGATAAGACGTATGTTAAACTTAACAAGTACCCGACAGCTGCCTTAGAAAATCGAGTGAAGAAAGAAATCAAGCTATCCTCCATTCCAAAAGAAGATCATTGGAAAGTTATTCCTCATGCCTCTAAAACTCCACGACTGTATGGACTTCCCAAAATACATAAAGCAGGAATACATCTGCGACCGATTGTGAACACTATCGACTCACCGACGTATAATTTGGCCCGCTATATATCTAGAGACATTCAGTCCTTTATTGGGAGTACCGAATCCTACGCTAAAAACTCAAGCCATTTCATCGAGCTACTAAAGGATTTAAGAACATCAGAGAATGATATTCTGGTCAGTTTTGACGTTGTGAGTCTTTTTACTAAAGTTCCGGTAAATGATTCAGTTCTGATTTTAAGGGAACTAACTCAGAAAGGGCTCCCTAATTATGTACCCGATCTCGCAGAATTATGCCTCAAAAACAGCTATCTTCGCTACGACGGAGAAATATATTCCCAAGTAGAGGGAGCTGCTATGGGATCCCCTCTCTCTCCGGTCATAGCTAACCTCTTCATGGAGAAGTTTGAAGCCGATGCTCTTTCATCAAGTGAATATCAACCGGTATGCTGGCTCCGATACGTTGATGACACTTTTGTTATTTGGCCACACGGGAAAGAGGCTCTTGAATATTTCCATGAACACCTGAATAATATTCATGATAACATCAAGTTCACCAAAGAAATCGAAGAAGATGGCTCCTTACCGTTTCTTGATGTTCTAGTAAGGAAAAGGCAAGACGGAAGCTTGGGACATTCGGTCTTTAGGAAGAAGACCCACACAGATAGGTACTTAAACGCGGCATCACACCATCAACCGCGTCAGAAGTCCTGCGTTATCAAGACCTTAAGACATAGAGCCCTTGCCGTTTCTGATGAAGATAGCGTAGAAAGTGAAATGGAACATCTTATTTCTATTTTAAAAGGAAACGGATATGCTAATTCATTCATTAGGAGAGCTTTAAGGGAAGTCAAGGCCCCGATGGAGAAAACAAAACCAAGTGCTTTTGCAGTTCTGCCTTACGTATCAGGAACAACGGACCGGATTGCTCGCATCCTTGGAAAAGCCAACGTTGAAACCAGGTTTGGCACGTTGAGGAAGACCAGAGACCTACTTCCATCCGTCATTGATGCTGTTCCCCCATTACAAATGGAAGGCATATATGAGATTCCGTGTTCATGTGGGTCTAGTTACATCGGACAGACCAAACGGAAGATAGTGACAAGGCTGAAAGAGCATGAAAGGGCGCTGAAGGCAAGGCAATGGGAAACTTCAGCTGTCGCCGATCATTTTATGTCGGGGCCAGGACACAAGATCCTCCTGGATGAGGCCAAAGCCATTGCAAGAAAATCTGCATATTATCCACGGCTTATTAGAGAGGCGACAGAAATTTCTAAAAGACCAATGAATTTTAACAGGGATGATGGATATAATTTAAGCCATGTGTGGAAGAGATACATTTCGAAAATTTAATTACAATATTCCACCTTTCATCTTCCTTTTTTTATATTAGATGTTTTAAAGAAGTTGGCTTTTATTTTATTTTTATTTTTATTTACTTTTTTAAATACCTTAACAACAATGGACCAGTTTTTCCAACGGTATGATAGGTGTTTATATTTTCATTCTCCTGACGACGTTCCCAGTAAGTGGAACGAAACGTTGAGTTAAATATTAATAGCACGCAGACGTATTCCCGAAAATGAATTATAATAGAGCAGCAATGATGTTGTATCTCTTGATAAAATGCATCCCCAAAATGAATAACCTTTAACTTTATCATAATTCTACCAATAAAGGTAGGTTTGCATGGAATATTTTCAAATAAATCCGGCCATCTACCTTCCAAGTTTGTGCATGAGACTGCTTCATTGTAAAAGGGATTTTTAGTGTTGCTATGAACTTGTTTACACCTGATTTTCCTTCGTTATATCATTCTTTAGCAACAGTTTAGCCATTTTATTCGAGGATGGGATAAGGACTTCAACACTTTCCAAGAGTTACGGAGGGTCAAAGTATTTTTATACGATGATTACGGGTTTATAACCCTCAGTCGTTCTAATATTGCAATTCCAGTTTCAGACGCGGGTCAGCAATGAATCGCTAGTCTGCCTAGCAACAAAGAACCATTTACAAGCAGAGTAAGTAGCTTATTACAGAAATGTTCTCCCTGCGATAGGTAGGATTTTAAAATCTTACCTTAGGAAATTTAGCTACCGATGAAGAAATTCCTTCATTAAGCCAGGAAACTCACCTGAAATAGGAAAAAGAAAACATTTAATTTATACGTAAACACAAATCCAATGAATGACAAATGCAATGCCAAATATTTCGCAAAATAATACCGCATTTTTACCTCCACATCGGTCGATTAAATATTAAAAATACGTTCAAAATGATTTCCCTCCCACATCCACAACTACGCTTTTATAACTTTCATGAAGCGTGTACATGCAAGTATTTAAAACAACGAGGGGAAATCTAAATATATACTAGCCACTTGCAAGTGGCAAGATTTCCGTGGCAAGG
The DNA here is from genome assembly GCF_921293095.1 of Ischnura elegans. NCBI lineage: Eukaryota > Metazoa > Arthropoda > Insecta > Odonata > Coenagrionidae > Ischnura > Ischnura elegans. The sequence goes on along the minus strand of NC_060251.1, from coordinate 35,104,492 downwards.
ATACCGATGACATTCATGAGGATGTTAAATGGGGCAGTTATAGTCCCAAATGACTGATTCCTTATTAAATTGACTTTGCTGGGAGGAAAGAATTCTTAATTAGGCCAGGAATCAGCTGTTCAAGTACGTCTCTTTGGACCCAAAGTACTCATAAGTGCCACCTCCACGTTTTTTATTATAGTAATCCTTCAAGTGTGAATTATTGTCGTTTAAACCCGCCGCTGCACTTCTTTGTACCTCGCAGTACACGATTCTGCCACTACATGTCACATTTGTTTTATTTTGCAGTCGTAAAACATGGTGGATGAAAGCAAGGAAGATGAGCGTGTGTCGACAAGTTTTTTCACTAAGCGTGTACGTGTATTCAGTAGTTTAAAACTAATAAATAACGTTTATCAAGATTGTATCAATTGAAAATAATAAATGATGATATAGTATCCTTGATGAAAATAATTTACTTGTATTGTTGTAGTGTATAAAAATACTGGCGTAAAACCTCAAGGTGTATGTATGTGTACCATACTGTACAGTATTTGTTAGCAATTTTTTCTCTCTAATTTTGCTGTGCTGCAATTTTTCCCATCACATCTGATTATGAAAGGAGCCTGCAGCATAAATAAAACATCTCAGAGAGTCATGGGTCTGAAAAGGTTGTAATTTTACATCCGAATGAAGTCTAAGGACGCCTATAACGAATCTCCGCGCTTGGATGTATCCCAGAGAATGCAATTTACCCCCTTTCATCTAGTTGAGAACATTACTCGCTTCTTTCTTAGTTTGGGGTGACATTGCTGTAAAGTTATCTAAAACTACTAAAATTAATCGTTAAAAATTCATCATATTTATTGCTTTCAGGCCGTTCATGAATAGGAAGGAGCCTGTGACAGGATCGCTATGCAAGAGTTTTTCAGAAAAGGTTAGTGAATAGTCGGATCGGGAGTGTAGCGCTCTACGGTACGGAAACGTGGATACTTAGTAAGGAGAACGAGAGAGCGTTCGAGTTGTAGGTGTGGAAAAAAATGGAGAAGGTGAAGTTGACGATGAGGAGGAGGAACGACGAAGTGCTGGACATGGTGGGTGAGGAGAGGCAGCTTTTACATGCGATAGGGAGGAGGCAGAAGGTATGAATGGAGCGAGTACTGAGCAGAGAGGGGTTGCTGAAAACAGTATTAGAGGGTAGAATGTTGCGTAAACGAGGGAGAGTAAGGGAGAGAATAGGATTTTTAGATAGATGAAAGGGAGGAGGCCTTGTTGTGAACTGAAGAGGAAAGTACGTGAAGGAAGGAAAGGCTACCAAAATTCTTCTTAAGTACTCAATGGAAACCTACCTTAATCGGTAGAATACTTGAAATTAATAGCAGGCTCGCGAATGAATGTAGCACCATCACTCACTTTCCCAATTTTAAGCTCTTTAAATTTTATATAAAAATGCGCAGAGATCAGCTCGACACTGGCATGGCCTTGAAGCAAACATATTCATTGCTTCTATTGACACAACCATGTTCTAGCAATGAGTCCCTCCACTGACGGGTCACTGGAGAACGAAAAAACTAATAAATGCATACGGAGACTCGTGGAATATATTTCCGGCGCCTGACCGCTTTTTATGGAAACGGTCTTTTAATACCGCATAGCATTATAGTCAAATTTTTAATGTGCCGCTTCGGTTCATATTTTTTCTTGTTTTCAATAAAGGTTCCACGCTCAAGATAATGGAAAATTTCTCGCCGGAGCCAGAGTCTATAAAAGACGAAATTCCTCGGACGGACTTCAAATAAGAAATTCGTGGTTTCGAATATAGTTTTATCACTCTTTTATATGCAACCGAGCCCCCTGGTGTTTTATGACATGCCATAAAGTTCTTCTCCCTAGGTGAATTAATGATCTAGAATGTCCTCCATATGCATTTCCTTCCGAATTAAAGGTGAGGGGCGTTTCAAAGAATTAACACGTTCTAGGATCTTCAAGAGACTTCTTCGTATCCAAAGGCATTATTTCTTCCAAAAATATGCCGCAATTATCTGAAAGTGCTATGGCACATAACTGTAAATGAGTAAGGCTGGTTGAACTGACGTTAATAGGTTTTAGGAGCCAACAAACGTCGTAACTTCGTCCAAATAATTGCCTTCGATATCGACTATCGATAATTTTAATATTATTTCATTTTGTTCTGGTTCAACTTTCTATAGCAAGGAAAGAAAGTTAATGGATTAGAGATATGCCTATTTGCTCCCATAACAGGGGCAGCCAAATTACGGGACTATTTTTAATGCATTTACTATCGCTCAACTAATTTCATTTTTATGAAGTTTTTCTTATAGTCTCTTTAATATATTTGACAAAATAGGGTGCATCTAGGAAAACTCTAGCTAATTCAGGGCCGTGAACATAAAAGTGTTTCAGGGAATTCTTTCGGAGGAGGATACGTTTTTGTGTAGGATTAATTTGAAGTTGAAGCACTTTACGAAATGTTTCCAAAACACTTTGGGGGCTTTTCAACACTTATATTCCCACTCCTTTCACCACATTGAATTTTTCAGACAAACCAATGGCTTGTGAAAAGAGAGGCAGTAATTAAACAACATCGCGATATCGATGGAGATTTGTAGTTTAATATGCCTCTAATTGTAAGTCCTCCTTTAACAGATAGGCTGGAATCTTATCCCCTCTAAGCTGTTATACTACTCAGCCACCCGTGTTTTATATCACTCATCCTTGTGCTTCAACCCGATGAATGATTTTGGTTGACAAATGAGGGTAAAATTCACCCTGAGGGTGTACGAATTTTGCACATTAAGGCTAGGCAGGCCAACACCAACACCTGGCCCACCTTACGCCGCGAGGAATTGCATTTTGCACATTCAAATGCCTCGCGATAAGAAATATCGCGATATCAATAAAGATTTGTAGTTTAATAAACCATAGAGATCGTAAAGGAGAGCGGAGTCAAGCCATTCTTAAGATTTTTGACTTGATGATAATGAGGCTTTTCTAACCCAGAAATGCCTCTGGGAGAAGTTATATTTGACGACTTCTCATTTCAAAAAAGTGAACATTTTCTACTCATTCATAATTGTTGTGGCAGCTACAAATTTCGCCATTACACTTTACAACACAAAAGAACAAGAAGTTTAAATCTTTCCTGAATAGAGCTGAAAATGTTTTTTTTTCATTTTTTATTTTACTTATGAAGAGAACTGGGTTATAATGCATATGAGTCATTTCAATCGTTACGTTTTTTTATTTTCAGACTTAGAGTCTCTTTAATATATTTGAAAAAAAGGGTACATCTGGAAAAAAAACTAGCGAAGTCAGGGCGTCAAGACGATCTTAAGATTGCTGACAAATGATGACGATGACGATAATGAGGAATTTATGAGGTGACGTGGAAACGTAGTAAAACATTTATCTGTGCATGAGCTATACTTTCAGCAGGGCAGAGAACCAAGGGGCGGAAGAAAGGGTTGGGATGGAGACAGGATGACGATACGATGGTGACGGCAGCAGAGCGAACCGATCAATCCCCTGAGATGCTGCTGCTACTGGAGGAGAGAGAAGAGAGAGGATCAATACGAAACCACAAGGGAGAGAAAGAGGATGAGACGAAAAGGAGAAGAGGGAGAAAGAGGAGGGAGACGTTTGAAATGCAAACAAAAAAAACTCACCACGGGCGAAACCTTTTATTTTCTCTCTTTTTTTTTTTTTTTGAAGGAGCATATTACGTGGGTAAGCAAGACAAAAAAAATATATCGACCCGAAAGGCTCCTTTACGAGCGGTAAGGCGAGGAGACCCAAGATAGAGAGAATGGAGAAGGACCCAGTGAACGCGCGGTGCGGAAGACGTGTTCTTTTTTTTCCCCTGCTGTTTTTTTTCGTTTTATTCCTCCACGGCGCGCGTTTCCTAGGTGGTTCGCAATTGGAGTAAGAATGGAGACCCCTTTTAAAAGGCTTCCGATTTATATTTTAAATTAAGTCCACTTGTTTTGTAGTGCTAATTAAATACGGGAACTCGAGAGAAATTGCTGGGAAAATTAAAGGAACGCGATTGGATTAAAACTTGGCAGTGAGTTAGGAGGCAACGGGAAGGTACTACCAACCCATAGAAAATACCATGTTTTTTTTAATCTTTTTTATTTAATGTAGGGCTGGCAGTCCAAGAACAATGGTTACCAAGGTGATATAAAGTGGAGGCAGGATGGAGGAGGTTAAACTGAGGAGTAATGAGATCCTGAAGCGATAATAGTACACTAAAAAGTGTTATAGAAGGAGTGAGGGACCAGCGGGGTAAAGGTAAAGACGAGAATAGGGATCACGGATAGAAGTTAACTTTTTAGAGAGATATCGTAGAATATTGAAATTAAGCGTATTGAAACGATACACAAAGGTAGCGTACTGTCAACCAAATTCTAATTTCACAAACCCTACCACAAGAGTTTCAACCGGCTTGCAGTAACTGATTTGATGATGACTACCATACAGTAGAAACATGTTTATTACTATTATTAAAGCTTTTAACCGATCGAGGTAGGTTTACATGAAGTACTTAACAAGCATTCTGGGAGCCTCCCATTTTCCCAAGCACTTCACGGCGTTAACCCTTTCAAAAACAAGTGTTTGATCACCGCACAAAACTCAATTTTATCCATTTTTATAATAAAATGAAAGTTTTTCACCACAATCGTCACCAAAAATGAAACTATGGGATGAACACAGCTGAAACTTTACCAGCTCACTAGTCACGAGTGCTATTTTCTGGTCAAATTAATTTTTGATAGTAAGAGGGCTATTTCTCGGAGATTCTATACTCTTATTGAACTACCCTCGTAATTACCTTTTCAATTAACAATAAGGCCTACTCCCTTTCATTTTATCTAAAAATACTTTTATCTTCCTTCCTATCCCTCGTTATTCTAACATTCTACCCTCTTAACACAATTTTCAACCTCCCATCACTGCGAAAGTTTGTGAAATTAATTCTCAATTCAAGGCTTAAAAATATGTTAGATGAAGGAAATTGAGAGAAAGAATTGTTACTACTATATAAAATGGCAGGTTAATCGGAAAATCGATTGCACAGCTTCTTACCCTAGATTGGGTCACTTCGTTATTGGGACTGTAATCCAATGTGGTCGATTATATTAACCTTTAATTTTACGGGAAGCATAATAGCCCAGTGGGTTGTACATGATCGAAGCGTCCTAAATTAAAATCTCGAGTGAGACTTTCGGACACTCCTACGCAAAAACCCGAGGTGACCCAGGGATAATAATCTTACCACCTTACCCTAAATATGCGATTTTCACACGCGCTATCCAGGGTTAGCTCTAGCATCACTTATCCACACCAATCCCCGGATGGCACCACCGAGTGAGGGAAATGTTTTTCACGCTTGTAATGGCTGATATCTATGGTAACCCTAGCCAGATTAATTATTACTCTGTTAGCTTGCAGGCATAAAACACATGGACATATCGATGGCTAAGTTCTAACAGCACGTATCTTAACTTCGGCCGGTGTGAGACAGGTGTCTTAAACAAGATGTAATAACAATTAAAAAAATAAAATAAAAGCAAAAAACAACTCTCTGTTTGCAAATGAATGCTCCTTTTTCAGTTTTATGAACTTTTGATTTCTAATTGCAGTGTATAAGTAATATAAATTAATCATTTTTTTTGCTCTCCTGAAAATGTGCTATTTTTGAGATACGTGTTGTTAGAACTTAGCCATCGATATTGATTTACATGTTCACGCGAAATAGGTTCTGCCTCGCTAACTAACTACACCTTCTTTTCCAAAGAGCGTAGCTACGTGAGCAATAAAGAAAAGACTCCCAAGAAAACCTCCTTTTACGAGCGAAAGGCGAGCGCACAGCGAATGGAAAAAGTAGCGAGAGTACACTGCGGAACTCATTGCTTCATTTTTTTCACTTTCCCTCTTGGCTCTTCCAGAGTCTTTACACGCGGGGGCTTTACGGGTCGCCGATAAGTATTTATATTTTCAATTTCATTTTTTTTTTTTCAATTTAGCCCGAGCGGGTAATTAAGAAAATAAAGTGGAACCAGAAATCAAGACAGGACATTTTAAGACCGTTTATACGGAGTTTTTTTTTCCTCCAAAAAAAAACCGAAAGAGTCTGAGATTCAATTTTGACGCGAAAAAGAAAATACCCAACGGTAATATCCGCTTAATTAACTATGAAAGGGGGAATTTATCGAGATAATAGAAAATCACACATACGAAACAAATACACAGAAGTAGATATAGATGGCTAATTTCTTACAACGTGTGCCTCAAAATTTGGCCAGTTTGACACAGGTATCTTAAACAAAGTGTAATAACATAAAAAAAATAAAATTCAAGCAAAGCACAACACTTTGTTGGCAAGTGCATGCTTCTTTTTCAGTTTTTATTTATAATTTTACCGTACAATTAGAAAAAATTAATCGATTTTTTGCTATTCAGAAAAGTTGCTACTTTGTAGATAGCTGTGTTGTTAGAACTTAGCCACCGATATCCTTCTGTTCCTTGAAATTAGGGAAACCTATCGAGCATAACAGTATTATTATGAACGAGCGTGATGCGCTCGCTCCCAGCGGGCTTCCCCCGCTCTTTTCAATGCAGGTCCACAGAGGGATAGGCGCGTTTCTAATTTTAAAATTTAGAAAAAAAGGCAGGGTCTTATGTACAAATTTAATTGGAATGTTCATGTACAATTTGAGGTCAGAGGACCTCTTTAAACACAACATTGGAAGTAAATACACTATCCTTTGTTAATACTTGTTTAGCGTTTTACTTAATATTTACAAAAATATTTTGAAAAGATCTTACCCTAGAGAATGCTACATAAAGTTGGTTATGAGAAAATACAGGGTAAGGCAGGAATAAGCCAGCTCTTTGCAAAGTCTGACCCTGAGCCTTGTTAATAGTCATCGCATAGGAAACCTTAATGGGAAATTGTCTGCGAGTCAAATTAAAAGGCATGGTGGGATCCGACGGCGTTAACTGTATTCTTGGGATGAGGACAATCTTGCCGGAATCGATTTTTTTTAATCGACTTTTTTATTTTTAAAAACCAATTTTAGGAAATAATAGCAATATTTAGGAAGTAAGATATGCCGTCACATGTTCTCTGATACATTCTGTGAATTTTGGTACCTCATTTGTAGAGTTTGGTTGCGTATAAGTTGAGAAAAAGGTAGGTATACCTATATACAGTAGAAATAATATAGAGAATGAACGGCAGGTAATTTCACTGGAAATCGAAACTCTCACTCGAAAGAATAGTAGGAAAAAAGAGAAGTTTTCTGAACAACCTAAAAAATAGACAGCAAAATTGTCTTTATATTGAAGCATGATTATCTCATGAGAGCTATCGCAAATCGATGAGAAGACAGGAAGAGTGGAAAAGAGGATCATCGAATTAGCATTATGATCAAGGTTTCGAGGATATTAAAGATAAGAAATGAGTAAGTATAATTTGAATGCTTAATTTTTTACTCTTACGTTTTGAAAATATTTGCACGACTCGAACTTCTGAAAATTAGAAATGAAAAAAATATGTTTCCCCGATATCACCTTCCGATTATTTTTCGAATCTATCGTCGGGAACACACATAAATATACTTATTTTTGGAAGAGCCCCGAAGAAGCGAGGATTCGTCAAGAGTGCTGCGGGGAGGATGTTCGGAGGAGAAAGTAAAAGAGAGGTGCTATTTCCCACTCGTCCGGCCACACCTTGTACTGTATGCAGGGAGCGTATGGGATCCGGCGCAGGAAGACTAAATCCATAAACTAAATAAAATACAAAGGAAAGTTACGCGATTATTCACAACTGTTGCGGGTCGGGCGTACAGAAAGCCTTATGTGAAACGAATTAGGTTGGGAGCCGCTAAATATTCGGAGGCTACGCGCTAGGTTTTGATTGCTTGAGCAATTGAGAATGGATATCTTTCATAGAGACACAATGAGCATCATATGAGAATACCAGCACATTTCCAGGTCCGACAGAAACGTCAAATTAAAAGAGATATTTTTTTCCGAACGGATCAGTATCAGAATTCGTTTTTCTCCCGAACAATAAAGGAATTTAGTATCAGCTAGGCGGAACTTCCTTAGAGAATTTCCTCTTAGAGCATGTGTAACGGCAGGTGTCCGCCCAAAGATGTACCCAGGATCAAAAATAGGGGGAAGGGGTTGGGAAACCATGGTTGTTCAAGTTATAGATAAAATTTAAGCATAGAAAATGTGAATGATATCAAAATTTTAACGAAACTGTAACAGCTCTTTATTAGTTTTTTAAAATCATTTGCTTGAAAAAATATTATTTTCCTTAATGAGATGTGCGATTTTTGCTTATTGGGGGAATGGGGGACAGCTGCCTCTCCAGCCCCTCGCTGGGTACGCCCATGTGTCCGCCCCCCTGTCCAACAGACCTATAAAGGTGGCTTGCGGAGATTATTTAGATTTAGACGGAGAAGTTATCAAAGATGTTAAAGAGAAGAAATGACTACTTTTTATATTTTTCAGCTTTATTTATTTCCATAACACTGAACACACTGCAACTTGGCCTTTACATCGTTGTTTTCATTATATTCAACAAGTATGATTACACGAACATTCACGGCCTCATAAGATGCAACCAATCCAGGCGGGACTTGAACCCTCGACCTTCAGTTAAAGGAGGCGAGGACTTCAGCCTGCCACCACTGATGCCGACAAATAGGGTAGTTGCCTTCATCAAAGAAAGCGAAAGGCATTGACTGCGATTCGCTATCCACCATTAGTGTATTCATAATATTCAAATAATTTTGTTTTAGATATCCCAGTTAAAACAAATGTTTATGGTCGATTTTAACCTCATTTGAAAAAGGAAAGATTAGCGCCCATGCGACGCCATTCCACGTGACGTCACAGGAACATAGATGCTATACGAGTAGTCAGGAGTTTTACATCACCTGAGATTACCAATGCAAGCATAAGGCACAGAGCTCAGGGAAACATCTCTCAATAATAGCCTATTAAAATTGCCTAAGGTCGGAAAGTTTCCTCCGTTTGATAGGGTATTAATAATCCTTATTTAAGCCAAGCGCTTCCTGCTATCAGCCTGCATCGCGGCGGCGCTCATGGCTTCGCACCAAGGTGGCCTCACACTGCGGCAGCCGGAACCAGAATGACGTCACACGGGCTTTTCCCAGCATTCATGCTTAGTCGTCGCGTTTTCGCGCGCTTGAAATTTTTCACTTTTCATTTAATCGCGAAGAATAGATATCGTCATTTAAAAATCTAAAAGGGTGAAATACGTACTCCAGGTGTAATAATCTTTCGATTTAGGTAATAATATAAAAATAGTAAACCACCCTATTGAGGAATGATATGAACGCCAATTGTATGATATGAAATCTTATTTTTTTAAACTAATATTTTGAAAATGTTCACCCAAACCGTACTCCTGAAAACTGGAATAGGAATAAAAAGCTCTTATAAAAAATTTTTTTTTAAAAACCAGCCTTTATATTTAGATTACAGGGGATGAGCAACGTTTATATATGACACAAAGCAAAAAAACTCAGTGACCCCGAAAAACCAAAAGTGACGTATTAAAAAAGTCACTATATTTATTAAATTTTCAGTGAATGGTAAGCCCCCTATGTTTCAAAATGCCACCCCTATGCTTTTAAATGCCTACCCCTATGTTAAAAATGCCACGAAACACGAAAATCGACCATTTGGAACTTCTTAGATCAAAAACATGTTTTGGGGGGGGTTGACTGGGGGGTGGTTAAAGGGGGGTTGGAGAGAAAAAGTTATATTTTCATGTATTGTCATCGGAAATGAAGAAGTGTGCAAAATTTCAGCGTTTTTGCTTCACAGGAAGTGAGTCAAATTTGAGTTACAAGATTTGTACCAGACAAACAAACAGACAAACAAACAGACAGGTTGGTGAGTTGATATAAAGACTGTAAAAATACTTTTCCCCGACTTCACTAGTTTTCACTAATCGAAAATTTGCGACGAAATGTTGCAAAAACGAACACGTAGTAGCGGCGGGTTAAGGATGCCGTCAAATACGCATTCCCTCAGAGGGATGGTAAACGAATTCTAAAGTGTCGTCGTCTCGGACATAAAAGCCGCGCGTCAAACGATTCGCTCAATATTTCATCAAGGCGACTTGTGATCACACACGTGCGATCGTAATCTTGGGTACGCCCCGCTGCCGGGGAACGGGGTGGGCTTGCGTCCAAATTGGGTGCTCTAAATGCGTGGAGCGATGGGCCATAAATTCTCGACAACCACACCTTCAGAAACCACCCGAATCTTTTTAATCGGTAATGAGATGGACCAGAATATCGGAGGAATAGAGTTCGGTGTTTCCATGACGCAAAGCTCAGCGTAGCCGCCAACTATGCTAAATGATTCCGCATATTAACCAACGAATCTCAATTAGATTTATTTTTAATATGATAATATTTCGGAAAAAATAAAGGAAAATAGAGTGTTCCTGAAATAAAGGCTTAAAATCAGCTGGAGGAGAAATCCTAAGTGATTCCGCAAATTAAATACGGAATCTAAATCAGATTTATTTTTAATAGTTTACCATTACATGGCGAGGCTATATACCATTGAGGGTATAAAGGGAGTAAGGTTACCATAATGTAACAAAAAAGTGCCAAAAAAAGCTTAAAATCTGCCGTGGGAAAATTGTCCATGTCTATGCCTTTCAATGCTTGATATATTTTCTTCAAGGAAGGTAATAATTATAGTTTGGTGAGAAATTTACAACAGGCAACCACATCATTACATAGTAAAATCAATCATAGTTAAATGAAAATCAGATGTTTTCGAAAGCAACTCACACTTAAGAAATATAGGCCTAGCGACAGGCCAGAATATTCTCAGCTGTTACCTGAATAAAACATACGAATCAGGATGGGGAGTAGTGTGAAGCTGTGATTTATTTCCTTAAAATAACATTTTTCCGTAATAAGTACTTTTTAATATTAATTTTCATACCTCTCCCATTTTTTTGTCTATTCTCTACTAAAATCTCTCAAACAATTACTAAACCCCCATCAATAAATATCAAAAAAATAAAAATACCCCATCAATTAATATCAACAACCACTTAACAATCAAACAAGTCAGCAGTTTTAAAATTTAAAATTATCCACATCTAAACATACCAAGTAATTTATAAGGCATATTTAAGTCTCGTTTTCTTGATGGAAAGACGTCAAAATCTACTCTCAAAAACTATTCGTGCAAACAGAATATGTAATATCACCAAAGCCAGGGAAAGTGAATATGACCGGTAACTTTTTTTCTAGACTGTCCCATGAAGATGGGACTTCGATAATGGACTGGATGTTTTGAGTCAAAGGGGTGTGGATTGTAATGTTAGATAATAGAAAGGGATGGGGAAGAAGAGACCGCAGTAGACCATAAACTAGATTGAGATTCAAATTCAATCTAGCGTAACTGAACCGGGGGAAATTAGATCGCAGCGACCGCTCTTACAGAGGAGAGATTAGCCTCTCACACATTTTACCCTTTGAGGCAAATTAAGGAAAAGAAGGAAGGAAAGCGAAGAGGATCAAAAGGGTCCTGAAAAGAAACGATAGGGTTGAATTAGCCCCGTAAAAACACGGAAGTGCTCCCTGGAGTACATTTATTTGCGTTAGATGACGAAGGGTCTAATACGGGCGCTACCTCGACATGATGGCGGCCGTGATGCTCTTTGTTGGGTTTTCCGAATGAATTTCTCGGTGGGCTCCGTCAAAGAATTGGGGAATATAATATAATATTAGAGAAGGCGGTCGTGCTAACTGCATTCTAAAATCGTGCTACAAAACAGAAAATAAGGGAAAGTAATACAGGGCCAAATTAACCATTTTTTTTTCAATCATAAAAAGCCGTTTATAGTACTCAATAGTTTATGATTGAAATCTTGCAAAGGGATCAACAATGCTCCCCGTCAATCAATACAAACAATCACTAAGCACTCTAACAAGCAAGTAATTTTAAGATTCTAAATTTTCCACGTCGGAAGATACGAAGTAATTTTAAAAGGAGCATTAAATTCTGGGAACAATGATGAAATCTCTAAGAGCTTATTCGAACCGAATATCTACATGATAATAAGGAATTTTAATTTTATTCATATAAATAATAATAATTTTATTACTCCACACACAAATTATATGACAATAGCAAAATTTAATAATTTTAGGTAGCCGCGAAGGATAACCCATTTGAGGCTACCATCCAATATAATAATAAATTATGCTTTACATATAGTGTAGCTCAATTTGTGTTACCTTAATAATCTATACTAACAAAGCTTAAGTGCGTACATGAAAATAACAACTAAGGTAGTATTTATAATTCATTTACATCAACAATATTTGTTCTACACTTTCTTTAGTGACAAGCCAAGAATGTGCATTTTGCAAAAACTTTTTCAAAGACTTTGAAATAAAGCATAACTGGGGTAACAAATTAAATACCTTTGGTCCTACGTACAAAAAACATCTTTTAAACAAAGTCAAATTTGTTTGTGATAAGGGCACACTTATTTTACGCAGGGTAAAGGGAGAAGGCAGGGACTGAAATATTTTAGAGTTGCCACTTCTAGCATAAAAACCATGCACAAAAGAATACGAAGAAACTATGAAGAAAAACCTGGAGAATTGATAACTAACCGCGTCCAAAGTGAAGGAAACGATGGCGGGAGTCACTGTAGATACACTGGGTAGTATTGAGATGGAATAGCTTGCCGGGGAAAGGGAAAAAATATAGCATCGCGGTCGCTGATTGAGAAATATGGAGACCTCCCCTCGCACGAAACTGAATGGTCGGGACCCTCTCTTATCGAAAACATCTCCCGAGAATTTATTTTTGTTCGCTCGATAATGTGTTTTGCTGCGATGGACGAGGACAGAACTTTTTCGGAAGGGAAAGAGCACTTTGGTAAATGAGAGCTTCCGGGCCCTGATGGACGTGTCTGCGATCTGCACCGGTCAAAAGACTTTCAATCCTTCGGGGAAAAGTAAAAATAAAAGTTCTGACGAATCGCACGACCAAAGCTCAGGTTGATCCCCCCCTTACTTCCGTCCAACTATTCCCATATGCGTGCTCTTTGTCACTCGCATATCCTCGCCATTGGATGGGACTGATGAAAAACTGACTCCGTGGTGGACTCAGAGGAATATTTCTGAAATCGTTTTTGATGAACAGAGAGCTACCTTCCGTAATCATCATAGCCTAACCCATGTCGTGCATTCCTATGCCGTGCAACTACTCCCATCAAGGCCGTAGCCAGAAAATATTTACGGGGGGGGGTTTATGGAATAGTAGACAAGCATAAAATTATTTTTATAAGATGAGTAAAATAGCGCATACGGTTAAATATACATATTTATTATAAACCCTTAAAGGAAAGTATAAAAATATTATTATAAAATTGAATTTAGCCTTCTAGCTTTTTTTTGTAGCGACCAAATGAATTAACTCCTCGGTGTCGATGTCAATTCTGCGGTCCCTCAGGAGGCTCATAAGTCACTCACCTCTCTACTAATTCACAGCACTATTATTTCACACACTGCAATACAACTACACACACTGCACCTACAAATTCGCTTAGATAATTATTGACTTGAGTTGCATTGGACTACTAGATGTCCCTGCGCAGATATATAATCACCAAGCGAGCATAAAGTATCTATTTAATTTTTTTCATTTCGGGGGTGGATCAATCCCCCTTGATCCCTCCCCTGGCAACGGCCTTGACTCCCATTTCCGTTCTCTACAACGCTACATCATTAAATTTAGTACATAAAAACGGATGGTTTTAGTCCATCCGAAATAAATAGACTTAAAAACCACTACTGATATTGAAATTCTGCAATATGTACTAGGACAATGCACTAGGACATCTCGTGGAAAAAGTTCTGATTTTGTTAGTACATAGTTTTACTATTTCACTTATTGGAAGCATTTTATTTGAAGCATTATCTTTAGACGGTTGATAATTCATCAAAAATGTTGAAAAATCACTGCTTTTTAAATCATAATTCAAATATGTCTATCCATACATATTTTCAGGAAATTTCGTTTAAAATGTTTTCCTTTCATCATTTATCCGTGGTAGTTACTTACTAAAAATAAAGATTAATTACTTTTGTAACAATCGACTTGCGTTGTAGAGCTTTAAAAAATGCATTTATAAATGTCTTGACTCCGGATTCCATTATCTTCGGACTGATACTCAAACTACATTTTGTTGGCATCAACGCGGGATATTGGAATTTAGAAGACCGACAGCTTAGGTAATGTAGGGCGTTAAGGAAGGCCTTAGAAGAAAAGAGATGAAAAACTCGGCATTAACCTTCTCTTAACGAATGGCGAGCCTCAGCGCTAGGGAAAAAACCACATCCCATCTGATGTGTGAGAAACGAAGTAAGGGCCTACCCAGGATCAAAACTAGAGGGGGTCAGCTGTCGTCGTTCAAGTTGTAACACAGAAAAGGTTATGAAACCAAAATTTCAAGTAAATTATGACCGCGCTTCATTAGTTTTGAAAATATTTGCTCGGAAAAAATATTTTTATATTAATTACAAGCTTTGAACTAAAATCACTTTTCTTGGATTAAAATAAAATTTTCAAAAATTTCGTTTTAAACTAAATTTACTTTTGATCCCAGGGGGGGCAGCCGCCCCTTGCTGGGTACGCCCATGCAACGAAGTACCGGAGACTCCCAGAAACATCTCGGCATTTCCCCCGGGATTTAAACCAAGTCCCAATGAATAGGAAACCAACACTTAAGCCACCAAACCACCCCGATCTCCTTGAAACTAACAAGTAGCTGTTATTACGATACTTTCTCATCAAACTTATGAACCTCGCCTTTAGCATAACACAACAACACAAGCTACCCCAGAAAGAGTAAAACAATACAAGGTTTTAAAGTTCGTTTGGGATATTTCAGTAGCAATGCAGATTGCCGGTGGAGTTCGGAAAACCATAGGATGGAGAACACATTGAGCTCAAGAGACAGGGATACGAAAGGGATACAAAGATTAGGGGAGCAGATTTTCACCTCGCGGGAGACACTTGAGAAATTGATTCTGGGTTTTCGGACGGGCTTTGCCATGAGAGACGGATCGATCAGGAAAGATGGATTCGCTCGGAGGATAAGGCGCAAGGTGGAAAGTGGTAGCGAGTGAAAAGGGAAAGTATAAGGGGTTAACAGTATAGAGGAGCAGGTTGACGATAGGCTGGGGATACCAAAGGATAAAATCGAGAAAAATAAGTAAATAAATATTAGAAATAAAACCCTTTTAGAAATTTTATTTGAAGCAAATAGGGTAAATGTCTATGTAAGGCTACCATAAAATTACGGTGCTATCACAGTAACTCATTGGAAGATAGTATGGATATGAAAGCAGAGGTTTTCCAGAGTCCGCCCGATATCGGAATTTTAAAGAAAGTGAGATCATCCCCATATTTACAGAGGAGGAGAGCTGGTGCAGGACCATAAAATAACTACAGTAGTCCCGCATGCTTCTCTGGTATTGTAATAATGATTACTGCGCATGGATATTTGCACCTCGTGATCACCCTCGGTCGACTCCGCAAACGGACGTTCCGGGCAAACATTTAGCTTTTCCTCAAATAGTAAACAAATCAACTTACCACGTGGCTGCCTATATACCAATATATTTATCAATCAAAACCGTGGAAATCTTCATATTATATTTATTTGCTGACTCAGTATGGTCATCAAATTGCTCAGAATTCAAATCCCAGAGGATACCATTGGACATTCCATAATTTGCCCTTCAAACCACCATGTGTGAAATTTTGAGGGCTGTAGCATATTCTGGGGTGAGGTCTTCCCTCATATATCAATAGCAAATTTTGAATTATTGAGTAAATGAGTGATTTAAAAATAAAATCAGAAGATTCAAGCGTGACGGAGTTGAATTTTTCCATATTTAAACAAATACTTGCAATTTTCCTAGGTTATTGTGCGTGCCTTGCAAAAATGCAATATCCTTGCATTAATCGCGGAAAATTGCCGGTATTTATTTCAAAATAGAGTGATTTATAGGCTGAATCAGAATGGTAGGCTACAACCAGCTCACACCAACCTGAACTCCAGCAATATCACCAAGAACCTAGACAGGGTAGGCTTCAACATCAGCTCACACACCAGCCTGAACTCAGGCAAAAATCACCTTGACCTTGGACAGCGTATGCCTCAACACCAGCTGAAACACCAGCCTGAGCTACAGAAAAAATCGCCAAGAACCTAGGCAGAATAGTCCACAACACCAGCTCACACACCAACCTCAACTAATGCAAAAATCACCAACATCTTAGGTAGCGCAGTCTACAACACCAGCTCAGACACCAACCTGAACTCAAGCAAATTTCGCCAAGACCTTAGACAGCGTAGGCCACATCACCAGCTGAAACACCAGCCTGAGCTACAGAAAAAATCGCCAAGAACCTAGGCAGCGTCTGGAGGTATCTCGCCCAATTAACTGTGAAGCGAGATCATTTTTTTTCGGGGGTATGCCAACCCGAAAAGCCAGCAAAAATTCCCGAAGGAGGCGGAGACGCGGAACACAGGACCGGAAGGGGGTGGGTGGGAAGGAGGGGGTGGAGACGCAAAAAATGGAGCGACAGATGTGCGCCCCCACGATGCGCGCCCTTCCTCCCATGGGGAATATTTCGGGGTGGTTGGCAGCGGGTGCTCGCGAGAGCGGGGACGTCGAGAGGAGAAGGGAAGTGATGGATGTCCCTCGGCGGAGAAAGCCAAGCGGAAAGGGTTCTCCTCCTTTTTTCCTTTACTGGCGCCCAAGGACTTTCGCTCTCATTTTTCGAGGAAAAAATTTCACGAAACAAATACAATAGACCTCTGCACAATTCCCTTAGTCTTCCTAATTCTCTTTGTTTTTTTCAAAGAGGTGAATTTTTTTCTATTAAGGGCAGGGATAGGCATACCATGGACAGCCAAATTGATAGCAACAAATTAACACAAAAGTGAATGCGAAGTTGGTGCTTTTATTTCCCCGTCTGGATACGGCAATATGCCCCCTTAATAGGGACAGACTAATCATAATTATCGTAATATCAAAAAGTTTATTTTTATAACACACTTGACAAAATATGGTACATCTGGAAAAAAATAGACTTGGAGCCGTAAACAGAAAAACATTTCAGGGAGTGTTTTGTGGAGAACGATACATATTTGTGCAGGATTCATTGGGAGGTGGTACACCGTAGGCTTAAGATAGTATATATCCCAAACATTTCGGGGGGTCCTTACATCGCCATTTCCCCAACTTCGTTGAATTTTTTAGACAAGACTCGGCTGGCCGAAAAAAAATATAATCAATCAAGATTATCGCGATATTGATGAAGATTTGTAGTATAATAAGCCTGATTCCCCTTATATCAACTGGCAAGACACCTATCCACCGATTCGATCGATGGATTTTTCTTCCTCATAGGAAAATCCACTAGGATCGGTAGTTTCTTAATTGCGTTTCGCTTGGTTTCGCTGTTAGTAGGGCCCGCCCGCCTTTGTGACGGTGCGGGATTCCTCGTCCCTTCCCTTCCTTCCCTATCCCCTCCCCGGAGGCGTCGTCGGGCTCTCATCGCCGCGGCGCCTCCTTCCTTGTTCCTTCCCGTCCTTCCCCTTCTGGGTGCAGTGGAGAAAAGCTAGCGCTTACAGTCCCTGCCACAGGAGTTTATCCCCGCGAACCCGCCCTAGGGTTTCGTTTCCATTGGCAATACACCTTTCCCCTCTCTTCTACTATATCACTCACTCAATGAGTGTTTAAACCCGACGAAAGGTTTGGGCTGACAGATGGGAAAAATTCACCCCCAGGGTACGTGAATATGCAGTACAAATCCAACACCAGGCCCGCCTCACTCCGCGAGGATTTCCATCTGTAATACTTCGCTCGGATATCAAAATAACGCCCTTCTATCAGCAGCTTAACACTCAGCTCTTCAATATCACCCAGGAAACATTTAGAAATTTAAATAAATATGTAGATGTGAAAATAGCATTGAGTTGGGTATGTTTTCAGAGCAAAGGCACCACTGTTAAGTTTCTGTCACTTAGGAAGTTATATCACTAAACTGCTTTGAATGAACAAAATTTCTCTTCAATCGAATTGTTCCAACAACTGTCACAATATCTTCTATGCAAAAGAAAGCAGAAATGTTGACTTTTCGAAAACAAAGTCTAAACTCGTGAAAAAAGCATCTTACAAAGAAATTTGAAAGTGTTTCACCAATTAAAATTCACGAAAGTCGCATTTAAAACCATAAAATTAAAAGAAAAATTTTCCACCTAACTAGATACAACTACGGAATGTAAATTCTCAAATGAGTCATCAAATTTTATTTCAAACACAGCTGGCTTCGCGGAAAATGTAAAAAAGTATATTATTTAGCGACCCATTTCACAAAGATACTATTTCCCTACACCTATATACATGAATGATGAACATCGTTGGAGAGAAATGGAAACAAAAACATCACCCTTTGACGGATCTGAAACCTTATTTATTTCTTATTTACTCCGAGGGTCGAAAAGAATGACTCTGAGCGAATCAGTATTCTGACACGGTCGCAGGCCAATTTCCTATAAAAAAAATTCGTCTTCCATCCTCCCACTCCACCTTTCCCAGAATGCGCCTTTCTCCTTCCCTTTGATTCGATGCGTGATGGAATCCGGCTCGGACAGAAAACGCAAGGTCCAAAATCTCCGACTGACCTTTAGTGTTGGCAACGGGGGAGGAAAAGACACGGAAACGGACGTGACTGCGAACACACTGCCACGGAGGTAATGATGGAAAAATCGATTTTGACAGAAATCTAAAATGGATTTCGTTTAAAATCGAAAACCGAGTTAAATGGAGGAAAATCGAGGAAATCAGGATCGAGCCATGGGCAAAGAATGATTAATTAACAATTTTTGTACAAATATTTATTTTAATTAACTATCGATTTATTCGATTAATCGATCTTTCGGTTCAGATTTCGATTTCTGTTAAAAAATTTGAGCTTTCAATTCCGGTTAAAAATTGGTTGCTCGAAAAATCGATTTCGACCGACATTTTTCCATCACTACCATGAAACCTCTGCAAAGTCACGAATAATAGTGTTTCGATACAAACTCGATTTTCAAGTTCGATCTTAATCATTTCGTTTTATTTAAGCAGCGTCACTACCGGCCATTAAAATTCGACATTTAAAAGTAAAATCAGAAATCCATCCCATGCAAAATACAAAACTAAGGCCAGTAAAATTGGAAAGGTATGCCCTCGATCATCAATAAGCCACATCAATCAGTTGATCTTTCTTAAGAATTTTTAAATAATCCGAATGTTTCTAAGCGTGATCCCAAAATTATAATGTACTTGCATTTGTAAATTTTTCCCATTAATAAATTCAAGCTTGCATTCAAAGCAGATTCTATGTACGACTAAAATGGGCATTTTGAGTGATTTTAAAATGATTAATAAACAATTTTTGTACAAACTGTTTTTTTTTAACTTTCGATTTTTTTCGATGAATCGATTTCGGTTCAGATTTCGATTTTCGTTCAAACTAACAACCTTTCGTATGAACTAAGCTTTACATTTCAGTTAAAAATTGATTGTTCGAAAAATCGATTTCGACCGACATTTTTTAAGTTTAGGGAATTTTCAAGGCTCTGAGAGTGAATTGCGTGGATTATGTGAATGTTATGACAAATCACACAGCAATAAAGCAGATCAAAATGCATAATGACAGCATCGGTGGCAATATAAGTCCTCGCCTACCATACAGAAGGTCGCGGATTCGAGTCCCGCCAGGGCAAGTTGTCCCTATCCAGGATATGGAAGTGTATTATCGCCAATTGTTAATTTTTGTCGCAAACATTACATCCAGCTGTTTCGGGGGAATTGAGATAAATGGATTAAATTAAATAATTGGTAAGGTAGTATGCTGACGGTAGACTGGAAGATGTTAGGTTCTTAGACATAGGTTATGTACTCTCCCTAACTCGGCGATGTTTTCATAATCCAAGCCAAAATGATGGAACGCATTACATTCCGCAATTTTGGTGAGGCATGAGAATTCTTTCGACCAACCACCTATATTGCCATTTTTTCAGAAATCTGAGCCTGTCGTTTAACTTTTGGCGAGGAATGAGAACTTTTTTACATTACTCAGGACCCACCACCTACATTTTCATTTGTATCAGAAATCAGAGCCTATTGTTCAGGGGGGGACCAGGTGTTTCGAGGGGGGAATACAACCCGAGGGTGTCGCCGTCGTGAACGCGCAAACAAAACCATCGCGAGCCGCGCACTCAACCATCCGAATGGGCACCAATAACATTTTCACTCCGCCTTTGTCTTCTCCCTCGGTTTCAACGCGTCAGCCAGCTGGAGCACGAGAATGAAAGGAGAGAGAAAAAAGCACCCACGGAAACAATTACAGCCGCTTGGATCGATGGACGAAGGAAAAAAAACATACAATAACTCTGAAGAACACCCGCTGACAATTACGCGCACTCATTAGTCCCGAGCTGAAACTCGGCGAACAAACATTCGTAATCGTTGAAGTTTAAGCACCGAAAGGCAAACGAGGGAAAGTAAATAGGGAGAACTATTTGTAAAAGGGTTATTATGACGGGGGAGCTGAGAGTTGCGATGGTTAGGATGGGCTTGTCCAGGGAGAGCTCCCTGACGCATTCAAAAAAGCGAACACCTTCCTAAATCCGCGGTCACACTATACTTTTCAGCAGCCGCTACTAAATATCACCTTCAGCCAGCGGATTTGTAGGGTTCCCACTCTAACTACACTATAAAATTCACGGTTTTTTCCAGGTTTTTACGTTCTAAATGTCATCAAATTCACGGTTTGTAGATAAGGCATTTTAGGCAGAAATACTAATGACGCAACATGATCAAAAAAGAGTTACATACGACTGTATGTCGCGTGTCGCAATGGAGATTGCCGCGACGTTTCGCGACCGACTGCTGGTCACTTCTTCAAGGGAATGATGCTGGGTTTGGTTTTTCCTGCCTTTTTATTTCAGGTAGGAGGGGGGGGGGGGCGGAGGGTGTGAGGAGTGGGGACTGGAGGAGGGAGATGACGAAATGTTGCGTATGACTGGGTGACAAGAACTGCTGATTCTCAATTCGGTATCTCTGTTATAGTTATTCCTGTTCTTTATTTCTATGGCTTCGCGGATTAGTCGGGCTTTAAAATGTTTTACCCTCGCGATGACTAGATTTTTTGATGCCGATCGCATGTTCGGTGTCTTCGTGCTCCGCTACGGATGACTTTGAAGGGTAATCCAGTCGAATGGCCCGCTTGTGCTCTTCTATTCGAGTTTTGACCGTTCGTCCCGTTTCCCCGATGCATTTCATCTCGCAAGTTCCGCATAGGATTTCGTGTACTCCTTCAATTTGAAGTGGCGTCCTATCCTTGGCATTTCCCAGGAGGTTTCGTACTTGGGCGTGAGGTTTAAAAATGGCTTTAATGTCAAATTTCCGGAGGATGTTTCCGATCTTATCGGTCGTTCCTTTCACGTAGGGGAGGAAGGCTTTTTTTTGGCTAATGATACCTTCTGTATCTTTGGAATTGTTCCTGTTGTCCTAGTTGATAATATTTTTTTTGATCACGTAACAATCATCGGCCGCTCGTTGACTAAAAATGCAACAAACGCAACAGATGCCTTGAATGCAAACGCAACAATGAAAGTGCTATCTCTCATGACGTCACCTATAGTTACCAAAATTCAGGTCCGGCTAAAGTGTGTGAGTGGGAAAATGGAGAGAGCAAGGTGGCGTGGAAGTGAAGAAGTGCCTGATTTTTTGCCTGATGTCTTACAATCACAGGCTTAAGGTCAATGTGCAGTCATGGCACACGGACCAGTGCATAATTGCGCTTCGAGTACACGTGTGCTGATAAATTAATAAATGCGTGGACAGCATCTTTTTCCGTGGACGTTTTATAACGAGGGAAAAAAACATGGACTCGGCCACAAATATCTTGGGGGCTTTTTATTAATAAATTTATGAAGAAACTGAAGGAAAGACCTTGTAAATACATGTAAAAGGCATTAAAATAAGACAAAATGATTCAGGCTACTAAATAAACACGGAAAAGAATAGGCAATAGAGTGAGACGAATCTGCATGACCCGGCAAGGAAAAAAAAAAGGTTCTCATTCTCTGCTGAGGATGGAGGCGCAATAGGAGGAGATTCAAGATTGGTGCATGCAGTTGGATTTAGAGCTTGAATAAGCTCAGGATGGAGGATGAAAACGAGCAATGGAAATTAGGAACCCCAACCAGCCCAAGGGAGAGAGAGAAGAGAGCTGGTTCCACCCCCGGCGGAGCCCCTACAGCGGATGAATGCAGATGGAGCAGAGGGCGTGCAGAGGAGGGTAAAGGAATTAAGGCGAATTAGGTTCGTCGCTAGGCGACGATAATCTCGGCAGTCACACTCCGGCTCGCTATTCCCTCCCTCCTAACCCGCATTTTCCCTAATGCCTACCATACATCTCAACGCTCAAGCGAATTCGTTTGTTATGTATTAACGCTTTGTCACCATTACCCTCATTGTCGAACAGAAATCGTTCGCTTTCACAACATGCGTGTCAAAGGATAGGTTTTTAAACTTATTTTTACGCAAATGTGCGCAAAGTCACCGATTCAAAACAAGCCATACGTCATGAATTTACGTCAAATCGGCAGACAAATTTTTGGCATTCTGTGATTCAAGGCTGACTTGCACTGAATTTTTGAGTTATTAGCCTTGTAGAATTCCATATTAAGCCAGGAAAAACAACAAACTTTTCTTTCTATAACTTAACTTTTAACCTTTGACTAGTTTCGATACACTGTAGAATTAACAAGACTCAAGATTAAAATTTAAGTTGTGCAAAGCTAATTTTGCTATTTTGCCAAGTCGATTCAAGGCGGTTTTTTATATTTTAGCATTTAGTCTGAAGTGAATAAAGACTGAGCCAGAAATTTTCATCAAAATCTGAGACGCTAAGGGCCAAACGCAAGTCGATTTGAGGTGGAATGGCATAGATAAAATATGCATAATGCCTCATTTTTTATATTTTATTTTTCGTGTATAAAGGAGTGAGGTGGCTCAGTGAGTAGAGAGTTTTCCTGAATACTGAAGGGTCTTCGGTTTAAATCCTGATAACCTAGATTAGATACGTTTAATGCTCAGTAAAGAAGTCGTAACGGCGTAAACAGCGATTATTAGGAGGAGCGTCAATGGACGCATTTACCTTCTGATAAGCTCGTAACTCAACAGTACACCTCCCGTGCAGACCCAACAATTCCAGTTTCTTACCTGCAAAATAAAAGAAGAGAAAACTTTAAATTTATGACAGAAAAGCATTTGAAATATTATTATAGTAATATCAAAATATTGTTTATGTACGAAAATAATGAAATAACTATTAGCCAAGTAGTTGTGTGCAACAGGTGAGGGGATCAGTATGCATCTAATAATCCAAGTACTTCAAGGAATCCTTGCACAAATTATCACAAACGCAATCAATTGTTACTCTGTAAAATATTCATGACGAAAAAGTCAAAGGCTTCTAACGGAAACTTCTTAACTAACTTGCTAAGTTCTTACGAAAGGTAATGAGAGTAATAGTACAGCTAAATGGGCGCGGAGTCAAAGGCTAATAAAAATATTAGAGGAGCACGGCCTTTTTCATCGAATTGCTGAAATAATATGGAATTACGTTAATAACGAGCACCCAGCCGGGCACGGAAAAGTGGTTATGATTCATACATGCCATACAGCCAGTAGATGCCTCTTTCTAACGGGAAAGGATTGAGGTGAGGTGCAGTGTTGCTTAGATTCATTCAAAAAAGGATTTAAGAAACAATCGCAAATGAACCATCGATTTTACATTACGCATATTGCCTACCAAGGCTAAATTTCCACACTGGAACATCACTCTTCGACGCTCTAAATCGATCCGCTCCAAAAACATTAGCCCAAAACCATAACTGAGATTAATGCATAATAAGATTAAAGTAAACACGTTGTTGTAATAATTAAAGCCAAGTGGCCAAATTGATTTTTCAATCTGTAATTTAAGTTTAATGTGTGCGTTAATATTTGGCCAAATGCTTCACATTATTGCTGCAGTTTTGATGAAACTTTCATGCAATCCGTTGTAGGTCACATTTGGGCGCATAACTGAACTGGGCGAATGAACGTAATACTACGGTTAAGTGGGACGAATAGGACACAAATATTAGAATCAGAAAAATCTAAGAGACATGGGAAGACAAGAAGTGGGAAAACTTGACACTCATCAATGATTCTGTAAATCAAAGCATTCTGACTAAAACATTTTTTTAAGCATAAACTTTTCCGACTGTTTTTCTACAATCACTTTAACGTTAAGTAGGTACTTTTCCGAAATTCAGTTCAACTTTCATGTTTAATGTTTGATTCAATTATCCAAATAAGGGTTCGAACAACATGCATATTTTAACGAATTCATTTTTTGAGGGCGTATTATCATCTATATTTTTTAAAGAATATCGTTGTAACGGTGTCATTTGTCACCAAAATTTGATTTTTTAGCTGAAAACTGCAATGTGTGCTGAATAAATCCGGAAAGGCTGAGAGTAGGCTAACTGTAAATAAGGTAAATGTCGTTAAATAGAACCGATATTTCCATTCGCAATTCAGCTGAGTCAAATATGGTGCAATCATGTTGATTTTTTCCATGGTTTGTTTTCTAACGAGAGCACGCAAAAAAATTCATCATCACTCACAACTTTCAAAAAGATGTTTTCTTTGGACCACCTTGATGATCCGTCTCCTCTGGGTGGTCCAGCAATAATCGTATCAACATGGCTGTGAGTGTTTTGTCATGGAAACGAGGAAGACGAAAGGAAAAGAATGGCTGGATCGAGATGTTAAATGAGATAAGGAAAGACGGGGCACACCTATAAGCGACAAGGCACGCAGCCGAGAAATTGAGTTTCCTCCGTGAAGCTACGGACGGGAAGGAACGAGGAAATCCCCGTGGCTTACACGTATTAAAAAATGAATTTGAGCCATTCGGTGAAAATACATCCCAAACCCTACTGGGGTTGGAAACAATACCGCTAAAGTAGGAGGCAATGATTGGGTTGAGTACGAGCAGAGAGGATTATGGACATAATATCTAAATTATGTTTTCTTTGACAGCCTCCAACGAAACTCGTTTAACTTACCATACTCATATTATTAAATGAGAGATTGGGCAAGGTTAAGATTTATGTTTACTTTAACGATTTCGTGAGGGCGTATTACAATCTATTTTTTATGAATATCATTGGTCACGATGGCATATGTCGCCCAAATTTGATTTTTTTATAATATTTGGTTCTATTTTTTGACGAAATAAAATAATTTTTTTTCGGGGAGGTCCGGGCACCCTGAAACCCACCTCGATTAGCCACTGGCCCTAACCGTAAGTGCACGTACACTAATTTACAAACAAGCAATAGGATTCAGTGCAATGCCTCACGCGATGAAAATAACAAACTGCGCGACGACTACAAGTGATCCAATTTCGCGCTACAGTAGCGCCATCCGCAAATGGCACGGTAATTCTGCGCCCGGAGCGACAGCTACCTTTTGCCCGCGGAACTACAGCTAACAACCCACTACAGACAGACAGACAAGGGAAGGAGGGGGAGGTGGAAAACAAGCACTCAGACACCGTCGCTTGTTATTGCTACGACGCCCGCGCGCACCTCAACACGAACAAAGCCGTTCCGTAAGATTTGAGATTCTATTACGTGGATAAGGTTGAACGGTTCAGCCGGCATGAGGCTTTGCGCTCCGAATGGCCCACCTGCTTGCCACTTCACCACAGCTTTGGATTCCGGAGCATTATCCACTCAATCCTTTAAATGTCGCCATGAGGTCGCCATTTGGAGAAGGCGCGGCGGTTGGCAAAACTACGTGTCGCAAGCACAGAGCAGCTTTCGGGGTACGCCACCCGAAACAAAGAGATTGGCGTGGTAGAAAGACGGAAATTACGATGATGGAGAAGAGGTAAAGGTGTAAGTAATAGGTTACATCGAAGTGAAAGCTGTTATCGTGTAAATCATATGAAATAGTAAAGTATGACACTGTTTAAATCTAAAAAATAAATAACGAGTATTGCTCCATTTTTTAGCCCTTTTTCAAAGAATAATACAAGCAATGGCACCTTACCGATGGCAATAATACGCCATTTCATTTAAACTTTTGTCGTCAACGACTGATGCAAATGGTGAACAATACCGTGGAGAAAGGGTAATCCATTAAAATTAATGAGTGGCATAACTAATTTATTTTTCATTTACTTGCGATACCTACACCATTACTTACTTAAATTGTGCTTAAATATCTTTGAGGTTGCAGTAAAAGGAGAATTTCTTTTAAACGCTTTTTTTTGTAAACACAGCAGAATATAAACTTTTTTCAGCTTGGTATCTACAATAACACAAATGAATATACTCATCGCAATGTTTTTACTGCCAGAAAAATATAGCATTTCATAAATCTGATAGACTATGATTTCCTTTGGTCTCATGGATTTTTAACGCAAAAAACAAGCGTAATATTATAAATCTAGTTACAGATTCATAGATTGGAACTTCAACCCTATACTTTCATCATGATATTTACATAAATACGAAATAGCTGTTGCAGTAAATAAGTGAAAAATAAAAAAAATATTTCAACTATGAAGGGGAGAATAACAATTTATAGGGAAGCGGGTAACTGGGTACGACATATCTTCCGAATTTTCTCCGCACTGTTAAAAGGAAGAGATGAATGGGTCTCAATTGCGAAGCGTTTTAAGTAGGCGAGATGGACGAAATGACATGCATAGGCCTCCACGTCGATTATGCGAAATGTTACCGAAGCACACATGCACCTGATTTGCATTACAAGCGATCGCTCGGGACTTCCACGGCCACCGCTGGTGAATATAGCGGACGAGGATTACACTCGTTGAAAGCAAAACATCCGGCTGGGAAGAATTTTAATCGGGAGCTGAGAGGAAAGCCAAGTTCAATGCCAGCCCAGTAACTCACTATCAGCTGAACATAAAACGAGATCCAATGAGCAGATAAAATGAGCAAGAACTTTCGTAGGGTAAAGACAGAAATAGAACTACGTATACATTTGAGGCTAATGAATTCTATGCATACATATAGTGCTGGTAATGTGGAGATGATGCAAGCAAATCGATTTAAATACGATTCGTCACCAACCGTAGAAGCTGGTGAACCAACTCACCAAGCAGAATGGCTATCCCATACACGAACTAATAGCCTTTAATGAGTCTTCTTGAAAAACAATAAAAACAGATGGGGAATTCATTAAAAAGAAATTAAGAGGAGAAAGTTATAAAGAATTTTAGGTATTCTAATTATAATACGAATCCTCTTCCATTAAAGTGGCATGAATAGCGTTGCTGTGCTGAGATACTATGATCGCGCATTGCTTATTCATTATAAAGAATAAATAACATCTACATCCTTTAGAGCATGATGAATAAAAGCTGAAATAGTAGTTCCTTATAAAATACGCATATTCATATCATGCTTTCTTTCTCAGAAAAATGATACTCAGCTACTTCATGAACACAATCAACTCTCAACAGAGGAAGATCGCGTGATTCAGTAGGTTCAGAGAGAACTTCGACCCAGACAGAAGCTTATAATAACAACCAATTAAGGAGTTTTTGATGACCTGTTGCTAAAATAATTCTGCATACGTTCCAAATCTAAAGCTATCAAAAGATTCTTTAGATTCTTTTCTTTCGAACGATTTCATGAATGAACGGAAAAATCCAGTTAAAGCATAAATTGCCTCCGTATCTCGGGTCGATTACAACTTTCTTGCTTGGGATCTCTAGAGGCAGGGCAGAAAGGTCATGGCTTCAAAAAATACATAAAAAACATTGCCACAGCAGTTCTCGTTGATTTTTGCAGAGTGCAGAGAGAGAAACAAAACTCAGCCTAAATTCCCTCCCGGTTTATCTCTCGCTTACTCTTGGATACGCTCCGTGGCTCTTCTCTCCCCAGGCCGAAAATAGGAATGAGAAACTGGCGAGTCAACGAGAAAAAAAAGACTGTCGCCCAGCGGCACAAAAAACAGCGGCGAGTTGAGGCGATACCTACTATTTCTCTGACCTCGGACATCACAGTAAAAAGCCGTCGCAACATTGCGGCAAAGAGCGGTTAGTTTTCAGAGTGTTTTTTTTTTTGTACGGAGGGTTTGCAAATTTAATTTCAATTCTTTCACACTCCATTACGGAAACACTAACCACGAAATCCCTTTCAAGATATTTTTTTTACGAAAACGCGACACTTTTCCGAAAAGAAGCTGTAGATGATAAATTATGGAAATGAGGTATTAATGGTATAACTCCGAGTGAGAATATGATGAAGCGATTGTTGGCCTCAGCCGGAGAGTTCGAGACTTGTGAGATTTACTCTTATGACGCGAAAATTTACGGTGTTGGAGTAATTACTAGTTCAAGCCAGGCCATGCTTCGAAATTTATAATAATATTTACACACAATTTAAATCTATAACGGGGTTAAATTATTTATATTTACTATGCAATCAGTAAATAAATTTGGATACTAATCTAACACACTAGACCTGAAGGATATTTTCAGCCTAGACAATTCGCTACTTGGCTCCTAGACCATTAAACTGGAGACGAGAAAACAGTACGTGAAAACATTCGAGTGGGCGGAGTCACTCAGTGGTTCAGAAGTTTGGATCATCGGAAAAAGTGATCAAAAAATGAGATAGGCCTTCGATATATGGTGCTGGAGGAGGATGCAGAAAATGAAATGGACTTATAGGGTGACAAAATGAGGAAGTATTTGAAGCAGTGGCATAACCATGGGGAGGATGAGGGGATAGACCCCCCCGCCCCCAAAGACTCTGAGAAATAAAAAAGTAATTTAAAACTATTATCTAGTTTTGAGCTTTAATAACTGCATCTGCTTAAAGTTAAATGTAGTTCATTTGTAGTGCCAAATTGATGTAAAATGTACATCCAGGCACGTAATTTTTCTAAATTTTCCCGAAAAAGTTCCCTGAGGAAGTCGCCACCTCAGGCCGTCTCCCCCCATCTCCCAAGGCACATTCCTAGTTACACCACTGTTTGGAAGAATAGGAGACGAATGAACACTATGGATCACAGTACGTCAGAGAAGAGCATGGTAGATAGGCAGCGTAATGAGACACAGTAGCTGCGTGTCAAACAAAATATAAGGAAAAATTGATTCATTCTTGTAGCAACGCCTACTTTTTCTACCAATTAACACGTGTGCGTTTGGAAGAGGGAGGACTCCGTACGTATCAGGTGCAATTGAGACGATGCAGAGATTTTTTATTTTGGAGAAAGAAGGTGTCAGTGGGAAGTGTAAGAATCCTGACCAAGTCCTGAATTAGACCAAGGGACGAGTACCAAAGACAGATGAAGACAGATACTGGGAAGAAGATCCTCAGGTTAGTGAAAGAACAAGCTTAGGAAAGAGAAAATGGAGGGGTGCATTACTCCAATCTTAGGATTACAATACTATTTATGCATCTAAATGTCCGCCAAAGCCCAGTGGACACAGTGGGCGATTCCTGAGCGTGGAGCCCGTTTCGAGGCTTTCGTGCAGCCGTTTCTTTGACGGTCTCGGTGGAGGCGGGGATAAGTCCCCGTCTACCATACCGAAGGTCGTGGGTTCGAGTCACGCCTGGGTGGGATGTCCCTATCAAGGGCAAGAGTGTATGCAATCGTTAGTTAATTGTTGTTGAGACCCCGATTTCAAGGCCTCATCGACTGATTGATGAATAAAAAGAAGCCACTCGCTAATTTGACACTTGACCGATCGCATTCACACGATTGTCTGCGGTAAGACAAGGATTACTTACTTACTTACGGCCAGGGATTGCAATCCAAACTATACGAAAGTCAAAACCTCTAAAATTCCAATAGTTTTGTTCCCGAGAGCGAAATGTAGAAACGAAAAAGAATAAAACCCGGGAAGCTTAACGCAGGGTCGAAACGAAATCGGAGTCAAAAATGCTTCGGGTCGAAACTAAATAAAACCTCAGGGACGAAACGAAACCCAGATTATTTTTCGCACCGAAGGGACCACGTGCTTCTCCTTCGAACAGTTTAGTTTCGACCCACACACCGAGTACGAAGTAGGGTTGAATGGAGTATGGGTTCGCCCTACCACCTCTAGGTGAATGGGGCACTTTTAACTCATAATGCGCAGCGCAGTATTCAGTCGCAATATGACGAAGCTAAATACTTTAACCTCTCCAAATTCTGTCATGAATTGGGTCGAAACTATTACCTCGTTTCCCCCTCCACTCAACTTCTGGGATCGAAACTTAACTATGAGCAGCGGTGTTTAGATTGATTTAGTTTCGTTCCCGGGAGTAAAGTTTTGTCCCGGGTCGAAAGTGGTGATTTTAATTCCGCGCGGGAACGAAACTAAGCCTGGGCATCGTATTTTCGTTTCTCTCCCGGTCGAAAACGATCATTTTCGTTTCGTTTAACTTGCCATCCCTGCTTACGGCAAGACAAGGTAAAACCAAGCTTACAACGCCGAAATCTCCACTGACAAGGGAACTCCCTCAAGTGTCTCACCACAACTCGTTCGAATTTTGCTAAGTGAAAGGAAATAGATACCCATGAGGTGCAGCTTTTTGTTGCAGCCGCCAACGCTCAATACTTTTCGGCATATTAGCGACGGAAAGTAACAGGGAAACTTCTAAATGCATGCAACCTGCAGCGCAACAATGTTCCCTTACACTCCGTTACTAGGACGAAGACTACTGTCGTGTATTGTTATGTTTCGGGTTGCATGTATTGCGTTTTCCCGGTACTTTCCGTCCCTAATATCCCGAAAAATATTAAGCGTGGGCTGAAGCAAAAAATATATACTTCATGATATACATTTCCTATCACCGATTAAAATTTGAACCAGATCTGATGGATTACTCTTGAGGGAATTCACTCATGAGACAACATTAAGAGGAATTAACTGAATTTGCTGCACTAGGATCAGACTGAGATGATAACATCACAACCTTGCCTCGCTCCTCACTAGAGCACCCTCAGAAGTCTCTCAACATCAAGTACTTCACCCCCAGGAGCAGGACTTGCATTAGCCCCTCCCTGAACGAGGAAAGTGTATATATATGTATACTTCTCCGTCTAAGACCACGAAACGCGCCAAGGGATGAAGTCTTGGGTGGGAGATCACTCCACCAATAAAACAGAAAAGCCGAAGGGCACTCGAGTAAATGGATTTAGGGTTGGAAAGGCAGAAAGATGAGGGAGTTGAACCGTGGAGGACAGGAGAGGTTGGCGAAGGAGAAGGGGTCGATCCCTACTTGCGGATCACGGCTTTTAAACCCCCGAAGCAGAAAAGGGTCCACGAAGGGGTGAATGGGTAGGGGTAGTGAAAGGATGGAGATTCGTACAGGATTTAAGTCAAAAGCCAAGCAGTTTGCCACTAAGATTCTATTTTAGATGGAAACAGAAAAATTAAATAACTTTTAAAAGAAAATCTTGCATTTTCCTTTCGGGATATACTGCGTGGAAAACATTTTTAGCAAACGTTTATTGGAAGTTTTATTAAAAGAATGAGAGCAACGTTCTCGTATCGATCTTATGTAGGATCCGTTTTCCACGCACTATTACCCGAAAGGAGCTTGCAAGATAGATAAAAAAAGCTGCAAATTACTTCTAACAAAAATTTAAAAAAAAATCTAAACCATGGATTTGGCGGAAACCCTGGGAATCCAATCTAGCCTTGCATTTAACTATAAAGTTCCTACTACTGCCCCTTTTAAAAGCAAGCACCCATTTAGAGGTAATTGCATGTCCATCAACTGGCCTTGTCAATGTTAGATCTTAGATTTTCCCGGCATATCAGGTGGAGAAAAGATTGCCGGGTTCTCCACCGGGTGATTGGCGGCATTCCTCCCGATGTTTTCGATCTCAACGCCAAAAACTATGAAAAGACTACTAGGGAAATCTCAATTTTTAACTAGATTTAAAGTATTAAATTATAAATTATTAATTTAATTATTTCGATTTCAAACAAGTGGCTCATACAACCTGAAATTTCAAAGCTAAAATGTTTTTCATTCTATCTCCAAGCGGCATGTATTCTGTATCTGTAGTGTACAGGTTCAAGTAGTTGAAGGCAGATTTCCTCTTGGAGAAAATTGCAAATCATTCCCGCTTATCCCGCCTCCAAAATTGAACTAACCCTTTCAATCCATAACAAGGTCATTTCCCTTTTATTTCTATCTATAAATTTAATTCTCTTCCTCCCCCTGCCCCGCTCAAGCAACATTCAATCAGGGTTTTCAACGTCCCATAACCCGTTGCTATTCCCTCCTCCCACATTCTCTAAAATCCACCGCATATCACGTTGAAACTAGTCTGTAGGCAAAATCATCCGGTAGAAACTAAAGCCTAGATGTAGAAGAAGACTGAGCATACAGTTAGCAACCATTTGTGCGGCCACCTATGTAAAAATGAAATATAAAACAGAGCCATTGTTTTAAAAAGGTCAGTTGGCTGCGGTAGCCGAGAGCAGAGCGAGGGCCGAGTGGAAATATCATTAAACTAATCAAATTGGATTGGTTGGATACTGAATTCATTAAGTATTTACTACATCTCAGGTAAAAAAAACGCCAAATAGTATAAAACATTAGTTATCACAAATGAGATAAAATTGTAACGGAAAATTTCGCTCTTTGTATATCGTGCTCATAAGCAATGAAAATTCAATTACAAACTGCCAAGTCACAACACTATAAGGGGGAGGGGGGAGATTTAATTGCATATTCCGCAAAGGATCTAAAAGGTCATAAAATCGCCCCTATGGCAAACTGAACGGTTGAACCGATAATTTTAGATGACGATTTACAAGCCATTTTACTTAGAATAACAAATATTTATAAAGTAAATAAAGTACAACTTTTCTGTAAGAGCTCCATGATTCTTCCTTATTCACAATAAATAGAAAGTTTTGCGCATTTACCTACATCATGAATTTCATTGAGAAAGGTAGTTCCCTTCCAAGAAAATAAAACAATTACTTGCGACAATAACTGATCCTTCGGATAAAAGGTGCATAAAGTTTGAAATACTAATAAGCTGAACATAATCTTCACGCTCATATTTTTTCCTTCCTTCCCCGTAAATATCAATTAATGGACTTTGTTACAATTCTTGTTAACGACGTGAGAAAACAAAGGGGGGAGTCATGTAATTATAAAGATAGGCGTTCAGTCGTAAGCGTGGTCGCTCCCGATTAATCCTCGTGCGTTTTTATCCAGCACAATTGTGTTAGCAATTTGTGTTAATTTGATTTGTGAAGTCGTGGCTCGCATCGCCGCTCCATATTTTTCATCGTGAGGACTTATCCAGGGCAATTGTGTTTATTTATTATGTACTAATTTTATTTGTGAATTAAAAGTGAACGATTCAACTTTTACGACACGGTTTCCAACAATAATAATGCACATTTGTACAGGAACCAACTGCCCAAACGAGATACGAACCCGTGACCTTGAGTTTGGCAGGCGAGGACTTTATCCCACCGCCACCGAGGCCAGGATACTAAGAAGTAAAGCCTAACATAGGAATAGATGTGAAAAAGATGAGGAGTATTTGGTAAGGAGAGGAAAAAAGCAGAAGGAATATTCATCAGATATATTACCCTGCCCGCGCCAACGGCCTTCCGGCTACAACTTACGTCCAGAAGAGGAATGAATCTCCACTATCATAGAGGATAGGACCCTCCACTTCGATCCCCGACCCTGCCTCTCCTAGTGCCGGCACTTCAAAGGGATACGATGCCCCTCAAACACCGCAAGGATCACTGCCCACTTTGTTCCTCTCAGTGCCCGGGATAAAGCCTCACTTGAGCCTTTGGGGACTGGCTCAAACCAAGCAGAATGTAATCACATCTCGGCAAGACAGAGAGGGATGGAGGTCACTTTATCCCATGCCAAGGATCAATGCCACGGTGTCCTTCAAGAAGTAAATGGCACTCGTCTATAATTAATCAAGAGGACTGAACTCTTTTTCGGTAGAGCTAAAACATTTTGAAGGCGCCACTTGAAAACAAATTTTAAAAATCTCTGAGACATAAAATACCATGGAAACGACAGAAATTAGAACTGTGAGTGGCTAAATTCTTTCGATGATATGATAATGGAATGCGAAGAAGAGGCAATATTAGCCAGACACATCTGTAGACTGTAGTCACAATTAAAACACATTGTGCTGCTCCAATGAAGTCGATATTAATTATACTTTACATATCTTATCAACACAAGTAACGCCAGATTCCATCAACACGTGATATTTCGACAATTTAGAGGCCCCAACTTAGAAAAAAAACAACTGGTATCAGATTTAAAATTCTCAAGAGTGAAAAGAATCGTAAATACTGTGGTGGTACTAGGGAATTAGATGATTCGATCGTTAAAAACAGCCAATCATTGAAGACCTTACGTGCCGGTTAGATAACTTGGGGTGAGGTACCAACAAATATGGTGGCTTTAGAATACACCAGGTTATTGCGTCGGCATAAGTTTTCATGGATTAATTGAGAATACGAGATGATTTCACAAATATTTTGTTGATACACTTATTAAGTTGCAGAAGAAATCTACTTTTTACACTTCTGCTACCTTTACATGACTGATTTAACGGTACAGTTAACACCTTACGCAGACGCCGGTCTTTGAAATGGAATTTCAATTTGCATTTATATTTATTGAACGTAATTTTGCTTCATCTTTTCTTTTAGTTCTTTTATTAATATTCATATTCCTGAAAGTAATGTGAATATTCCTAGCACTTGCACTTTCTTCTTTATATTATCGTTGAACTCACATATACCATCTAAATAATATCACGGATTGATTCTAAATCTTTTATAACTATTTCCAGAATAGTACTAATTGGAATGTACAGAAGCCGTACTTTTTATACCAACTTAGCGATTATAAAGAACTATTGCGATCCAGTTAACGAAATATATTAGAAGAAAACGGACATAATGCTTAGTAGAGGCGATTTGAGTTGAAATAAAACATGAGCTTCAAACCCAGTAGAAATTAATGCATTCTGGAATATGTATATGTACCTACATTGGCAAAAAATATCAACAGAGTGTTATACAATTAGGTTGTAAACAGGAAGGCAACTTACGCGTTTCCTTCACAAATGACAACACGTAAGTTCTATTACCAAGTGATTATACACTTTCTTTGTCCCGATGAAGGACGAGGAGGAATGCACCCATGAGATTTATATTGTTTTTGAACCCTTAAAGTGGCCCATTTATATGGAAATGGCGCCATCATGAGAAAAAAAGAAAGATCGTGCCGCGAAGATGCCGCGTGGGATGCATTACACATTTTATCGATGAGAGAGAAAGAGAGTAAAAGGCCTCTCGGTCCCATCCGAATCGATCATAGGCATTACCTCCCAGAGTCCCACGCCCACCCATCTTCAAGTGATCATGAATTTGAATCACCTCGCCTGAGCCAAGGCGTATCAAGCACCCTTCGAATTTATTCAAACTCTGAAATTCGAAACTTCAGTTCCTCCATTTTCACGTGACCGGACTCCGAAATAGCCTCGAAATATTTCGTTAAGTGCTCACGCAATCTGCTTAGTCTTCACCATTGAAAACGATCGTTTAAAACAAGCATAGTCTATACCTTTATTTTCTTTGAAATTTTATGTTTTGTGGTGCGGTCTGAAATCAAGCAGGATTAAGAAATAGTCACCACTATTACTAAACACTAAAGGAAGGTATTTTCGTTAAAAAAACAGGATATATTAGGATATACTAAGCATATATGGAAGTTGAAATAATACGTTTGCAACTAGTCAATAACAACCACGACGGTATCCCTCATCTAACACATTTTTAAGCCTGAATTCAAATCTAACTTTAGCTCTTCATCAGGTTTAAACTACCAAAACCTTCGTTGCCACGTCTCCAAATTAGAATTATTATCTATTTTTAAATTTTGAGAAAAAACTTTGACATAAAAAGCAGCCGTCATGTATTTAATGGACCAAACTACTGTCCAAAAATTGTTGACAGAACCATGGGATTCCGCTGTAGCTTTAAATCAAAATTCTGAGTCGGAGGACAAAAGCGTAATTATAAATAAAAGCACAAAATTCTAAAATAAGAAAGGTGATAAGTACCAATAATCTCATCAATGGGAAAACTTTTCACAAATACTCCGATTTTAAATACCAACGCGAATGCTATTCGATGCTGAGCAGGAACACTTTTAAAAATTGATGAAGCAACAACTCCAACCGGTGACTTCATGCACAAAATAATGCTAGAATTCAAATATATTTTTATATTTACTACGGTCTCTTTAACCATCTTAATGGTATTTATTTTCTAATAACATGGCTGCAGCTAATCTGAAAGACGTTAATTATACAAGGCCGAGTTACTTTTACAATAACGTATTTCCATAAGTCACAAATGCTCGAATATGCGAGCAACTTTTGACGTTTCCTTAGTAATATGAACAACAATGGGACGATTTATCCTTAATACATAATAAAAAATGCAGCACAAAAATGTTACAAGGATACTATTACACTACGAACCAAATCAGGCGCCACGTGATGGAATATTTTCAAACTAATTTTCAAAATGATGTACCGAGGAAACGCATAAATCTTTTAAACTTATGTTAGTAACTTAGGACAACTCGATCGAACTGAGGTGATAAAAAATACTTTAATTTTTCTAGCGAATAATATTCAGGAATTCTTCTCGGGATTTACAAAAACAAGTCGTTTTCCGAAACGTCGGTCGATTGAAACGCCTGAATTAACCTGGTGTAGAACGCGAGAAGACTTCCTGACATATAACTAATGAAGAACAAATGAAGTAGAAATCCTGAAACGATAACGGCTGAGACTAGTACTGAGGATGTCCAAAAATACCCGATGGCGCTACCTACCAGCCTTTCATTCATGCTTCGGAAGTGAGGGGGG
This sequence comes from Ischnura elegans, assembly GCF_921293095.1. Taxonomy (NCBI): domain Eukaryota; kingdom Metazoa; phylum Arthropoda; class Insecta; order Odonata; family Coenagrionidae; genus Ischnura; species Ischnura elegans. The sequence goes on along the minus strand of NC_060251.1, from coordinate 35,067,338 downwards.
GGGGGGGAAGTTGAAGAGCAACCACCGTTTCATTCCGAGCGCATCGCAATGACTGAGAAAGAAAAAAAAGCACTCGCTTACTTGATCGATTGCGCAAGCACGGAGCAATGCCGATTCTTCTACAGAGACGAGGCGGTTGAGGGGTTAGAAAGAGAGACGGAGACGTAGCTTCAAGCTGCCTTCGTGTTTTAAATGGTCAAAACTACTACTATCTAAATATTGTATAGGAAACATGCTACTGACTGTCAGGTATACCTGCTTATATCAAATTGCTGAGTCACAGGACATAGGCATAGTCTATATATAAAAAAGAGTCTGTCTGTCCGCGATGCATTTCTATAGGGCTGCACGGATTGAGACCAAATTGAGTAGATAGGTATATCACATATCCCGTAATGCTACTTTTGGTTGCGTCCCTTGCGTCCTTTGCGTCGTTCTCTCATTACCGAACCCTGCAAGTGCGCTCAGCGCCGCCTAGCACCCATTCCCCAAACTCTGCTTACTCGATGCACTGAATGGTTGAGACCTTAACTTTGTACATATTCATTATAAGGTTAGGAAAAACTTTGTTAATAGAAAAGCAAAGTTGTTATTATTTCCTAACCCCTGCTTACTCTCCCACCTTCCGATAACATCCCCATTCACTCTGCCATGTTTGCATATGTTTGTGCGAGATGAAGGCCGATTTGGCGGCTCTCAGTTCCAATAGAGCCTTTCCTCGCAGCTTCACCATTCACAGATAAACTTACGAATAAACTTACTGTCCTCTAAACCGTGCATTCCGACAAATCGTGTTTCTTCTTACGTCCTTTCATATTTTCCCATTGAGAGGCTAATATGATCATGAATTCCAAGTTCTAAATTTAGCCTTCTCTGGGTACTATCTTCCCGATCAACACCGGCCGGCTACTCATAAATAAAAGCACTAAGTTCTATGATAAGAAATGTTACATGTACCTATAGTAATATCAATAAACAACTTTTCGCAAACATCCCGTAATTAATAACTCATTGTAACCCAATGTTGCTTCAAAAATGTACATATATTTTGAGCTCTATTCAGGAAAGATTTAAAGTACAGGTTCTTTCGTGCCTTAAAGTTGTGCAAAAATGGCGAAACATGTAGCTGCCACAATAATTATGATTAGAAACTTCTCGCATTTTTTTAAATGTAAAGACTTGAAATTTAATTTCTTCCAGAAACAGCTCTGGGTTATAAGGGTTAAATCCCATTGCGCAACTTGGCGAAGCAACGGAGGGTTTGAGAATTTAAAAACGACAAAGAGCCTAAATGAGTTCTCAATTGAAGTCTTCAAAATATGTTAGATGGAGGAAATTAGCGATGTTCTAATTAAATATTTTATAATGGCATACATTCACCTTTCATTTATGTGTCGCTTATCTTAATATCTATTTTTTTACGAGAGGCAGCTTAGGAGGGAAGAGGAGAGTCGAAGGATGAGAAACTTAGAGAGCAAAACAGACGGCGCGCGTGCTGGCGGCGTCAACTGATTTCGTAACAACAGCAGCCGGCTAGCTCTTCCTCAAGCGTACGTCACCGCCCACAATAAAAGCAACATCGGACCAAGAGCACGAGTCGTCACGGAGGCCACACATGAGAGGAGGAATCCTTAGAATGGTCTAAGGAGGAATCAAAAAACATGACTGGGAGATTGCACTCACAGGAGCGGAGGCGCTTAGAGCGGGCCTCGTCGAAAAAAATTAGCAAAATGTTTTTCGACGAGACGAAATTTGACGACAAGGAAAAAAGATCATATCTAACTAATGCATTGGGAGAGTGTTCCAGAAACCGGCCAATTACAGCGCAGTAGTGAGGAACGAAGGCTTTACAAACGCGGAGAAAACGCCGATATCCGTACCACGAATAATACAAAAGAGGATTCTCAAGACGTCCTCTAAATGCGTTGTCAACTGCCGTGCATTTAAATGGGTTTACAAAAGTCGCCACTCGCGTTGCTGATGGGCAAATTGATCCGAATTTCACGGGTAAATAAGGTATATTTATGAGTGCTAACCGAAATGTTCATTCATAAAGATATGATTTATTAAATTGATCACTCTTCAACGCTATTCCTCGCAATTACAAATATTTTTCTGCAAAATATTGGAAAAAGGTGGATCGCATTGCAGTCATCACCTTGCCGCGGTGTTATCAAGGTAAAACTGTCGTCATCCTGTGAAAAACAACGCGGCGAAAAACCCGAAAGATGGAGAGATTAACCAATAGCACCACGGCAGACTACGAGACAAAATTGGCGAAATTCTATTCTCTTCTTAACTACTACAGCCAGCCACAAATGTAAGACAAGCAAGAGACTTTGATGTGACAGCGGAGTATGTCCTGGCTATAGCTTCGGAAAACGACGATTTTTTTATAAATTGGAAAAATGATTAAAAAATAAAATCTTTAAAAATAGTTTCATATGAATTCAGATATAACTTCTTGAATGGGAATAAATGTTCATTCTAAATTAATAAAAGTAAAACTACCTTTATTCAAACAACATTAAAAACGGAATTAGAATACCGTCACGGGTGATGGAAATTCTGAGTTTTCAACCTTTGAGGCAGAAGCAAGCGTAAAAAATCGTTCTCTCCCGACCTCGCCCTGAAGGGCTCGAGAGCGAGAGAAGAACATTATTTCTACTGATCAATCGAAAAACTAATAGTTTCACTTCAGTTAAACATGAATTTATAATTTTATCAATACACACGAAAAAACATTACTACAAATATTTTATGAAATAAAAGTAATATTTTCAGTTCAAACCTTCACTTATGATCGATAGTGAAACGATGGCTATTAAGTAGCTAAATCGATTACATGGAGAATCTTGAATATATCAACTATTTGAAAATTCTTAAGCTTCATTCAATCTTCCAATTTAAAGCCACCATCCCTGCTGCTAGGTGGTCCTATCTATTGCATCTTACCATATTTTCACCATCATTTTAATTTATTATTAATGCTCCATTATTTCTCAGCAATAGTCAACCAATTACTACGGTCTCGATCGAGTTGGGATCGGAAAATTTACAATTAACAATGCCTCACGAAACAGAAATATAAATTAATGAAGTAAGCCCTAACGAATACTGAAAGTAAAAGGCTCACAAAAGGTTCATATAAGAGAATGACCTCAAAATGGAGTATCTTGACCATCACAATAGATCACGCACAACCAATATCAATTCATAGCGTAACTGTGGTCAAAAAAGCCAAAACTCTTTATTCTATTTTCTACATTCATATAAAAAGAAACAATATTATTTCTATCGCTTTAAAGTGACTCGAGTAAGCATTTTAATTTTAAGAAAGCTTGTGATAATTCATCTGGCTAATAAAAATTTCGGAGGTTTGTTATAACATTTCGATCATCACTACTTTTTTTTATTTATAATAACTTTATAAAACTCTTCGGTCCAACTTCCATTCCAGCCACCTCCTTGAGCACTTTCCACCCCATTTCTCCTCTCTCAGTTGTACCTTGAAAATGATGTAGTAACATCGAAACTCGAGTAGAATTAAATTTTATTTTTGTGGAAAATTGCAAGTCAGTGTTTCATTATGAATCAATTCCACTCCATCTCGCTTGATTCTTCGAATTTTATACAACTTGGTTGAATTTTGTAATGAAGCTCAGACACGGCAGAAGGCTGTCAGGAGGGGGATGTCACAAACAAAAGTCGTTTACGGATAGGAGAGAATTAATAAAAAAAGAGAACTGCAAGTGAAACCACAAGCAGCGAGAGACGGAGTAACGAAGAAGAGAAGGGAAGATGACTTACACATGGAGTTAAGAGAATAGAAAAAGTAAGAGTAAGTATACTAAAGGAGACATAAATAAGCAGTTTTTTTCAGCGGAGAGAATGGGACGGGGCAAAATAAATATACAATCTTCCTCGTACGTCGAGGGTCGGAAATGGGGATAAAAAATATCAATCCAGCGCAAAAATTAAAAAGTTCCAGCGTATGCAATTTAACATACTAATAATCTAAATTTGTACCATTAGCTTGGCTTTTTATGAGCACTTTTTCCAGTAATTCAGTATAATATTTAATTAATTACTTCCTTAGGAGTTCAGGGATCATTATTTTAAACTCTAAGCTTACATCGAGAAGTCATGTTATTGTAGCACAAGGTTCAAAAATGATTTTTATTTTTCTGATACAGTAGGAACTCCATTTTACCAACTTAGGTGGCACTGGATATAATATTTTTGCTTGACTGTTCTCAGGGTTGTTGATTCCGTAATTTCAACAGAGGAAAGAACCATTTGTCTCGATCGGTCTTCGTAACTACATCCCCCGAATCCCGGTCAAGGTATGTGATATTTTCCCGTAGAATTTCAGCACCTGCAATGCAATCTACACTTACTCACGGTGCACTTGCAACTGACTTTGTAAAGGTACGTCGTCGCTTGCTAGCCCCCAGTTATTTCTCATTAAGGATTAAGTTCTCCATGTAAAAATATTTTGCTTAACCCCTTCAGGTGCAAGGGACAAAAACGTCCCACATTTTTGAAATTCTCACAAAATGAAGTGAGAAGGTAATGATTGTAAGAACTGATTCTATTGAATTGGTTACATTCGCTTCGATGCCAAGTCAGATGATCGTCTAAACTTATTACATCCATGGCCTTCGGTAGCTCAGTTTGTAGAGCGCTGGACTGTAGAGGAAGTGATTCAGATATCCATAGGCCGCTGGTACAAATCCGGCCCGAAGGAAATTTTTTATGGCACTAACACTAACTGATGAAGAGCAATTTTATTATTTTTTCACGGCTGTGTGGCCGGAGTTCCTTTCAACTTTTATAGATGGTCATTTTGCTGCACCGAAGTTAATTTAACATATACCTCCGTTCACAATGGGTTAATTCAAATGAAGCTTTTTACATGTCAATATTTAACACCTTTATAAAAAGAATACTTATTATTTACGATAAATCGTCTTGTTAAAACATAGTTAAATACAATAACCACGGATACACAGCGACATTCCTTAACCGCGATTCAAATTGCCGATTATCGATTAGTCTCATAAGGTGGCTTGGAGGTGTAATTGGCTAAAATTCCTAACCGGCTATCGTGGGACCGAGGTTCGAATTCCGGTCGAGCTAAATATTTTTTCATGGCGAAGTTCATCATTGGTGTTAATAACTTTGCGCCCGTGTGCGTGACTGCGTGCAAAGCCACTTGTTTCATGCAGTGCCCAGTTATTTCCTTTAATAACGAATGTTTGTTGTATTAATGTTTTTTAGCTCCTTGGTTTTTTATGCTCGTCTCCTCCGCTGTATCACAATCTCCCTTTGTAATAATTTCCAAAGAAATAAAATAAAAATCTACCTTTGTAATCATTTCCAAAGGAATAAAATAAGAAGTTGCTATACGTGAACGAGGGCCACGACAACTGAAGCTAACGAAGATACGACCATTGCTACGCAAAACCTTGGTCCCAACTATTAGAGTGGATCGGGTTAGAGATTTGGCTAGAATGTTGGTGCGACCCCTGCCTAAACGTAGTGTGGAGGACTTTTCAAACGCAACAGTCCGTCCGTCGAATGGGACGTAAAGCCGTGGTCCCCGTGGCGCCATTCGCTAAAGGCCGCTTTACACGGGGCACGGAATTGCGCAGGTTAGAGCTGCATTAATTTCTAAAATGGCGTGGGATTGCGCGAATGCATGAAAGAAATTTGAGCAGGGGCTATTTTGCCATCTCACGTCCACGCATTCTCGTTTGTGCTCTAGCAATTCACCGCTTTACACGACGCAATTTTGACTGCTGACTGCAATCTTGACGGCCACCTGAAGGTCGTGTATTCCCCTTGTTAGCTGTCGGTCGCCTCCTATAAATACGATACCAATCTAATTCTTAGATACTTTCAATGTCATTTCACATAAGTCAATTTGTCCTCAGAGGGACTGCTACAAAGCTCGATGATGAATATTTACTTCGATCTCTGTCAATCAAGGCTCTAATCCCTTAGCGATGCGAATGGTGAACCGTGCGATTACGTCCAAATGAGAATACGTTTCGGGTCACGTGACTTCAAGCGCTATTCAAACACTTTCAATTAGCATTTAAAGAGAGAGAGAGCCGTACCGAGAGAGCTGCAGGTCGCCTCCCCCAAATACCATACCAGTTTTTCAATCTCAGCGAATTCAGGTTCGATTATTATTATTATTATCACATCTTTCGTTGGAAAAGTCAACGTTCCCATTTCACCCAGAAAGACCCGTCATTTCACTCTCTTATCCAACCTCTGTCTTCCACCTTGAAAAGATCCCTCTCGTTCCCTCATGTTTATTTTTTCTGAACGCATTCTTCCCTTTTATACTGCAAGCTTTCTCCTTCCCGCCTCTCCCGATGCTTATCGCGATGAGGGGAGGTGTGAGAACGTCTCTTGCCTCTTCCTTTGTATCTTCCCCTCGCCCTCGAAGGAGCTCAAGAGATTCCTCTTCCCTTCTTTGACCTTCGCTCTTATCCTAAACCCTCTTCCTTCAGACCGAGATATATCTTTTTTTCGTTCCCTCATTTCGTCCCTCTTAACCCTTCTTTCTTATCAGCGGGTGGGACGATCCTTGAGAGAATTTCGGAGGTGACTTTTCGGATTGAGGTCACATCACGCCTTGTTTGGCTATCCCCTCCTCCCATATTTATTTTTAAAGAATGAGAGAGCATAGTTATGGGGTTGAATTGGAATAAGTTGTGTAAATTACCTGTTTACGCATATCTCATTGTAAATAACTTCTCGCGGCTGAGCTATAAGCTACCGAAAGGTGGAAATCTAGGCCTTCCGATTTCTGACGAAACGATAACTAGAACATACTAAAAGTAAAATACGTTTTTAAAGATTTTTTAAAAAAGGAACCTCGATGTTTCACTCGATCCAACCGCAATCCCGTATGACATCTATGAAAGACCAATTCCCCTCTGAATGGTGTAATTATACGCCATCCCAGCGATATTAGTAGAGGATTGAGTCCATGGAAACCAGCATAACATAGGATTTCACAAAACGGCATACTTCGGTTATTGCTCCTCGTCTTACTAATGCACTGGTCTAGCTGACTCCTTTGGCAGGGTTTTTATTGTAAGACGCCTTCTATCATGGTTACTGCTCCTTGTTAATTATTCGAAGCCCATGGCATTATCATGTGCGTGTCGCGAAAAACCCATGGCTTTAGCTGTTTTTTATAAAAGCATTCCCTAATGCAAACAAAAGAAGATTTAGGAGACGTTTCTTGGATAGTTAACTTAAAAAAGTAAAGAAGAAAAAGTGAAAAAGTAGTGGTATCTTAGTGGTATAAGTAATAGTTAACTATCCAAGGAACCTTATAATGAAATACCACATAGTTAATACTGAGTTGGTGAATTTCCTTAAGGAGACGTACCTTCCATATGAGAAAGACAAGATAGCTAAAGAAAGAGGCTTAATAGTTGGGGACCTAGAAAAACGCGCGGAATATTTTTCCAAGGAATCAAATACAACATCCTGAGCTATACTCGGGCTATGGTCCTTGGCAGAAAATATATAACTCGAGATATACTCGGGCTTGACCTTCACAATGATAACGAGCTTTTTATGTAGAATATTGCATACGATTGAAGAAAATAATGGAAAATAAATAAATACATGGAACTCTGGTATCCCCTGGCACCGTGGATCGATTCCCGGTCAGGAGGAATTTTCTCTTGTGATAATCAGTGAAGATGAAACCCTCCAATTACTTTTTCGTTATCTCAGCCAAAGAAATATTTACGCATGGAAACCAGCAGAACATAGCATCTCACAAAACAACACTATGTAGCTATTGAAGGCGTCGAAGGTGTAATAGTCAGCATAGTTGCCTTCCAAAGCAGTTGATCCGGGTTCGATTTTCAGCCAACGCACGTTTTTTTGTCTAACCTATAGTCACCCTATGCATTTATGTTCAAAAGTTTTGTTTTCTGTTTATTTTTTAATTAATGTGTTATCTTTAAGCTCTTATTTATTTATTCAGAACAGCCGATTTAAAAGCCTTTGTGCCGTTTATGGTGGTTAAATATAATAACAAAAACAAAAAAATAGCTCCTTGTTTGCTAATATACTGGCCTAGATGACTCCTCTGGGAGTGTTTTTATCATAAGAGGTCTTCTATCATGGTTACTGCTCCTCATTAACGAGCTTTTGGTCTAAAATACTGTGCACGACTGAAGTAAATGATGCCAAATAAATTAATACGTAGAACACTGGAATCCCCTGGTACTGCGGATCGATTTCCGGTCGGAAGGAATTTTTCCTCGTGATAATCAGAGTGGATGAAGCCCTTCCATTACTTTTTCGTAATCTCAGCCAGATAAATATTTCCGCATTGAAACCAATATAAAATAGCATTTCACAAAAAATAAATCGCTGAGTGCGAAAGAAATGTTCTTTTTTTATACTGCTTTATCGCGGGAAGATGCCAGCTGTCGGGTACGAAGCAGGTCAGCGCTTTGAGCATGCTAATCTCAAGTGGAGTCATCAACGGCACCAAACGAGCCGACGAATTTAGTCTTTAGCCAGCTATCTACACAGTTGAATTTTACAACCATCGCCGTTGGAAGGGAATGGGAGAGATAAAGCACACTAAAAAAATAAAGAAAAAATCTTCCAATTCCTGAATGTAATCTAAATGGTTTGCCTGAAACTTAAAAGAGAAGTGTGGACAAAGGGCCAATGAAATGGATATCCGGGTTTTTACAACCTATGACAAAAGCATACGCATAATTAATGGAAAGGCTTCATACACACTGACTATTAAAGAAGAAAATTATTCACAACCAAGAATAGAGCCTCGGGATCACGGGATTCCAGGGTCCTATGTCACTATTTGTGATCATTTACTTCAATCGTGCAGAATACAGGGCTATCTAAAAAAAGAATGGTGAGGTTTTGAATACAGTTTAAATGAAAACAGAAATAGTTGTAGGTTATATTTTTCATTTATCTAATCCGTCGTCTCGAGCAATTTTTTTCGTCATTAATTAATTTCAATATGTGCGCCCTTAGTTGCTCGAAAAGAGAGAAACCCGGCGTCGACATAAGCCTACTCCTATCGAAAGGCGCCAAGGGAACCACGGCTAAACGTCCCATCCGACGGACGGAGTGCTGCACTTCAAGTTCCCTCCTCAAGGCATTCAAGCAGGGATGGGGCAGCCTCTGAAAAATCTCTGTCATTCTATCCTTAGCATCTTTCTATGCAGTACTGAAACAGCACCATATTTGTGACCAATATTTTATACAAAAAGCCCCTCACTGAGGAGCAGTAACCATGACAGAAGAAATCTTACGATAAAAATCCTCCCAAAGGAATCAGGTTTGCTCTTATATATGAATGAATTAGAAAACTAACAAAAAAAACTTTCAGGGACATGCTAATGATTTTGTAAGGAGAAACGCCTCGACTTCATGTCAATTCAATGGTATTTGGGTATGGTTACAAGAATAAAACCATTATAATTAATTAAAATCGAATCATGACCATGTAATTTTACGGAACATATCACTCTCGAGATGACGGAAAGAGATTCAACTTTAAGTATACCGGGACTAGCCACGGTGATAACTTTATAGAGTCACCCGCAATGCTAAAATGCGAAAAATCCACAGGGAAAAAAATCGTTGGCCTTGACCGGGATTCGAACCCTGATCCCTCGATTCCCATTTTAAGGGTCATATGGGATTACAAGTTGATTGAAGTATGCGCCGAACTAACAGAAAAAACAAACATGCTGAATTTATAGCGAGATAGTAGTCCAAACTATTTACTTGACGACGTAATAAGTTACAGTTCACCGCATTTCAATCCTTATGATAATGTTATAGTCCAAGCAAGAATTTAATCATCCTTATAAATGGTATCTTCTTACATCTTGTCATCATTCGATGAAAAACCTCCCGAAGGACTCAGCTAGGCCAGTGTATTAGCAAACGAGGATCTATGATGGAAAATTGCGAATACATTTTCACCATTTGATAAATAGAATGAATAAAAAACTATGTGCCACATCCCGAGAAATCTCAAAAGGAAAAAGGCGGACGACGCGAGAAAAATGACGGATGACTGCAGCATACGTAAACGGTGTCCATGTTCTCCCAATTCAGAAAAGAATCGGCGTTATATATATGAAAACACAAGTTCCTTAATTAGACCAAATAATATCCAATTGAAAGTTTCTATATTTCTATACACAACTGATTGCATCACGAAAGGACGAAAGGGATGTAGTTCTCCCTATACATATACTCCCTTTGCCCCCGTAATATCCTAGTAGGTCATCAAGTTTACGTTACCTCCCCTCAACTTTGAATGAATGAAATCCGACCGTGACTGTATCGTGTAATTAGACCTTAAGAGAAGGGGATGGGGCCAGGACTGCGTATATTTACCCCACAGCCCCCATCATAATGTAAAAAAAGTAGACCTACGAGACGCTGGGCCAATGCGCGTGAATCTGGCGATTTCAGAACCTCCTCCGTGAGTCTCCCTCATGGACTCCCGCCGCGGCATTCGAGTACGAGGAATCCGGAAAATCCGACGGCGGCGTCAGACGCGCGTACAAGCCGGCACATCCCCCGCGGAAGGGCCTTGCCGCCAGTGGCGAGGAGTTGGCAACACTGTGAGGCGGACCGAAGGCTGAAGTGAGACCGGGGAGGAGGTGTGGAGCACTTCTTTCTTTCTATAGCGGAGAGGAGGAAACGGGTGCGACGAAGGACTATGTGTGGGAGGGAAGAAAAAAAAATAGAGGATGGGACAAGGGCAAGGAGGTGGAGAGTCATTGAAGAGGGTGGGGAAGGGGAGAACGTAAATTTATATACATATGCACGCGATCACGAATCTCTCCCTCACTTTGACAGGTAGGACGCGAGGTGGCATTTCCCAAGGGTCTTTCAATGCCAATTCGTTCATGCGTAATCATCACGTTATTACGTCAAATAAACCTTACAACCTTTTCTGCACAATATATGGAACAAGTAAAGATGGATGTGAAAGAGAAGAAAAACGTAGCTGTGAAAGTATCAACTGATAGTGAAAGATGATTTGCAATTATCCATTTAATTAATTATTAAATTTATTTTTCGGTCAGATTATATTTATTTTTGTGGAAAATTGCAAATCATCTTTCATTATGAATCAATTCCACTCCATCTCGCTTGATTCCTCGAATTTTATCAACTGGTAGGATAATTGAGCTGCGTCAAACCAATCTAAGGATTAAGCTTTCTTGGTTAGTTAACTGTTGGAGGAAGAGTTCTCGGGTTCCCCACCGGGTCCAAGGATTTTTCACACACCGACGTTTCGAGGGCGAAGTCTGCCATCGTCTTCAGGGTTTTTCACCCTGATCCACCCTGAAAACGATGGCAGACTTCGCCCTCGAAACGCCGGTTCTGAAAAATCCTTGGACCCGGCTGGAAACCCGAAAACTCTTCCTCCAGTATATTCGCCGGGAAAACCTTGGATCCTTTATTAGTTAACTGTAACTTATACCACTCCTTTTTAAAATTAAGTGACTCGGGTCTCGATGGTAATCATCAGGCGTAAGTTATTATGTAATTACTTATCTTATTATTGTAACCAAGTTACCTAACTGAGGAACAGATGAATTTTGAAGCGGACGCCAAAATAGGGGAAAAGGATTGTTAAAGACTTTGGTTTATAGAATAACACACAGTTAAAAATGAGTCCGTGAATCTAGGTTTCTTGACCTGAGATGATGATGAGCATTTTTTTTCTGATGCATGAAGCTTTCTTCTTTCATTACTCCATAGATGAAGTAAAATGCTTAGCCAAAGGGACCCAGTAAGGTTTTATGAGTGCGAATGCTAACGTGAATTAAAATTTAACCACATACTGTGGAGAAGAAGGTTTAAATGGGAATATACTCTTGAATGTAAACCTTTTGACCACGACATGGAACGTTGAAACCAAATGTGATAGGGACTTTTCCTTCTATCAAGAATTATTAAAATAAATCCTTACAGGTTAAATTTAATATTGAGGTTTTATCCTCATTGCATTAAAAAAAACTAAATTTTAAAATTTGGTACACATCAAACAAAGTGCAAAAACTTTTCCAAAGTGTGTTCCAAATTTCATTAAAATCGTTCAAGTTCTGGAGCCTAAAATTGGATCAAAAAAATGACGCACCAGTCAGGTCCAGCCAGTCAGAACTTGACCCATAATAATCAAATAATATGATAGATGAATATAAATGAGGAAAGGGATGGCATTATGGGGAAGGAGAGAGTGAGGATGATAAGCATAACGGGTTATAAAAGATAAGCCTCCATAGGATGAGTTCTTGAAAGTAATGGTGGATAAATACATTTTCAACACAAATCCTTTATGGTTACATAAGAGATTAAGATTAAGATTTGACCCTCGTTGTAGGGCCAAAAAATATAAATTTTAAATTTTGGTACACATCAAACAAAATATACGAATCTTTCCGAGGTGTGTTCCAAATTTCATCAAAATCGTTCAAGTTCTTTTAAAACTTCATTCCTCATAACTAAAACGTCAACCAACTGTTCAGTTGCCGGAGGAGAGTTCGGGAATCGAGAGATGGAAGAGAATTGCCATCAGACCATTTGACTATTGACATAAGGATCACGGATTCAACTCAGGGGGAAACATCGGATCCTCAAAAGAAAATACTCGGACAGGGAGGTAGCCCAGGAAAAAGAAATCGTCCTGTACCATGATTGTGTAAAACTACACACAACTGTGGTTCATTCCGGTCTGAACTCTTGTCTTCACCTATCCAATCCAACCATCGCATTGGGTTGAAGCCAGGATTGAGCGAATGATATCTAAACGATAAATTTAAATATTTTTTAGGTTCAGGTCAATAATTTATTCGTGCTTCTACGGTTGGTTTATATTTTCCATATTCTAAATTTGTCTTCTGAATATTTTCCTTGTTTTTTTTTTGAGTCTGAACGAGTTTATTTGTAAAATTACCGATGCAAAGTATGTTGATTTATATACTTCGGCCATCCTTGATGAAGGTTTGAAAACATACCGAAAACTTGGCAAGACCTCATTTCACTTGTAATTACTGACCTAAACCTCAAAAGGATATTTAAATATATATTCCATTGAGGTCGACAGCTTGAAAAATGTAGATATCCAAAACTGACAATATATTATATCTTTCATATTACCTACAAACCCCAATAATGCTGAGGAGAGGAGAAAATATATTTGAGTAGCATTGCCGTCGACGCCTACATCGGACGAGTGCCTGAAAGGAATGCTGAGGTAGGAAAAGCCATAGATAAATAACACGGTTTGTTTATGTTTTCCATACCAAAAACTTGTGTTCTGAGCATTGCTCTTGACTTTTGGAGTTTTAAAAAGTTTTTTTAAATAACAGATTAAAATATGTTGATTTAAATATTACGACCAGCCTTGATGAAGGTTTAAAAATATACTGAAATTTTGGCAAGGCCTAATTTCATTTCAACAATTGACCTAAACCTCAAAAAGTATTTAACTTCATATTCTTTCGAAATCGATAACTTTGAAAATATCTTAAGGAATCTCGTTACCTTGTGGAATCGTTACATGACAGGTTAAAAAGTAGTGGAGTTAACGGACGCGATCAATGGTTGTGAGACCCAACATAAGTATGTATATGTTTTTATATAATGTATCGTCCTGTTTCTTTTTTCACCTCTTGATAATGACCCGAAAAGGTTGGAGCCGGTCGAGTCTTTTAAGAAGCATAGTGTGGAATACATCAAAGTTTAACTTTTCATCAATATAGATATCTAAACTGTCTATATTTCTGTGCTTATCGTCTCATGTTACCTACAAAACCCATTAACAGTGAGAAGAGGAGAAAATATAATTGGGTAGGATTGTCGTCGAAGCCTCCATCGGATATAGAAACGTTAGTTTTAATTATTGACCTAAGCTTCAAAAATTATTTAAATTTATATTATATCGAGGTCGATAACCTGAAAAATATATATCTAAACTGACAATATGTTTGCTTACATAGCCTAAATAGCCTACATAAATCTCAAAATATATTTACCTTTATATTCCATTGAGGTCCACAACTTTAGAAATACAGATATCTAAAACTGAAAATATGTCTATGCTTATCGTCTCACGTTGCCTTCAAAACCCCATTAATAGCGAGGAGTGGAGACAATATGTTTGAGTAGGATTGCCGTTGAAGGGGGAGAACCAGATAAGCATAATGTGTGATGAGATAAGAGTGATAAAGTCTCTTTGGGAAGAGGTGGCGAGCGAGCGAGCGAGGGATGGTCGAGATAAATAAAATTAATAGCCAATAAGGTTGGGTTGACGGAGGGGGACTGACAGACAGACGGGGGAGTCGTTCCGCCCGGGCAGAAATTGGTCCGATGGACGCGGGATGGTATGAGAAGGACAAGTGGGACACGGAAATCGTGTCCAATAAACACGAAGTGAGGCACGAAGAATCGCGAATGACAAGGCCCTCCCTCCCTCGGTCGGCAGATTTCAGCCCCAGTTCAATGCCAAGCACGATCGATACGGGAGAAAGTAGTGGGGTATCTACACGGATATTCGGTGATACAAAAATTGTATGTAAAAGAGAACAGCGTTATAAAGACGCTCAACAGTAAATAAGAAACAATTTTTTTATCGTTATAACATGAAAAAATAATATTAACACATGCGCTTCTTCTGTTTAAGACAAAAAATTCCACTTTAGTAGTTTAATTCTCATCACCGTACACATAAGAATAGAAATTATAAATATATTAAAATATATTTATTTAAACATATTTAATGAAAATATATTTATGATTATTTTATATTTATTATTTATTACATTTATGATTTCTATTGGAAATAGAAATGAGCGTAATAGAAATCATAAATATATTTCGTTAAATATTTATATTATAGAACTTAATAGTAAGTACAAACATACCATCAAATAAAAGAACGGTTAGATCAGAAAAAAGTACTCGTTGCAGAAATGATTGAACACGAAAGTAATATAATATGTGGGCCTAACCATCCTAGTATATCTTTATATGCAATTAATTGCTAAATTTTCATGTCACTTCAATACTCAAATAGTTAATAATATTAAGCGCAGCAATCTATTTAGATGGTAGGAAAAAGTTTTAGCTGATGTCAGACGAGTAAAGTTATATAGTTAGAAACGATACGTTAAAAAACTTAAAAGAGAACAAAGGGCAAAAGTGGTTTATTGATGCAATAATGCAATCGTTTCACTCCAGGAGACCCTTATAAAATAAAATAAAATTTTATGCCACTAAATTATTTTTATTAATCATAGCTCGTTTAACGATCAATGATATCTATATGCTATATTTTTCCCGATTCATGTAGAACTTCGTGATTCAAGGATATATTTTCTCGAAAATCACATAACGGCTATTTTCTGCCGCGGTCGGGATGGAAATGTCAATGAATACCGACGGATTAAGCTTCGAAATAACTGCTTATTTAATCAAGTATTAATTCAAATTATAAAGTGATTTAATATATCACTCATAAATCGAAATTCTCCCTTTTGTACTCAGCATATTTTATTTTTAATTTCAACAGGAGAGAGAATATTAGACTGGTATATAAGAAATGAAACGAATTTAACGAGCAAAGCTCCGTCTCCTGATATCATTCATACGATAAACGGAAAGTCCCAGGATGCAGAAATCATCGCACAGCATTACGATTGAGAACAAAATGACGCGGGTCTAGTTATCACAGATGAGACCACACCCATCTATCACTCATATGCCCGCAGTAACCTATGATTTGGGAAACTCATCTTTCCAGTCCAATAAATCGTCTTCGCGGCATCTATAAGAAGAAGCTTTTGGCGTGGGCTCCGCGACTGCGATTAGAGCGGAAATTAATCAAGGATTTGAGTTAGGAGCACTGTTTAAAAAATAAATCTCAGCTCCGCACCTTTTTAGGAATTCAGCTCAATCAACACCGAGAGAGATATTATCAACGATTACAGCGGAATTACAGGTATCATTTCTAGCCGGAGAAAAGAAAGTTTATCGCGGCGTATAGATCGTGCTGTTCGAGAGAGACCGCTGCGTGGGATGACGCGGGAATATAATTCGGATCGCGTGGAATTGCTGCATAATGCCATCGGATTACCATAAGCTTAACGAACAGGTTTCTTTCCTCCTTATCCGTTTGCTTTATGCCGGCGAGACGTCTCGTCTCAAAATATTCCACTGATCTGAACCTTATAAGTTCGGATACTTAATATCTTGTCTTATATCCTTCACATCCGGCTCAAGCAACCGATAAATCACATAAGTATATCAAGGATAAAATGAATTAATAAAAAATTCAAAAAAATTGAATGCAAAAAAATAATAAATTCATTCACTAATCCAAGAGATTGGTTCCAATGTAAGCACGCTCTTATGTATGATTTTGTTATTCCCCGGCGTATGATAGGTACAATCTTTTCTGGTTTTCCCCTGGATGAGTGGCTTGTATGCCAAGTTTTCGAAGGATGCCCCTCCCATCGCATTCCCTGAGGACGATGGCAGAGGCAGCCATGGAAACGTCGGCCTACAAGCAACTCAACCGGTGGAAAACCCGAGAAGATTTCACCAATAAATACGCTCAGCCTGGAGATATTTACTTACAAAGTTCTGGGCTCCTTAAGAAAATGGCTGAGGGGGAGTGTGCTTGTCACTATACCAACTTTTATTTTATACCAACTTTTATATTATACCAACTTTCATATCAACCATATATATCAATTTGTTTGCACCAAAAATGAAAATGCAAAGCCTACTCATTCTAATTTTCCACTTCCTATCTCTGACTTTTCCCTGATTTCCAGTTCTAATACTCCGAAATTCCTGATTTCAGTCATTAACGGCGAAGAATTCGTCTATGATAATTTTATTGTAAAATGCTGCATAGCATATATATTGAAATAAAATACATTCACTCGATTAGTGTCCAACATTCCATTCAAAATTCAAAAATAATATGAACAATCTAAGAAATCTTTGCGTAAAATATGATATCATAAACAATCACACACTTCATCATGAAAAAAATGAAACTAATCCTAAGCTTGCCTGGTCATAACATGGATGATGCACTTTAATACACTGTTGTGCCTTTTTTACAAAGGAAAAATCCATATTGTGAAAGAACATAGACGATACTATTCCGAAAAATATCCCCATTAACTAAAAATACATTGCCGAACCCTCATGAAAAGGATATTGTGGTGAAATATTCGAGATGGCCCAGAAAACTCGTAAAAGGCTTTGCTTTTGCCAAAGTCTTCACATATCCATCAAAATTTCCTCATAAAGCATATTGCACACTACCGGGCTTTCTCTCGTAAAATAGCCATCTCTTTTATTTCATTGACGGATTTCTCGATGTAAACAATAAAAAAGTTACAGGATAATGTGCAAACTCTTCTTCTACTCCTTTCTTTATATTTTCTTCTTTACAATTGGGACCAGACTTTATTAATCATGGATGATTGGTTTTTACACAAATTCTGCATGAATCTCCGGTCATTGTAGAATAGGGTGGTTTCCTCTTATTTTTTTATTGCCTAAATCGAAAGATCATTACTCCTGGAGTACGTATTTCACGCTTTTAGATTTTTAAATGACGATATCTATTTTTCGCGATTCAATGAAATGTGAACATTTTCGAGCGCGCGAAAACGCGACGGCTAAGTATGAATGCTGGGAAAACCCCGCGTGACGTCATTCTGGTTCCTGCCTCCGCCGTGTGAGGCCACCTTGGTGCGAGGCTGTGAGCGCCGCTACGATGCAGGCTGCTAGCAGGTAGCAGAGTACCCAGCTAGCAGGTAGCGCTTGGCTTAAATAAGGATTATTACTACCCTATCAAACGAAAGAAAGAAAAATGTGGAGTGGCATCGTATGGGCGGCAACGTGGCCTTTTTCAAATGAGGTTAAAATTGACCATTAACATTCGTCTAAACTTGGATTCTAAAACCAAATAATTTTTATATTATGAACACTCTAATGGTGGGTAACGAATCGCAATCGCTGCCTTTCGTTTTCTTCGATGAAGGAAACTACCCTATTCGAACTATAGATTCGCCATCACCGACTTATGAGATACCAAGGCTTCCTTGCCGCGTAGTTAATTAAGAGGCGTGGGGAATGGAATGAGGGAATGACGGGCTATGCAGGATGAAATAATCTTTCGCAATAGCGCGCTAGTATTGCGAGCCTTGTATTCCCGTGCACAGTAATTGACATCACGCCTCACGTAATTCTTCCAAACAGCCCAATAACGAGCGGAAGTACGTGAGACAATTAGCGCCTCACTGAAGCTAGGGGTTGCAATGTGAATAGTGAGATGGCGGACTACCGCATGGCACTGAGAGTTCTGAGACTGAGAGAGACTGAGTTGGATCTTCAGAGTGCCCTTAATGCCTTATTTGTGCTAAATATTTTACCACATGTCTAGCAAATATTCATTGATTTTTAAGAAAACATATCCATGTGACAAAGCTCATACCTTACTCTTCGTCATACTTTTGCCGGAGAAAATGCGTTGGTGCTGTCAGTCAAAGACAAGTTTTTAGGGGATTTTATGACTAAATAAAAGAAACTTTGCAGCTGCAAAAATTCATCAATACTATCCATAAGAATCGCGAGAGGCTATGTGCCATGCGTAGACTCCCCATAGAGTAGGCAGAGGCTTCTAACCTTTAAATATACAAAAAACTTTCAATAATAAGTGAAAATATGTAAAAAATGTGAAAGGCAAAAAATGATAGCATAAAACTAAAATTTACGTAAGAAATCCGCTAAAAATAGAGATTCATAGTACTCAGTTGCTGGCTTTTCTCATAAGAAATAATTGAACATTTACTTTGATTTTTAAAAGTTTTAAAAATAACACAAAGATGGCAATATTCCACAGGTTTATTTGTGTTATTTTTAAAACTTAGAATGTCATTCCACTGTATAACGCCTGCTTCTGTTACATTTACATTGATATTATTCTTTAAAATACTCATGTAGGTATTATTTACTGCTTCATTAATTTCTTTTATTGTCATACATTTTTGTTATTTGATGGCGGCTCAATTCTGGTTCTATGACCTTGGAGACCACCTAAGGCTCCTTCTCTTTCTTATCTTTATTTTTTATTATATGATAACCATAATGCGTACAAATGCAAATTGAAATACGGGGCGAACTTGTTATTAATAAAGTTGCGGATAATATAAAATGGTGCTCATTTCCCTATAGGTTAACACATTTGAAGAAAACCTACTCAATATGTGTCTGTTCCCCACGGAGCAGTGGCATAACTAGGAATATGCTTTGGGGGGATGGGATGGCCTCGGGTGGCGACCCCCCCCCCCCCCAGGCAACGGTGGATCAGGGAAAATTATTGAAAAATGACATGCTATTTTATTATTTTACTATTTCACATCAATTTGGCACGAAATTTTCTTAAATTTAAGCAGATGAAGTTTTTGAATGTCAAAACTAGACAATAGTTTAAAAGAAGTTTTTTATTTCACTGAGGCTTTGGAGGGGATCTATACCCTCAATCCCCCCCATAGTTACGCCACTGCTTATCCCTGATGAACATGCGTCACAAAATGCAAGAAAAGGTACTTCCTTATCAAGTAAAAAAGAAGCACTACATAAGTAAATGAACTATTTAACGATAGATCATATTTTTCATATCAGGATGAATTCTGTTTCGACCTTTCAACGCGTACAATGAATTTTTAAATCTCAATTTTCTCCAATCTGTTTCCCTTACTTTGTTGAGGCTTTGGGGGGATCTATCCCCTCATCCCCCTTCATATTTACGCCACTTCTACCGAGGGTAGATCATATTCGGCATCACAAAATATTGAACCCATATCCGCCCAACGGTTCATAAGAACCTTCATATTATGCATTCCGAAGAGATGCATCGTATCATTTATACAGCCGAAACCTTTACCGAAGCCCACGCTGTCCCAGCAGGCTTGAAGGGGGTAAGCTTGCATACATATCGATGATGCAACCACGGCACCATGTAGGGGAGTACCACGGCCCATAAGTTAAAGGTGGATTCAAAAGCATACCGATGCCTGTCTCACGGAGCAAATAATTTATCGCCCAAAAGTGCGGCATAGAGCACGAGACGGATGGAAGGTACGAAAAAAATATTAAGCATGCCTTGGATTCCTCGCCGTAAAAAAAAATTTAAACAAGGGCGTGCCACATCCCAACAAGGAAAGCGCATTAATTCTTCATAATGCTGTCGTGGTATTCAAATTTGTTTCCTCGCAGACGCGGATGGGGAATGTATACCATCCTGGATCATTCGAGAACGCAAGTTTTTTTTAGCAAGTTGTCCAGCAAAAGAAACGTACGAGCATAGTGCTTCAAGCGTGAAATTCTTTAAAGTTAGCATGATTGATAATGTCGTGCCACGATGGGTCAAAGTCAGAGAAACACTAGAATATCAGAGAAAACCGTGGTGTTCTCAAGGCGTCATTATCATAATATTCTGGGCATAATAATATTAAGACGAATATGCTGTCAGTATAAAAATAAAAATCTATAAAGGTTTCTTACGACACTTCTATTCACAAGATCTACTTCCATTTCGCTATTTTGCCACGTTTTATTATACTCGCTTTCCTGTTTGCGTATGTGTTTTTCCTTCCGGAAAAAACCTTAAAATTCAAATTCCGAATAATTCCAGATTAGTTTGTTCGCTGAAATTTTCAGAGTAGCTCAGAACAAACCACAATGCAAAGTTCTTACAATTTTACCATTATCGGAACAGTATCTCGAATAAAGTTCAAGAATAAAAATTAAATATCCAGATTGCATCAAAAAGTGGCCATTAAATTCCAATGGAGGCGATGCAACCATTTCAGGTTCAATGAAGTGTCTTCAGAACACCCACACATCAAGGTCCGCAGCAGCCTAATTGCTGCAGTGGGTAAATTCTGAGCGGGAAAGCCCTGATAGATGCTCTCGAAAATCCAAAACGTGGTTTGCCGGTAATATTGTAACATAAACATTTGCTGATCGATATGAACGCCACCTTTTCTGCCTTTGATATTTGGAATGTTCTCCTAAAAATTAATGTTATTTTCTCTTGAAACATACTGAGAATTTTCAATAATTTCAGCGGCATTAGGCCATTATTTTCTTCTTTATAATAATACATTTTCGTAAAAAATTATATTTTTATTCATATATTTATATTTATATAAAGTCTTGAGGAAAGCGCACTAAGCGATAATATTATTTATATTTATATATTGTTGTGATATTTCAGTTGTGCTTCTCTCAC
The DNA here is from genome assembly GCF_921293095.1 of Ischnura elegans. NCBI lineage: Eukaryota > Metazoa > Arthropoda > Insecta > Odonata > Coenagrionidae > Ischnura > Ischnura elegans. Next base: position 35,045,962 of record NC_060251.1, on the reverse strand, counting down.
CATATGAGATACTAAGTGGATACTCAAAACGTGTATTCAATATTCCAAGTGATCGTAAACCTATGAACTTATATCAACGCTAAAATTAATAATTAAAGCACAAATAATAATCAACTCATTACATTTCATAACGCTATTTCAGCTGTTTTGTATCAATTAGGTATCGAAATCGCGAATAAAAAGTAAGACAGAGCGGAGTGGAAATCAGCTTTTGAATAATTTTTACAGTTTCCCTCGTATTTCGAAATTCTCAAGAAAAAAATCTCTGGGAATGCCTACACTCTTTCAGTCTCCAGCAAAACTAAAACGTTTTCATCATCTCCTCGGTTCGCCGTAGAACCTTGAAGTTAACCTATCCTCCTCCACTCCCAAAAATATTTCTGCTTCGGAATGGCACGACCGGTTCCTCTGAGTTCCTCTAGCCTCCCACTCACTTAATTCTTTTTTTATTTGTTCCTTCACAGTAATCCCACTCATAGACCCACGGCATAAGAGCCTTAGGTATCTCTAGCGGAGATCTCATTCCTACCTAACGGAATATCCTGTGCGCTACATAATAATACATTATTTTTAAAGAACCCATAATGAGTAAAAGTGCAATAAGTCCTTTCCAAAGTTGCTTAGCAATTCAACTCACTAAAAGCCTGGACCAGCCTAAGGTCCTAGCCAAGCAGGTTATCTGTCGGAGACCCAGCTTGCTATCATAGTGGGAGAAGATAGGGAGGCTATACATTATAATCGGAATATTTTCGCAACTATGCGTACGAAATCCTACAGATCAGACGAAATGAGTAGATGAAAGATATTCCATCGACAAATCGAGTAAAGTGGCGTTCCAATTCATGCCGGCGTTCGACGAATAGTTTTCTCCGTGAATACGATATCACAATACAAAAAATAACATAAGCAAATGTGCATCATGAAAACAAATGCTGCTCCTAATTTACATTGACTACTTACGAGGGAAGAGAAGACAGCAATTTGAATTGGGAGGTCGTAACTAAGGAGCTAACCCTATTTCCTACACAAAAAAGTGCTGTTGACACGGCCCTTAGCACAGAAAATACACGGTATTATAAATCATGGCATTACGACTGCAGAGAAAATTCCACATATTTTACTGGCCTTCACACTTCTTTCGGTACAAGGACTAGAAATGACGCAATCCTGTAACGTCTCCACATCAAAGATTTATCTTACTAATTTTCTGCCATAACTTTTGCGCCATCGTCAGGAACAACCGCGTTCAAAGAATAATTTTCACAGGAATAGAGAAAGGGTAGCAGGGTTGCATACCTTATTCATAAGATAACTGGTCTGGATACCACAACAAGAGAACTAATCGACGAAACATTAGCAAATGAGGGCAAATTTAGATTTTAACTCACTTTTGCTCTCCTCTCGCATCTTCCCTCTGCCAGTTCTCACAATTTTTTCTACAGTTTGTTCCAAAAGAATTTTTTTTCAGTGATAACCAATCTACCTAAACTGAATCTGAGGAATGCCAAACATAACTTGGCTTCCAGCAGCAAAAAGTAAGAGTTAAAGAAGCAGTTGGAAAAACTGTAATAAATAGAAAATTTAGTGTTTCGACAATTTTTCTTGGTTTCGGACATTTTAGAGAGGTTCCAATCCATGACTTTTTTTTCGTATCTCGTTTCGTTCACCCCAAACATTTGTACGAATCAGTCTGTCAGTGGTCAGAAGTGGGTTTTATGGCTACCTAGATGAAAATGTTACTATTCCCACTGACTGCACACCCGCGGTTCGGGTTGGCGTGGTGGCTAAAGTGTAAGCTACCTACTTCGTGTGCTCGTGTTTAAATCCCTCAAATGACCTCAACTGTCGCCTCCTCAAACTACTAAATAGTCCAAATACTGACTGTACGTCCCACGAATGTTACAAAAGAGAACCATCAAGTCGGCCTCTAAATGTGTTGTCAACCACCGCGCATTTAAATGGGTTTACAAAAGTCGCCACTCGTGTCGCTGACGGGCAAATCGATCCGGGTTTCACGGAGATTTAAGGAATAATAGAGGGTGTTCAGCGAAATTTATATATTTAGTGAAGAGTTCTCGGGATCGCCACCGGGTCAGGAACTCTATCACTGCCGACGTTTCGATGTCCGACTCGGTCATCGTCCTCAGGGCTGTGAGTGTGAGGACGATGACCGAGTCAGACATCGAAACGTCGACAGTTATGGAGTTCCTAACCCGGTGGCGATCCCGAGAACTCTTCACTAAGTCTACTCGCCGGTAAAGCACGAAAAAGAAATGTATACACATGATGATGTCATTTATCAAATTCATAACTCTTAAATGCTACTCCTCGCCTTTACAAATGCAATACTGCAAAATATGGAAAAAAGTGGATCGCATTGCACTCATCACCGCTCTGCGAACCTTTTTGAAAGCCGATTAAAATGAGACCGAAATGGCACCAGAAATCAGCCTTCCATGTGATGGAATTGGGCCTCCTCCATGCAGTCTCCTCGGTGCGTCCCCTCAACTCATTTCCCAGCTCACGCTGTTGACCCTCCCCCTCGCTCACTTATGGTCACGTTGAGTGGAGATGAAGAAGACGGGGAAGGGAGATTGTGGGAGGAGGTAAACGCAGGAGTGAATCACGCCAACCGAAGGAAATGAGTGGACACCCACGCGAACTTCGAGGAGGCGGACGGCGGCAGACCAGCGGGAGAGAGAGAGACAGACAGAGGTTGCGGGCCAACCATTCTCTCGCCTGCGTTGGACACGATCCCAGGGGCGCAGCTAGAAATTAAGGCTAGGGGGGTTTAGGTGCAACTAGTAGCGGGGTGTGTGGGGGTATGGTATACCCACCAGGATAAGCGATAGGTGCGAGCAAGGGGACTCCATTACTTTTGTAAAATTCGTGGGTGCGAGATTAATAAATTGCGGAATTTTAAGATAAATGGTTGAAAATGGTTATTTTTACGGCTTTATGAGGGGTATTTTATTAACCATTACACTATTATATTAGTACTATGCAATAAGGGAAGTAAAATGGATTAAACTTAAAAATTTCTCTGAGCTCTGGGGGGGGGGGGGGGTTTATCCCCAAAACACCCCCCTCGCTGCGCCACTGCACGATCCGACTCCGCATGTCCAACGCAGGCGAATGCTAGGGGGGGAAGAAGTACTACAAAATAGAACTACATTGATGATGTCAACAAGAAGTCCGTTAAGTAATAAGATGGCAAAAAGGGAGAAAGAGCAGAGTAAGCCATGCCTCACGAGCACCCTGGACTCGTTTTATGGATGAAATATCTCGAATTTTTCTCTGACACCAAATATTTATTTCCTAGACAACAATTAGAATTGAGTGATTATGATTACAACCGGTGCATTTAAAATTTAGTACCATTCTCCTTCCAATTTCATTGAATGCCGGGCGTAAAACATACTTTACTTATGACCAAATGTGGAGCGCAGAAAATAGATTGGTTACAGACAAGTGAGTTTCCAATTTAATTCCACATCGATTTCTATTTAAGGTTAAAAATTAACATCAATTACTATTTCTTTTTCTTTCGTCGTTTTCAATTAAATACCCGGGATAAAGACACAAAGGCAGGCTGAGAAAAGTCTGCCGGGTTTCGTTAGTATAGTATAGTTTTATTTAAATAGCTCCTTTAGGATTGTAACGATCGTGATTGAATAAAAGCTCTTTCGAACCTTACCCTGAGTCCCTGACTACGCTAGTGGCCCTTGAGGTCAGTGGCCCAGTCTCCGCGCCAATCTCGACCCTAGCAAGAGTATACTACGGCGTAAGTGACGTCACACACTATGCGAACGGAGCATCACGGCGAGGATGAACCTCGCTCTCGTGAGGTCGAGAGATCGATTTAGGGATCCTCCGCTGGAGCAAACCGTTGCCTCCCCTCAAACCCCTCTTCAAAAAAAAAAGTTTCCCCTCCGACCCCTTCCAAGTTCCGCCGCGTTATCGGGGAAATTCCTCCGTAATGGCGGTCTCTGGGCTTCGCGGCGAGAAGGCTGGGATTACGATGCGGCATATCCACTGTCCACCACACTACCACCGGCGCACGGGAATGGTCAAGGGACGATTACTACGCTCTCCGGATTAACCCTTTTAGGTCCAAGTGACATATTATTATTACAGTACTCTACCGATTAAGGTAGGTTTCCATGGAGTACTAAAGAAGTGATCTAGGAGCCTCCCTTTCCTTCCAGCGCTACCTTCTTCAATTCACTTAAGGCCTACTCCCTTTCAATCTATCTACAAATCCTATTCTTTACCTTCCCCTCCCTCGTTTCCCTATCATTCTACCCTCTAACACCATTTTCAACATCCCCTCCCCGATAAGTATTCCCTCCATCCATACATTGTCTCCTCCGCACCTCATCCAAAAGCTTCCTCTCCTCGTCAACCATATCCAGCACTTCGTCGTTCCTTTTCCTCTCCGTCCATTTCACCCTCTCCATCCTTCTCCATACCCACATCTCGAATGCCTCCAATCTTCTCTCGTCAATGTCCCAAATTTTTTAAATGCTCTCAAACTTGCTCAACCGTCCTGTCAACTTCTTTCTTGCTGTAGCCCGCCATCGAATCCCCACACTCAGGGGCGTAGACCAGGGGTGGTCCAGGGGGACCGGAACCCCCCCCCCCGTAAATATAAAAACACATTTATTTTCCTTCAAAAATTAAAACAAAATATTGAAAAATCATGAATTTATAGAATATTTCTTTAACAAATTATTTTTTTTCGATTATGAAAAGTGTGAAAATAAGTTTAAAACCCCTTATTTATAATAACAATTATTTTCCTTCAAAAAAAACAAAATATTGAAAAATCATGAATTTATAGAATATTTCTTTAACAAATGAAGTTTTTTCGATTATGAAAAGTGTTAAAATTAGTTTAAAAACCATTACTTAGTACCCTGTTTTTCAAACATTATTCCTCCCGGTTTTGGACCCCCCCCTCCCGACGAAATTCCTGGCTACGCCAGTGCCCACACTCAGATATTATGCCCGTGACGGTATCCTTTCCTCCCCCAGGATATCTAACGTAACTAGCCGCCATGTCTTATCTGTTCTCATGTTTCTGCATAGAATCTTTAGCGGTTCTCTCCGGACAAACGAAATTCTCCTCTTTTCCGTTTTCATATTCCTCCTCGCCCCTTACGAAATAACTCTCTGCTTTACATTCCGCGATTCCGTCTTTCCATCTCTCAACGCACTCTGTTCTACCGAATTCCGTCCTTATTTTAACTCCATGGCTTCAAAAACCGCTTCCCTGGACCTATTTTCCTCTGCCACTAGTTACAAATCCTCCTTAAAATACCATCTGAATAATTCACCATTTTCCAATCAATAGTGCCCCTTCTTATGTTTAAAAATTTTGTTTTCGGTTAGTTTTTATTCATTGTGCTATTGTTTGTTATCTTTAAGGTATTATTTATTTAAGGAGCATCCAATGTCAATGCCTTTGTATAAAAAACGTTTTTGGTGGTGATATAAATAAATATATCAAATGAGGTGTATGATGGTAAGAATTGGTTGTATTGAAGAATAGGCTATCGGCTTTTATTTTTAAATTCTTTTTGTGTGTCCTTTAGATATTGTAGTTTCCACATTGTTAAGAAGTTTCACTTGAAATGCTTATTACGTAGTTGAAATTTGATACTTTATAACAAATCAATGAGAGGGTTAATTATAACAGGACTTTCGGTTAATGATGTATTTGTACCTAGCCTGTGGAGTTAGTGGAGTTAGTCTGGAGAAAAAAAAATCCTCATTTACGCCTTAAATTTCACAAAATTATTGTTTTTATGACAAGGGACACATATGTCCTAATGGATCATAATGGCAGCGAGAATTGGTATTATTTCATGTCTCAGACTGTATCTCAAAAATTATTAGAGAAATCGCTTAATATCTTGATTTTTATAATTTAAGTTAACGTTTCAAACAAGATTGTTCGGGTTTTCAAAGCTACTTTGGCGTATAGTTCCCAACAGTTTCCTTATCTCCTCCATGATATGGGAAAGTGTTCCGTAAGCAAGGGAAGTTGTCTTTTTCATTATGGACTATAATGCTCAATATTGAGGAACCATTAATTTTTGGCCATTTGGAGACGGTAAAACACACTTTCATTCAGTCACTAAATTTACCAATTTTGTCTATTTTACTGTTCCAATCCTCTTCCTCCATTTTCCACTTTTCCTCTCATACAGTATTATACGTTAATTATTAAAATATTTATTTAAAAAACGAAAAACAAATGAACTTCGATAGCCGGATAAAGATATTCCTCACCGTCGTTAAGGGTCTTTACGGATGTTAGGGTCTTATATGGTCTCATTAGTAGGCATTCATTAATGCTGTACATTTGAATTTATTGTAAACACTTCCTTCAATTCTCACCTAAAAAAACAAGATCATGAAAAAACATATGACCTGAGGGGGTACTGTGAAATATATAAAAAATAAGCAGTGAGTTTAGCAAAACTTTAGTTTAACAAAAGTTTAGCTAATGCTATATTCAATGCAATTACATCTGAGGATTCATGTTGTTGCATACCGATTTTAAATGGCAAAGCAGCCTAATAGGTATTTTAGGCTTCGGTTATTCCCTAAATCATGGTAGACACCAGATTTCGTTGCCACGAGGAATAATTTATAATGGGGTGCTAAAAAACGCGGTGCTAAAAAAACTATTTTAACCGTAACGCGATCTTGATGACAGCTCTTCCGGACCCTTATCGCAAGAGAAAGTAAGACATTTTACACCTGTCAGTTCCAAAGTCGAGCTAATCTCATACCAACGATCGAATTAATTCACAAAAGAGGGGTGTAAAAGGCCCTATATACACCAGTAGATGACGTCAATGCCGTCGAAAGGCCATGACTGACGTAACATATTTAAAAAATATTAATCTCTCACCCTCTTACATTTTATCTAAATTAAAGGCGACTGATAAAAAAAGTTGCTCTCAAGTCACCAGGAAACACATTTGCATTGGAAAAAAAATGTCTCACTCCTGAAACAGTCATTTTAGAATCAACGAACATGAGAATAATTCACGAAATAAAGCCCTCCTGTAATCCATACTCCATACATATTTTTTGCGAGAGTTATAGAATCTAAAGAAAATGAGGATTTCAATTTATCCTAAGTCCTTGGTCTGGAGTGCGTCTCATACGTGAGACCTTGGATTTATTCATTAAGTATGAAAATTGATTTCTCATTTACAATTTTCATAATTATTAGTCTAACGAATCTATGTCTTTCATTTGTCCTGCAATTATTTAAGCGTCCGAACGGCACATATTCGGTCACTTGCTAAGCAACAATTGAACACATGCGTAATAATTATCGAGATACAATTTATGGCAATACACAATTTTATACTATTGAATTAAGATTACACAGTGTATTATTGGAATATATTTGAATTTTTATTTTCGACTCCTGAAAGCATTCTCCCTAATGTGACGAGTTTACATGGATATGAACCTAATTGGGTATGTATTCTTAATTTTATTATAAACGAATATACTTCATGGGTTTCGGACCATATGAAATTTCTATAACTCCAATAATGTCGGCATTAATCCCTTAATTATCATCCCCATACATTCGAAAACTATACTGAGAAATGCGGGGTCCAAAATATTGGCACCAGCACAAAAGGATACTTGGCTATCGCGATCAATAGCCAGTACTCACAGGAAGCTGAGAATATAAGGTCTCCTACGCCTTCATATATAGTGATCGAAGGATAGCGAGGTGGACCTAAGATTGGAAAATCTCGGCGTGGGGCAAAGTAATGTTCGAACGGCAGCTGGTATCTTTCGTAAGATAGAGTAACGATAAATTGTTCGTCTGCGAGGGAGCACCTGGAGGGCAGGGAGCCGTCTGTGTACCACACATCTTTTCCTTTCTCAAGGGCTTGCGATTCCATTAGGATTTATAGCTGCACCCACTACACCATCCAGGAAGAAACTTTAATAGAAAACCAATACACATTCACTGAAACAAAAGAAATCATCAAAGGCGCACGTGACAGTGGTAGTAAAAGACATTTTTCTCCAACTGTGAGATATACCGTAAACCGGGACAGCTTTGCCAAGTGGGACAGCTTTGACAAATTTTAAAAAATAATGTTTTGTGCCCTACCAAGTTCTCGAACTAACCAGAGAGGCAGGGGTGCATCTAGGAATTAAGGCTGGGGGAGTTTTAGGTGCAACTAATACTGGAGGGTCTGGGGGTATGCAATACCCGCCAGGGTAAGCAGTAGGTACAACATTAATAAATTGCGAAATTTTAAGATAAATGGTTTAAAATGGAGAGTTTTACTGTTTTCATTATTCCTTGCACTTTTTCATAAGTAATATCAATCCAATGGATTAAACTTACTAATTTCTCTGAGCTCAGGGGGTGTTTTATCCCCCAAACCCCCCCTCGCTGCGCCACTGCAGAGAGGCGCCTATGTTTTCATGACACAGGGGATATATTTGACCCTCCTTACTATGAAACCTATGACATCTTTACCTTTTCTGAATAAAATGTCAATATTTTCTTTTTATATTAAAGTTAGAGAATTTTAAACATTCCAATTTCAATGTTTTAAGTATCTCCATGTATATTTCTTCACATTAAAGTTTTTAAAGTTAAAATATTATTTTTGCAATTGTTTTATTTCCACTGTTTATAACTCAATTGGTAATGTTACCCCACTTCCAGGAAATCAGTGCCAACTATGGTTTTAATTTTTTAATCCATTAACTTTTTTGGATTATATTAACTTATTAAGTATTATTATTTTCTTAACCTTTGTGCATCATGAAGGAGTTTCACCATGGTACGCCAACCACCATCGCATTTTTCCATTTACTTTTATTTAAGTATTTATTTTTTCATAAATTTTGAAAGTAGAGACCAAGACTAATGGTTTATGACGGTTTTTATGCATGATAGCACAAAAAAGAGGCATTATTGTCACGGTTTACTGTAATAACCAAATACCGGAGCAACGATAACCTTTAGTCTCCTACAATTTATAAATAAATGTGTATTATATGAAATTCAAATGTAACCGCCAGCACAAAAACACACTTGCAAATTGCAATCAAAAGGTCGGATCAAAAGATCAAAAACGACAATATAAGGTCCCCGACGGCTTCAAATTTACATGATACGTTTCCTTTGAAGTAGAAATATCTTTCATAAACAACCAAAAATACCTAAATAAATTTCTCTCGGGTTTTCCTGCGGATCTATTTGTCCACGGCCAATGTATCGCCACCGAAACGCTAACATAACCCGGTTGAAGACCCTAGATGAATTCATTCAGATAATTCACCGGAAAGCTTACGATCTCTTTTCAAATAAAATATCTCTTGGGTGTGGAAAATTAAAAGGCCTTCTCTGCTAGCATGTATTTTTCTTTTCAAAACTACTGTCATAATTCTGAAACCTAAACACGCACATGTTTTCATGAAGGAAATACTAGGTTCAGTAAAATTCATGTATTGCAATTTGCTGTGGTTTTTTCACCGGAGGATCAATGGTAAGTGAGACAGTGCAGAAATGGCATTATTATCATTATTTTTATGTGCATGTAGTAAAACATTTCAAAAATATTCATCGCAGGATATCCTAAATTTTCGTTGGAAAGTAAAAAAAAAAGAATAGCTGCAACCCCGATTCTTTTCCAAAGTTACTTTGAAACATTTTCGATTGCCCGTCCACAGAAAGGCTACAACCCTACAACATACTTAGTTGAATTTAGTGAAAATTAAACTACACTTAAAACAAAATTATCTTTCACACTGGTTGTATTTAAAACATAATTATTTCCATTAAAATTACCTAATAAGAGGTTGATTCAGGCCTTAAGGGAAAACTTCATTATAAATATAAACGGAATAACTTTGCCATGACCTTGATCTTGGAGAATGGAATTTCAACAGCAGACATTGCAATGACAGGAAGACGGGTAGTAAAAAAACATTTTCACTGTAATATACGAAGACCTTTCCATTTCCATTTACAAAACGTTAACTTTCTGAGGGGTATTTCATTAATCCTTACCGCTGCGCCTCTGCATAGAGGCTCCTATGACTGCCCTCAAAGTGAAGTCTTCACGTCTACCAGAGCAGAAGCCATGGTATGGTTATGGTTAAAATAAGAAACATTATCAATTAGTGAATGGCCGTTTACTAGTTGAGTGACAAGTTTCCCTATGGCCGTACGTACGGCCCGTACTCACTAGTCGGCAAGGAAAGGGAATGGTTATGGAAAGGTATTGGGTAGAAAAAGGCAAAGAAGTGATTGGAATTCTCTTTCCGATTAATTTTGATGGTTTATAAAGGCTTCAGGTACTGCCAACAGAAAGCATAGCGGAAGGGGAATCCATCGGATGTCTGTAGATACAGACGGGCTCGCTCACTGACGCGAAACCAAATGAGCATTCTCTCGACGGGCAAATGTAAATTTCCTCATTGAGAGGCAGCCATCTCATTCGACGCGGACAATAAAACCATTCACTTGTAAATGCGATGGGCTCGGATTACAATACCAACATCACTGTCCGTGTGGGCGGTCAGCTACGTCCCAACTGGAAGTAGTCGCGTGCTTTTAATGGATTAAGAAAAAAAACATCCATGACATCACTTCCCCTCCTCACGCCAAATAGATTTTTTTATTTGACTCCTGAGCGTGCTCTTCCATATGTAGCAGCTGTTATAAAATTAACTAGACACATACTTAGAGGGATGTTCCAGCTAAGGCTCAAGAAAGATTACGCGAATAGATACCGTGATAATCGGACTGTACAGTACATATAACACTCCTTTGATGCTCATAATTATTCTTTATTCAATTTGATCATTCATTTAAGATTTATAATGATAAGCGGAAAGCAAAATATTAGCGCTAGTATTAAAGGACATCTTTAAGGTCCCCGATGTCTTCAAATATACTGATCCAATGTTACATTACTTTATTTTATATTCATACATAGTATTAAATTTTGCTTAAACCATAAATGGTGATGAAACGGATGAATTAAGACCGCAGCTGATTGATATAATTAATGCGCAAAACATGAGGAACGACAACACAAACGACACGACCATACAGATAAGACTTGGCAACGAAGCGGAATTTCGCACCTCGATAACGTGCGAAAATTTTCAATCACTGAAAATGGTTGGCTGAGAAACAGAAAGGGATCTTTACGCTTTGTTATTTCAAACAAGGCATAGAATCTTGCTGTTTTTCGAAAAAGAGTCGAATGAAAAGACATGCGCATCATTATATGTATTCTCAATAACTTCGCCACAAGAATTCCCTCGAAGTGAAGTTTTCACGTCTACCAGAACAGGAACCAAGGTAAAATTTGTGGTTAAAATAAGAAAAATGATCAATTAGTTTACGTTGTACGGCTGCGTGGTAGTTGAGTGAAATGATTCCCCATGGCCTCACTAGTGGAAAAGGAATGGCTATGGAAAAGTATTGGGTAGGAAAAGGCAAAGAGGTGATTGAAACAGGGGAATAATTTTCCAGAACATTCAGTGCTTCTTATTTCAATCACTTCTTTGGCATTTGCTACCCAATACTTTTCCAAAGCCATTCCCTTTCCTTGCCCACTAAATAGTGCGGCCTTGGGGAATAATTTAACTCATCTGTGAAGCATTAGATTTTTAAAGTCAATAACATTTCAATAAATAAAAAAGACTCAATTTTCTCTAAGACCATGCATCCACAAAACAAAAACTTCCGTAAAATCTCGAGGCTCCTTCGCTCCAAGGGATTTAATCCCACTGATTACGCGGCGAATATTTCACATTTCTCAGTTGTGTTAACAATAATTATCTAACCTTAAACTGACGCAAAGAGCATAAGCATCCACTCAGCCGTATTCCAAACGCATGGTCAATAAACGCGAACGATAAAGACTGAATTAAAACTCTTCCGCAGTGATTAAGCTTCGTGCACATGCAAAACAATTTTGACAGTTGCGTGATGTACCCATACCAAATGCAGGACTCAAACCAAACATCCATACAACATATAAATGCTTGATCACAACAAAAAAAAAGAATTTGGATTCATTAAGAGACTAATTATAGTATACCGGGACTAGCCACGGTGATAACTTGACGGAGGCAACCGCAATGCACAAATTGTTTGAAAAATCCACAGAGAAATAATGATTCGCCTTGTCCGGGTCAGGTTTTTACTATATTTTCTTTACTTTCCCTCTTATTTCAGATTGACCGGGACCGGTCAAGGTGAATGATTATTTCTCTGTGGATTTTTCGCTCATTCAGAGACAGTTGCAGGGGCATTATGAGAGGTAATTAACTTTTAGTTGACCCTTCCTCCAGTAGCCATAGGCTCTCGCGTCCCCGTTTCCCTTAACTTAGTAACACATTAGGAAAAACCTCTTAATGCTATGTCTAACTTTACATGATCAATCGTAGAGGTTCGCGGACTACCAAACAATGACCTCAATAAATACAGCAAGAAATCTTTCCCACATAACTTAACTGCACAGTCAATCATCAATTCCGACATACGACGCAAAATCCAAATTTCTTTCCTCCACGGTCTTTCCCCTTGATCATATTATCCACCTTGAAGACGGCCTTCACCGTCCCATTACTTCTAATTATCCCCACCCTCAATCCCCTTCAAATACCTTCCAGCAACATGCCCGACAAGCCAAGCACTTTTTCGCGTGCCTCGTTTTGGGTCCTCACTTCGTTTCTCCCTCTTACTTCAGCTTCAAAGGCACCGGTGTTCACACATTCGCTCGATTGCATCTTTCACAGGAGATGAGGAAAAGGAGCAAGCTATGTGGGATGCATAAAATAGTGAATGAGGAAAAAGCGTGGGATGAATTTTTAGAAAGATATTATAAAAGCAAGCCTTGTGGGAGAACAGATTTACTTAGTGGAAATTCATCGATAGTAAATTTACAAAAGGCTGTAGCAATTTACCACACTCTTTAATTTTCTCAAATGGTTTCAATTTTTTAGCACATTTCAAGCTGTTGAGCATGCTGCGAAAACTTGGAAACCGGTGGAGCAAATTTAAAAGTGAGGAAAATTACTGAAGCTGTTTAATATTATTATTATTTTGCGGGAAAAAAATGACCATCGGGGAGTGCGGGGAGTCGGAGTTTCGAGGCCGCGCTGAGCCGAGCCGGGCCGGGAAACGCGATCGAAAATTGGAATTTTTTCTCAAGGTCGCAAACGTTTTCCGCAGATTTTTGCAGAATACTTTAAAATTATGTTTACTTAATACCCTGACAAAAAATCATGATATACATTTTTCTAAAACCAGAGATAATGACTACTTTATGTTAACTTTTGCCTAACAAAATGTCCGCCATTTTATGACCTAATGACCAATACTGCTTTCAAAATATCTTCGATATAGAACCTTAGGAAATCCACAAAAGTGTTTTTTGCTTGAAAAAGGCAAATTTGAGGAATTTAGGTGCAAACAACTTCAACCATCACACGCAATCGATATTACCGGGGTCCGCCGCGTGGAGCCGGACCGCGACGCGCGGTCGAAAATTCAAATTTTCTCTCAGGGCCGCAAACGTTTTCCCAAACCTTTTGCAGACAAACGTTTAAATATGTTTTCTCAGTATTATTACGAAATATCTCGACATACATATTTCTTATAAAAAAGATAATGACTGCTTTAAGTGAAATTTTGCTTGAAAAAATCTTCCGCCATTTTGATACATTACAGCACACAAATATCAACAAAAATGTCTGAAACTTATGCAAAGTACAGGCGAGAAACTATAATGACAGATGAACATGTTAAAAATTTCATGAAAATCCATCCACTGCTCTACCATCTGCGTAACTTTTTACATTTTCGAAGACAAATGATAAATGACGTGTTTTTCGAAATTTCGTCATGTTTAAGCCTCCGTAACTCCGTAACGGCTGAGACTTAATAAAAATGACTTGCTATTTCAAAATCAGCAACTATTTCCCCGTATTTGTGCCAAATTTCAATTGTCTACCTCAAAAAAAGCCATTTCGGACTTTTGTCCGGCGTTTTTCGATTTCCGACCACTGTGCATCGGGTCAAGATAAAGTGTCGATCACGATCAGACCTTTTTTCTTTTGCATTTTTAAACTAGTGATATTGGTCTCATTATGTTGAGACGTATACCATTGGAAAGAAAAAAAATAATCTTATTCTTGCAATCAAATTTCGTTTTCCTCGTGATTTACGGTGATTTAGAAAAAAAATCCAAAAAAAGCTGAAATTCTCGCGTTTTTGGCCTACTGTCCCCTTGACGACTGTCAGTTTATGTCGTTTGAAATCTCTTTCTGTCACCATAAATTATGAATGGAATGTTCCAAGGAGATGCCTTACTACCACAAATCCCTATTATTCCGACAGATTGAATTGCCAATTGAATACAAACGGGTTCAATTTCTAATTAGATTGGCATTCGCAATGACAAGTCTTTTTCTGGCTTTGAGGCACACCGTGTTCTTCATACGACAATCATACGTGGCTTGTTCACGCGTAGGTAAACGATCCAGTTTGTTTGTTTTGGCTAAAGGCATATTTACTAAAAATATCTTACACTCCATTGAACTGGGAGGCTGACAATGTTTTTTTTTAATCTTTGTGGACTTTGTGCTCCACTTTGTGGAAGTTAATTTTTAGCAAATGTAAAGAAAAACGTAGTACTTCTCCAGCAAATTATTTTCACGGTACAACTAGTTACTACGCAGCGGCGTCATCTTTAAGTACCCTGCCCAACTAGTAGTACCGTGAAAATAACTTGGTGAAAAGAACTAAGTTTTTCTTTTCGTTTGCTTTAGAAAAAACAACGAACCAAATCCGAGAGTTTAGCCCTATTCATCACGGAGTCTGCGACGAAGGATTATCCAAAGAGCGCCGTCTCACAAACGCAGCCAATCCATTCGATTGAGAGGGAAGTAATAAATAAGAAGAAAGTATCTCTCATCGCGAGGAACAAAAAGAAACGCAGCCCGGAAGCCAGTTCGCCGGCGAGTGATTTCACAAGATCGATCGCCCCTCCTTGTTGAGTGCCATGCGGCCAGATGGTCGCTTTGGAGACGAAAACAAACAGCCCAATACGAGGCTCCATCTCTTTCTCTTCTTTCGAGCGATCCAGATAATGAAAGGGAATATTTATCTTTTTTTTCTCCGGAGAGGCATCAAACGACTTTAATCTGATGGCCTCGGTAGCCAAGCAGAATAATACTTAGGATAGGACGATTGCTCAGATTCGGGAAGGTTGGAGCATGTCAAGTTTATGAACTAGAAGTTCAGCAGATGGTATTCGAGAATCGCTTCATAGCATTTCTTTTAAAGTATCATAAAGTAAGGATGCATAAGAACCATAGCATACGAATGTCATGTCGGACATGCTGAAGAAATACGAAAGATAGTTTAACACTGCTGATTTGGTTAACTTTGAAATAAGGAGTTATTTAACTTATGGAGTACACGCACGAGCACACTCGGAATCATAATGTGCTTTCAAGATATAGGGTTGAAAATACATAGCTGATCACAGTGATATGGACTTGAAGAATGTACAGAAAAGCGCAGTTGATGGTAAAAAAAGGGCTGGAGGCTTAGTCTATTTATAAAAGGGAGATGAATTGAGGTCTTGGATGCCATGCTCCCACTCCAAGACTTGCTCCGATGGTGACTCTCACCTACCGTTTTATTAATGCGAGCATACAAACGAGGTGTTCATAATTTTTAAGGTGATAGCACTGATACCGTAAATCGCAATTCTTGGCTAATTTCTTTGCAGTAGTAAGACGTATTATAATATAATAATAACACCTATAGTTACTTTATCAGTGAATTATATTAAAGCATGGCATGCTTCTATTACCAAAAGACTTGTTAAAATCCATATTTGAGAAATCACTGATTTTCAGAGAACGTGTTGACAAAACGATGTAGCGTATTGTTAATGTGAGGTGGTTGTGAGCATCATCGCCATCCATTATAGAGATGAACAAGAAAGTTACAAAATTATTTGAACCTTTTGCTAGGGGCTGATGCACAAGGCTCATTGATATCAAATTTTAAGGTTACAATGACCCATAGTCGTAAAGCATTGCAATGATAAGTGAGACAGGGCGAGCCAATGCCCATCGCCTATGATTTTCCACTATTAAGAGGTCAAGCACACTGAATCCTAGTCATAAGGACGATGAACAAGTTTTTCATTAACGGTACGTATGGGAAAAATTTCTTCGTGTAGATATTCGGTCAAAAGTTTTCAATTTATTCCACGCGCATCATCTGTATAGGGACGAAACTTTGCCAGTATTTCCGAATTCTTCTTTTTATTTTCATGAGAATTATATCAATGAAACTGCATGGCAAAATGAGAGATGATATTCCATAAAAATGTGACACATTGGCACGTTTTGAAGATTTTATGCCTAAGAAGATAGCTGGCCATAATTTTCTCCCATGATACAATAAATTTCCGAATCTGATTAAAGAGATTATATCTTAGCAACAAACCAGACACAACTACACTCACAATCAGCTGCATTAAGATAGGTAAATAAGAGAAAATGGATGCAAACAGAAGGTAAGATGGAGTGGGAAAGATATTCATCACCTCCTCGTACACTTTAATCTCAATAAGTAACGATCAGTGCGAGCAAAACCTTTTGGGCATAGCCTTTTCCCCTCCATCGCCGTATCTCATCTGCTTATTTACAGCACGAGCACACTCGGAAGCATAGTGTGCTTTCAAGATGTAGGGTTGAAAATACATTGCTGATCACAGTGATATGGACTTGAAGAATATACATAAAAGCGCAGTTGATTATAAAACGAGAACATAATTACGTCCTCAGCAGATTAGTTATTTCAGAGTAACATACGAAGGGTGTGAGGGGCTGGAGGTCTCGTAGTAAAGGGAGATGAATTGATGTCTTACATACCATGCTCCAACTCTAAGACTTGCTCCGATGGCAACTCTCACCTACCGTTTTATTAATGTGAGCATGCAAACGAGGTGATCATGGTTTCTAAGGTGGTAGCAATAAGAGCTTAAATCGAAATTCTTGGCTAATTTCTTTGCAGTAGAAAGCCATACGGGGCCAAATCATAATTTGATAAAACTAAGGGAAAATAGGTGAATTAAGAGACTCGGTCTTAGATTATACTGTTTTCTATAAGATATATACGTAATAACTCCAATTCGGGCGAGAACTGGTACATAATCTGCAAAATATGCTTATTTCACCACAACTTATCACTGTTTCGAGGAACTAGGCCAAGGGTTGCAGGGACTCCACCACTTATTGCTGTTTCTCTTTATATTATTAATTCCCTTGCATATTTATATCGATTAATTATCAATTATCATTGCCCTTGCCATGAGCCTCCAATAACTACACCATTTTCACCAGTGATAGACTCTCAAATGCATTAAATCATGTTATGCGTCGTCCCTGCATCGGTCGTTGACTATCTTCCGTGGGAATGAAAAGTATGTGGAGATGGGTAAATCAGAAGATCTCCACCTTTATTTATATGATAAATTTCAAGGTGCTAAGATAAAATTTCAAGCAAGGCCCTTACACTCACAGCCACTGACTTAGATGCATAAATAAACATCTCAGCCTCATTGGTAACAATAACCACTTACGATCGCCACAAGTACGATAGCAAATACAACTGAAAAGAGTTGGTTCAACAGAATTGAGTAGAATTCTGGTCGAACTAATGCATTGCCGATAATACGCGACAAGCCTGGCGAGGGAGTAGTGAAGTTCAGAATGCCCATACAGAGGGCGCTGCAGCGCGCCGGTTAAGCCTAGAGAATCGCGCGACGGTTTAACGCCAGTAGTACGAACAAGGAATCAGTTAGTTTTCGAAAAGATGAGCCCAGCCTTTTTCCGCACTCAACGGGATTCCATCCGGAACACATTTTGGCAGGTGAAGTGAGAGAGTCAGAGGGTGCCTTTTCTCCTTTTTGAAGGGTCGCTCAATGGGCATTAAGGCATCCTCACCCGCGGCTACTGTCACCGCCTGGCTGACTGCTGTGAATGCGACTCGACTGTCTCAACACCCCGGTCGGGCGAGAGACCTTCTCCAAGACCTTGGTCCAAAGCAAACAGGTGAATATCAAAGAGAATCACTACGCCTCGCGAGCTCCCTAAAATGCAGAGGGGGGACTTTGCGTCCTAAGGAGTCCCCTCTATACCCCCAAAGAGTCAAGTAGTCATTCTGTTTGAGCCTATCTCCTGGCGAACCGCCCTCAAACTCAATGCCCTATACTCACAGATCCCTGGTCCAACCTGTCTTCCCACCCAGAGAAAGCCCTAAAGTCAAGTGCCACAAAAGCCACTTCACTCAACCCTGCAGCCTGAATAATACGTGTGATTTACTTTAGCGCGGAAAAATATCCTATGTCCTCATTCATAGCACTGCCATACCAAGATTGTTACATGGGAGTCCTCCTTTTCTTCTGTTCTCACGCTATTTCCTTCAGCTCGCTGTTCAGAATGAATATCCGATAGGTTTAAGATGTCGTTTCTTCCGCGTCCTAAAAGGGACCACAATACCTGTGATAGTTAAGCTTTAGGACAGCTTGAATCGGACTAGGTAAAATAGGCTCTGCATGTACAGTTAACGACTTATCAATATTGTCAACAAAATTCAACGGACGCGGTGAGAAACCGAAGAAAATGCAGATATCAATTACTTATTATGTTTTAATTACTAACTAGCTGCATGAATTTTTTTGGCACGCCATAACTCATGCATGAATCACTTACTAAGCTAACTTTACATTTTTCTATTATTAACTTGTATTTTTATTTGTATGACAGAATACTCGTGTACTTAGCAATGCCCTAATTTCTAGTATGACCATGTGTCGTTTTCCTGTGTGCTTGGCCTGCACCCGGCAAGCGAGCGTGTTTCTGATTAAGGCTAGGATGAGTGCTGCATGCCTCGTGTGGAATCACCCCGTGCCACACACCCTGGTGATGGCTTGCACGGCACCTAGCATATATAGATGTACATGCTATTCATCTTTGTGGCCTTCTTTATCTACCCCAAGTGCTTATCTCATAGACTGTATCGATGGCCTCTTATTTTCCCCAGCGTTATATTTAACACGAAATCACTTCTCCTTACGGCATGGCCTATGCATCGGGACATTCTATGGCGTATGGAGTTGCCCTTCAGTGTCTATTCTAAGACTGCTCCCAGTTTTCAACTAAAAAATCCATGGATGAGTTTAGGGTACAAAAATTAATTAAGGCTACAGAAGCCTATTCCACCACCTTAGAGTAGTGCGAAAAATCCACAGAGAAAAAAGTCATTCGCCTTGGCCGGGATTCAAACCTGGATCCCTCGATTTCCGAATGATTTGTTCTCTCTGTGAATTTTTCGCACAATTTGTGCATTGCGGATGACTCCCGCAAAGTTATCACCGTGGCTAGTCCCGGTATACTTAAATTCACCTTAGAAAAGGTTTTGTGATAAGCCGAATGAAAGAATTTATTATTTCTAACAATAACCAATCAGTATCTAAGGAAACTAAATAATAGACTCCACTTATCTCAACTCTTAATTGGCCCAGCACTCAACTAAGTCATCTGTCGCTTCAAGTAAACTTCTCTAGACTGGGCAAATCACGAATGAGTCACCTATCTCTTCATTCCACGTCTATCCAGAGGTCCAGAATACCTTTTCACCCTCATTATCTACATATACCCAAAATTCTTAGCTGAAATAATCATTCACTTAAGCAAGCAAATAGACATATTTGACGCAAATATTTGACAAAAGACGCAATGTCAAGAAGAAAATTCATTAATTAATGCGACTATTTTTATGACTGATTTCAATGGAATGACATTTGAAGCTATGAAAGTAACACAAACATGCAGTAAAGGACGTTTGTTGATGAATCGCCATATTTAAGCTATCGTGGGCACCCATTAAAATAACTTATTATTTCTGAAAACAATCTCAATTCCTTCACAGAGTTCAAAAAACAGCTAAAGGAATAATTTCAACCGTAATATTCACCAGTATGTGAAGGCTATTCGAGTTCTCCACCGGGTAATCTCCTTCATGGCTGCCGACGTTTCGGGGTATGAGTCGTACTCCATCTTCAGGGCTGATTGTGAGTGCCCTGAAGATGGAGTACGACTCGTACCCCGAAACGTCGGCAGCCATGAAGGAGATTACGCGGTGGAGAACTCGAATAGCCTTCACTACCAGCATACGCCGGGAAAGCATCCGATGTTTTTTCATTCACCAGTTTGTTCAAAAGGCAGCAGAAGTATCGCTGCATTTGCAACCAGTATCACCACCTGTATCCTTGCAGATGACACACCTGCATCAAGGCATTGGAGTTAACCTACAGACAAACGGCGACGTACTTCACGAAATTGTAGGTGAAATTCTTACGCATGATATGCCTAAACATGGTCAGAGATACGGCTTACGATTCGTCTCTAAGGACACGGCAGGAGGGCGTGAAGAGAAGCGTTTACGACGGCAACGTGCCTGGAAGCCACCCAAGGCAGGTGCGCGAGCATGATTAAAATGTTTTTCACCGACCAATAGCGGCGGATAATGCTTTCCCGGGCTGCTCCAAGCATTTAGGGCGGTGATTACCCTTCAGTGAGAAAATCGGGAACAGCTCGGGTGGAGAAGAACACTATACGACTCCGTACATGGAAATGAATTGAAACGTGAAAGCAGATCCGTTTCTCCGATTTAGAATAATGTCAGAGCGAGAAAGTCATGCCCGAATGAGGTCAAAATGACTCAATAGGAAAACAAATGTCCGATTATCCGGGGCAAGCACAGCATACGATGATAAACACAGCATCAAAAAATGATGCTTGATTGCATAGGGGTACAGTAAAATGACTATTATTACTTGGTCAGCAAACACCAACGGACCGATATTGATTTCACGTACTTCTTGTAAAAATAAAATTGAGACGAGTATTGAACAGGACACTGCCAAATGATTAAAAGTGGCCCAAAATTGTTGTTGCCATATATTAATGCTATAGAAAATACAAGTATTGAACGAAAGGGTGTAGGGATCTTACATATATGGTATATCGTTAGAAGCAATTCCTAGGCTTCGCTGTTAAATACTTAAGTTAAAAGAAAGAAAGCTTTTGAATGACCTAGTTTGCGATCTTTAATAATAATTAAAGGTATTCTATGGTATGGTATGGTATTTGGACGAGGCGACCGACAGCTGAGGTCATTTGCGCCATGAGGGAAGGGTAGGTAAGGAAGGGTGGAGAGAAACCCGGTGTCGGCATTAGCCTACTCTCAACGAAAGGCACCAAGGCGACCACGGTTTAACCTCCCATCCGACGGACGAAGTGTTGCGCTTGAAATGTCTTCCACACAACATTCAAGCAGGGATCGGGCAGTCTCTGAAAAGTCTCTGCCGCTGCCGAGATTTGAACCCGGGCCCACCGGACGGGAAGCCAACATTCTAGCCACCACACCAACCCGATCCGCAAGATATTCTACCGATTAAGATAATTTTATATGGATCGTTATTACGAATAGGCCAGCCTGGCCCGCCTACCATATCGAGCTTTCTCTTCAAATCCCAGCACGGTCTATCTTCATGTGTTTTATCTATAGATTGATCGTATTCTCTTCCTCTATCTTCACCGCTTACCTAACATTCTTCCCTCCAACACGGTTTTCAGCGTCCCCTCCACGCTCAGTACTCCCTCCTTACAAAAACTTCGGCATCTCTTCCAGAAGTTTTCTCTTCTCTCCCTGCAACTCGTTCCACTGTCGCACTTTCCAAGTAGGTATTCTTTTAACAAAACCGAATTTGCGATTAGTTTCCCAATTATGCTCATTCCACGATAGATCATTTATTAGAATGACTCCTTTATATTTACGGATTCTACAGTCTCGAATTGGGTGCCCTGAATCAGAATAAAATAGCTCTGTTGTGGGAAGTTATTTTTTTCACTGATTTCCCTGTAAACTACAGCGTCGTCTGCAAATAATCATAGTCTACAGCCCACTATTCAACCAATATCGTTGATATGGAGAAGGAAGAGGAGTGGACCTATGACACTACCTTGAGGGACGCCAGAAGTCACTCTAACCTCGTTGGAGACTGCGTCGTCTAATAGTACTCTACTGGCGACGTATTCCAAATGGGGTCTCACGAGAGAATACATCGTTCTGATACTTTTTGACCGCATTATCCAATAATTCTTTTAATAAATCCTAATTTACGATCTACCTACTCGCATCCTCGACTAAAAAAACATTGTGAGTTTGACTTACGTATCAGACTGGTCTCGGCGCCTCTCCTCCTCATCCAAGTTATGGTCCAGTGCCACTCCCCGATGGCAAGGCACATCTCCTCCTCCTCCAACTACATAGTACGCGCTTTCCCCTCAACCTCGTTCCCCCTACTCCTACCCCATTCATTCCTTTTCACCCCCCTCCCCTCCGCCTGCTATGCTTGCTTGCTTGGTCGTGCGCCCGTGTCAAGGGAGTTGGAAATGTTGTTGGCTGGCGGGGGGGGGGGAGGTGTGAGGGTGACGTCACCCTCGCGTGGGAAGTAGGAGGGGGTGGGCAGGGAGAACGGAGAGAATATTTCGAGGGAGAGAGAGAGTGAGAAGAAGGTGAGGTAGAGAGAGGCAAGTGGACTAAACGTTAAAAGGGAGGGGACCACAGCCGCTCACTATAGTAACGCCTCACTCGCTTTCGGCTCGAGAAACAGTCGACGATCAATATTTAGCGATTTTTCCGGGTATTCTTCCGCGTTTATCCATCTTGTAGTACAATATTTCGCCAACGTTCCAGTTGGCTTCCTCAGGTCCACTGAAGTGTCGATGCAGAAAGTTGTTCATCTTATATACACCACGTTTGCCGCCTTTTTTGTGGAGGTGTGTATAACGTGTGTGTGGAGGTGTGTATTTCTGTGGTGTACGCCAAACGAGGTGTACATAAGATGAACAACTTTCTGCATCGACACTTCAGTGGACCTGAGGAAGCCAACTGGAACGTTGGCGAAATATTGTCCTACAAAATGGATAAACGCGGAAGGATACCCGTAAAAATCACTAAATATCATCATAATCTCCGCGGAAGCCCACTTCGAAAAAGTCGAAGATCAAAACTGGTCTCGTTCACCAATTTTTTTTTAAATTGTCTATTGCGATTGAGTTTGAAATGTGACGGTGAACGTACGTCGCTTCCTTCTCGAATTATTCGCGACGAAAAATAGACAGGTTCAACCCTATCGCTGTAATATAGATCACTTCACGGGCATATAGGGTCAGTGACGCAGCGAGGGGGGTGGTTTTGGGGAACCCCACCCCCCCAGAGCGCAGAGATTTTTTTTATTTAATCCATTGTACTTCGTTGGATTAATATTACTTATACAATATGGTAAGGATTAATATAATATCCCTATTAAATATAAATAAGTCGTAAAACTCATCATTTTGAACCATTTATCTTAAAAATATTCCGTGGGGGAGCCCCCGCACCCCGCGCTTACCTTTGTGGGTATTTCATAACCCGCAGACTTCCCCAAGTATTAGTTACGCCTAAAACACCCCCTAGCCTTAACTCCTAGCAGCGCCCTTGGACAGGATAACTGCTTTTCCGCTATTTGTAGGCTTTGTACAAAGGCCGAGAATTGGTTTTTGCTCTTTACACTCATATGTGCCCGGCAAGCGAGCGCGTTTCTGATTAATGCAAGGATGAGGTATGCATGAGGCGGTCCTCTTGCATGCTGCATGTTGGTGATTGGTCACCTCCTGCCAAACACCCGAGAGGTGGCTCGCAGAATATTACGTTGATGTAGATGAGTGCTGGAATGGTGTGGAATCGCCCTGTGCTACACACACTGGTGAAGCTTGCACGGTACCTCGTTGATGTAGATGAGATGACGATTCCTTCCCTCAACGAAAGGCTCTCCCTAAGCGAATAAGTAAGCCAGGTCTGTAACGACGTCACCGTCTCCAGAAAAGTGGGCGGCAACTTCCGTGTTTCTTCATTTTTACCTGATGAGAGAATGACTTAACCAAGAAATTTGTTGCTCCGTCGTAATTTATCTTTCTTTCGATGGATACTGAAGCTAGGGATGTTCCACCATGACAAAGGGGCACAAAAAGAACACATTGCATATGGGATCCGGCGCAGAAAGACTGAATCCGTGAAGTTAATAAAATGCAAAGGTAAAGAGCGCAAGAGTTTTGTAAACAAAATGCAACGAGCGAACAGAGATCGTTAATAAACTTTTACGTGAATTAGGCTGGGAGCCGATAGATAATGGGAGGCTACCTGCTAGGCTTAGATAGCTTGAGCAATGTGTGAATTGCACTCCATCCATCCTCTACTCTCTAACCATCCGTCCACGCCAATGCGGACATCTCTCACATCCGGAAGAAAGCTTCGTCATGGAAATGCATTCATTGTACGCCTGCCGGTGGCATCCAACGCCATTGAAAAATAATATACTCAAGGGTGATACTAATATTATTCAAGGAAAACCGTGAAATAGCCACCGTACTACCTGGATGGAGTCACATTTAAGTGCGGTAATCTCACTGAGGTAATATAATTTGAGTTTACCGGAGTTCGAACTCTGATTTACCGAATTCGTACCAAGTGTTCAACCAACAGGCGAACTACCGAGAGATCTCCTTTCTCTGCGAAGTTTTCTTTGATTTAGGAGATAAAATTGATTAGGCTGACGCTATCAGACCGACACGGAGGCTTTCATCTTCAAACCTCAATAATCTTACCGGTCCGACATGAACAACATAATTAGAGAAATACGTAAATGGCAATATGGTTAAGTATTAGAATTCATTTTTCTCCCGAAAAATAGAGGGCTTGAATGAATGGTAGTTGGCACACAGTGGTCAAATATTTTAACACGCCGCTACTTCACATTTTTTGTCAACTGAGGGTGTCCTAACACTCCCATCTCACGCCTAATCAAGTAGAGTTGCAGCAAACTGCATTATGGTGAAAACTCAACCTCTGCCAAACACCAAAACACCATTAAGGTGGCCTGCAAGGTATTATGTTCATGTAGATAGTCAAACGCTAATTCATATAAAATGGACCTCACTAATTCAGAGCGAGGCTTTCTCCGACTCTCTTGTTTTTTTCCTTCTACAAAAATCTAAACTAAGGGTAATTTATTCCAGAGCTGACCCAGAAAGCCTTTAACGTAGAGGATAACGTAATTTGAGTTACACTCAGCTCACTTTTAATCTCTAATTAACTTTGATTATCTTCCATTTCACCCCCGAATCCATCCAAAATACTTTACAATCAACCGTTTCCCACACAAGCTAATGGTTTCGTGCAATCTCGCGCAAATAAAAAGAAGCGGGGCGATTTACGTTTTTCGCGAGGTCGTCACTCGTCTGTTTTCTCCGCTCAGCGCAAAAACAAAAGAGGGAGAGTGAGCGCTCTCTCAGGCGGGAGGAGATTGCGAGGGAGGCGAGAATTACGTAATTGCGCGGGGTCTTTATCGATCCGCAGGTGTGATGCTTCCCTCTCTTTGCGAAGGGACTCTACAAACGGTCGAAATCCTTCGACATGCACGCCCTACTATCACGTCCCATAAAACTCCTCCGATTTGCTAAAGAAATTACTTATCGTTGGCAAGTTTTGCCTTCTATATCCTACTTAACGATTCCCTCATTAGCCCTTTCCTATTCATGAACTCCATTCAGCTAACTCAAACCTCTTCCTGTTAACGTTACTGCCGTATCAGCTTTCGTGTAGCAATGTAAATACAATGTGATCTGGGAGAAGGATAATATTTTATATGAATATGTTAAGGAAAAACCGTGTTTGAAACGTTTTCAAAATCGAGGATTATTTATACAGGCTCATTTGTCTTTTCAAAGGCACACGGGATTTTAGGGGGTTCCATATGGATTCATCTTATTTTATATTCCACCAATCTACGACATCTCGTGCATCTACATAATACCCTGCGATCCAACTCTCGTGTGTTTAACAGGGGTGATCAATCGCCAGCATGCAGCATATAAAGGCCTGGTTACACGGTACATTAACACGTAAAGGTTAATGTACCTTAGCGTGAAATATTTTGGTGGACCGGAACGGAACATGTACGAATGTATGAACCAAATTAGAATAGGTTCTATTTTCTGTGCATGCATTCGCAAAAGTTGGGTGGTTACACGATGCATTTTGGCGTTCATTCTTGCGTTCATACATTTGGACATTGACCCGTACTTGTTAATGTATCGTGTAACCAGGCCTTTAGAGGATTCTCACATGCACACCACACGGCGATAAAAATGTTACACCATAGAGTAAGTATATTCTTACTCTATGGTTACACACACTGAAAAACTTTACGTATAAAATCATGCAAAGGCAAAACTAGCCAACTTCTCATGGAGGCAATCAGTCAATGAAGCTAGAACATGCTAAAATAGAAATCCAAAGGAAAATTAAAGACGTGCACTAAGGAATACATACGTTATTAGGCTACACTACAAGTCAACTAGCCTATTATTAAGTCCTAACGCTGCCGTCACAGTCTCCTATCGATCGTCGAAAAAAATACGTTCTGAATCTATTTGTTCTACAGTATATCTCTCTTTACCAATATCAATGGGCTCGTTTAAGAATGAATATTAAAAAATAGTCGATTTTGACAAAATTTAATATACCTCGAGAATAATAAGAGAGTGAGTTACTCATGGTATTCACGTAAATGTCTTTCATAATATTTGACCAAATTCATCCTGGACTTATGAATTTGAGGGCCCAACAGGCTTGTTGCATGTGTGAATAACGTAGATCAGCTAGATTGGATATGAGTTTTGAAGATGAGCAGAGGACTGAATCCAAGTTGTAACATGAGTCTATACTCCTCCAATTCCAAATATATTCTTTGGCGAGGTGTATAATAGAGCATACTAAGCAATTTCGAAGTGAACTATTTTTTAGACGCCATACTGTTCGGGCATAATTATACTTTGGAAGAACACACTACAATTGGAAACATGAAACATGGCAATGACTCTTTTACAATCATATACTTTCCTCAAAATATAAAAAAAATAATTGAACCTGGGAAATACAATATGTGAATCGCTTCCCACGCTAGAACAATCAAATATTTATTTTTCCTTATTGTACCCCTGATCGAACTTGGTTTCACATATTCAGTTTGACTCAATGCTTTACATTTACTAATATCATTTAGGTAATACTGATAATTTTCGGTATTAGTGAATTTCTCCCGTATTTCTCTGGGGTAAAAGGTGCACGTCAAAAATTCACCCACGAACCAGAGAAGTCCGTCTTTCATGATAACGAACGCTGTAAGCGGTGGTGCCCTAAACAGAAAAATTAATCTAGTGAAATCCCACACAGCTTTCAAAGTAAAATGCACTCGCTGTAAATAAGCTACCCAATATTTCAACGTTAGACTTAGTATAACTAGAAAAATTCAGTCGGTACCGTGATAAAAAATCGAATCAAGCCAAACATCTGGAGAAAAAACATATTAACTCAGATTCTCAAATCCAACGTTTGAAAGCAAATATACTTAGTGAAAAAAGTTCCAAGTAAAACCGATTATACTGTTATGGCATGTTATTCCCGACTACACCCGCGGGAAAGAATTTCTTCGCCACTGCAATGACGCGATGATGGCTCCCAGAAGGAATACGCTGAGGCAACAGACAAAAGATTGCGTCAGAGACGGTATTGCAATGGAAAGCACAAACAATGAAGTTGGGTGCCAACGGAGAGACGGCTGACTCATAACTCACGCCCATTTTCATTAGATGGTGTTGCACTGCGAGTAAATTTTCAAAATGCAAGTCCAGCCGTTGGCTATTTGATTTCTAGGTATGAGCATTGGGCCACTTAGCAAAGACTTAATTGCTACATTCATTCACGCGCCTTCTAACGAACGAAGCGCTTGGCGTACACGATGTCTACCCAATTACATTTTGATCCCACGCGAGAGTTGATACTTCAATATTGCCTCAATATTTTCCGATATCAAGAGCGGTTATTTGACGCTTAGCAGAATGAAGTTTTTTTTAATTGGGAAATTATATCGATTGTATTAAAATCACATTTCTCATGGTTTCACGCTTGGAACAAGCCGTTGGAAATGGCTCAGTACTACATAATTACGCACAACCTCTAACATGCCTCCGAATAGCACGATTGTTTGAATGCTTAATAATTACATAGAAAGATAAACAACATATCGATGGCTAAGTTCTAACAACACGTATCTCAAAAATAGCAACTTTTCAGGAGAGCAAAAAAACGATTAATATTTTTTACTTGTACCATAGAGTAAGTACAATTTACTCTATCCTTGTACACTGAAATTAAAAACCAAAACTTCATAAAACTGAAAAAGAAGCATTCATTTGCAAGCAATAAGTAGTTTTTTGCTTGTATTATTTTTTAATGTTATTACACTTTGTTTAAAATACCTGTCTCAAACCGGCCGAATTTGAGATACGTGTCGTTAGAACTTAGCCATCGATATGTCAATCGATGGAAAACGATATATTCTTGCAAAACTTCGAAAATTGGAATAGGTTTTACTGCATCATAAATTTTTAACATAAAAATACATGCTTTAAATACATTAAAGCTACAAACATGAATGCAAAAATTCTTTGAAACAAAATTACTTTGCCACTACGATGTCTGAACACAGATTTCGAAATTGGTGGAAAACTATTTCACCAGTTACATAGCAAACTCCTTCGTTTGATAGATCCATATTATGTATGTACACATATATAGCGCAAAATTTCCTTTTTTGTGCATTATATTTACATACTTTCGTAAGGCGGAAACATGAGAACCCGTCTTTTTGGTGAAAATGGATGCGAAACGCTGATCGCGATTTTTTTCCGTTTCAATCAAAATAATGGTCCAATTACCCAATAAGAAAAAAAATCGGAATAAATCCCGTCGCCGACCGAGGCGGGGGTCGACCTTGGGCGAATAACCTTGCTGTGCTTTGAATGTCGAAGCAATGACCATTCTCCACTTTCTCAAAGTCTTGCACACTAGTGCGAAGAAACTTTCCTCATCAACATCCTCTCGATACCCACCTCACCTCATAAGGCGTCTGGCAGGGTTTGAACTGCATCTCTTCCCGCCATACACTTTACAACATGTAGGTACTGCAATTCCATTTGCGATTGTATGTACTCCGCCAGGGGCGGATCCAGGATTTCTTTCTGGGGGTGGCACAAGCAAGGCCGTATCCAGGATTTTGTTCTGGGGGGGGGGGGGCACAAGGATACCTCGTAATACAAAACGAACGCAATGGTAACGGGACCGTAATAAAAATCTTGCATATTTTTAAGAGTTTTGCATATTTTTAAGGCCACGTGCCCTCCCCCCCCCCCCCCCCAGATCCGCCTATGTACTCCGCTAACTACGACAATACCTTGTCCCCAGTGGCGTAACAAGGAATATGCCTTGAGAGGGGGGGATGAGATGGCCTGGGGTTGTGACCCCTTCCCCCCAGGCAAAATCTGGTAAACTTCATGACAAATGACATGCCTAGAAATCCCTTTTGCATCATTGGCACTAAAAATTAAATTTTAAACAGATGGAGTTATTATATGTCAAAACTAGACAATAATTTTAGATATTTTTTTTTCTCTGAGGCTTTGGGGGGATGTATCCCCTCAATCCCCCCCTTAGTTACGCCACTGCTTGTCCCTGATGAACATGCGTCACAAAGTGCTAAGTGCAAAGAAAAGATACTTCCTTATCAAATAAAAAAGAAGCACTAATTGAACGAACTATTTAACGAAAGACATACTTTTCATATAGCGGTGAATTCTGTTGTGACCTATCAACGGGCACAATGGATTACCAGGAACGATACTAAATTAATCATAACTCCACTGCTTATTTTTAAGTTTCGATCCCAAAAGTTGAGAGGAGGGGGATAAGGGGTAATAGTTTCGACCCATTGCGTTTGACCTGCGTGTAGAGAAGTTAAAACATTGAGCTTAAAAATCGAATGGCCAGTTTGCGTTCACCAGTCTTCTTTTCGTGGTAAAAATATGAGTACTCCGCGCATCTAATGGCGGTAGGCCGAACCTCAACTTCATTCAACCATACATCGTACTCGGTGTGTGGGTCGTAACTAAACAGTTCCAAGGTGAGGCACGTGGCCCCTCCGGTGCGAAACATTATCTTTATTTCGTTTCGTCCCAGAGTTTTTAGTTTAGTTTCAACCCGAAGTAGTATTGACTCAAATTTCGTTTCGACCCCGAGTTTAGCTCCCCGCGTTTAATTCTCTTTCGTTACGTTTCTACATTCCGCTCCCGGGAACGAAACTATTGATATTTTACTGGTTTTGACTTTCGTTTAGTTTTTATTGCCACCCCCGACGAAAACAACTCTTAACAACCGACATTTCGGATTGGCATTCGATGGTATTAATCTTTTTGATACACTTAATTTTCAATATTTTTTTGAGATTTACATTCATGCTATAACTTTTAAATACTGCGAACCTAAATGCTCAAATTCCCACAAACAATTTCAAGCCGGTTTTTTTATGCAACATGTGTCCACACACACATCTTTTTTACATGACCTCCAAGACAACGCAGATCATCCGGATATGCAACTTTTATTACCTATTCCGTTTGTTCTAAAAACAATGATGATCGTTTATCCTTTTTTGATTTGGTACATGTGGATTAAGTACTTTTTAATAAATACTTAGGTAATAAGAAAGTAGGGGTAAATGATGTTTAATTTGTTTTGTGCAAGTTTGCTGAAAGTTTCACGAATGTTGCAGTACCCTCAAATATTCTCATCTCTCAAATATTAGCCCATCAGATGAAAAATAATATATTCCGAAATTTCGCGAGAGAAGAGTCGTTTTCACTACTTTGATAGATAAACAATATCCATAATGAACTATAAAGTACCGACGGTTTGGCACCGAGTGAGCCAGTTTATGGCCAACGTTTCGATAAGATACTCCCTCATCGGAAATTTGGCCTTAAACAGGCTCACTCGGGGTCAAAATGGAGAAGATTTTGTCAATAGTATTCGGCGGGAAAGCTTACGATCTTTTGAAAAGACTGCATTGAAAAAAGCATAGTTAAGATACTTTTGACAAAAGACAAACGATACAGTGGCATGCAGTAAAACAACACCCTTAGCGTCGTCGAGACGTATTACGATAATCATTATTCTTTCACCACAAAATTATCAGAGCGTGCGGAACAAATGATCCGGCTGACTGGAAGGACAGATAAGATGGAAAGACAAAAAAAAACATTTCGTTCCGTGATCTCACGAAAGACCTCGTCGCCAAGAAGCGAGACAAAATGGCTGGGGGATAATACGCACCATTACAAGTTACGCTCTCATCGAAGTGGAAAAGAACAGGAAGTGGACTCATAATCGATATCTTAATGACCCCCAGCCTCCCTTTCGGCCATGGGAAACCTTGGGACCTTTTTCCCTGGGGCAATTTCCTCTCTTGAAAAGGGAAGGTGCTAACTAGGAGTATGCCAAGCCTACTCGAGTATATTCCATTCGATAATCCATTAGGTATTCGAGAACCTAGATTGTCATTAGATCTGATGTGATAAGACATAGAGTAGTGGAAGTCAACAAACTCCATTTTTTAATTTACTGTTGAAGAACGCAAAATTGCGAAGATATATACGGGGTAAAGAAAAATTGTTCAACAAAATTTAAACTCTGGATAAGCAGAAACCAAAATTATCAATGATGTTAAGGCCGAAACGCACCACTATGTCGCGACATTTTAACCTTGGTTGGCTGATATCAGTAGTAACCAAAATTACTTATGATATTTTGGTCGAAAAAGTATCATTTTTAAACTACAGAAACTTGGAGCCAAGCGTTTCGAGTTTGCCTTGTTGCCGAATGCCTTGGATACATCGCGATGTCCGGCAGGCAAAGCATTCGAAGTCATGAGCTGTACCGAGCATCCGGCAACAGGGCAAACTCGCGGCCAATCGGTAAAATTTCCGAAAAATCGCTTGGCTAAAATTTTCCGTAATTCAAAAATGATGCGTTTTCGATCTAAACATCATTGTTTATTTTGGTTCAACCTGGCACCAGCTATCCAAGGTTGAAATTTCGTGGCACAATTTCTCTCCACCTTGTTTAACCCTGCAGAACTCGCGCCCGTTTTCAAAACGCAAGTACTCGCGCTGAGCCTGATCGGTTCTATTTTTTTAAGTCTCAACATATGAAAGTCAATAGTTTTCCTTCTTTTTTTGTTTTTATCAAATTAATAATACTTAAAAGGTCTATTTCATTAAAATATTTTCATTAAATTTACGACTAGTAACATATTTAATTCTTTCTTTATTTAGGCTGGGATATAAAATACAATACAATAACTTCAAATAAGTAACACGAGCATTCGCGTAGAGCCTGACGGGTTTGGACAACGTGAATATAAAGAGAAAGTGTCCCATTCCAACCTGGTGATAGATTGATCGGGGTATACTGCGCATGTAAAAATTACTAATAGAGAAAGAAAAAGGTAAAGAGATTCTTAGCGCATAGTTGAGAAATGGTCGGGAAATAATAAGAAAATACTAACTAGGTGAGTCTAACAGGCTTAGCGCGATTTCCGTAGGGTTAAACAACAGAAACTTTTAGCCGAGCGCTTCAATTGGCAGCAAGTTTGCCCTGTTGCAAGATTACTTGGATACAACACGATCTCCGGCAGGCAAACCATTCTTGCCCAGATTGATTGTCCAGAGCATCCGGCAACAGGACAAACTCGTAACAAACCAAAGCGCTCGGCTCAAAGTTTCTTCTGTACATTAAAAATTCTGCGTTTTCGACCTAAACATTATCTGTAATTTTGCTTCTTACGGGCATCAGCTAAAATTTGGCGTTTTCAACCTAAACATTATCTTTTCGCTTGGTTATTACTGGCATCAGCTTACTAACGTTAAAATTTCGCGACAAAATTTACATGCGATTTCCATTCTTTCCTCACGGCTCAACCGTGTCAGCCATAGTGCCTAGGAAAATATAAAAATGTCCTTCTGTGACACATCATTCATCTTCATGTTCACTCTAATCTTTCATCACTCTTCTCATTATATGTGGTTCGCGACCAAATTCTCCAGCCTGTATTTCCGTTTCTCAATCCGTCACGACAATCGCGACAAAGAATTTAGATCTCCTCCTTAACTTATGACGACGACACGTGGACGTTATCGATGCACGATGAAAAAATCCTTCGGAAATTCGAAGTAAAAATCATAACGAGGCTCAAAGATCACATTTAATGAGGAGAGTGATGAAAGATTAGAGTGAACATGAAGATAAATGATATGTTACAGAAAGAGGACACTGTTATATTCGTCTAGGCACTATGGTTGGCACGGTTGGGCCATGAGGAAAGAATGGGAATCGAATGTAAGCCGAAATTTATTCTCAATAGCAAGATGGAGTGTGTCAAGAAAGGAGTTAGCCCGCGGAAGAGATGGCTACAGGGTGCAGGAAATTCGAAAGAAATGGAAATCACAAGACGGAGAAATAAGGAAGAAAACTGAATGAAGGCACATTTTAGCGAAAGCTAGTGCTGTAGAGCTATTATTACATGATATCCGAACACCCAGATTAGATATTCATGTACCAATATATATGTACTCGAATGCTTGGGCAAGTTCTCGAGTATTTGACTTGGTGATCGATTACTCTCACAAATTCATGGGTAAACGGCTGATTTCACCCAAACACTCGTATAGTATTCGTCGAAGTTATCGAGTTTCCACGCAAGCAATCAAATATTTTCCTCAAGTCGGCGTATTGTGTTGTGATAGTAATCGTGTTTTTATCAAGTATTTATCTACGGTCAATGCCGGTTGTATCTGGTGGCGGTTTTTGATTTGTTACAGATGGATTCAATACCATCTCATAAATATTTTGTTAATGGAGACGTAACGGTTAATGGCATTCAATTTGTTTATGCGTGTATGTTGAATGTTTCGTGAAAGTTGTAATACCCGGTAATTTGTATGATGAAATTTAATTAATACTTATTCGGGTGCCCGTAAAGGAAGGAATATTTGGCACTCGGCTACTCGTAACATCCTCGGCTTGGATCACAAGCGAACTGCAGGTGTTTATGGTAGCGTGTTTGCGTTGAAGGCCAAGCTCTGCCGGAGAGAGTGGAAGAAAGAGTCGGCCGATGAGTGGTGTAAAGGCGGCCGACGATCAAGACTAAAGAACCGGCTTCGTCGCTGGGGCTGGAGGGGGGAGGGAGCGGAGGAAAAAATAAACCCATGCCGCCGACTCCTCGAAGAAAAGAGAGAAAAGTTGATTCGGGATACGCTGAATTTCATCGAATGCCGAGACTTTTCCGAGGCGGCGGAAAAAGAAACTGACTCGGGAAGCTGCGACAAATGAAAATGACAATCGTAGTATGCTACGGTTATTTCGGTAGGGAGCGATTCTTCCGGGTTTCCTTCCGCGTTTATCCATTTTACTGGACAATATTTCGCCTGAAGTGGACCTGAGGAAGCCAGCTGCTACGTTGGCGAAATATTGTCCAGTGAAAGGGATAAACGCGGAAGGAAACCCGGAAGAATCGCTGCTTAACGTCATAATCTCCGTGGGCCTACTTGGATACAGTTATTTCCATTCTTCAGGTCATGCACTTTTTAAAAAACTCTCTACCAGCCAAAGCTTTCAGCGATTGAAATTTTATTGAAGCAGTAGCAGTTACAGAAAAACTCAAGTCAGTAAGGGCGCAAAAGATAGTTTGAGCTACCTATACATTCATCGTAATGAAAAATAATCAAGTTACATGCAAAGTTTAAGATAGTTTTATTTAAACTGATAATACGCATATAGAAGACAATGATATCTTATGGTATAAAAAAATTACAATTGTGGCATTGGAATGTTCGGCGATGGGGGTATCCATAAATTACACGTAAAGATATGAATCCGCCACTGAATGTACACCACAAGTACCACAATTTGTATCCGCCGCTGAATTGAAGCCGGGAAAAAATGTTCACAATGAAGAAGACGAAATGCTGCAGTACTGCAGCCTCGAACCCTGATTTCCACAGTAGGAGTAACCTACGATAACTATTACGCCATTACGTCTTGACGCTATTTTTATTAGCAGTGATTCAATCCGAAGGTTGGTTTGGAAAGGTGAGACTAGAGATCACCGTGGTCTTGGCTGCAGGCGAGTGAATATTACATATTCACGGTCAGTTCAGTTCCCCGGTCCACCTCGCATTTTGACGAAAATAATTGGGGGTCCGAAGGCCCCAGGGAGTTGAACACGGGACCCTTCGATCAGTAGCCAAGCTACTGATTAAAAGGGTCCCGGGATCAATCCTGGAATCAACAATCCGGGAGATGATATATTAGTAAACTGAAACGTTTGCTGTCGAATTCACGTAAATAATAATTAATTCTTGGATCAAAAAATCGACAACATAAGGAATAATGTAATATGTACGCGGTGGACATCGCAATTATACAAACTCATATTTATTAGTTAGCTCATAATCATTTAATGTCTGACTCAAGAGAGTTAGATTAACTTAGGCGTTGCGTATATTACAGTCAAACCTCCCTAAACGAACACCTTTAACTAGCGGACAACCCCCATTTACAGACATTTTTAGGCCCCAGCATCAGAAAAAAACCTTATGGAAATAACACCTCCAAAGAGCGAACACTCTTAATAACGGACGGGAACACTCGAAAATCTATATTTTTGCCCCAATGACCTCCAATAACGGAATCAATAGTGCAATCCTATGAAAATTTCCCTTACCCCAAACAACGAACACCATTTTTTGAAAGCCCAAAACTTGCCAGGAACTCATCCAGGAAAAAATACATTGACCAAATTGGGGGCGCATCTTGTTGGTCTAGTGGTTTTTAGTCCCTCCTTTTTTTTATTGGCACGCATACCTTATAGTAAGACTTTTGTGTAATTTTAAGGATAGTAGTCTGCGCTGACTATCGAGGAGATGCAGATGTGTGCAAAGAGTAAAAGGGAATTTTTACATGAATATTATTTTGATAATTGACAAGATGCCAAAAGTCATCACATGGACAACATTCAGCAATGTTTTCATTGGGAATATGTAGGCTAATAGAGTATTGTTTCAATATTTAGAAAATTATAGTAAACTGTTGAAAGGTTTAGCAAAAATATTTTTATTAAACGTCTCAGTTACAGCGTATGAAAACTGCGCCGTAATTGTCCAGACAGCAGCCCCCTTTCAATAGCGAACAATTTTCCGGTCCCATAAACGTACGCTACATGGAGGTTTGACTGTATGTTGGATATTCGCTGGATACAAAGAAATGAGATAACGGG
The DNA here is from genome assembly GCF_921293095.1 of Ischnura elegans. NCBI lineage: Eukaryota > Metazoa > Arthropoda > Insecta > Odonata > Coenagrionidae > Ischnura > Ischnura elegans. The sequence continues at coordinate 35,009,510 of NC_060251.1, read as the reverse complement.
CCCAAAAGAGAACGCAAGGGTAGGGAGAAAGCAGGAAAATAATCGGGATGTGGTACGATGCCAAGAGCGAGGAGGGGAAGTGTGGAGATATGGGGACGGGATGGACCACCAGCATCCGTCACCGCGGCAACCCTATCCCTCCTCCCCCTCCTCCTCCCCTCCCCCACTACCACCTCTCTCCCGGCGTCCGAGGAATCGATATGCGCTTAAGAATTCCTCAATGAAAACTCCCACCCAACAGCGACGATGGGGGAGTGGAGGCAGCCTCTCCCTCGACCCTGGTGACGATACTCTGTGACGTCACGTTGGCACGATACATGAATTTATATAGATGGATGGAGAAAGAGAGGTACCGAACTGACGGGTTTGTGGGTTAAGCAGGAGCACGCACATATACACACTTGCAACATCCTCATAACGCAATTCGACGCCTTTCTGACGAGTTGAGACGCATTACTCAAGCCAGCAAGCAGGGTGGAACGACTGAAAATATCTTGCACCCCTTGCGGAATAACAATAAAGATAGAATATATATATAATGCTGCTCCTCATTAAGATATTCATTTACTACACGATCCGGTTTTCCTCATAGAGCAGAACTATCACTAGGATATAATGAATTTTTAATGTGGTGTATTAGTATCTTATTTTTCAACCGCCATCATTAATAAATTCAGCATGACGCCATAAACTGTAACAGTTGACGTTCATCTTCTTTTTTTCGTAACAAGAACTAAACTAAAAACGTCTGGGATGGAACTTTACCAGAGCTTTATATAGCTCTTATTCTTGTTAGCGAAACCTTTCAAGACTTTAAATAATGAAGACAACTCATTATTGCTCATCACTGAACCTAAAATGATAATTTTCATGACATAAAATGAATCCTATAAGAAGTCAACCGCGATCGTAAATTAAATTCATAGAGAATAACAGCAGTAGTGATAGGGGAAGGAACAGTTAATGGACTGCTATCAATAGTTAACTAAATACCCTAGTAGCACCAAAAGGATTATATTTAGATTTAATATGTATCATAGTATACACTGCATACATATTATATCTGTATAAAATACATGCAAATGTCCTCCACCACGCAGATATCTAGATATTATACATATTATATCTGCTGCCATAATATGGATTTTAAGCAGGAGTTGAGACGCATAACTAATAACTAATTAAATACGTATAACTCGTCGTAAATCTGTATAATATACATATCTTATACATTTCTGATGACCCCCGGTTACGCCGTAAGGATATTATATGTACATTTTAAAGATTCTGGTATACATCAAGGATCATCAGACATGTATAAAATATGTATAATATATAGATTTGCAAATATGTATACCGGTGTATTCCGAAATCTTAAATATATACAGATATAATCCTTTTGGTGCTACTAGGGTAGTTGCTTAAAATAACTTCTCTCGCATAAAATAAACTCAAGAACGGTTCTGCTAAAGACAGGCTACTACGGAAGTCCACATCAATGACAAACAATTCTCAGGATTCTTGCTGAGTAAATTTTTTGCGGCGAACTTTTCTGCAGACCATTCTGTTAATCGTTGTTGGATCATAGTTAGAGGCATAACTCGCCGAGAAAGGGCTTACTCTTATATTCCTCACCCTTGATTACGATAGTGATAACGCTTCGAGAGAAGCATAATCACGACCCATATCATAGTTCGTCAAAATAATGACAGCTATTTCTAAAATCACTGTTCTCGCGATGACAGAATGATCCCAGAGAGCGATAGCAATGGAGAACAACAATAATAGGCCCATTGGATGGTGATAACAGCGTGGAAAAAGAGCCGCACAATCCATAACGAAGCTGGGAGGAAAAGCACTGGCGTGAAAACGTGAGTCAAAGCGGTTCTGGCACGGCCCCTTTCCGCCGGGCGAAGCGGTCAGACGAGACCTGGGGACTACACCCACGGCCAGGCCGATCGAAGAGTTCCCACCGGGAGAGAAAGAGAGAGAAGGGATAAGGACGTATGTACCTACGCCGACCCCGAAAAGCGAAAGCGTTTGTAAGCTCTACGAAAAAAAGAAACGCTCTTCGTTATTCGTGCTCGTATCATGACCATCGTGTCACACCCAAAATCTTGTCGGAGTGCATCTAACGATCAAGGTGACCATTGCATAGGAAACCAGCGCGTCGAGCGAGCGTTTTAACCCACTGTGGTCCACAGGCTGTGAGCGAATTCCAGCACACAACAGCTGGGGGAGCGTCGAGCCAACTAGACGGCAGCAAGGGAGCTTCAGGTGGGAGGACCGGGGTGGATTATATAGGTGCATATTCAAAGCCAAAAGGGAAAGGTTACGATTTCAGCCAGCGAGAGAGGGTAGCCGGGGAGGCAAAAAATACAATCAACTCGCACACCTGACGACTTTGGGACACCTGTACCTGACTAGACAATCACGAATGAGATATGTCAGAATAAAGCTCCCTATAATTTAATACCTGCGACAACAAAAGGCACTGAGGGGGGAAATGAAACTTGGGCTGATGTGCCCATTCGCTCATCAACAAAACCGACGACTGTCACATCCTCCACCTGGACCTAAAAATCGACGCCACTTCCCGGGATTGTTCTAATATCCATTATCGCTCTTTATCCATCGCCCACAGCAACAATTACGACGGATCGTCCGGCTTCAAGCAAACAACTGAGGTCACTGGAAGCGAGCATCTACGATCGCCTGTTATGTCAAAACGATACACGGGGTAGGATAGCGTGCACACTGATTTAAGACAAAAAAAACGGAAGCCAATGAAAAAAACATATCCATCTTACCGTCTTCTCCGGGATAGCACAATCCTCGTCGGTCTCCTCGCCTCAGTCCCTAGTCTTCATGGCAGCTATATTATTATTTCGTTTAATCCCAAGTTTCCGTGCAGGAGATTCTACTATAGTCACACACACCGAACTCTCCTCTGCGACGTCTCCACGATCATTTCACGTACAATCTCGGGGCGGGTCCTTTTCGTTCTCCTCCGGAGTAGTTCTTCCTTCTCCTCGCTCGTGGGGTCTTAAACAAAGCAGCAGCGGCGGCACACGGGTTGCGCGTGTATGTCGAACAACACCACCGCCACCACCCCTTGCAGAAAAAAAGCAAGCTCTGGAGCAAGTAGTACAGGGAGGGGGAGAGGGAAGAGAATATGTTTTCAGGGCGTTGAGGTAGTTTGTGTGGAGGTCTGACGGCGGCGGGATATGTCAAGGCAAAGCGGAGAGGAGAGCCCTGCTTGCTCTGTGTGTGTGTAAAAGAGAAGCCGGGTGAGGTGCGCAGAGGAGCAGCAGCAGCCAAGTAGGCGGAGGAAGGAGGGAGGGTTATTTTTTTTTACACAGGGAACGTGTGCGGCGGTAGGGTATCTGCGCGCCCTCTGAGAGCCCGAACTGCGCGCGCGGGCGGGGAGGGGTGGTGGTGCCTGACTATGTACCCTGCTCCTCTTGCGGAGGCCACGGGAACGATGAGGTTGAGGGAGAGAGAGAGATGAGAAGAGGGCGTGTTTGTATGTCTGTGACGGCTGTTCCCCGGACGCGTCGCTCCCCCTTCTTTTTTTTCTACCTTCCTGAAAAACCACACGCGCACAGATTCCCGCGGGAGCGGTCCCTGCTTGCACTTCTCTGGGTTACGGAAGATCTTCTCTCCCGGATGGGGCAGGTGGGGTAGATGAGGAGCTGAGAAAGTTGTAGGATGGGGTTATGCTCACTTAATTTTTTTATGTCAACGCACAAAAACAATATGTTTATCGCGTTATTTTTTTAAGCGTAGGGAAAGGCGTGTCCCGACCCGCGTTGCGCGACAGCCGCGGTAGTTCTTACCGTGCGGGATAACTTCTCGCGAATGGCGATCCTCACGACGGCCGCTCCGCCTGACCCAAATATCTCCCCTTCTTCTTTCAGTCTTTCTCTACAAGCTCTCCCGCCTTCTCTCCTTTTCCCGCTTTCACGTTTACTCGAGGGAGGGAGCCCGCGACCGCTCGAGTCGCCGCTACGGCCGGCGAGCAGCTCGGGGAACGGCCGTGAGCTGGCGCCATCTTACAACGAAGATGGGAACTCTGTGATCGCCTCGAGATGTCATTGTTGCATGGTGGGCAAAGCAAACATGTATTGCACGTAATATAGGCTTGCTGAGATGTTTTTGCGGTCCATTGCTTGTTGTTTATTGCTTTCCATGAACCATACGAATGTAGTGCCTCTAAATCTATTCCATACTCGAAAATTAGCCTTGTAATCAATCTGGTTCAAGAAAATTGTAATTGTAGTTAAAATTTTTTCGACACATTTAGGCTCTTCAGAGCCGGTATTTGGGTGCATTTTTTGTTTTTATTGTTTATGTTTACTCTTTGTACCATTAACACATGTAGCTGAGATTTAGCAATCACTTTGGCGTTGAATTTGCCCTCCTTGTGCGATGAAACTTTGATGCTTTCCATAAATTTCAGCTTTCATCATCTACCGGTGCTCCCTTGATATTACTACTCGTGGTGCATCACTATGCATCGATTTGAATCTTTATAAAACACCATGTGTAGGTCATTGATGTTACTATGCCTTTCAATTACGTGTATTTGATGTCAAAGTTGGGGGGGTTCCCCATATTTGATGCCCCTGATAATAATAATAATTTGTCTTTATTATACAAGCGAAGTTGGGACAGCATTGTCCTCTCTTACAATTAACTTGTTAGACATTCACAAACATCCATGCCCTGGATGGTAGTCAAGCCACCCTGGCGGGATTCGAACCCGCGACCTCAAGATTAGTAGTCGGAGACTTTACCCCGGCGCCACCGAGGCCGGCAATCTGGGTTTGCGAGTATGGAATGAGGGAGTGAGGGGCATAATCCGGTGTAAAAGATTTTTAAATTACCCATTTTTTACGAAATTTGGAGCACGCAATTTCATTTTTATTTTTCAAAACAAATTAAATTGAAAACTTTTAGATATTTAAGGACACAAAAACGATAAAACTATTAACTAATTAATATATTTAAAATTGGATAAAATATCGTTAAGACCCCCCCTGAATCTGCAACTACTAGACTTATTATTATCATTATAATTATTAAAGTATTCTACCAATTAAAATAGGTTTCCATGGACTACTCAAGAGGAATTCTTTTATTGTAGGTAATGTTAAGGCCTTGTGCTGAGCCTAGTTGGTGAGTCAAGTTAAAGGAATTGTTCACCGATTTTAAAAACTAATTACTCTAATTCAGGCCCGTAGAGAAGGAAAACAGAAGAGGTCGGAGGATATTCCTAGGTTCCCGGCCGAAGTGAGTGGCCCTTCCCCGGTGATTGCGTGGAAGAATTGATTACAGAGAGGGACTGCAGATGTTCTTTGCCTTAGACCAGCTCAATGAGGTCATGTGGTGACCTTGACTGCAATTTACAATTTTAAGATGCAGGAGTATGGGCGTACTCTGCGAGGGGCAGGAGGGGGCAGCTGCCCCCCTCTAGAAGCAAAAATTGCAAATGTCCATAAGGAAAATAATATTTTTTCAAGCAAATAATTTTAAAAACTAATGAAGAGCTGTTACAGTATCCTTAAAATGTTGATTTCATTCACCTGCCCATACTTGAATCTTACCTACAACTTGAACAACCATGGCTTGACCCCCCCCCTGACTTTTACCCTGGGTACGCCCTTGTGCAGGAGTTGTCATTGAACAGATTTTTTTGGAGGAAACTTCCTTTTAAAGATTGAAATTAACATCGAGCCTCCGATTATATAGCAAGAAAGTTATCAATGTTTGTTATGCGTTTTTGTGGTTATGATATTACTTGTATCTATAGAGAATATACTTTGATTATCAGTGGAAATTATAATTTTGATCATTGAGCTAACTTTCTTTCAAGACGGAACTTAGAGCCTGTGCAAAGCTTGGAAGAGTGGTTTATACCTTAGGAGAGCCATTTTCGTACGGAGCTTGAATAAACCTAAAGTAATTGGCTGCATTGGTTCCAATGTCTTTGAGGACGGAGTCAAATAAAGCAATATTTATATTTTAAATGATTGGTTACACTTACTAGGCATATAAGTAATAATGACAAAAAATGCTGAGTCCGATTCTACCAAAGTTAAGTTAGTGCATTTCACAAACTCATATCACTGTTTTCTTGGAAATTAACATTTTAGTCTCGATCAACAAATAGTGTGCAACGTTAAAAATTCTTCGGCGTAATTAATGGACTGTAAAAGTGTTAAAAATGGATGTCCATCAGACGACAAGGTCAATTGAAAATCATTCCAATAATTTCTCCTCGGCTTCGAAACAAGGATGTGATCAACTCCTTTTCTTACTCTACTGCTCAGGAGGCTACATGCCTGTAGGTCTTCAAGTACTTCGGACAAAAAATGCAATGAAATATTTTTTAAAAATTTATTTCTATAAAAATTGCTTAAATACAGTGATTTTTGTTGACAATGATATGAGAATGATACCTTTTATTGCAATGTTTCACAAAGTTATGCCTTTACATCGCACACATGCGAAATGAGGCTATAAAATTAATACCTCAATGATTATTAAATGAAGGTAAGGAAAAAAATGGTGTCTTTGTCACATTAAGTGAAGCATTGCTATGACACTTATAATATAAATGTGTTATGTTAAGTATCATATAATTTCCCAGCAGTTTGAGGGAAGCATTTTATGATGAATTCTGTCCGTGGGTCCTCGGACTGGCTAGGATGATTATGCCGTGCCGATTTATTTTAGAAAATGGATATTTTTCTTCGATTTTGCTTTGCTTATTATTTCACCCCCGTATTCATTCTCAGGCGTCATTGATTACACAAAACTGTAATGAGAATCGGGCACTTCCAAAACGATTATTCACCAATTTAAATAATAGCAGAGATGAGTACATTATCCCGGATAATATTTTGAAAATCCAAGTCGATCTAAACGCCTGCAGTATATCATATCATATGTGACTACTGTCCGCTTCACCGACCATGCCAGTATTTAAGAAATACACGCCATCATAATTACCTTTGGATTATTTTCAAAATATTTGGATTTAAAATTCACGAAGAGAGTCATTGCTAAACGTTATTGAAATATTGCTACAGATCGACAATCATCTTCGTTTTGTGACTCATGAAAGGATAGTTAAAGACGAGTTTACGCTTTCTCTGACGCGGAAAACTCCTGTTGTATAAACTTTTTGTTGGATTTTATGGCCTCTCAATCATGGCAACATATTGATAGATGTGATTTCTTATAACTAGCAAAAAACGAGATGAATATTTTGATATGTGGAAAAAGTTTCTTCGAATTACTCGAGATATTTTAGTACTAAGACGTGTTCAAAAAGCGTGATCTTTCGGTGGGTAAATCAGTTTGATGAGAACGTCTCAATTTTCGTGTCCTATATATTACTCGGGGGATAACTTACTGATGGTTTTTTTAGCCATGAAAAAACACACCGGGAAGACGTGCAATATCAGCCGAGTAAATAGACGCCTGAGTTGGTATTAAATCGTTTGTTCCACTAACTGTTCTTCATCCGGCCCTTCCCGTGAGGTGGCAGCGAAAAGCAATATCGAAGAAAATTGGAAAAATCTCTGCGCACTCGCGCGTCGCGTGAGAAGTCCTCTTGACCCGTACGAATCTCCAGGTCCCAGCGCGAGGATATCCTCAGCCTGTCGGAGAATATCGCCGCGTTGGGAATAAATCCGTGTACGGGATTTCCCACACCCTATACGAACCCTTTGAAGTCCCCAACACCAAGGATTAAAAAAAAGAGAAAAAAATACAACACGGGCACGCTCGGGAGAATCTTTGAAGATGAACCTGCCGGTATCAAAAGCGTACCAGTCAGGGGGTCGTCCAGAGAAAAGAAGGAAAAGGTCACGTCTTATTTTCCGTGGTGAGCACTTCGGATTAGATCACCGTGACATTGCCTGTCTCCCTGGTTCTTGGTCTTGACAAAAGGAAGCGAGGAAATGGTTTAAGAACTGTCGTTTGGTCCATTTACTGCAGTCCTAGCTGGTGGCGCTTATTTTAGTTGGAGGAAAAAAGTAACCTCAAATGTAATTTAATGGATGAAGCTTGCTTTCCGTCGTGTAGCTGTGAATTAAAATCGGTTTCTCCTTCAGTAAATATTGTGGGCGTAGTTACAAAAGTTTCCAAGATAGATTTCCGTTTTGAAATTCGCGGGAAAATTGTATTTGATTTTGAAAATAATTTTGCGACTTTAAAATACATCTTTGGAATATGAATGAAATGGTTATCCTATTTTGCATTTTAATTCCTTAGTCCGAGGAATTAAATTCACAGGTGAGAGCAACTCTTCTATGTTTCAAAGTAATTTGGTGCAAATTAAATATTCCTTTTCCTTGGTATGTTCTTCGAAAAATATTAAGATATGGTTATCCCACAGAGTTGAGGATTACTTTAGGATATTAACTTTCATATTTTTTATATACCAATGCTTTCAAATTCGTGCAGCCATAAATTAATTGATGCCGGATGACTTATTTTCTAAGATGCAAGTCAATTGTCCCTACCATTTTTTTTTGTTTCTGAAACATTCTTTGATGGATAGGTCTGCTAACAAAAGCGATAGAAGAACTTATATTTTTCATTTAACAGTTTTATGAGTTAGGGTTTTTTTTAGTATGGGTGAAATGGACTAAACCATTAACTATTTGCGTCTCACGAGTTCATTTTGTCCATGACGTTTTGCCATGTGTTTTTCCTTACGGATGAGATGGATCAACCCCAGAAGTTTCGGGACGTTTCACCGATTCAATGTCTTTCTTTTCCGGAACACAAAATCGTGTCACCTCGTGGCTATGGGGATTTATTAGAATGGCATATCGGAGAGGATATCGTCTCCGTCGGCGGGGCCGTACAGGAAGTCGAAGACGGCTCCCTCGATCGGTGAGGGTTCCTCAGGGTTCATGACTCGGCCCCTTCGGCTTCCTCCGCGCCTCTTCTTGGACGACATGGACCTCCTCAGCGTGTGTGGCTCCTCCTCTTCCTCCTCAGAGCTGCTACCACCGTCCTCCTCGTCAGAGTCGACGCCGCGTGCCAATGCATACCTCTCACGGACGTCCTTCATGATGCACGCCTCCAGTTTCTTTTGCTGCCGATAGGAGGAATAAAAGCGATGTTAGAACTTTATTATTTTTGTATTAGGTGCCCAACTAATTTCCCGCTGTTTTTTGAACGAAAATCAAAAAGTCAAAACGACCTTATCGTGAAAAATGGTTATAAATGAACCATTCAAATTATTGTCCATCGCTATCTACAACTTTTTTTGGGGAATACAGCGGGGGGGGGGGGGGGGGTAGTCAGGACTTCCCATTTGAGCGTTTACAGGTAGGTTTTACGGGGTTTTGCAACGCGGGGTCGAGCGTTGCCATACTGTAGACACTCACTTAGAATCATAAGGAATCCAAGTTCCTTGCTTTTGCATAAATCCCAACGCATCCAACTAGTGACTGTCAATATGATTAAATTCCAGTTCTGGTTCTCATATGGAGTTTTAAATGTGACATATTTACCACATTTTATTTCTTAATAATTTGCGTAGACAACCAATGATTTATGCTACATCACTAATTTGCAACTAGAGAGGCTATAAGATAGGAATTGAGTTAACAAAAAACAGAAATTCTACCCTACTTTGCCCCCAGCCTTCCAAAATTTTGACTCCCAGAAAATCTGTTGTGAACAAAATTTCTTATAGTGAATCAAAGAATTACTGCTTCTCCTATATGAGTAGCATACAAGTTAAACAGGGAAGTAGAGAAATATTTGGGTTTTATGGATGCCATGCATGGAGGTAGAAAGAAGAATTTTAAAAGAGGAATACATACTTTTAGATTTAAAAAAATGACCTGAGTGTGAATGCAAACATGAATTTTAGCTTTAACCTTGAACTAGGTTGACTCCAAAAATAATTACAAATATTAGGTGCGCATCTAAGTTCTCGCTGATTGTTTTAATGAAAATAAAACTTCATTGTGAAAAAATGGTTATAAATGAATCATTCAAATTATTGTCCATCGCTATATACAACTTTTCCCCATCAATGTGGCAGAAGCCAATACCGTAAGGGTAAAAGTGTTCATTTTTTGAGGCTGCCCACGAATCATACCATTTTTTGGTGTCTTCGTATGAGCGCAACTGCAGATCAGTCAGACCATGTACCATGTAACAGAACAAGTAATAATCGAACGGTGTAATATCTGGGGAATACAGTGGGGGGGGGGGGGTTCAGGACTTCCCATTTGAGTGCTTAAAGGTAGGTTTTAACGGGTTTTGCAACGCGGGGTCGAGCGTTGTCATGATGTAGACTCACTTAGAATCATAAGGAATCCAAGTTCTTTACTTTTGCATAAATCCCATCGCACCCAATCGCTTGGAAATGGATTGGTGGGTAACTCCTAACGCATAAGCAAGCTCTTCTTGAGTTTGGTACTGATCTTCATCGAGCAATGCCTCCAATTCTGCGTCTTCGAACGTTTTTGGCTTTCCTTCACGTTAGCATTGGAATGACCGTCTTTGAAGCGACGGAAGCTATCACGGCGCGTTGTTTCACTTAGAGCAGCATCTCCGTAAACTTTTTGGAGCTCTCGATGCACTTCAGCCTCTGTTTTCTTCTAATGAAAGAAGAAAATAAATACTCCCCGCAAATGACGGTTACCTGGCACAAACGCGGACATTTTCACGCAACAATAAGGACATGACGCTAAAAAAACTCGCCATTGTTGTCGAGCGGTTTGTTTACCAAATGTCCAAGTTTGATTCGCGACGTTTCCGATAGGTCAAAATCGACCGTAATCACTGCTAGAGCCATCTGTTGACAAGCAGCGAGAACTTAGTTGGGCACCTAATAAAATTACCGGATATAATGGTCTCATTGAATCAGACCTCAATTGAAGATCTGAGGGCAGTAACATTAATGTGCGTGTCCAAGGAATAGTGGAGACGAGGTGATTCCCAGGAATGAGTGAGTGAGGTCATCGACTAATTTACGTAAGGGTAAAGCCATTCTACTGTTCGTCGCGAATGGCTCGAGTAGTGGGCGTTGGATCGAAAAACGGAAATATACGAGTCTCTTTGTTTTCAAATTCCATCATAATTAACTGTCGTGTAATATCTGGGTGAACGCGTACATTATTATACTAGAATAATTTTCACAGATGAAGCGAAGGCAATAACTCACTCTTAAAATAAAAAATAAGTTTTACAAAATGTATTAAAGTTATGTGACAAAACTTTGCCTAACTTTTGGCTAACTACAGTAGGTCTTTTCATTCATGCAAAAATCAAACCATATGTGGAAATAATATTTCGTTTTTAACTCACTAGTCAACGTGAATTATTTAATCCTGCGAAACCTCACATTCCAATTCCAATGATATTTCTCGAGCATACCAGTTGCAGGGGAAACGGACCTATTTTTGGAACATATTCCCGATTTGAGCAAATTTTGAGGGCGGAAACTAATTTCATTAACATTCATCCCACCTATTCCTCCTTGAAATACTCTTTACATGATAAAAATTTACGTTAATTTTCATTGGTTATTTTCCCGCGACACATCACTGGGTGAGATTCCTGATCAGGCTGGATTGTGTACTTTTCCCAGCCCTTTCGCCTCCAAGGTGGGATTATCCGCGAACGTAATTTTTGGAAACGTCCAAATAGCATTTACCCTTGGCTTCCAGTAGATATGTTCGCGTTTCAATCTAGTGTTTTCCTGTTTGGAAGCTTATGGGATATGTCGATCCCCGCTTCGCCGCTTGACGAATGGGGGCGTTAATTCGTGTTGACCGTTCGAATTCCACATGCATCCCTCTTGTGTACGCTTAGTGCTTCGGGAACGGACTATGTACTCGTATGTATCGGTGGAGTTTCAATTAGGACTCCGTCGCTAAATAATACACCGGTGTCATTCCTTAATCCTAAATGACCCTGACAATGAAGATCTCTTATTAGAATGAGAGATCTAAGAGGATATTCTCGCCGTTGGCGGAGCCGTACAGGAATTGCAAGATAGGGTGGTTTCCTATTATTTTTTAATTGCCTAAATCGAAAGATTATTACTCCTGAAGTACGTATTTCGCGATTTTAGATTTTCAAATAACGATATCTATTGTTCGCGATTAAATGAAAAGTGAACATTTTCAAGCGCGCGAAAACGCGTCGGCCAAGTATGAATGTTGGGAATAGCCAGTGTGACGTCATTCTAGTTCCGGCTGCCGCCGTGTGAGGCCACCTTCGTGCGAGGCTTTGGGCGCCGCTATCATGCAGGCTGCTAGCAGGTAGTGCTTGGTTTTAGTAAGGATTATTCAAACCCTATCAAACGAAGGAAACTTTCCAATAGGCAATTTTAATAGATGACTATTAATAGATGTTTCCCTGAGCTCTGTGCCTCATGCATGCATTGGTAATCTCAGACAATGTAAAACTCCTATCCTCTCGTGTAGAAACTAGGTCCCTGTGACGTTACGTGGAGTGGCATCGCATGGGCGCAAATCTGGCCTTTTCAAAATGAGGTTAAAATTGACCATTACCATTCGTCTAAACTGGGATTTCTAAAACCAAATAATTTGTAAATTATGGATACACAATTAATCGTGGTTAACAAATCGTAATCTATGCCTTTCGTTTTCTTTGATGAAGGAAACTATTGGAGAGGGCTCCTCAAGGTTCATGACTCGTCCCAGGGGCGGTCTGGCCATGTTGGCCGGTCGGCAATCACCGATGGCTTAGGGGGCCCACACAATGCTCGTGTGAGGTGAAATGAAAAAATAGACTCAAATTACTGGAACCAAAGTCTTTTTTGCAATTAAAAAATCCTACGTTTTCATTTCATTCTACTTTACACTGTATGCATACTCAGTATTATTATATTATATAAAAAAGTAATTAAAATAAAATTGTCATATGATAAAATAGTAACTAATCCTTTTTTGGAGGAGTTATTCTGAAATTTTGTATTTGATTTTTTTTTAGATTTCAGCGCAGTTTTCAGGAACTAATTTACTAAATAATACATAAAATAGAACCATAGTACGCTACTGAATTTTTTTAGATGTAAAATTTTCACTTTTCATAGTATTTTTCTGACGAAAGTGCAATTATGTTATTAACTTTTATCTGGTTTATAGTAGCCAGAATAGCGTCAAAATCTATTCCCAGGCATTTAATTTCCTAAAATTTTCCGGGGGAGAACCACCGACTCCCCCCTTAAGGGGAGCACATGAACATACACATGTTCATTTGAGGCCCCATCGTGAGCCCAAGCCGAGGGCCCCTGGTAACCCCAGGCCGCCCCTGACTGGGCCCCTTCGGCTTCAGGAATAAGTTCCTTCTAACAATAAATCCAGCAGTTAGAAAGCTTATGTTCTACTCACCGAGTGCAAGAACCATTATTTTTTTCTTATTTTTCTCGAAACTTCACCTCTAGTTTTTATCTGGTTCACCCACTCATGCCTTCATTTCTACATTCATAATAAGAATTCTGCAGAGGGAAGGAAGACAAGTTACGACGAAAAGTAAAATTAAAGTTCAACAGTGATTTTTAACCCTAGAATAAGAGCTTAAGGAGTTTTAGGCCAAGTGTATGTATCAAATAACCACTACGACAACGCTTATCTTGGGCATGCTCTCACTCACTCATCGCCTCAACCTGAGAGTTGGTAGGGAGAGATGAGGGTAGAGTTCACCCCGGACTAAGTCGTTAGTAATTTGGTTTCTGGCATACTTGATGGGGTTATCTCCTTCTTCAAGGCCACCTCGCCCCTGCGGGCCACTGTGCGCTGCGTGTCATTCAACCCTGGCCAAGAAAATTATCAAGTCCTATTACAGATGCGACAAATCCGTGTTCCACAAATAGAAATTATGCTCCATGCTCTAAGGCACATGTTAACAATCGTCCTCTTCACCGCAGACTGTTGGTGGCGACTCCCTTAGAGGATGCTGAACTTGGCGGCATTGTCGTAATTATTGTCCCGGTGACCGTTATGACGGAAGCGGGAAGCCCACTGCACCCGTTATTCACGACGCAGTGTTAATAGCGCATTTATCGGTCGCACATTCACTCTAGACTCTTGCTGCACGTGCAGTAGGGAACAGAGGCTAAACCATTCAATATTACTAATCGTACAGAAATGAATAAATATGAAAAGGGCAAGATTGAATATCAGGGGCGCAGCTAGGAATTAAGGCTAGGGGGGGTTTTAGGCGCAACTAATACCTACGGGTGTGGGGGTATTGCATACTTACCAGGGTAAGCAGGAGTTGCGGGGGCCCTTCTCCAGAAAAAAATTAAAATAATGGTTCAAAATGGCGAGTTTTACGGCTTTCTGAGGGATTATTGATTTATCAAAACACCATTCTATAATTAATACTAATCCATTAAGTAAAATGGATTAAACTTAAAAATTCTTTATTATTAATAAATTAACTCCCCCAAACCCCCCCTCGCTGCGCCACTGTTGACTATTGAACCTGAAGGAATTAATTGAAGGGTTTTGATAAGCCAGGAGACATCCTCATGTACTTTAACTTTAGATGTGAGCTACTTTTAGGATTAAGTTGTATTTTAAGATCATAAATTATCTGCCTTACTACTTCATATCCCTTATTAAAATAATAGAATAATTTATATGGTCAATATTTTGGTTCTTTTAGCATAAATAGAACATCGTATTTCACTGCAATATGTGCGTAAAAAGATAATTTTGTGAATTAACTTCTCATTTCACGAACCGATCACCTATAAATGCAGCCAGTATTTACCAGCGATTTAGATTATATTTTATATGGGGGCATGGGCACACCCTGCGAGGGGCAAAGGGCTTCTAGGGCTGCCCCCCCCCCCCCCCTAGGTGTAAAAATCGCAAAAGTCTTTAAGCAAAATCAGTGCTGAATTGAAACGAAAGTATTCCACAAATTTTCTTTAAACCCACAAAAATGATAGGTATGTATTTATATAAGCATAGGAATTGTAACTGAAATAAAACTATTTTTCAAGGAAATAATCTCATAAAACCCATAGCTTGCCTCCCCCTAGACCATGGCTTGCCCCCCCCCCTTAGTTATGATCCTGGGTACGCCCTTGTATGGGGGGGGTACTTAAAGAGTTGCCATGCTTTATATCCGGTACACCACGAATGATTGAACGCGTAAGTTGGTTTGGATTGGTGAGGTTAAAGCTCATTACACACTTAGCCAAGGGCATCAAAAATTCACAAATTCAGGATAGAGCGCCACTGTTTCATTCCCTAGGCCACCTCCCGCTTAGAGGGTTTATTTGGTGGGAGTCGCAAGGGTCCACTAAAGATTTGAGGGATCGGGTTGGAATGGTGGCTAGAGCGTTGGCTTCCCACCTCGTGGTCTCGAGTTCAAATTCCAGCTGTGTCAGAAAGTTTTCATAGACTGCCCGATCACTGCTTGAATACAATCTAGAGGATATTTCTAGCGCAACACTGCGTCCTTGGAATGGGACTTTATGCCGTGGTCTCCTTGGCGCCTTTCGTTATGAGCAGGCTAATGCCGACGCCGGGTTTCTCTCCACCCTTCCTTTCCTCATAGCGTGAATGACCTCAGCTGTCGGTCGCCTCCTCCAAATACCATACAGCACTAAAGATTTGAGTCCGAGGTCCTTCAGTCAGTAAACCAACGATATACCTACCAACTACAGCTAGGCATGTTACAAGTGACTTTTTGCGGGTGCAAATGTACACCAAGAGAATTTGCCTTGAGAAAATCATTCGGCTCGCGGCTCAGCTTAAATCCCCCGAGTACGTCCACGGGGTTGCGGATGGGGTGTCGACATGATTTAGAGGTTACCTGCGTGATAAGCGAGTTCGCTCGTCGAATGAGCCGTCGTGGACAAAAAAAAGCGACGGCGCGGCGTTCTGAGGGGGTATTGGTCTAACCTTTGGTGAGTCAAGCCTTTTAAATGGTATTGAAACCATGAATAATGCCGTGACTTGGCGACTGGAGACCGCCAACAATTATGCCTCTCATCACCCGGGGTAGGAAGCAGCAACTCTTCTTCGCAATCGGGACGATTGGGGCCTTCTGGGTCGGTACAGCGACACAAAAACCACTACGGGCGTAGTAACATTTACTTTAACGGCTGTAGTTCTGCGATGTGAAAGGCATGGGGAATCCACCACATATTATCCTAAGGAGTGGCAAATACTCCTCTCATTTTTTATATCATTACATGATGGTATGAAAAGATAAGGTGATGAGAGAATTGAGTAAAGATCTGCATCAAAGCAATCGCAGGATTGCTGACCAGTAATGATGATGAAAATCATTAGGGGTATCCCGAATTAGTCGCGTGATTTTTTCATGGTGAATTCCACCATTGATGTATATACCCACCACTATGTACCCGAATTTTCCGTATTTCCCGAAGTACCTCTATAATGAGACATTCTTCGATAGCGAATTATATCTCACCTTGTAGCAGCGGAAGAAGGACATAGGCTTGGTGAACTCATGCGTGAGCTGGAATCTGTCCTTCCGGGTCTCCGGCAGGCACATCTGTCGAGAGAATGAAGAGAACACGGAATGAGTTTGCGTATGGACAAAGTGAAAGACGTGACGCTTATGAAGAAAGGTGGAGACGATGTGGCGTGATTCAGCTCCTTCCGTTCGAGTTCAAATCGTCTCCATAGAAACCTCCAGGGAGAAAACAAACGAGGGTGCGGAAGAGACAAAAGCACGCCGTTATAATTTTAATGGTAATATCCATCATTCGATGTGGTCGGGAGTTGTTGACTTCGAGGCGTCAACTCGAGAGCTATTTTAAGCAGTGCGTGCACGCTAGCTAGACGATGGTCTTTTGTTTGCTTCTTCATTTTGTAAAAAAAAAACAGAAGGTTGCTCTCCGCTTTGTCAGTTGGGCAAATGAGGGTGTGATTAAGGGTGCCAACTTGGGGGTTGGGGAACTTCACCGTTATCCGAATGGCTCATTGCTATTTGTGAACGTGGAGCTTAAAAAAAACTTATTATTCTCGCTCAATCCGTATTTTGAAGCGAGGAATTACTCATTTTTAAATTTACGCTGTCATCTTGGAATGTTTACGGATAAAGTACCAGGTAGGCCTATGTCAACATTTTCGTGTTTAACACAATGAAAGCACTTGTTCATTTCCATATTTCTTTATTTCTTCCGATTCAGTTTTCGGCACATTATGTCATTTTCAAGGTTTTTTTAATGGAGTTATGTACTAAAACCCACGTCAGTAGAAATAAAGATGTGTGGAAATGGATAAGTGCTTTCTTTATGCTAAATAGATGATGATTTTTATCGACTCCGAAAAAAATTGCTATTGCATGCAGGGACCTAGAGCGACCTCTAAATGTTACACAATAAACAGGTGAATTTTTTTAGAATATCGATTCATATAACCATATCGTATATTTAGAGTTGTAGATGTTTTCAAGAAAACATTTATAAAATTAGCTCAAAATTATATATCAGGAGACGGTCTTTTGCTTTCTTACTTTTTAAAGGTTGTACCCCGCATAGGATGAAAAAATGAGGGTAGTAACCATTAAGGCACTCATTAAGGAAGAGAATTTACCGTTATTCGGAAAACTCCATGCTCTTCGAGCTACGGCCGCCATATGCCACGCGTGATGACGATGACGAACAAGTCTGAATTCCTCTCGAAAAACGTTCATATGAGATGAATTAATGCTTCCTGGATCAGATTGTTAACGGTGTAATGGATGCATTTAATTCAAAGGTGGAGGTGGTGATACTTTGAGAGCCAGAGAAGTTAAGGTGACGGTAAATCGATTTTAACCACGGAATAGGTGCTCTTGACTTCCTTGGGCTGAGATTTTTTCTCATTTCATGCTAACTTGCTGTAATTGTTTTGTGGAGGTTGACTTCTCCGGAATCTTAATGAAGGATTGTAAATGCTAACCGATCAAAACTGTTTAGTTCTATCTACAGTTTCTTCATTGGTTTTGTGATAGTTTAAAGCTTGCTAAAATACAAATAGAGTCATAATTATGACTTTATTTTCCCAAAAAATTATTATGCTTAGCATAAACGAGTGAATATGAACACGCTTCCGCGAAAATTCACAAAAGATATGATCTCTGCAAGGAGCGCAAGAGAAGAGTATTTTCATAAAATGGGTTACTGGACGAGCATTCCATGAAATCCTAGTCTAGACTTCCTAGTCTATGAGATGCATCTGAATTTCGCTTTTCGATTGACTTATCACTTCTGTCTTAGGCATGTGCGAATGTGGTGTAGTCAGCCCATTTTCCCGTATTCAGAGACCATATCTACATATTTCTCTCTATTGATAATAGTCTTCCAAAATACGAAGTACCTCTCCAATAATTTCCCTCTCTTCCCTAATATTTTTGCCGTTTTCTTCCAGTTTTTCTTCCGTAGTCACCTTTTTAAACAGCCATTTAACATATTCTCTCATCAACAATTTTTTAATAGTAAAAATTTGCTTGGGAAATTTCTATAGCCTTTGGAAAGGCCTGATTTCCTGTTATTTTTGCTGTTAGCACACCGTAATTACGGCAAAAGCTGGCTTGCGTTAGATGAGTACTTCATTCAATTGTGTGTACTGATTTAAATTTCAATGTTTCCCATCTACCCTCGCAGTAACATTGTCAGTGCTCAGTTTTATTAAGAGGGGATTTCAAATTTATCACCGAAACCAAAAATATAAGTGACAACTCCAGGAAGACAAGACTCGGAATAAAAATCGTTTTTCCGCAGGACCGTGCGGAGATGAATTCAACATGGCGCGTGCAATTGCTCCCCGGGCCCTGCTGGAGCACGTGCCACCCTGAAATAGAGCGGGAATAATCGAAGAACGATCTCCGCAATGCCTGATTGCCTACGGGGATGGGTGCACTGGTAATGCAACGGGTTTTTCACTCCGTGGTTGAAATCCTTAAAAGGGCATCCTTTCGGAAAATTTCGCTGATACCCTCAATTTCATTCTTTGAGACTCGCGGGACGCTTACCTCAAGTATTTGGGTCAAGGATATTTCTCGTTCCCAACGGAACTCGACTGTGCACTGGTGAGAAAAACGGTCATGACGACCCGAGATGATTCTCGGATTTAGAGTGCCTTCCAGGTTCCGAACCAAAGAGAGATATTTTTTCTGCGTAGACGGAGTGGATCGCCGAGCTACATATGATTCTCCATCACTCCAGGGTTTATCAAATGACGTGGGGCCTCTGCGATAATTTGGAGGTAGACTTCAAGCTGAATGTACTCGGAATGGACTCCTATCTCTTTGATGCAGAATGATTTGGGAGCATGAATTCATTCAATGCACTGCGGCCCTAATATTGATATGCTTCGGCCCCCTATTCCAAGGTACTTTTTTATTATTATTATACATTGCTGCAAGTAGGCTATTGCCTGGTCGCAGCATTAGATGTACATGAATAACAAATGTGTACATACCAAGTTTCTATCTATCTAATACAAAGTTTAGAAACAGAATAGATATCCATGGTAAAAATAATACACAAATTCGAATCTAATACAACTAAGAATTTAACATTGTCCCAATAAACTTATTTTTAAAAATCCATTAAATACATTAATTCTAATATAATACGAATAAAAAATGAACTTTGACCCAATTTCACACTCCCCCTTTTAAACCACTATGTAATTAATCAATGAGTGATGCACACTTCTTCCTAAAAAAATTTGCATCTGCAGGGAAGATCTTAAAAATAACTTCAGGTTGGTCATTCCACTCCTTTATTCCTCTATGTAGGAAGGATTTTCTCAAAATGCCTGTTTTCTGTTTTTTTAAACTTAATTTTAAATTTATGGTCTTTCCTTCCAATGTAGCAGGGTGAGTCCATCTTCAGACCTATTTCTTTCCAACCCTGCTCATTTTACTTCCTTAATATAATTTGTTGTCTTGGGCGCGACTTAATGGAATTGACTTAACATCATGAAAAATTAAAAATATTCTAATTCCACATTAGTGCGTTCTCTCATATTGAAGAATAAACGCAATCGTGTGGTCAAATCTAAGGCTGTTTTAGCGCTTTTCCTTCGCAATACTGAGGATTTTCCTCGTCAATTCATAACTTTTGATGAAATATGGATTCATCACTACACTATAGAGACAAAGTAACAGCTAAAACAATGGAATTGTGATATAGAAAAATGCCTTCCTTCAACAAGACAATGCACGTCTGCACACCTGTTCAGAGTCAATAGCCAAAATTACTGAAATAAAGGTTCAATTTCTACTAAATTCACCGTATTCACCATATTTGGCCTCCGGTGACTATTTATAATGTCAAAAGTTGAAGAAATGGCTTTGCGGACAAAGGTTTACGTCTATGGAAGAGGTCATCGCCCAGACCAATGCCTATTTTGAGGAGATCTCGATATTCTACTTTTTGGAGGGCTTAACTCCTAAGGAAATTGGAAAATCCTTAAAAAAATTTATTACTGAAAAAAGACTATAATGAAAATTATTTTTTAAACAATGACCCAAATAATTTTTTTATGCCTTTTTCTAAAGACGTATTGAACGACCCTCGTAGCAAAGACAAATTCCATCATTGCAAACTAACCAAATGCGCCATATCGTTACTTCAACAACTTTTGATATAGAATTATCTACATGCCGATAAAGTTTGCTATTTAATCCTCAAAAAATGTTTTTTTCCCGTTGAGTGAGAAATTTTCTTAACATCGAAATCCAATTATTGATTCTAGGTTTTAGAGGATTTTTTTACGCCAACTAGTCGTCGCTTACTGGAACTTGTTGAAATTTAGAAAATATTATTAATGCCTGTATATCGTTCACAATTATCAAGATAGTATACTTTAGTTTATTATGTAGAACACTGTTCAATGTCAAGAGAATGGTAATAATTCAAGAAAATATAATTGAGGACACTATTTTCGCGAAATTCTTCCTTAAATTAAGAAAATATTACGGGTACCAATTTAAGAGGGGCCAAATTATCTAATCTTTTTGTCATTGATAAATTTTTCAGGATACATCATTAGAATGTATGACTTCACTGTGTTGATTTTCAGAATATAGACAAAAAATTGCAAGTAAGTAACTCACCGAGAATTGCCGGCAGAACTCCACGCCCTCCACCATATCAGCCTTCAGCTCAATGGGCACAGGCAATCGGTTTATCCTCTCGGTGATTGCGTTGTAATTTGGCTCCAATTTCTCGTTCAGCTAGACGGATAGATGAAAAAAAATCATTGAAATTATGTGAAAATTTGAAAATAGTAGAGGGACTGGTCCAAATGCGGGAGCTTGTTGGTAATGTGGAGGCATAACTTTTAGGGCTTGGGAGGTAATGTAGGCTAGCGGTGACCGCATCAACTTCTTGGCCTGCTTCTTAAGTAAGCCTGTAGGAGCGGTGACAGTCAACTCATGGTTTATTGTCTGTGAAATACTTGTACCAACTATCTCTTCACTCGTAAAACTTTTGAGGTAAGTTTTTAAGTTTAATTTAAACACCTATTCCACCAAGGCATTTCTAAGTGCTATACAAGTTATTGATAAGCATAAAGCATGCTACAGTCTGGTGTAATTAAGTAATTAACTAGCTGGAAAATGTCACATAGTTTTAACTTCATAGTTCAGTATGCCAATGCTGGTAATGAGGAAGCATAATACTGGGATAAATGTGGAAACGTTTCCACATTTCCCTCACCTAAATGCGTTATGTCTACTACATAACATTTTCGCCAGTTTCAGATGCCGATGAAGATTATTGGCCCCAAGGCCACGCGTAAATGGGAAAGTTGGGATGACCAATCCATGATAAAAGCGATTGTTTCCCCAAGAGAAAAGAATAACATACTTTGTGCGCCAGTTGTGAAAATGAGAACAACATTTGTGACTTTTGCAAGTGAGCATTTTAGTCAAAATTGCTATTTTTTAAGCCTTTGCTTTGTTTTTCAAAGAATAATGAGTAGATGACTAATATTTCACTTTGCCATAGTATTATAGCCAGAATACAAATGTTTCCGCATTACCAGCGCATTTTGAATATCTAATCAAAGTGTCAAGTTATAATTTACTATTGTTTTTTAGAAGTAAACGATACATTTTGCATAAAACCAAAAGCTGTTACAAAGGCTATTATATTTGTGAGTTTTTTTCATGAATTTAGAAAAATTCCATTAGAAAACAAGATAGTTGTAACATAATTTAAAACAGGGTATCCACTTCTGCACCACTCCCTCTTACATTTAAAAAATTCCTTGAAACAAAGCTAAATTGAAAACGGAGGAAAAATTGAACCTTTGTAGGTTGCAACTTTTAATGGTTGACAGAATTTGCCATTATTCGAACTGGTTCATTATCATGAAGTCAAGCTAGTGAATGTACATAAGTCAAAATTTTGATATCTGACACACAATTTTCATTGCGCATGCAGAATTTCAAGTAATAATGTCCAACGAAAATTTGTGGAAGGAAATCTACTTCATATTAAATCGTAATTCTATCATTGGCAATTAAGTATACAAATACGCCATATTGCGACCTCGTGTTTTCTGCAGCGGCTGTCTCACTAATGACAAAAACTTGTTCATTTGTAAATATTTCATTTCAAAATAATTTAAGCAGTAAAATTATGAATAAAAATTGACGTAAACAACATTGAGTCACATTAATATCATGACGAATGATTACGTTCAATGGTTTCCGGCTCAAATTTGTGGAAGTTGACTAAACGACTTCGTGCTCTTCCACAGATTAATTTTTTTACTACTTGAATGATAAGTATATAATAAATAGGATAAATATATATCGTATCATATATAACAAATAAAATAAATAACTTTGATAAATGAATAATATTTCAGGTCAGAGCATATATCTTAACTACAAAAGCCTCTTCTATAAATTTCGTAGATTCTTGGCCCTCAAACTTAGTCCAATAATCCCCCCCCCCCCCAATTTCATCATGTGTTCCAAATTTAATTTTTTTACAAATAAATATTCAATGCAAATCTTAAAAAGGTACCAAAACCTTATCATATATCATCAATTTTTTAATATGGGCACTAAACTCTTCGTTATAAAAAAACGTTCCTTCGATTCACTCGAACGATGTCTTTTCTACACAAAAGCTATTTGGCGGTTATAAATATTTTATATTTTTAATTTACAACATGTTGAGTACCGTCGGAGACACACATATCTCCTCAAGACAAAATTTTGTTTGATCATTCGAAGTCGTTGAACCCTTCAGCTATCCTGTTTTTTAAAGAGATATTCTGATACATAGGATGACGACGAAGATTTCAACTCTTAAGGCTCGCAGGTCGCACTCGTCCATCGAATGAAATAATATGTTAAGCTGAGTGCTTAAGAGTAAACAAACTTATGTCCTACGCCAGCAAAAAAATAATATTCCTGGGAAGCAACAAAAGGACAGCTCATTCGCGACCTTTAGAATTTTGAAGGATGTTGCGCAGAAAAGGCGGAGTCTGGGATAGTGACGTGAAGTGAAAAGCTCACAAAAAGAGTCGGATAACCAAAACAAGGGGGATGGGCGTGGGAAAACGGGATTGAAAAGCAATGTCAGCGTCTATTCCCGTATGTTTTGACTTGGACCACCAAAATGCCGGTTATGGTATACATATATAACTGGGATAAGCTCCTACTTCAGTCAAATTTTTAGTATTAGATGAAAAAGTTTGCCACCGTAAAAGGCGTAAAGTTGATTGTTTGAGGCGTAACTTGGTGAAAGCGATTCATTATTAAATTAAAAAGAAGAACTTTGTCCTTTCGCATTAATATTTATTCACAAATTTACGACCATGGTTTCAACGTTAAACGTCATCATCAGGTGAACTCTACAGAGGTCCATCACATTCTTTTAGTCCTAGTTACCTTCCTCCCTCCCCCTCCTAGCCTGGTATAAAAGGATGTGATGGACCTCTATAGAGTTCACCTGATGATGACGTTTAGCGTTGAAACCATGGTCGTAAATTTGTCAATAAATGTTAATGTGAAAGGGCAAAGTTCTTCTTTTTAATTTTAATAAAGGCGTAAAGGCTCGTTGAGTTGTACATTGTGGATTTTTATTGTAAACATAAAATGAGAACTTTCAAATGGTCAGCAATCAATCCTTTTAATTATTTATTTTTTCATAAAAATTAATTTTGACCGGAATACTTGAAGCAAAAAAAAACGGATCGTCAATAGATAATAGCTTGCCCGCTAAAGAGCACGGCCTTTGGGAATTAATGTTTTTTTCAACTACTGTACTGCCGAGGAAATTCCATCAAATGATTCCTCTGCGTGTGTTTGCATGAAAGGACCGAAACCAGTCGTGGCGGAGCAACCTCCGCGGAATCTTCTACACCACGATTGCCGTTATACCATCTGTTGTTCTGCTAAAAATCGAGCAATATAGCGAAAAAAATCGCATTGGAAAATCAGGGGGAGTAAAAAATAAGAGCAGATGACCAACAAGTATCGTTTTAATTTGTCCTCGTAAGACCTTGAGGAACCGTGAAATCAGAAATCCATCCAGCGGATACTGTATAGGAATGATGCGGGCATAAAACGCGCGTGGAGAAAATGGGGTGTCGGTCGTGGTCATGGCTAGGTTGGGAACCGCACGAGTGCACTGCTGGAATGCCGGACAGGCCGACCCTCCCCAGGCCAACCTCACACCACTTCTATGCCTCATGCCTTTTCCATCCCCTTTTTACTCATCCCTATTTTTTCACCCACGATTCTACTCCACACCGTATTCACCACAGGTCACTTAGCGACAGAGACTGGCGATGGATGTGCTTAAAATCATCTCAGCCCTTGAACCGTATCTTCCACGACAGGGGTGGCTAATCCGTTGCCCGATTTGAACGCAGGTACGTCCCCTGATTTTTCGTAAAGAAATATACAATTGGGCTCTGTTTGGTAGAATTCAACACCATTTCATTTTGAGAAAATTTCGGATATGTGACACTGTTCTCAGTCGACAAATTTTAGTATTTTAGAAGGGAAGAAGGGCAAGAGACGGCCCCGAATGACTTATAAAGGACATAGTAGGTGTTATGAAGGTTCTAAAAGAGAAGATGTATGTCAAAGTGAAAAGGCTAGCCGAAAGAAGAGCTAAATGGAGAGCTGTGTTGAACAAATCTTAGGATTTTTGACTAATAATAATGAGAAATCAAGAGATGATGTCAAAATGATTTAGCCACACTGAAGTGGCGATACTGCGGCAAAAATTGTAGTGCACATTTTAATTACCCATACTCGTTGTACCCTTACTTCAATTTAAAAATCCACTTATGTCGTCCATTATGTTAATTTTTTTTAAACCACGCGTGCGAAAAGCATGAAGAGAGTGGTGAGTTGTGTTACCGTTGTAGCGCATACAATTTGGGTATCACTTTTCAATTATTTTGCAGGTTTTGGGGATGGTTTTTCATCTCCCGTTTGAAAATAAAAATTTTCGGTTCCATGACCACCTAAATGAAATTTAAAATTCAGAGTTCTCTTTCCTATAATGAGCATAGCTAGTACATACCCTGCCATGGGCGTACCCAGCGAGGGCCAGGGGGAGGGGAAGCTGCCCTCCTCTAGAAGCAAAAATCGCAAGTCTTTAATCAAAATCAGTACTGAATTGAAACGAAAGTATTCAACAAATTTTCTTCAAGCCCACGAAAAATAATATGTATTAGTAAGGAAATAATCTCATAAACCAGGGGTCTCCAATTTACTGGGCCACGAGGGCCAAATTCCAAGTTCCGAATCGCCCCGCGGGCCGAATAGCAAATTTGCTGATGACTGAAGTATTCGATACGAACGTCTACTGAAGAATCCGGTGGCGTATTTCTTATTTACGAACAGTTGAAGGCGACTTTGACGTGCAGTACAGCGCTGCAATGCTCCTTGCGGCGTCTCACAGAGTTAAACGAGCGAGAACCGCGCGCTACTTGAAACGAGTGCGCGGCCAGCTGAAAGCCCTCCGCTGGCCGTATTTTGGAGACCCATGTCATAAACTAAAAAAGCGCTGTTATAATTTTCTTAACATGTTGGTTTCATTCACCTTTTCCATGCTAAAATTTCACAACTTGGCTTACCCTCCCCTAGACCATGGCTTACCCTCTCCCCCAAGACCATGGCTTGCCCACCCCTAGACCATGGCTTCCCCCCCCACTAGTTATGATACTGGGTACGCCCTTGTACCCTGATCTTTAATCTGACCTCCAACATCGAAGTGTGTTACGGCCTGAGCATATCTTAGGCAAAGCCTTGTGAGCCCTCCCCCTCCCTCTTCCGCCGCCCACGAATTTCGTTTCCATCCAAGCGATAAATAGGCGGTCGCGATGGGACGATGTAAACGTTTTGCGGGCGGAGAAATATGCGGAATCGCTCGGGCAAAGTGATTTCGCGGATATAGCCGCGTCGAAAAATGGGATTTTCTTACGGCCGCAGGGAAGTGGGAAGGTGGGAAGTTATTGCCGGCTTCGTGGCCTTTAAACATGCTGACGCATGGCGCGTAGATGCGGTTTGAAGATTTACGCCTTCGTCGGGGGAACACGCGTTGGCTTGAACGAACACTACCTGCTCTGTCTGTAAGAGATCGCATACCTCCCTTTAGACCAGTCTGTATTGGTAACTTATTACTCGCTTAAAACTGTTGATTTTGTGTTAAATATTTTCAAATAAATCAAATAAATTATATAAATCAAGTTATCGAACGTGATCAACATGATAACTTTATCTATCTTTATCTTTATCTAACTTTATATATCTAAAATGATCATATCTGCAATAAAAATTTGAATATTTTATATACAGGGGAATATTGGCTAGGGTCTGATTAATATTCCCTGGACGTTTCAAGATGAAAGCGTAAACATTGAATAAATAACATGTCACCGAAAATACATTTTTCATTGCATGTTACTTGTTAAAAACTGATTTTTTCTAGTCAGCATTTTCCTTAATTGTTCATTTTTCCTCAGTATTTTATCTTTGGTATAGTACATGCATTTGCATTGATCCGGTAATGCTAACAAATATCAACTCTACATACACTGAAATTTTCAAGAATATAAGCGAGTAATTTGTCGCGCAGGAAAAGACAATATATGACTGGTCGAATGAATGTGAAGTGCCCTCTAAATACAATACTAAAATATATTCGCTGAAATTTCTTTTGAGGTAAAGTGGCGAAAGAAGAATTACTCGTAAACTGTGTTGAAATTCATATTTTCTCAAAATAAGCTTAATATTGTGTTTATTATAGCCTTCGGCCTTCCTTAGCCATGTTAATCCAAGAATATCATCATATTTTCATTTAACACGGAAAAGCAAAAATTTCCATAGGTTTTTTTTGCGTTAAAATTTAAAAAATGATTTTTAACAATACTTGAGGATATAATTTCACTCCTAAGGCTTTTTTTAAAAAGGAGGAACATTGAGAGAGGTGGGAAACTATTTAGAATGAATGATAGTCCGTTGAATATCGAAAGGCGCAGAAGTAATACATGAATATGAAAAGATTAGCTGATTGAAGAGTTGAATTGGGAGGAATAGGGAATTGAAGACCATCAAAAGCATCCTAAAGATTATGCAAATGGTAAAAATAGCTTTTTCGCGTCTTAAATTAAAGTTATGCAGTACATTAAGATCGAAATCACGATAGCCTTGAACTCATTGTCTCACTAGATTAATTCTCATGCAAACGTCATTGTTTAGGGTATTTGAATCATTTGACTCCCCCTCTCATTACCTTCGTATTCTCGTTTCCATTTCAAAAGCGGAAAATGCTTTAGATTTATTTTGTTTCGCATATTTCTTCCTTATAAGGAAGGATGCCATCTTCATGAGAGTCAGAATCCGTTTGACGTACTATTTTCCTTGACTTATTACTAATGAATTCAGAGACAGATTTCCAATATTTCTTAGCCCGTTAGAAAATTATTATCGGCTACCTCGATTTTTCGGAAGCGATGGAGACAATTGTATTTTTTTTCTTTTTAATAGCTTATTGGTTTATTTAAATTTCTTTTGTTGTTTAATCATCTCATTTTAAGTGAAATGATCCACTCTTAATTGACAGACGAAATATAGTCACTCGAGTTTGATTTTATCATTGAAAGAATAAGATTTTTGGATTAATTTCGATGATTTACCTTAGGCGTTCGTTTATAGAAAAGATCATTGACATTCAAAGGAGAGAAAATCTGATTTGACAAATTAGCCAGTCACGGGATGAGCGGCTGTGGGCATAAGTATATAGATATGCTTGAACGGAAGAAGAGAAGGAATATCCCTGAGGGGGCGGAAAAATAGGGTAAATAACACAATGTAAAAATAGGTAAAAGATTGATATTGGTAGAATATCAAGGGGGTAGCTTAAATTTTAAACAATAAGTCAAGACAAAATACCGGTCTACCGAGAGCTCTGAGTCCTCGTAAGAACACAATTCTTTTCTAAATACAGAAGGGAAATAGAAGGAATAATAAGAGTGGTAAGAGAATCTGCTTTTTCTAAATTAATATTCAATTTAACAAGACATGAATCGGGGTCCCATTTTGGCTTATACTTCCTTAAATCCTCTTTAGCCGCAAATAGCGAAGATTTAGATTTCACTCACCTAACGATTGGTTTTTTTTTAATTGCGAAGGTCAGTTTGAAATTATGTTCAAAGAAAGCCTTTTAAAAGGCATTTTCCAATTTAAAGTCTTACATTGGTGTTGCCTAGAGATGAAATATGTAAACCTATATTTTTTAGCTCGTCCTTTTAGGCATTAAGCTAGACTAGACCAGATATCGGGACGCTAGATGGATGGATAACCAGTTCTGAATATGAATCCCCAATGCCTGCTGAGCAGATAAGGTTTAGCCTGTTAGTTGGTGAATAGCACTTGTTCACATCTGTAAAAGGTGCACTTTATGATGAAATAAAACATTTTTGGTAATTGATGAAGCGGAAGTTCTCTCTTATCCGAAGAACCCTATATGCTAAGTGGAGTGATGCTTTTTTCACTCCTTTCCTGCTACGCCAAGCTTAACGGTAGGAGACTGTCTGACGTTCTGACATTTGTCTGGGGAGAAAAACAGGAGATTCAGCTGAACGAACACGAGGAAACGACGAAGTCGAAGAAGGAAACCTTAACTATTACGCGAGAATGACAGGGTTTACTTGCGGGAAACAACCTGTGCTTAGGCATAGCATGCGTGTCGGACAACAAGGAAGGATACAATTTTTTTACTCTCGCCTTCCGAAAAAATCGAACATCGTTCCCGCTTGTTGCCTCCAGTCACTCACGCAGACCGATGGCATCTTATGTGATCGATAGTCCTCGATTTCCTGTACGCGTGTGTTACGACTGAACTACTGTTTCTCTTTCTACGTATGCCTTGATTCATTGTCTTTCTCTCACATTCTGCCTCCAGAGTCAGGAGCGCAGTTAGGAATTAATTCTGGGGGGGTTTAGGTGCAACTAATACCGGGGTGTGTGGGGGTATGGAATACCCACCAGAATAAGCGGCAAGTGAGATATTAATAACTTGCGGAATTTTAAGATAGATTGTTCAAAATGGTGAGTTTTTACGGCTTTCTGCGGGATATTTCATTAATCCTTACACTATTCTATTAGTAATATCAACCCAATTAAGTAACATGGATCAAACTTAAAATTTCTCTGAGCTCTGGGTGGGGGGTTTAACCCCCAAAATCCCCCCTCGCTGCGCCACTGTCCAGAGTGATACATAAGAAGCGATTTGAAACACCCGTATACTTATCATTAAAGGCTTTATGGTATTCTTCTCCCTAAGGTCAGTTTACATATGGAAAATTACACCTTAATTCAACGAAAATGCGACCTTAAGGGTCTTAAATTGTGATAAAAATATCTGTATAAATTACATGAAATAGAATTTTTAAGACCGTTTTTCGGAATTTTTTTGCGATTTAACTTCATTCTCATTTTGACCAAAAAACTATTTCCTTGCCTTGAAGCATATAATTCCTTCTATCTCTTTAAAAATTGATCGCAGTGCCGTAGTTTTAGGCTCTAAGAATTTTATATTATAATAAGTTAAATTTACATCAGAGCTTAGTAAAAAATTAATTAAATGTAGAAATTATATGATTTTAGACTCGTTATTTGGCACTAATTCGGATAATTAACATGCGTGTAAATGACGCCAAATTTTTTATTCGCAAAATAGTTTTGGGATAATTAGGAACCCATGCAGAAATTACTATCAAAATATAGCATTCATTTATTTATATTAGATATGAGATCCTAAGAGTTAAAAGTTTGTTTAATTCAGGTTGAATGACCCATGTAGCTTTTCAAGAATCCTTCCTGGCTTATCACCTCCCAAATATCCTCTGCAATTCAATGTATAAACTATTCGCTTCCATTCTATCCATGTATAGGTATATCCAATGCTTTTAATCCTCCTTCCCTGCTAACCATACTCTTTCCCTTTAAGTATCATTCAAACGTTTTCAATGGCCTATTCCATACACCTGGAAGATGTCCGAAATTCATCGTCAAAAGAAGGTCTCCCGGACAATAAAGCCATTCTCAGCGCATGTTAGCCACATTTGCCGCATCACGTTGCAGTCATGAATGCAAGGTATTTCCAGCGCCGTTATTCACACTGAATTACGGCGACAGGATTAGGTAGGTACCACGGCACGAACATTAATGGTGACTTTTGAATTTCCGTCTCGCCTCTTATAAACAGTTAAATTATGGCCAGCGGGTGTTTTTTGTCGTCCCCTCCCGGCATTATAGAGGCGTCTCCCTATTTCCCATTGAAGCAAGCATCCGGAGTGGTGAATATGTCAGGATGTCAATTAATCGTGATGAAAGGCTTTCGAGGTGGCCGCGAAGTCTAATTTGCGACTCGAAAACGTTTTCCGTCGCGGAAAATTTATAACGGGAGACGGAAGAATCACGGAAGGCGTTTTGACCGAGGGGGGAAAAAAAGAAGTTATCGTTGCCGTGGAGCGATGTACTCTCGCCACTCCGGTCTTACATGTGCCACCTACTCATATTATTCTTTCCTCATTTTATTTTTCATCTCACATTCTTGCATCCAGAGTGACCCAGGATCGATGATGTAAAACGTCCGTACTACCATTGAAGGAATTCTACTATACACTACTTCTCCTACGCTCGCTTTATTTTTTGAACATTCCATCTTATTTAAGTGAAATTTTGACCCTTAGGGTCTTAGACTGCGATCAAAATTTTTGTATGGGGCTATTTTCACCTCAAACGAAATATTATGAGACCGTTTTTCGGAACAAATTGTGCGATTTATTAACATTTTATTTTCTTCACATTTTTTCTAAAAAGATATACCTTGAATCACAATTTCCTCTATCTTCAGCACATAGTGGCTGTGCCGTAGTTTTTGTCTCGTCTAAAAGCTAAAACTTTTTATAACAATATATTAATCAGTTACATTTATTTTTAGGCCAAAATAAAAATTGATGGAATGAAGAAATTATATGATTTAAGACTTATTTATGAACATGGGTATAAATCACGGATATAGGATATTTAGGTTAATCTGTATGAACCCACGTAGAAATTAATATCAGAATCTGAGAATAACATTTTTACCAACAAATGCTCCTTGAATAATATAATTCCTTCTTCTTCTTCTTCAACAAATTTTCGCAGTCCTAATATTACTTTTCTCATTTGATTTTTTATCTATATAGATATTTTCACAAAATCCCCAATGAATTCAGGGTCGCGGTACTCTACGGATCTGGAAGATGGAACTTAGGAAAAACTTCCTAGAAAAGACTCGAACCCTTCGAGACCTAGTGCTGGCGGCGCAGCTTAATGATTGATACACCGATATATGCGATATATATTTTTTTAGATTTAAGTATGTATATTGGCGTATTTGTGATGTAAGACACAATGTATATATAATTTGAATTATAATATGAAAAAAATCCATCCATTATATTTTCTCAAGCAAATTTTCATTCCCAATCAGGAAAATTAACTTCAAATTTGATGCCAGAGATCATAATATTTCATTGCAAAATTTCAGAACTTTAAAACAAGAATAGTAAAGTTACACATTTTTGCCTATTTGTACAAATAAATTCTTCCCAGTATTATGGAGAAGTCGTGGGGAAATTAATCTAAGTTCATAATTACTCTAGAATGTACGGATTTTTGTCTATTAGAATAAAAAAATCTTAAGGATGACGGACTAATACTTTATTTTCTAAGCCCTGCAGGAAAAAATCCGTTGGTGTATTTAACTTTATTTTCTAATGCATACCTATTCATTTCCATATCACAGCAATTCCATAGTATATATATTTCTCTCTTTTGACTCAATGCTAGGTGGGTTAGTAACAGCACGTTTTTAATCTTCTCTGTATTACTCAAGGTTTCTATAGGGTAACACCTGGGACCGTGACCTTCAGGTTTTTTGTTATAAGGGCTTGCTACGATGCAATCTGCTTCATGAGTAGCGAGATTCTCCTTTGCTTCTGTCATTTCCATCCACCTCTGCCCCCGAGGATGACGCGGCATTCGCCTTTCAGCAAAAAAAAACTGGCGTATGACGAGAAAAAGATATTATTGCATGGAAAAATTGCCGCCGGGGACTGAAGAGAGTTCAATAATCTTGAGATTACTCGCCGGGTAACCATATTTCAACGCGACGGGTGATGGTGAAATCACGAAAAGTGCGTGCTGTGGACAGATGAAAAACGAGAGGAAACAAGAGTAGATCTCGATTATGATAAAATCAATAAACCTAGCTTAAGGATGGGCTTAACCCTTTGCAGTGGCGCAGCGAGGGGGGGTTTTGGGGATATACTCCCCCCCCCACCCCCCCCCAGAGCTCAAAGAAGTTTTTAAGTTCAATCCATTTTGCTTAATTGGATTGATATTACTTATAGAATAGTGTAAAGATTAATAAAATATCCCTCAGAAAGCCGTAAAACTCACCATTTTGAACCATTTATTTCAAAATTCCGCAATTTATTAATCTCGCACCTACCGATTTTCCTATGGGTATTCCATACCCCCACACACCCCGGTATTAGTTGCACCTAAATCCCCCCCCCCCAGCCTTAATTCCTAGCTGCGCCCCTGACCCTTTGTGGTTCGACGTCGAGGATGGCACGGTAGACCTACTGCTAGCATCAGGTCCAACGTCAAGTTAGGCTCGGCATCACAGGGCGCTGCGATTATACAAGGGCAATGTTTCAGGAGATGAGTTCAGCTGTGTTTGGCGAGATATGGCGGAAAAGCATGCAGAATAAAATGATAAAACTTATTGTGCTGTCAACTGGTTTATTAATAATAACATCGCATTTCGACGATTAGCCTTATCATCATTTTTTAAACAAACTGAAAAATTCAAAGAATAAACTCTTTGATTGAATGTGCTTAATATTACAACCAGTGGATTTTCACTTAAAATAAAAACTAAATAATTGACAGGATTAATAGTCTACATTTTAAGTTTTAAATGTACATTGTTAATACTGTCAATTTTTTCTTTTTTCCTAAAAAAAAAAACAATTTGGACCAGACTAATTGAATTATGAAAAAAATTGCTCTGCAAAGGGTTAAAATTCAAGAAAACAAGCGAAAAGTCCTTCTCATCCAGGCAATCCCCAGCAGTCAGCTATGTCTTTTGTACAATAGATTCCTGAAGGGACAGATTCTGACAGTTCCTGAATCTGAAGGGACAGATTCCCTTGAGAAAGCGACCAGCATCGGTCGGGAAACGTTGGGGCCA
Organism: Ischnura elegans; assembly: GCF_921293095.1. Taxonomy (NCBI): domain Eukaryota; kingdom Metazoa; phylum Arthropoda; class Insecta; order Odonata; family Coenagrionidae; genus Ischnura; species Ischnura elegans. Next base: position 34,975,720 of record NC_060251.1, on the reverse strand, counting down.
CCCAAAATCTGACGCGGCGACGTAGCCTAAAAGTTTTAATTCAACATGACGAGCACCCGCGAAAGTTTTAACGAAGAATGTATTGAAATCTTTAATTGTTAGTTAAGATAAACGAATTCCTGTACTTATCCGTTCTGAAAAATTTCTCTTCAAATCAATCGTGTTCGTCTGGCTTGGAAATGTAGTGCAGGTTCTAGGATGATGTCTTCCGTGTCTCTCCAGAAGATGGCTGTTTCTAAATATATCGTAGGGATTTGATGTACAGGGTGTTTCAGAAGGTATTCAGGGTGTTTATTCCTCCCGAGGAGGTATTTGATGAAAATAATCCTCATCACCGCCAAATTGAATGAAGAAAAACATTAAAGAATCCAACGACGACGAAGTACGCTAATACTGCTGTATTTTGAGTGATAATCATGAAAGTACAGTGCGTTTCAGGAGGAATCTACAATAATTCAGGAGGAGATAGGTGAGACAACTTTAAGCATTTTTTTGTCCTATAAACATGGGGTCGCAACTCTTTAGTTACTCAGCCATGGCAACGCAAACATTTTTTTTGTATTCACTTTGCAGTTACCATGAAAACGGTTTTTCTTGGATATCCAGACTTTTCGACACAAATCTTTGAGCTTAGGTTACCGAGAGCTTTGAGCGAGTACCAACAATAGCATTGCGCAATCTCACCCATTTTGAGGTTAACTGTTTCAGACAACTATAATCGCACATATTTTATCCAATCCTAATTATTTATCTAATGTCCTTAAAAATGCCGAGTATCAAATAAAATGTCAACAAGGATGGATACAAAAAAAACGCTTTCATGGTAACTGAAAAGTGCACCCAAAAACAATGTTTACGTTGCCTTAGCTCAGTAACTCAAGGCCTGGTACATCAACACGTACAAGTTAATGTCCGTTGGCGTGAATGATTTTGGTAGATTGGTGATTTCGGAACATGTACGAATGATTGAATCAAATTAGAACAGGTTTTATTTTTTGTGCATGCATTCGCACAAATTGGGTGGTTACACGGTGCATTTTAGCGTTCATTCTCGCGTTCATACATTTAGGCATAAACCCGTACGTATCAATGTATCGTGTAACCAGGCCATATTTATCACCAAAAATCTGCTTAAAATTGTCTCCTCTAACACCTCCTGAAGTATTTATTGCATTTTCCTCCTAAAACACCTCCCTGTATGTGTACGTATTAGGAGTTTCGCTGTAAAACCTTTTTGTGCATAGATCCGAATTGCGTACAGATTTTGCGTATAAATCACGTTTGGACGAGAGGTCATTGAGTAAGAACTTGACCGGAATTTTTACACTTTTTATTCGAGTAATTATTGAAAAATTATCTATATTAGACTTCAGCTATCTATCTATCTATTTATTCCTTAGTCACGCAATTGATTTTCTGTGATCAAGATAGCTGAATCTCAGTATGTTTTTGTGGTGCTATTTGATTATAATTCGGTTTTTAGGAGAGGGAGGTGAAGGTAAAGCAGCTGTATTAATTTTAAGAGACTCTGCGTAAAGGTTTCTTTGATTGCGCTTAGATTCTTGAATTTCTTTTCTTCATTTAATTTGGCGGTGATGAGGCGTATTTTCGTCAAATGAATTGCTGCGGTAGGAGAATACTTGCGACGCGCAATTTCCTGTGTTTGTAATTTTGGGCCATAAAAAGGGAAGGAAAAAAAGGCGCCAGTGCCGCCGCCGGCGGAAGAAGATTCAAGTCATGGAAGAGGCGACGGGGGCGAGGTAGGTACCCCAAGGGGGTTTTGCTGCAAAAAGGTGTAATAATCGGCGGAGGACGAACGGAAGCCATTGGCTGATGGAGAATCGTCCGGAGGCAAGGTCGTAACGTGGGAGTTCCATGATGGTTCGATGAAGAAGTTTGAAGGGAGAATTGCCCAGCTCATCAAGCGGTAAGAGTGTTGAAATCTCTTTGATTACCCCAGGAATATTTATGGATGTAAAAAATATATTATTGTCATAGTTCCATAATGAAAATGACATACATTTATACTGGTATATAAACGAGGAAATTGGACGTTTAAGACTTCTTAAAAACAGAATGAGAAATTGTTTTCCCTGCTGCTTGGGAGACATGGAAGACTAAAAATGTTTTGCGAAATTTATATTTTTTTGATGAATTTATGATTACGTAATCATAAAAAACTAACCATCGAAAGCGAAACAAAAACGAAATCGTCAGTGCGATTCATATGACTTCTCTCTATGCAATGAGGTTTGAAGGTATGCTGTCAGATTTCTACAACGTTGATGGCCTTCATAGACCTTTAGATGTATTTAAATCACTTTTGGATGAGACTCCATTGAGTACGAAGTCTGCTGATTTAATTTTGCTTTAATTACTTACACAATGACTTGTGAGAGGAACCTGAGTGCATTTGTTACTCAAGTCGTTATTGAGAGATGATATTGCTTCGACTTCGGCCATTGAGGAAATGAGAAATTTACGGATTTATATATCCCTCAGTCACACCTTTGCTTTTCTGTTAGGGCATGCAGGATCGATTTGCAAATTACAGGACAAGAATCTAAGTGGACATAGCAAAATATTTTCTTTACTAATCCTCGTATCATGTTCCACAACATCTCGTCTGGCACCGTTGAATATACAAGTTGGACCAAAGATAAGATTATTGTTTTTTTTGTAATTATTTTATTATAATTCGGTCTGTAGGATGATGGTGAAGGTAAGCGAATGGCTTTAATTTTAAGCGACCGCTCAGAGATATGTGGCCAGATAGCATTTTAGCTTCCGCGATGCTAACCAGTTTTACAGTTAAGCATTAACGAAAATTATGAAAATAAAAATACAAGAATAATTATACCGTTTCTTAATGAATCATTTTTTCTTTCCTCAGAGAATGTTAAAAGCGTCTGTTTATATTCATAAGATCCTTTCCCTCCCTTCTCCCCGAAACAATTATAATGGCGAATATTTTTTCAAACCAGTCTTTATCTACCCGCAATTTCCAAATTTTTGCTGAAAATAATGTTTTTTCAGGATTTTATTAGCAGTAAATGGTAATTCTGAAACAGTTATTCGGTAATTAAGGCTGCAAAAGTTGGGGAAAAATTAAAACCTTACATAATCCCCAGTCTGCTTTTTGCGGAAAATAAATGCTCTCACAGAAGTGCACGATGGTACCTGCTCGATGTGTTTGATGATTTAGCTTTTGATGTGCAATGGGCTGAGGAATGTAATATTAACTTCGATATTGAGGTAGGAGGAAGGAATGAGAAAAAGAAATTTAGTTGAATAAAAGTTATCCGCCTGCAACACGTTCACTTTTCCTACTTGTGACCCATCCAAATATCTCTGAGTGTAAGGAGTTGGTGGTGGGGATTGGATTTCCTGGACTAATTATAAACACTACGACTCTCATTGACCAAAATCACTGGAAATAAAAATGCCGTTTATAAAACATTAAGCCCTAAATGAAACCCTACTAGATTCAACGATGATAAACTTGTTGTAGGAGGCTATACATGGATTTCATGCTATTGATATTTATCCAGAGTTCTAGGACACACTCCATAAGACCAAGAGCATTACGTCCATTGATGTTATTTAAATTAATTCTGGAAGGTGTGTGATGACTGGAGAAATAGAAACGACCTGGATTTTTTGGGTGAAATTTATCAGGTAATGAGGTTTTTCACTAAACAGTTTAAACATATAATGGGGATATCCGCTCTCAAAACGTTTTGTGAGAAATCAGTAGGTGCCTAGAGATATTTTCTTTTATTTTTTACACTTAATCAACTCACGATCGTATTTTCGTGCGTAGGGAATACATCTTGTCCAGGGCTCTAAATCCTAATGAATTTTTTGTTCAGTACGAGGGGAGGGTATGGTAATACCAGTAAACTCAGTGGAAATATCTGAGTGGGCTGCAATATTGCTATATTTTTTATACTAAAATGTTTCATTGGACCTTCGATTGGCAAAAACATTATTGTATACTTTAAAAATGCCCTAAATTCTCCTAGCTCTCAAGGCCTAGCCGTGCGTTAGGTTTTTCGCCGTTCCTTAGGAGGAGGGGAAAAGTTCGTGCGGGGAAAGAGTAAGGACCCGAGTCAAAGGAGCCACGGGGCGGGAGAACTTGGCCGCAAAATCCATTAAAGGGAGGTATTCGTTGCATGAGAGTGGTTATTAGCGACGGCAAGAACTCCCTCGTCTTTGCAACTTCGCCCATGTTTTCCTCTCCATGGAGACGGGCTTTTGTTGGTGTTAAAAGGCGTCAGTGTCGAGAGGCGACAAAAAAGTGAGAATCTTCTAGCGATAGGAGACTGCGGTGGTTAAACGCGAGGCGAATATTGAGAAATACTTTTTATAATAATGCTTATAATATAATATATATAATAATACTTTTTAGTACACTCATTCCATTTTATTCATTAATCTCCATCAAGTAAATCAGAGATTGATTTCAATCGTAAAATTGGGTTCGATAATCTTCAGAGTTAAAAATTTTAACTTATAAAAATTGAATGCTGTAATATTTCCACTGGATTTTCATATGACTCGTCTGGTTTCGTTGTTACAAATAAGTGTTTCATTTAACATTATTGTTGTTTATAACAACGAAACGCGTCGTGTTTGAATTAAACCGGTGGATATATTGCAATGTCCAACTTTACTAACATTAATACCTTCCACCACAACTTTCAAAAAATAAAACTCCTTTAGGATTATTATCTTATTAACTTATTTACGATTACTCCTTCATACCAGGCTTGCTAAAGTGCAACGGAACTAGCGTGAACCTACCATTTAGAAGTGAGTACTCCTTGCTATGCATTGTTTTGATATTCCCCACACGTATTTTTGCGTCCGTAATTACTCTTAAATGTGCAATTACAGGTGGACATTAAAATTCTGCGGTGAAGATCCTCCTTCTCCTCAATTGCGAGTGAGGAAAAAAACAGCCCTCATTTGTCAACGTTAATGCTTCTTTCTAAATAGCTATTCCTTTTCTCACGCTTCTTATTATCTTGTGTCTCGCATATTTGCCCACTTTACTCGTGAATGAGTGCGTGAAAATTTAATGAGATATCCGTCTTTTGTATGCAGTGACTCGAGTTGGAAAAGACAAATGAGAATCTTCCTAAATACAACTGTTGCGTAAGCGGAAGAAGAATTACATTAAATTATGACCCTAATATGGGTTGTGAATGTATATTAGAGCTAAATTATAAACTTGAGCGTCGTGCAGAGCCTGTGGTCTTTTAATCAAACTGTCAAGAAGCAGTATCTAGGTGCATCCACAAATCTTCCATATTTTACCCGAGGAGCCTAATTTTATTTTTTCAATTTACTTCCAGCGTTTTACATGAACCTTTATTTAATCGTGTTGTAATTAAATACTTATAGAGTCAATTATACCCTAATTTCCTAGAGTTTCGTTTGTCAGTAACCTCAGGATATAGCCTCTTATGCATACATTCTTATGATAGCAGAAGATTATTACTCTGGGATTTGTCTGTTGTTTTTTTCCAGATTTTAATGTAAAAAATTTGTATGTTCGAATGATACTCAGTTTGAAATTTGTAATGTTTATTCATGCTTTGATCGTTCCCTTGGAAACCTGGCTCTATTAATTTCGACTCGAGGTATCATTTAACTATCTGCTTTGTGCGCTTAAAAATTAGATCAACCTGCTACTGGGACATTCTTACACGTTTGAGCATTACGACAGATTTCATATGGTCAAAACCTTGCTCAGTAAAAGACGATAATATGGAGCTTTCGTCGACGGAGTCTCATTTTAAATGGCTTGTCGAAGCAAATATCTATGGTTCGTTATGATTGCTTTTATATTCGTAACTCTGAAATGTTCTGCATGCACAAAAATGATGTAGGGTACATAAGTCATGAGATTTGGGGATATACTTCATGAATTGAATGCCTCATGACATGATAAAATTATTTATAACTTACCACAGATGTAAAAGAAATGCTTCCAGTTTCATAATTGCTGAATTATTTTTAATTAATTTTTGATTTAATGAAATTACTTATTTAATTTATTAATTACTTTATAATTATTAAATAATTCTATTATTCTTTCGGCAATCACAGAATAATTTCTACCCGCAATCTAGATTCAGAGGTACGTTCTCCTTAATTTTTTAAGCAACCTCAGAGACATAATTAGTACTGAATCACGTTGTTAAAAAATACTGTGTTTCATATGATTGTTGTCAGTGATAATTACTTTTCGGAAATCGCGTTATAGTTACTACCTTCAATATAGATAAAGAAGTTCGTTCTTTTTAAATTTTTAAGCATTCTCAGAGTGCCCCAACGAGGCAAATGGCCCAATCTAATTAAAATGTTCTATCTATCTATGTATTTTTCACAAATTATAACGAGAAATATGAATAAGGCATTTTCAAAACATTTTTTTAAAATTATCTACAGTTATTAGGTATTTAGATCCCATACACTTTTGTAGAATTATGGAGTCTGCAGATACGGATCTAAAAAAAATGTCAACTTACATATCCAAGCTCCTGCATGACGCAAGTGATGTTTCTGATCTTCCTACTTCCGTCCAATCGGGAAGCCATCAATTCCATGCGCTTCCTCAGGTCAAGATCCCTCTGTAAACATGAGAAATTTATGAGAAGAATGTCTTAAAGTCAATCAAGACAAGCACGTAGTAGGGATTGAAAAGGAGCATCGCATGTAGCACCAGGGAAAAACTTATGTTAATCATTAAAAACTTAAAAACATATCCCAAAAGTTTTTCACGGTCATACCGTGCACCTGCAAATTTTTAAATAACAAATATCTTTAAAAATATCTATTTTTAAAAAGACATCTTTAATTTAACAAAATTCATTTTAATTCGAACGTATCTAAATTAAAAATCATACTTACAAGTTAAAACTTTAACGAAAACTAGAAATTAAACATCTGAGTCATGTATTTTCCTACTCCAAGGTTTTAATAATATTTTTCATTTAATATATGTTTTTCATTAGGTGTTTACTGCCAAAATTTAAAAAAAAAAATACAGAAACTTATTTATATACACGTAATTCCGGACGGAGCTCTGATAGGTATACCATATTTTTAATCATTGCATGCATAATTCTGTTTTTACCATTAGGACAAATTAAAAATTACATCTAGTCTCCTTAACATAAGCCAGGTGCTGTGAATCCGCTGGTACAGCATATATACTTCAGTTCACTAATAATAACGCGAAAGATGAAGAATATATTTTAAAAACATTTTTTTTAGTATCACACCTTATCAAGATCTTTTAAATCACAAGAAAGGGAATTCTTCATTGAAAATTCTTACGCGTTGTTATTTTATAGTTTCGCATTTCTAAGAAGCGAGAGAAACTTTGCATAATCCATTAACATATTCTTGAGCAGTAATGAATACTTTTCCCACTACAAGTTATTTCTATGCTCCGTGATGGCGATGAGAACCAAATTTATCTGCTCAACTTGTTTACTTAATTTACTACCTTTAGTTTGCCATGCTGCTTCAGCACTAATCTTTGTCAGCGGAAAATTAATATTATTTCGTCTTTGATCACATATTATCGCTGCTATTTTTCATTATGTTATTTACTGAATGTGTTTTCGATATCCTAGTTTATATAACTCTCATTAGCCTTGAGGTTTGGTAAATAAAAGTGCATTTATTTTTTTGCCGTTTTACCACCTAAAGTGTCACTTTCACGGCCTGAAACCAAATTTGGAGACTCATATATAAAAAAAGAAGATAATTGAAAACTTATGTATTTTTTTATTGACTAAACCTCAAGATAAACTTAACAAAATTCAATTTCACTATAAATTCTGGAAAGTACCTACTTATTTTCGTCTAACCAAATACGGCACTTTTAAAACCTTAAAACATATGAGTGGGTATCGGAGACTTCAGACACTTTTGGATTTGAAAAAAAATCCAGCCTATATTCTGGTATCCAAATTTTACTCGTACCAATCGAATGTTGCCGCTTTATGTCTGCATTACAGCTCCTTTGAATCGCGTGAGAATCAAGACGATTGATTTCTAGATCCAATGCTCTCGGCAATCGATTATCAATTTATTTCTATCACAGAAAGTCCTCAGAATAGATGCCTAATTTTAAGAGTACCTTTAAAAATCGAAGGTAGTTTATCTCATAGGAATTCTGTAATGTGAATTCCTCCGTATCCGACAAGGACCAGATCCTTGCGGTCTCGTGATGAACGCTGGAAGGATATGCACCGATCCCGGTCGTAATATTTGATGCCGCAGGATAGCGTAGACTGCCGTTCCTATTACATTATTCGTCCTTCGAGATCCGCGCTGTTCAAACATGCCCTTCAACCTCTCGCGGCGAAGTTTGCCGTACGCACTTCGGTCTTGAGAGAGACTGGAAAACCCTTTTATAATAGGTTCCAGATCCCTCCTCTTACTCGTGCGAGACGTCGACACACAGAGGAAGAGAGTGAGGAAGTGGTTGCGCTTGATTGAAACCGAGAGAAACCGGTGGAGATTGAGGAGAGACATGAGATCATGGCATAATTGTAGGGGCAATTCCGACACCTTAACCCTTAGCTGCACGAATATCTAAATACGAGACTAAAACATTTTTTCTTATAATATACGCATCGAGAAACGCTTCAATTGCTTTATTTTTATAACTTTTTCCACTACTTTTCAATTTTTCAGTAAAAATTTTATATGTATCACATATGATATATTTATATTGAAAGGCAGTATATATTTCAGGAAATTTTACATTAAACAGATATGTATCACATATCGTTGGCTAAGTTCTAACAACACGTATCTCAGAAATAGCAACTTTTCAGGAGAGAAAAAAAAAGATTGATTTTTTCAACTAAAATTAAAAACAAAAAATTCATAAAACTGAAAAAGAAGCACACACTTGCCAACAAAGGGTTGTTTTTTGCTTGAACACTTTGCAACTCAATCCACATTAATATGACTCCTCGCTGACGCAACTGTCCCCCACGATTACATGAAACTTGCGCGCGTGGAGCACCGCAATAGGGTGGTTTCCTATTATTTTTTATTGCCTAAATCGAAATATTATTACCCCTGGAGCACGTATTTCACAATTTTAGATTTTTAAATGGCGGTATCTATTTTTTGCGATTAAATGAAAATTGAAAATTTTCAAGCACGCGAAAACGCGACGGCTAACTCTGAATGCTGGGAAAAGCCCGAGTGACGCCATTCTGGTTGCGTCTGCCGCCGTGTGAAGCCGCCTTGGTGCGAGGCTATGAGCGCCGATACGATACAGGCTGCTGGAAGGTAGCAAAGTACCCTACTAGCAGGTCGCACTTGGCTTAAATAAGGATTATTAATACCCAATCAAACAAAGGAAACTTTCCGACTTAACCAATTTTAATAGGTGATTATTTAGAGATGTTTCCCTGAGCTCTGTGCCTCATGCATGCATTGGTAATCTCAGACGATGTAAAACTCCTATCTACTCGCATAGAAACTAGGTCCCTCTGATGTCACGTGGAGTGGCATCGCATGGGTGCTAATGAATCCTATAACCAAAATCCGATGTCAGCTAGTTTAACAGGATAATACGTGCTTTTTAGTACATATTATATTGTTTTTGGAGAAAGCGAGTTTTTAATATTTTCTTTTTATTTGTTTCCTACATTTTTGTGGCGAACCTGGTAATCGGTCAAACGACGGCTGTTAAAAAAAATTCTGCCTAAAAATTTGTAATCTACGCCATCCTGATCAGAAAATCTAGAGCTATTTTTCCATTGAAAAGTTAATTATGTAATTTTAGTTAATTAATTGATACGCACGAAATTTCTATCAAGTGATTATTCAATATGGGATTTTCATCGGAAGTGTCCAAAATTTCAAGCTGATCTGACGATGGGAAACGGGTTGAAATCAATTGCAAGATTCCATTTGTGAAGCAGACAAGCAGACCAAGCAAGTTAAGAAAAAAAAGCGTGTAATAATAGTGGCGAACCGAGGCAACTCCAAAAATCCTTTAAAAAATTGTATCTTCTTCATTATCGAAGTGAAGATGTTCCACGAATTAACATCAACAATTACACTTTTTATTCTATATTTTTTAAATTTAAGATCACCACTTCAGGAAATTCGCTTACTGCTCACACTTGTTACTATAAAAACTTAAAATGAGTATGAATAACATCCTCAGTTTTCGCGCTTAAGTACTATATATATAGACACGGATCGATGAAGCCTGAGTCAATAGCTTGACTTATGATTAGAATTGATTTTCTCATGCATTGAACGTGAACATCGAGGACAAATAGTTTATCCAATGGCGCCCATTCTTCGGGACGTTACTCCTCCCCAATATGAAAGTTTTATCTACAGAGGAAGCTACAATGACTGAAATGTAGAAAAATTTGCAAACCTTAAGTTTCAATTCACACTTTCGAGCGGGAGCCTCAGGGTAAAGGAATGCAATTAATGACAGAATTCTGCATTCAAGACTAATGAAATCGATGCTCCATTTTCTATATTTTTGTGCGTCGTTCTTTGAGAATTGATGGTTGCAGCGGAAGGAGAACTTCCTAGCGCACTGTTCCGCTCAGCCTGCTTCTAATGAGAATTGATGATTTGCCAGCTTGTGATTTATCGCTCTTAGCCTACTTCAAGCCTCGTTTCCATCAGATACCGGTCGCATGCTTCAATAATTTCTCTTCTTTCAACTTTCAGCTGCGAATACCTCCTGGGCAAACAATTAGTTTGGAAGTGGATCACTCACAATCAGTGAAACAGTTGGACCTGATTGAAGAAAATCCTCCAATTTTGGCACTAATCTTCAGCTAAAATGCGAGGGCGTTGTCGAAGGTATTGTTGCCCAAAATTATTAATCTCTTCATTATGATAAAATGAAAATACTTTGTTCTATTCCATACTATTTTAAATAGTACGACTCGGGTTTCTGCATATCATGCTATCATCAGGTCTGATCTAAAAACAGATATTATTTCACCCGAGATCAACACCTTAGTATCTTTCCCTATTAATGTCTTATTTTTTCAAGGAGGTTTTTAAACTAAAGATGTAAACTAAGCTTTATGACGCCCTCCGCGGCCCCATAGGAATTTTTTTCGAGGAAATGATATGCCTCAAAAGGAAACTTAGAATTACTCAAACAGTGATATACATCTTTTTTATGAAACTTCTTTCTTTTGGACTTCCTCCTTGGCGAGGTAGAAAGCCATGCACGTTGCAACGTTGTCCTTGCGGAGGTAATCCTGACTTACTTCCAGTTGGGGCTCACTTGCAAATTAAGCTGAAGGGTAGGAGCCGGACGAAAGTTAGTCCGCGTGATGGTGTCACGTATTGAAAACGCTCTGGGAATGGACGTGGGAAACCATACCACACTCTTTTCCCTGAAAACGAAGCACATTAAAGTGAGCCTCGCAAACTCATCGATCCATATATGGCCATAAAGGGCGCATGTCTTTCATAGCAGCGAGATAAGAAAGACCCTGGAGGTCTCTGTCATGCAAAATCCTGGCGAAGACTTGCCAGCGTTATCCAAGAAAGACGAAATGAAGACAAAGAACGCGGAGAAGAAGAAGGCAGCAATTAATGTAAGGATAGTGAATGCCGGGGTAATAATAATGGGGCGGATAAGATATAATGTACAAGGGGAAGCTATAAAATATCAAAAGGGATTTGGGTATAAGAAGAAATGATATGACAGGACTATGTGAGGGAAATTTAGAATAGTGCTTTCAGATAAACAGGAAAGGAGAAAGCAGAGAAGAGGATTTATGGATATAATGACAAGTTTAATATTTCATTTTCAATTATTGATGTTGATGATGTTAGGGAGTTTATGATTGGGGGAGATTGTTGTGAATAGAGATATGAGGCAAAGTTGTTTGAGTTAAAGAGGTAAAAGGAAATTGTATCTTGAAGAAAATAAAGAGAATTTGGAAAATAACAAACGTTTGAAGTTACACAGGGAATAGTCCTTACTGTGAAATAAAGAGAGAAGTTCAATTTCAGAGGGAGCAGACCGGAGTGGTTCGCAAAGTTTTCTACCCTACTCTAACCGGTCAAATAATTTTAATAATTATATGCCTTTCCTATGGCTAATTTTGACCTTTTTGGAGGATTTCAATTTGATTATAAGCAGTAACTCGTTCAATTCTCGTGCGGGAAGTAGAATACAGAGTTACCACGCCGACCATCTTGTTGGTGTAGCGTAAAAGCTGGTAGGTAATCGACGCCTAAAATGGAATAGCTGGAGGACATACTCCCTCAATGCGAACATCTCAGTTGAGAAAGGCTCCACACACCATATACTGTTTACGAAACAATGGTAGGTTTGAATTAATTAGAAGAGGGCACGAAATCTTCACCCAGCCCGAGAGGAAATTGCCCCCGGCACGAAGTATGAGCGAAGGGCGTTGGAGGACTGACCGACCTTCACAATTGAATGCTTTACTAAAGATGTAGGTACCGTCTGTAAAAAAATCAAGAAAGTTGAGTTTGAGAAGCTCTCTTGTCTAGATGAAGCAATCAACTTCAACGCAGAAAAAAAGTATACGAAAGAGAATTAATTTTTTTGTTAGATCATTTACTTCAAAAAATTCCCGGTATCTCCTGTAGGTAATTAATTTGTTCTCAAAAAAGTACCCGTTTTTTGCACATAAAATCTAGTTGACCAACTTCGAGGGCATGATATTCATACAGTATTCGTTCCAATAACTTGCACTTTTTATATAAAAAAGCCAGATCTATCATTAAAAGTTTGCAGTTGCCACTAAAATTGATGGATTTGTTGTAAACAACGAAATTATCCACTAACATCGCAACCAATGGGCCAGTTCAAAATTGATTGGTATTGTTGTATGCCGTAGAATGTAAGTATTTCGTCTCACCTCGGTATACCGGGTATTTCAAAATGTTTAGCGGGATTTTTACGCTTTGTAATATTCATTAAAGTAAACTTACAGATATAAAGCGTGCATCAAATAAAAGAGCAACTCAAAAAGTTTTACATACAAGTCCACAATTGTTCAATGTACGTCACTTATCAAGACGATGAGCGAGTTCTTCCCTAACGTTTGATTAGTTTCTCTCGAGTAATAGTACAGGCAATGTTAGCCTTGCAATTTTTTTCAAACTGCATCGGTTTACTTGAAATTTTGACAGTGGGTGAGGACTGCCCAGTATTAGAAGAAGACGAGGATGACGCTAACGACGACGATGATTATATAAATTAAGATTATTAAAAAAATTATTTTTTTCTGTGTTTTTTTAAGTTTTATTTTTGTCTATGTATGTAAATATTTAGTGTATTTTCATGCAAATAAATTGTGTATAATTTTACTTTTTTCCTAATTAATGTCTATTTAAGTAATTAATAGGTATTGCAATGTTATATGGAATGTTTTTAAAGGGGTGTAAAGTCGCAAAATGAAATTAGTGTACATAATTCAAGCAACAAAATTCTTAAACTACTCTTAAATAAATATTAATTACTGTTTATTAAATTAAAAACACTGACGAATAATTTATTTTTTTAAGGTAAATATTTTTTTTTCATTTACTCCTATTAAAAGTTGAGTTTTAATAGTTGAAAACTTCTGACATTGTGTTCAAAGCATAAAAAATCATTATTCAACTAATCCAAACTTAATTTTACCCAGGTAAAGTTTTAAATGTAGTTTTTTAACTTTTGGCATTTAGGGGTAGTTTTTACCCCTTAAAAGTGACAAGTGTCAATCGGCATATTATAGATTTTGAAATAGAGGGTAATGTCATACTAATCACTAATTTTTATGCAAATTGATTCAGTTTCAAAAATATTTGCATGGTTTTGCATTTTTGTGTGCTTCATTTCCTGGACTTGAATTGTTGCAAGCGCCTTCAAACGTATGGCGTCGATAACATTGAGTGCACATGCGCAATGTTGTCAACAAACGAAACTACTTTAGTTACTCTTTCATCTAATGCATCATTTATAGCCGTAAGTGAAGTGTCCCCTGCAACTTAGTTCTCACAGCGACGCGAGACGAGGGAGACCGGCTGCATACAGACCTCTTCCAGACCAATTCATACGCCAATTAGGCTTCGGTTACATCTTCGAGTGAGAAAAAAAAGAATTGCAACACTTTGGTGAACCTGGGAGACTATACTAGAATAAAAATGGTGGGAATGAGATGAATAAGTGGCTACATTTCTTTCTAAGAATGAATGCTGTGAAAATGATGGGAAAATTGTTCTTGGAAACGTCGAGATAAAAAGATGGAAGGTGAAATTGGGCTCCAATGAGGGAGACAGTCTCGAGTTTGAGCTCGAAAAAAATTCAAGTTCAAAGAAAAATGACTGAAGGGAAAGAGTTCATCTTTACGCACCATCGTTATATTTTTATTTTAATGGCCGTTAATAACTAATAAATTTAAACGCCTCCACTATGGCTTTTCATCTTTGATTTGTTTTTAGTGACTGCATTTTAGAAATTAGAATACAGACACTCCTGGTATTTTATAATTAGTCTAAGGGCCGAATTCTCAATCGACCCTGTAGGGCCAACTGAACTTTGATATGTCATCAGCCCCTACATAAACCGATCTCGCCCTACATGCACTATAACAAGCCCTAATACTAAAAAGAAGTGCGGTGACGTTTCTATATTTATAAGGATTTTTATCATAGAACGAACAATATATCAGCATTATTCAAAATGGCATTATTATAGAGCAAGGATTTTTATTATTCCATTAATTTTCCTGTGTATTCAGCCGTCAGATAGTGTTCAAAATGAATAGCGGGTTTTTAACGCTTTATTATAGCATTTAACTTACAGCTATCAATGATGTATCAAATAAAAGAGCAACTCAAGCAGTTTTGTTCGCTGGCAACAATGCGCATGTTCCGCCACCAAATGTTTCCGCCACTATCCGTTTGACAGCGCTAGCAACAATTACAGTCGTAGGTTTAGTGCAATATATAATATACCGCGTTAAAACCCCGTTATTCATTTTGAAATACCATTTAAACGGAGGAAAGCCTATTATTATGGCCATCAGCCGAGTAAGTATATTTTGAAATTCTTTTGAGGATAAAGTATGCATCGCTTCTCGCAACGATCTCCTTAAGCCCTGAAAAAACAACTCCTTCCATTCCTCCGTGACTCCTCGCGTGAAGATGGAAGTGATGTTCGAAGTGTTGAGGCCCGTCTCATCTTTCGGAGAATTTTCCACCCAAGGAGAAGGGGGATGAGTGAGGCGCAGGAGAGGACGCCCCCATGAGAAAGCACTTAGTCCTAATTGCCTCCAACCGGCCCACCATCATCTCCAAATGTTTCTTCCTTCCTTCTTCGCCTTTTTTCTTATTCCCTTTCCCACACGCTTACGTAACTTCTGCCCACTCCTCACGGCGTGATCACCCGATTTTGTTTTACTTCTCCCGCGAACCAGGATCTGAGTGATGCCACCTTCGATCATGTAGACAGTGGATGTAATACTTCGATCTGATGATAATAACCTCAGGGTTAACATGTACACGAGAGTGGTTATCTTCTTCTGACCAATACCGTAGGATATATGACCACTAGTAGGATCAATATTGAAATGACAAAATCCGAGATAACGTTATGAATTCGATTAAACGATGGCTGACTACGACGGTAGAGACGATATTTTCGTGGCACACTCCGTTATGATATTTCATCATTCTTATTGCATCGTTATGTTTGTTTGATTGATAGCGATGATTTAGTTTATTTCATTACAAAGCTTCCTCTCTTACGCATCTCCGCACCTGTTTGGTTAAATTTTTCGGACAAGTGATGCAAAAATATTCCAAAAGTAGTAGTCTACTTGAAAAAAGGAGTTTCAGAAACAAATTGAGCGGATACAAAGCTGTTATTTAGGAAATAAATATTAGACTATTTACATAATTTCATAGGCCTACATATCGTCTTATTAGTTACAATGCGGTTTTATGTAATTGCAGCATTTGAGAAATCGAGTAGGATTACCCACGACTGATCAATCTTTCCACAAATGCATCAAATTGCATAAAAAATTTTAAGCAAAAGGCATTTGAGATCAAAAACTCTTCATTCTCGACTACTTTCCTTTCCTCTTTTAATTATCTGCTTCCCTCCAGTATCCTGTCTTATTTGACATCATCTGGGGGTGATTGTGATGCGACAAGTCCCACATCAATGTCGCAAGGATTATGAACTCAACTTCACCAACGGATGATGGTGTTTTTTTCCACAATCTTGTGTAAGGTGGTCATCAGTGGGAGAGGTGCAGTTGAAGATAGTTTGAAGCCTCCCTTGCTCTCCGGTTTTTTGTTATATCTATCTTACTCATCCTTTCCAAATTGATCCTCCTCATGGTCTACTTCTCTCCTTTTGAGGTTCGTGGATTATCGCAAATACTCCGTACAGCGTTGGTACACATGCTCATCCTTTTCCCAGATATTCATCACGCAATGTAAAGTAGTGAATTTCTTTAATAGAAATGAAAGTTTCCAATAAACACGCTCATTACTTTTCCTCTAGGCGCTAGTAAATTTATTACGATAAACAAAGAGCTAAAATCGAAAAAAGCTGACCTCTATCTCAATAACTTTTTTCAACCAGAAAGTTGAAATCTTTCATGATCAGCACCTAATGATATGTGCATAACATGCCCATTTATTTTTTTCCTATGCTAACTTATACATGGGAAAAAATTGTACTACTGACGCGAGAAACCTCCACCTTCGATATTTTGTTAAAATTCGCCACATTCATCCCCTTTCTATATTTTAATGGATTATCTGATGGAAAAAACTATCATGCCATTTCAATAGGCAGTGTCTCTTCTTCTATATTGCAGTTTTTTGCGTATTTTACTATAGCGAAGGTTAAAGTCGCGTTACACATTGTTGATGCCTACTTTAAGCTACTTTTTTCAAATATGTGTTGAGAAAAATTAGTATGTACCGTCTGGTAATCTACACGAATATTCTCATATCCATTTTTCCCGGAAGTTTTGATGGTTCGGATTTTATACCATGTAACTGGGCTTACGTGAATGGGGGAAATTTAATTACACCACCTTCTATATGTATGCTTCTCTTTTTTTAACGCATTTATATGCTACGTCTTTCATTCTCTCATAATACCTTTTTCGGTCAACTTTCTTCATCCCCCCCCCCTTCCCTCCCCCGGCAACTCGGAATCTTTCCAGAATGAGTTGTCTATCATTATTTCATAATTTTGTTAGGTTTCACAGATTCACCATTGAATTAATTAAGGATTTATTCCATCTTTAAATGTAAAACAATATTTTACTGATCTCTCGCTAGCTTTGTCAAGGTACCGATAGTCTGGAAATAATTAACCTGCATCGTGTAGATTTTATTATGCTTGAATAATTTTTTATTTTAAATGAAAGCCGGATAATTCGTCGATTTCGCTACTGCCCAATTTAAAGCCAACTTAATCAATATAATTTACGTATTATGAAGAAAATATTACATACAGTTATGTCTACTGCGTGAATGAAAAAATACCTATTTGGTTTTTAGTTGCGCGGTTGTATGTTATGCATACCTCCAAAATAAGATGAATTCCACGAGCAGGATTTGGGAGGGTAAAACAACTCTTGAAGATCCGGATCCCTTTGCCGACGAAGTGATTTTTTCCCATGGCGTGATTCATCACTTGCGTGTCATATTTCATGATACTCGGCAATTTTATAAGGGGTCATTGCCCACTCTTTATAAAGTGGTTGGGGAGAGTGCGAATGACGACCTTGGAAGATTCAGACCTCAAATCTTCCTCTCACCTACGTAATGGGTTACCGAAAATCGTCTCCCTATACCTGGAGGATCGATAGCCGAAAAGCATGCTATAATATTCACTCTATTGGAGCACAGGTGCATCAAACTTTGGACCATTTGGAAAGTAAAAACTTTCATTTTCAGAATTCAAGGAGATGCCTTATTCACAGGATGGGATCCTAAAGGTGGTTTCGGAATGAATCCAAATTAAAGGTTGAGGATGTCTATTGAGACACTCACGCGCAATAAGGAATTCCCAGAAGCCATTCCACTTCTTGTTATGCCATTCTGGGAAAGAGGTTTTGGTAAAAACTGGTCCTCCCTCCCGTTTATGATTACGACCGATGCACACCGTGCATCAATGAGCTTCTCATCGTTTAAATTGCTTTTCATATTGATTATGAAGTCGTTTTCTGCCAAAAAATTTAAGATGATTTCCATCTAATATTAGGAATGTCGCTTAATAATTATTGCAATATAAAAGTTGAAAAAAGTAAGGTCTCTTTCTCATAACAAATATTATGGGTTCTGCTTCCAAATTGATGCGATTGAATCTGAATCTAATTAACAGGCATTGAGTTCAACCATAATTTTAATTAATATAATGATTAACAAATAAAAATAAATCATTGGCAATGTAAAAAGTTTTGACAATGATTAACAGCAACATACTGTAGTATCAGTGGTAATAATTTTTCCTTTTGTCTTAACATCTTTCATTGCGAATGCCTTTCAAGAGAAATGGGGAGAGAGCCACAGAATTACTACTTTTGAACTTATAGGTAGTGATCGGAAACGCGCTTTTTCTCTCCCAGCTTAAACCTGGTTGAAGCATCTGACAAATCTTCACCAAAACATTATCGTTAGCCTGTAATCGCATTGAGAGAACTTGCTTGCTAACCGCTTCCCGCTGGCCGAGAACTTACCTCCCCACTTACTCTCGGTACATAAAGTTCTATCGCAAAGGGGTGCGTTTTACTCTCTCCTATCCAATCAACTTTTTTAAAGCAAACTTCCACTTTCGGAGACGAAAACCAGTGGCAAAAAACTGTTGCCGCTGTTCAATAGATTCGTTTTTTGGCATATTTTTTACTTCAATGGTAATCTCCTAAAAAAATTATTTTTTGAAAATATTATGGAAACAAAAACAAATATTGCAATGAAGTTGACGCATTAACACTAGCGGCTATGTAAAAAATAATCTGCAACGTAACACGGCTATAAGAGCATGGGTGTCAAAATGACATCCTCCCGGCATTCTTGGGAGATGCAAATTGCCCGGCATTCTAGTGTTAAGAGTTTAAAATTTGGGTGAGCCTATATTAGATTCGGCAGTCGGATTCAGTTGAAGATATTAATTTTCTTATAACAATGCCCGGGATCTCCCCGCGGCACATCAATTAAAGAGGAGAAGAAATGTACTTACCAACTAATGTACGTGTTTTTTTTCACAACTTTTAATGAACCATAAATTTAAAATGGAATGCCGCACGATATTCAGATCAGGATATATTGATTGGGTTCACTTCATTCTGAAGACAATGAAACTTGAAAGCTGAACTACAGCACATAATTTGAGTACTTAAATTAAGATAGCCTTGCTTCAACTCGTAGAAGATGAAGAATATATTTTTAAAATTTTAATTTTAATTTGTTATTACCAATTTGTCGGCCTATGTTTCGATGAGTCATAGACGTAGATAGGGAATGATGATGCTTTGTAAGCAGGCTACTCGCTCATAGAAAACACCTGAACGCTTTCTGCTTTGTTGATGCTGCTGAGAAGAAATTTCAATCGCTTTTTTCTCGTGGCGAACCATAACGACGCCAACATCACCTTCGCACCTGCCTTTCTTTCTGTACCCATCAAAGTGTATTTTCTTTCCACCTTCGCTTTTGAAAGACATATATATGCCCACAACAATGCCCTCTTCGGAATCCAATCCCCTTTCTCGGACTACATTCGCAGCCGGGAGAAGTAGATGATGAAAAAATGATGCATCACGGGTAATCAACGCACAGGGAGGCATTTCCGCTCGTTTCGTGGTTTCGTTCCTCTTTTGTTTCCCTTGTTACGTTCCTCCCCGATTATTTCACCTGGTTCCTCCGACAAAATGGCGTCTATTGTGCACATCAAACTCTGGAATGAAGAACTTGAAATCTCATTTGCGCTCTGAGATTTTGTGAAGCGGCTTCGCAAAAATGGGGCTTTATATCGAGCGAAATCTTACGCCAAAGATTCCTCACACGATTCTGAAAGGATTTGGAGACTTCCCGCCATGAAATTTCCCCGGGGTGTGATTGAAGATTAGAGTATGAGAATTATCGCGGTCTCGTTCCAGTGAGCATTTTATTCGATCCCGCAAATTGATTTGTGGTGTAGGGGGCAAATACAAAACTTTTCAAGTCTCTTTAATTTATTTCTAAGAGGCCTATCTAGGTCTATCTTTTGGGTTCCTAAAGCCACCTGAAGTTTTTATTAATAGTGAATTTCAACTTAACTAGAATATTCGACTCTTGGTTGCTTCACAGGAGAGGAACCAGAAATTGACCAGTTAGAAAATGGGATGGATATTAATTATCCACTCAAAACAAGAGGGGGATAATGCCGGAGCGTTTTTTTTTTCTCCTGAGAATGAATTAGGAGAATTTTGATTGAATTTAGGAGCTACTTAAAGCAGTATCGCCACCATCTTGTAATGATACGTCCTATTAAAATACCAAAAGAATAAGATGAAGTATTGACACAAGCGCACAAATAGTAGTCATCGAGTTTTGATGTCACGACATATAATTAATATATCATGTCGTGTACAGGTAATGATATAATTATAAGGGCCTTTGTCGCTATCTATGGAGGAACACCTAGGTCAGATAAAAAGAATTTTTCATGGCGAATAACTTCTTTCGGTATTTTAATTTAATGTATTACGTAGCGTGTCAGAGAAAGGGGAAATTCTCGTGCGTAATGGTCTATTTTCCACCAATCCAAACTGGCTAATAGCTTAAAGCCTTTATTATCTTTGACATACGACTACTAATTATTCCAAGGGCACCCACATTGAAATATAAAATCCGAAATTATCAAATCTGAAATATTTTTATCAAATGAGCTATGCATGGATACGAAATAATCAAACTTTTATCATAAATCGCGCATAATTAGACGAAACTTAGTCAAAATCCGTAAAACATTTTTTAGCCTCCTTGCCTGTCAAACAATAGGTCGTGGCTTCAAGTCCCCCTTGGTTAAGTTGCCCCAATTTAATTGTTAACTTGTTGAAAATAACCGATTTAAAGGCTGATATAGCGCTGTTTTCGAAAGAATAGGAACAAAAAAATTACTTCAACCTAAAACCACCATTGTCTCCTGCAATCGTAACCCATTAATTTATTTGTCAATTGAGCAAAGCGAAACCTTTACACTCCTAATCGTAATATTACTCACCGAGTTCCTCATACTGCCACCCAAGTACGCAGGATAGTATCCAGTGGGCGGGTAGACAGGAGCGTTAGCGGGAGAGAAGAGTCCAGCAAGGTTCTGGAAGTATCCTGGGCCGCCGTTGTTGACTCCCGAGAAATACGGGTTCCTGTTCCAGAAGGAAGCCTGCTGGTTGATGGGAGAGTTGTATCCGTTGTTGCCGAAGTCGTAGATGGCGTTTCCTAGGGATTGAGCCAAGTTAGAGAGAAAGTAGGGTCTCTGGTCCTGGGCAGGGCTTTGCTGGACGAACGGCAGCCTGCTCGGAGGAGCACCTTGCTGAAGAAGAAACACCATCGTTAACCCATTATTACCCAATTTTGCTTCTAAGCAACGTCAAAAATGCATACATTATCATCTATATTTAGGAAGGATTTTACTACTTGTTCTTTTGTGATGTAAATTTTAATGGTGAAGCATGTAGCTGCCACAATAATTACGATCGAGCAGAGAATTGTCACATTTTTAAAAAGGAAAAATCTTGAAATTTAAATTCTCTCAGAATCAGCCCTGTGTTAGAATGGGTTAAAATGGGACACACTAGAGAATTCTTGGGAAAAAATAGAATCTGTTTTAGTGTGTCCTGATTTTCAATTATTTTTCAAATAAACACTCATAAAGGAATATCTTTGCCCATCTTTTTCCCCGACTCTGCCGTCTGTTTCAAAATTCATCTCTTCCTCTGTTACATAACTAGGTTACAATAATAAGATAAATGCATATTAATTCATGCATGATGAATGATTACTCATCGCAACCCGGGTCGCGTTATGTAAAAAAAGTAGTAGTATAAAAAAATTTAACTATCCAAGAAACTTAATAAGGGGATACTACACAGTTAAGAATGAGTTAGTGAAACTTAGCTAGGGTTAATCTCCTATACGCTACGCTACGCTGAAATTTCGCGGACTTTGTTGTAGCTCAAGTTCCCAGCTGTTTTAGCTGTCTACTAAGAAGTTCTGTACTTTTGATGGTTTCGGTTGATTGATTAATTTTCTCGGTCTTATCATGGCAGAGTGTCGTAGGCTAGATTAAGTTGGGATGGGAATATGGGAAGATATAAGGGCCTCCATCCTACCTCCACTTAATATCACCTAGGTAACCATTTTTTTGGACATGAAGCCACATGCAGCAATCTCGGTGTTGAAAACACCCATCCAGCAGCCAATAGCTTCACGGGAGTAGCCTCAAGAAAGGATAGAAAGAGTTGGCTTAGAATGATGCCTTTATTTTATTTTTTATCACAGTCCTGCTCGACTTGAAAATGGCCTTTGGGTATTAGGTCTAGGACTCCTCAGTTCATGTCTTTGTTCTCATCTCATTATGCTAAGGATTGAAGCTACCATTGGCTCCGAGTAGGGTGGTTTCCTATTATATTTTTCCCTAAATTGAAAGATCATTACTCCTGGAATACGCTTTTATCGCTTTTAGATTTTTAAATGACGATATCCATTTTTCGCGATAAAATGAAAAGTTAAAATTTTCAAGCACGCGAAAACGCGACGGCTGAGTATGAATGCTGGGAAAACCCCGCGTGACGTCATTCTGGTTCCCGCGCCAATCTGGCCTTTTTCAAATGCGGTTAAAATTGACCATTGCCATTCGTCTAAACTAGGATTTGTGAAACCAAATAACTTGTATATTATGAATACACTAATGGTGGGTAACGAGTCGCAATCAATGCCTTTCGTTTTCTTTGATGAAGGAAACTTCCCTATTGTGTGTGATTGCTCACCAGTGGCCTTAGCGAGAGTATCGCCTGCAGCCTGTCTGGGCTGATGAGCTGCGCGGGGCTCCTGTGCGAGTGGTTGGGCAGGGGGTGCGGCGAAGGCGATGGGGATGCGGGCGTCGAGTGGTCCGCCGGGTGGTGCTGCTGCTGCTCCCCGCTGGTCTCCTCGTCGGAGGCGGGCGCGGGGGCGGCCACCGGCCTCGGGGGCGCTGGGGCCGCATCTTTGAGGGGTTGTGCGGGGGAGGGGGACGGCGGGGGCGGCGGTGGGGGGGCGTGCGCCTCCAGGCCCCCGCTGCACTTGAGGCAGGCCTCTTTCATCTCACGCTTCACCTCGTCCACCACCTCAGACCCAAAGCAACTCTCGTACACCTGAGAAAAACAAATATAGTCCATTACAATCTCTGTGATCCGGCGTTGCGGTAATCCCACACGTCCAGTAATCCGGCATGTAGCCTGCCTACCTCTCTCAGTCAAAGTGGCCATTAAAATGGACATGACTTTGAGGGGATTTTTCTTTCCCTGGGTTCCAATAAATACCTCTAGTAAGCTTAAGAAATTGCAATCCTTCCAAATAAATCGAGATAATCACTCAATCAATCATTTCAATATTTGCTCAGAAGACTGATGACAGTCAAACTGAACTATCCATATAGCAATACTTATCATTTTAATTGATGCGCAAACCATCAAATCTATCATCGCCATCATATAAAACAGTCATGAGTCAAATAACGGCATAGAATCCATAATTATTTACCATCTTTAGATGCATGAAATAATCTTTCCTTTTTGCTCAGGATTTTATTTATTCTCTAAAATCTCCAAGCGCACAAATGATAAATTTATTGATCCATAAGTTTACCTTCATCATGGCGTACTTCTTGATTAAACGATCTTCAGATCCGCTGAATCCCGCGGCTACCGCCGCTGCGAACAGCAAAACAATTGATATGTTGGGCACCATACTGCTGGTGGGTTTCAGAATCCTGCAAAGAAATGAATAATCATCAGACATCGTACTCAAATGATGAATGTCCTATCAGCATATAAATCGTTTCATTTCCCCGGGAAAATCTCACTAATGGGAAAGAGAGGAAAGAGTAAAAGGCGACATGCTTGCGGAAACGTTTATTCAAAGCCTAAAACTACTTGTTTTCACGTATTCATAAGGAGTCCAAAAATGCATTAATATCCCTAATCTTGACTTTTGACATTTTTCACTAGGGGCTAGACATTATCAGTATATTTTTAGAGCTGTGAAGGAAACATTCTATCCTCTCCTTTTTTAGTAAACTCCATTTATATGCATCACTACCAATGAATTATTTATTTATTTCCATACCACCGAAAACAGCTCTATACGGCCTTTTACATCGGGGTTATTAAAATGTTAACAGTTTCACGTACACAAACAACCATGCCCTGGATAGGGGTAACTTACACAGGCGGGACTCGAACCAGCGACCTCCTGTTTAGCTGGACTTTACCCCGCCGCCACCAAGGCCGGCCTCGGGTTTCTATTACTTTGGTTTCATGAAAAATTTCTTCTTATAAATTAAGTAAACCGTATACATTAGACGTGATATGCAAATGCTCCCTGCAACTGTTCGGCATTATATTTTTCGTGGATGAATTGGCAGAAACACCATCACATCTCCACTCGTTGTTTTAAATCCGGTTACGTAAAACTAAAGCAGTACATACTTTTGCATTACGGCTGAAATTTATCAAAAATATGTGCATGTTATTAAATTATATATTCCTTTCTTGGAATCTCCGTAAGGATCCGTTTCCCTGACAGAATTAGTTATTGGCATCTATGCCGCGGTATAAAATGCATTGATACATTGATAAAAAAAATTCGGTAATGGATGACTGGAATCACGGCGTTGAAGACACCCATCCAGCAGCCAATAGCCTCAAGGCAGTTTGGAAAGGGTGGAAAGAGTTTGCTTTGAAAGAGCCTTAATTTTATTTTTATTACAGCCCTGCTCGACTTGAAAATGGCCTCTGGGTATTAGATCTAGGACTCCTCGGTTAATCTCTTTGATCTCATCTCATTATGCAAATTGCACATGATTTATAACAGTGTTAGAATGAAAAATATCTCATGGATGAAGTCTTAAGTACTTCCGCGTTCTTCACTTCATATAAATGCTCTAGCAACTCTCGAGTGTTGAAAATGAGGGTTTATTTTTTGCCTTTCATAAGTCAGTCGCAATGATATTGGGTAATTTGAAGAGTTATTTCATTCGTGCCTGCAGCCGCTAAAAAGAGGCATGATTGATGGTTTTCCTCATCGTGCATTTTCCCTTCGAAGTCTGTAATTCATCCCCGAAGAAATACTTAATGTGGAGCTGTTACGAATTCGCACGCGACGAGACTAGACTTATTTATTTCCAGGGGAGAGTAATTAATTGCAAGTTGTTCAGGTTATTGCTCCTAAAATCCTACTTATTTCTCATGCGCTCAAGTAAAAGCACCAAATTGGTGTTTTTAGAATGCCACCATTGATTTGAATATCATCATCATCATCACTGGTCAACAATCCTAGGATTGGTTTGACGCAGCTCTCCACTCAGTTCTCCTATCAGCTAATCTTTTCACACCTACGTATTTCTTCTCTTTCACATCTCTCTTTACTTGTTCCATATATTTGAATATATAATATTGAAAAAATGGAGAAGTTGAAAGAATAACAACTTTTCTTTTTCCAAGTAGTGATTTATAATTTTCTGATCATGGTTTCGTTACAGAGTAACATTTCAAGGAGAGGAGTACAGGTAAATTAAGAAGTAAATATATATTGGGTTAAAATGGAGTAATCGCGGGTAATCACTTCATTTTTTAACCCAATAAATATACTAGTCAATTTTTTACTACCTAAAGAATGTTACGCCTTAACGAACCCATGGTCGAAAAAAATAAATTACTATCTATTTGCAAATGACAAAGTTGTTACTCCTTCAACTCCTACGATAACGGATTTCCACTAAGTCACGCCCGCTATTATTGCTTTTATGAAAATATGAAACATAAAATGCGTCTCCTCGTCATATATTAATTACTATCATTATTGAAGGTACCTGGGCTTCCTTCTTCAATTCACTGTACTGTCCAGTGACGTAGCCAGGGGGGGTTTGGGGTGTCCGGACCCCCCTTCGAAATATAAAAATACAAATATTTTCTCCATGAAAAATAACAAAATATTGAAAAATCATGAATTTATAGAAAACATTTTTAACAAAGAAAAAACAAATGAAGTTTTTTCGTTAAAGGAAAACTTTTAAATTAGTTTAAAACCCTCTACTAAGTACCCTGTTTTTTAAAAATTTTCACTCCTGATTTTGGGCCCCTCCCCCCCAAACGAAATTCCTGGCTATGCCACTGGTACTGTCTATTCCCTTTCACTATATCTATCAATAAACCCTATTTTCTGCCTTCCCCTCCCTAGTTAACCGAACATTCTCTCACACGGTTTTTTGGCATCCCTTTCAAGCCCCCTCACCCAAACTTGCTCTCTCCCTTTGTTAACAAAAGTGTGCTGCGTTAGGTTCCATAAATGGATATGTTACTCAAAAGCTAAAATTTATACTATTAATTGCAATAAACAGGGCAATATCATTTCCGATGTAGCAAAGTCCTAATATACCGTATTCTCCATTTATTTGAGGACATTTAATTTGGGTGCGTGCACGAAATTTTGAAATCTTGTAGACCTTGCTGTCACGATGTTATAGATCAGGCACCGGCATCCAAGCTTACTCACTTTGAGCTAGGATATTGAATAGATAATGGAAACGAAAGGATAAGAAAAACAATTCCCTCACAATACAGATAATTTATTACTTTGAAAAGTCACAATATATATTTTGTAAGTCGTGAAAAATCTATGCTTAAGAATAGCATTTTACTCTTGTCGAAAAGGTGTGAGATACAAGAATATCTGTAAGTTATCGTGAAGTGTGGCCAAAAATTCAATAACCGCGGGAAATTAGTTGACGAATTTATGAAGAGTTTTCCATCACATTGCTGTGATAAATCGAAATATTTCTTCTGATTGATCGTTTCGAACATATGGACCGCTATATATTATAAATGGACCGCTTTTAAAGTCGTGAGAAATCAAAGGTTAGCTTACATTTTGCTCGTTAACATTATCTTTCCCGATCAAATCATCCAATAAAAAGAACGCCTGAAAGCTATAATTCAGCTTCATAATTTGGCCCGGAGTTGATTCTCCGTTATTTGTTGGGAGAGGTCGACCTCGCTTTGATAGCCATGATAATCTCCGCTATTTCAAGGAGCGAACTCCTCCCGTCCGCATGGCAACCCTTCCTTGGCTGCAGAGGTACCGGGAATGCAGCCCAAGGAGTCATTGACCTCCAAGGAAAATCATCCCCGCCCTCGCATCCACTCCACTCTACCGTGTGCTGCGTACGAACTGATAGGTAAGTACCAACTCCTCTTGACCCTGGCTCCCTGATATTTCCAAGGGTCGGTATTCAGTTCAGCTACCTAGGTATGGTCGATAATGGAATCATAAGGATGAGTCTTATGATGAGTATGATTGTGTTAATTTTTTTTATATTGAGAATCGCTATGAAATAAATGGAAAAATGTTTATTTATTTCTTTCGCGGTAGAATAAACCCAAATGAACGGAAAATCACATTAAAAGTTTCGTACCGAAGTGTGTGACCAGTGATTTGATTCATAAACCCCCACCCCCAAATTAGCTCTTAGCAATCCGAACGATAAATATGATATTCAAAGCAACGGATTTAAGAAATATTCCTTACATTTAATTATTCAATGATTTTCCAAATATAAAAACAATATGAATAGTTAAATATAATCTGTAAAATATACAATTCTGTATTATAACATGAATAATTTGTATTTACTATCACGAAAGTTATCTTAAATTCCATAGAGCTTTTGGAATTAATTGTATAAACAAAGTAGAAATTAATAATCGAAGTATTGCAGTTACATTAAAAATAATTAACAATTCAAAATCAGAGGGTTAAAAACTACGCTAACAAGGACAGGACCTTTGCACCAAATATATCAGTTATAATAACAGCTCCGTTATTTTTGGCCAGCTTTTTTCGATGTGGAAACATTGTGCCCCGTCTCTTCCAGTACGCTGCAATCCATTTCCATATCCTGGTTACTTCCACTTTAGTTCTAGTTACCTACCTTTAAATACCCTGAATTGTGTCTCAAACTTCTCTTGAAAATGGCTCTAAGGGTTGAAAGCGATTGAGTCTATGTACTTTAAGAATCTATATATCTTGGTCATTGGAATCTTCCCCTCAATACTGCTTTTCAAGGGAACAATTCCTTTTCAGGCGCTAAATACTATGTAGTAACCTTAATTTGAAAAAAACGACAGGAAGACGGCCCAAAAATTTTTATGGGCTTATTTCATTGCCTGGTAATTTATAATGATAGCTCCTTCCTGTCCATTCCCAGTAAACGGTATTTTTGGTAGGACATGCTCATGAGTCAACAAGGTATGGATTCTTAAGATTGAAACTGTGAAGTAACTGTAGGATTGAAACAACGAAAGCATGAATGCGGGGACGTCGGAGGACGTTTGTTAGGAATATGTTGGGAATGATTGGTGTATCTGAAAAATTTAATTACTTCGCCAAATTTAAACTATCTATCATCTAAATAATGAAAGCACCTCGTGTAATGCTGCTGTCGGGGAACTCCTTCCGAATGAAAAACTCCTTCCTTGTCCTTTTGCATCGAGTTATTTTTTCAGCAGGTAATCATCACGAATGATTCAATCACACCCCTCCTGGATGTTGCAAGAGAGTAAAATAGTGTATATTTAATTTTTATGCCAGTTTGAAGGTAGAAAGAGACCTCAGTTCGCGAATCTACCTTTGGGCCTCCAAGAGCGCCGTAAAGTCAATGCCATTTAAGTCCACATCTTTGCTAAAACCGCTTACCTCGTGCGCATGTGGATGCTGGAATGTCGGCCAAAAGGAAGAAGACGGTGGAAAATACTCGCGAGCCCGTGAAATAGCTATCGATGCGCCCGCAAAGAGGCTTTGAGAGTGCGCAGGCAAAATGGCAAAAAAGGTAGCAAAGGGAAATAAAGGCAGAAAGCCGCGAGACCGCGGAATTCCATCGGCTTTTGCGTCAAGAACTTTATTCCCCGACCCCATTCCCCTTCCACGACGCTTCGATTCAAAAGCTTCCAAGTCCCGTCAGGGACACCAACCGATTTCCTCCATCTTCATAGATTTATTTTGAGTCCATCTCGGATGTATATGCTAATAAGACTTGTAGTTTTAACGTGAGGGAAGGTGGTTATAGTGATATATCGATTGTATCACCGTTACTGAAAAAAGTAGCAGTCACTGCCGGTGGCTTAACATTCGAAATCACTGTGATTGTGGATTCGGTGAGCAGGCTACTACCAAGTGACGAGCGATATATAGCATTTCCGATTTGAAAACATTGTGCGCCGTCTTTTCCAATACGCTACAACCCATTTTCATTTTCTACTTACTTCCACTTTAGTGCTAGTTTCCTACCTTTGTATAATCTGACTTCTATCTCATACTTCTCTTGAGAATGGTTCCAAGGGTTGTAAGCGATTGAGTCTATGTACTTTAAGCATCTATATATATTGGGTATTGGAATATTCCAAGGAATATTCAAAGGACCAAGTTATCTGGCAAGGATGGATCATAATTATATTAAGATAAAGGCTCCAAGACAGCTGTCAAATAGACTAAAATTTTCATTCCTACATCGGGGGAATTGGAATGGTTTACCGGAGGAAATTTTTTTTAGGCCTTCCCAAGTAACGCCAAGTTATTTATCAATAGGTTAAATAAAATTGAATTCTGAGGGCTTTTCTAAACGCTTAATTTTTGAATAGGGTGGCCACGTCTTTTTTTGCTTTGGTCTTCGCATGTTATTGTGTAAAAATGGATTTTGAGGGCTATTTAAATGTAGATATGTATTGTTTTTTATTTTATACTACCATCCGACATTATGGTCGACTTGTAACAATTTGTGCAATAATAATAATTCCTGTCAATGCCGCTTATCAAGGGAACAATTTTCTGTCTAGTCCTAAAGGGTGTATGGCACCTAGTCACAATTTGTAAAACGGGAAAGGGAAACGGCCCGATAAATTATTTATGAGCTTTTTTCATTTTCATCCAGTAATTTATAACTATAGCTTTATAACGCAGAGGTAGCCGTCACTGCCATTGATTAAATCAGTAAATACTGAAACGAGCACTTACGCAAGACGGCATTTTTAGTGTCAAATCAGAAATAACAAAGCCACAAATCACGGCTGAATTCTATAAGGGATTCTCGTCGGTGATCGTAATTACATTTAATGATCACCGTTACTGATGAGGAGCAGTCACAGGTAGCGAAATGATTCGAGTATCACAGTTCCGCTCATCTCTAGAGGGTTATAAAATTTAGTTTTTCTGAAATTAATTGAAGCAACCAATTACTGTCATTTGCATTTTAAGCAAGGTCATTCATAATCAGCTCTATATCACTCGGAGAGTAAGGAGCGGAAGCTGATTAGGTTTATATGAAATGGGATTACAGAATCACCTGATTAGTGAGATTGATACGCAAATTTAATATCTAAATCTAATCAGCACCCTAGGCTTTATTCTCCAAATCTAATTAGCCACGAAGCTAGCTTTATTCTCCAAGAGACGAAAGGCTTATTTCTTAATGTTTTATGCATTTATACTGTTTTGGAAACATTTTTGCTCATTTTATCATTTCATATTTTGATTTTTTTCTACTTTTTAGTGTACAATCATGCAGTCGATTTACCCTTTAAAAACCTCCTTCCTTGTCCTAGTACATCAAGTTTTATTTTACCAGAAAATCATCACGAACGATTCAGTCACACCCCTCCTGGATGGTGTAAGAGATTAAATTAGTGTATATTTAATTTTGGTTCCAGGTTAAAGGTCGAAAGGTATCTCAGTTCGCGAATCTACCCTTGGGCCTCCGAGAGCGCCGTAAAGTCAATTCCTTTAAATTCCATATCGCTTTGAAAAGTGAAATGACTGAAAAATGTCCTCCATCGATAGACTTCAGACTCAGATCATCGGAATGAGAAGCCAGTAATTTATTTCCCATTGCAGCCCATTTCAGAATAGCACTTTCAAAGCCTCGTAATTTTTTTCTTTTGCATGTGGGTGCTTTTGTTATGCAATGCGCTACAAGTTGCAGGAATATTGTACCAAAAATTTTGTGGCTGACGCCATCAATTGAGGAAATTTAAACCGTTCTTCAATTTGGAAATTTATTTCATTAATTAGTTCACAATGGAGCAAAACTTCCAATTTCTGAATACTGAAAATTGTATGGTGATCAGAAGCAAGCAAATGTGCTAAATTTCAAACTGATCCGACATTACAGAAAGGGCTAAAAATTAATAACAGGATTTCATCGATGAAACAGACGAAGCACGTTGAGAACAAGTGTAAAAACAGTGTCCTCCATCTGCAATGAAAGTGTCCTCCATCGCTAGACTTCAGACTCAGAGGTGATATGAATGAGAAGCCAGTATTTTATTCCCCTTTCCGGCCCATTTTGTCCATTTCCAAATAGCACCTTAAAAACCTCCTAAAATGATTCTTTTACAGGTGGGTGCTTTCGTTATGCAATACGCTACAAGTTGTAGTGCTTCGGAAACTTCGGCAAAAGTGCGTCCATGTTTTCAATGCTGGTAAGCTCACTCCCTGAATCCTCTTTTTCATTAACTGGTAAAATTTATTAACTTTGATGTCTACGTAGATATGCAACTCTGAATAGACCCGCGTTGGCTCCGCAGAGGACGGTTAAGTTGAATTCCAATTGCCTGATTTTCGTGCCAGGTGATTTTTTCTTGAGACAATTCGTAGATAAACGCGAATAATACTATTCCATGACATGGGTAAATTTATGTACACGGTATGAACTGCCACCTTTCACCTTACATCGCTCCATTCAACACAATTTCTACATAATTCCTCTACGTTTTTCTGGCGCCGTTATTTTTACCAACATACATAATGCCATTTGGCACATAATTTAATGCTCAAATCAAATACAAATATTAGCGAACTTCGGCTTCTGCGCATACGAAGTAGAATAAAATGGCAAAATCTGAGATCGCGTGATTTACTGACAACGACGATAGCGGTTTCTTCATTAGGTTTATTTCGACGGTACATTTTATTTTCCTCGAATTTGATGCTACCAAAGAAGAAGAGGTATTAAGATATGAAATACATAAAATTTTTAAGCATCGCATTTGCTATCTTGTCCCTTAATAATATGTACTAAAATTAGCTTTTCAATGTTGGCTTCATCTTTTGATCACTGCGCAGCCTTCTTTAGCGCTGTAAAAATTACTCTCCTTTCATACTAAAGTACTTTTCCGTGCATGTTCGATATTTTTGCCAATTTAGAGCGGTTTTACGCAGCATAATATTTTACCCTGTCAGCGAATCTTTCGTGTTACCGTATTACTTGCCTTCCATACTTATGCATCTGTTCTTTATATTTCATCCAGGGCCATTTTTGCATACATTTGCACATTACTCACTCAAAGTTTTAGATAACACCGCTATAACACGCGCGCACTTGTGGAAGATATTTTCTCTCACCCAGGAAGCAAATTCGTCGATACCGCATTTGTAAAATGTGCCTTCGAGACGGGCTGCAACGGAAGTCTTTCTCAGCGATCCGTAAGAAAGGCAATAATCACTTCATTTTTGCGGAGAAACTGTAAAAAATCTCTCCTCGGAAGCACGCTGCCGTTAATTTCCTCCGAGGAAAACGCAGCGGCTGCATGGACACGGTCGTTAACGGTGCGTCATACGAATCACTGACCCTGGTCAACAGCCAGGGTGACCTTGGCAACTCTCGGCCACCGGCCTTATTACGAGGCGTGTCTCCGTGCAAGGGGCAACCCCCTCATTCCATCATAGTCTGCTATCCTCTCTTTCTCGCACAGACATCGCCGTACGGAGGTATTATGAAAGATTCGTCTCCTCCGCATGGTTGTAATCACAGCAATTTCCTCACCTTCCCGATGATTGGCCCATGTTGGAATTTTTCCCCTGGTTTATTGCGGAACGCAGCAGGGCTTTTTCTGCGTTAATGTCATCGCATCGAGCGGTTGCATGACTAACATCTAGGAAGAAACTCATTGAGTTCTCGTCTAAGATCGTCATGCTGATTCCGCGCACGGTAGGAGAGGATATAACTCCACGAATGCATGGATATTAACGCGTTGGATACACTTCATTGTTTTTGCTTCAACGCTAACTTTGAATTATTTCCGGTGAAGACATTTTTTACCCTTTATCCAAAGGTTACAATTGCTCCTAACCAACCGCGAGTATCAACGCATGTTTAGAATCAAATTAATAAGATTTTCTTTAAGAATAACTCAGGCGGCTATCTTTTTCTATGTTATCTTTCTTGGCATGGGCTATTCCGTTATATCGAGTTGTAAAATAATAATAAAAATAATAATAATAATAATAATTAATGGTTGGTTTTAATACGATAAATTTTTCGCGATATTCGTCGTTATAACCAAACGACATATTTTCATCGCATAATGTGTATATGTCTCTCATGTTAAAGAATCGACTAGAGCAAAATCCGATGTAAATCGTTTCATGTATTGACTTATTTTTTTGGGTACGTATTTGGACGATGTAAAGCGTTTAATTGTCCACTTGATATCATTTTCAAAATAAAACTCTCACTTACTGAGCTGGATCAATTAGCTAGCTTTATTCGGCTAATTTTGATGTTAGGTTTTTGTAGAAGAAAGGGAAACAGCGAAATTGAACCAAATAATACAGTTCTCCCGCCTCCTTTGCCAATATGCAACTAGTCAGGAATTGCCAAAATATATTTAGCTAAAATACCATCAGACTTTGTTCTGTCCACTAAACACCCATGGCCCCAATTGCTCATAGATATGGACACAGACAAGTTCACTCGTTTGTTTTCGTATGAAAGCAGGTGCATGACTTACATTATTGGTTTACCCTGTGGCGAGTATAGATTTTATACTTAGGGTGAGATCAGATCAATATTAGATAAGGTTCAGTAATTTTAAAATCAACTCTGCATGATATGTTATGCATAAAAATAATGAAACTGACATAATTAAAATTCGCACGAGACAACTAGTAGGTGGTTAGGAAGTACTACGATAGTGGTCATTAATATTTTCTTCAGGTTCCTCATGTATCGGGAGGGGAGTCTGGGCCCATAAAACCTCCAGGCACAAAAATGATATCCGCTCGATCAAATTTCATTGTGAGAGAGATAGAAATACAATAACTTAATAATTTACAGTGATGATGTACCTAAAATGGTTATATCACACGTGAGGGCCAAGGGTTCATGGTTTTTCCTAAAAAAAATTATCTACTCTATCTTACCCGCTACCTCACTTCGGTGCAAGAATTTCATGAAATTATCTACTCTATCTTACCCGCTACCTCACTTCGGTGCAAGAATTTCATGAAATCTTGCTGCCAAAGAGACTGGAGATTTGCATTTTTCATCTTGCACACCCGATCTTTGTGAAAACTTGTACGTTTTCAGGCCTTAGCGTTGATGCTCACATCCATTGTGGTACACGTGAAAATTTTCCTATCTCTAAACCTCTAGGAAACTTTGCAGCTCTCTTTATTGTTACTTTATTTAGAGAAACCTTCATTTTCTTAATTTACCTGATAATGACACGCCACAAGTATTCCAACTTCCGACAGATTCACAGAGGTTGGGACCAGTGATTTGAAACGTAGACTCAGGAACGCTCCCGTCAGCAGACGTGTCCCTAAAACCTGTTCCTACTCGCCTGACATGCAATGCCATTCTTATCAAAAACGATGCAATAAACTGAGATATAACACTAATAACTGCTTGCCAAAGGATAACACGTATCCCAGGTCAGTAGTAAGTTTCATGGAACGTTTAAAAATCTTCTCACAACGTTAAGATTTACTATTAAGTGACTCATGAGCTGGGGTGGACGGGATGGATCCTATTGTCGTTTTATAAATAGGACGAGTAGATTGGGTGCTTGAATTCTTCAAGCGGGTAATTAGGGAGGTGGGAACATTGTTGTGTCACGTGTTGTCGAGTAATGGGTCCATAAGTGTTTCAAATATTCACAAATTTCCCTGCCGTTTTTTTTTAATAGGAAAGGAACCTAATTGTTTAATTTTAAAATTATTTGTTATTTTCATTATGATTTCATTTGACGGATAGTTCTTTATTTGAATAGGGTAAGTTTAGCACTGAGACATAATTGGAATAAGGTTTTTAAAATTTCAAGACAGTGATGATTTTGTGGTTATTTTTCAACTCTTAAAGTCCAAAAGCGTTGTGATAAGCGAAACTTGAAAATGAAACGCAGATTCCTTAGATAAATATATAAAGATATACCACTCGCAAAACATATGTCCATAATGCAGTGTGTAAAATACTAAATTGTAACGATTCCCCAAATTTCTTTGGTACTAAAAAATAGTTATTCTCAAGATATTCCAATTTGAAAAAAATAGCTTCGGCATATTTGCTATCATTATCGTATCGAATTATCAAGTATACTGACACGTGTATTGAAAATTCGCAATCCTGTTCCAGTCTTCGATCATCAACCCTAAAATTCCTGGTCAACTATGTCCGTGGATAGAAAATCTTGTATGTAATAACGATTCGATATATTTTAAGATAAAGCATATTCAATATATATAGATCGTGAGACAACACGCAAAGCATATTTCCATTGGGCATTGTGAGGAAGACCAAGATGTACCCAATCACCAAGTGTCATTGGTCCAACGTAAATACTAATCATGTTATGCCATTTCGCGTATTTGCTACAATTATCGAATCGATCTTTCGATAAAACTGCAATCTGCACTGTAATATCCGCAATGCCGTGGATTTTAATTCCAGTTAATAGAAATCTTCTCTATATTTCCTGGTCAACTATGTCCTTGGATGTAAAATCCTATATGTTATAGCATTTCGATATATTTTAAGAAAAAGTAGATTCGATATATATCGAACGTGAGACTAAACACAAACAATATTTCAATTGGGCATTGTGAAAAATCCCAAGATGTAACCATTAACAAAATTTCATTGGTGCAACGTATATACTAATCAAAATATGCTAATTTCAGCATTTGCTATAACTATCGAATTGATCTTTCGATTATACTGACATCTGTACTGTAAAATCCGCAACGATATTGATTTTATTTCCACGCAATGGTCATCTTCTATATAACTGCTGGTCAACAATGCCCGTGGGTGTAAAATCCTAAATGTTATAGCTATTCGATATAATTTGTGAAAAAGCAGATTCGATATGTATCGAATGTGAGACTACATGCAAAACATATTTACATAGGGCAATGTGAGGAATGCCAAGATGTACCCATTCACCAATTTTCATTGGTCCAACGTATATACTAATCCAGTTATGCCAATTTGCGTATTTGCTAGAATAATCGATTCGATCTTTCGATTATACTGACATCTGTAATGTAAAATCCGCAATGACATTTTTTTTATATCCAGTCTATGGTCATCTACTATATAATTCCTGGTCAACAATGCCCGTGGGTGTAAAATCCTATATGTTATAGCTATTCGATATAAATTGTGAAAAAGCAGATTCGATATATATCGAATGTGAGACTACATGCAAAACATATTTTCATTGGGCATTGTGAGGAATAAAAAGATGTACCCATTCACCAAATTACATTGGTCAAACGGAAACATTATTGAAGTTATGCCAATTAACGTATTTGATAGAATAATCGAATCGATCCTTCGATCATACTGACATCTGTACTTTAAAATCCGCATTGCTTTTGGTTTAACTTACAGTCTATGGGTATCTACTATATAATTCCTGGTCAACTATGTCCTTGGATGTAAAATCCTATGTGTTATAGCAATTCGATATATTTTAATAAAAATTATATTCGATATATATCGAGCGTGAAACTACATACAAAACAAATTTCCATTGGGCATTGTGAGGAATACAAAGATGTACCCATTCACCAAATTTCATTGGTCCAACGGAAACAGAATTGAAGTTATGCCAATTAACGTATTTGCTATAATAATCGAATCGATTTTTCGATCATACTGACATCTGTACTTTAAAATTCGCAATGTTTTTGGTTTAATTTCTGGTCTAAGGGTATCTACTATATATTTCCTAGTCTACTATGTCCTTAGATGTAAAATCCTATATGCTATAGCAATTTGATATATTTTAAGAAAAAGTAGATTCGATATATATCGAGCATGAGACTATATACAAAACATGTTTCCATTGCGCATTGTGAGGAATACCATAATGTACCAATTCCCTAAATTTCATTGGTCCAACGTATACACTTATCATTTTATGCCTATTTGCGTATTTGCTATAAAAATCGAATCGTACATTCGACTATACTGCCACCTATATTGAAAAATTCGCATCCTATTGATAACCCCTCCATTCGATGGCCATACCCTTATCCCTCTCTTCTCTACTATCCCCGCTTTCAAAATTTTGCCTATGTTCTTATATTGGTGACGTATATAGGGCGATGCGTGTATTTCTTACGGGTACCTAATACAAAAAGATATAAATTCATATTGACATATCTTCGTAAGGAAACAATACTCATCTAAATAATTAATGTGTACGCATAACTCATTCCTTCCTTTACATATTGCCATAATTTTTATTCCCGTAACTATGTAAATAGGTCTGAATAATGGCTCCATTGAATGCAACCTTGTATCGATCATAACTTGGACTCTAATCATTCGATTCGCTTGATTAAACTTTTGTCGGATGAAATACATTAGCAGTTGTATTGTGCATGACTCTTGCATTCAAAACTTGATTTACAAAAAAGTTATTAGCGTTTAAAGCGTAACCAAGGAGATTGGTATCGATATAACTCGCACATGAATCGATCGATCGGAATCATCACCATTGCAAAAGTTGACCATTTTATTAATATTATTACTCTGAATATTTCATTTCTCTAGCTTAAACGGTTGCTAAGATATTCAAGATTGCATGCTCCACAAAAAAATGGCGACAATGATTTTTCGCGTGCAGGACATTTTTCGGAATTTAATTATTAATTAACGAAGAGGGATACGGAGAAAGTGAGCTCAAACGTGAGGGTACGAAGTACCCTCTACGGGTACTTCGTACCCGTAGAGGGTACTTCGTACCCTCACGTTTGAGCTCACTTTCTATAGCTGAGCTTTATATTTGAGCTCTCCGTACGGTTACTTCGTAAAAACCGTTAGAGGGTACGAAGTACCCTCTAACGGTTTTTCCAGAAGAGTCCAAATTTTCATATGGCACATGTCTCAAGGCTGAAATCCGAGTTTGAAAATTCGCCCATCACGACAATGTTAAATCGAAATCGTTTATTCCTCGGAATTGTTTCGACATATGAAAATTCCAAGATAGCCAAAAAATCAACCAAAAAATTCTCTACCAAATAAGTCAAGGAATTTGTCGTACGATTATTGAAAGTTGGTCAAAAAAATTCCTAAACTTTTTCCATAAGAAAAGCATAGAAAACGTTCAAAAAATAATAAAAAATACTGAATATCAATTTGTCGCTATGGCAACTATACCAAAAAATCGACCAAAAAATCTACTTTATGTCCATTGATTATCATGTTCCTCAAGATTTTCAAAGTACAAAATAAAAGCGAAAATGTTTTAGTCCCATAAGGCTCCCATGTTAATTCAAGTCGATATATCTCGAAAACTAATCGACTTTTTCGAGTTTTCAGATTTTTTCTCCCGATGAATTTTTTTTTACTTTTGCGTCCAATAAGCCAAATACCCACACCTATCACAGTTTGGGCTGTGAATTTTGATGAGTCAGTCAGTGGTTAACCAATTTGCCATTATATATTAGCTTAATTTTTCGCTATTAACGTCCCTATAATAGCTGCAATTTGATTCACTGATTGGGTGATTGATACAAATTAGTAGCCAAACTGGTGATAGGTGTGGGTATATGGAATATTGGACGTAAAAGTAAAAAAAAATTAATCCGGAGGAAAAATCTGAAATCTTAAAAAAGTCGATCACTTTTCGAGATATATCGACTTGAATTAACATGGGAGCCTTATGGGACTAAAACTTTTTCACTTCTAAAATATATTTCTAAATATGTGAGGAACATGACATTCCCTTGACATAAACTAGATTTTTTAGTTGATTTTTTGGTATGGTTGTCGTTGCGATGAATTGATATTTAGTATTTTTTATGATTTTTTGAAAGTGCCCCATGCTTTTCTTATGGCACTACGTTAGGATTTTTTTTGACTAACTTGCAATCATCGCAGGACAAATTCCTTGAAACGCAAGATACAAGATTTTTTGGTTGATTTTTTGGCTATCTCGGAATTTTCATATGTCGAAACAATTCCGAGGAATAAACGATTTCGATTTTCCATTGTAGAGGTGGTCGAATTTTCAATCTTGGATTTCGGCGTTGAGACATGTGCCATATGAAAATTTGGAATCTCCAAGAAAAACCGTTAGAGGGTTCTCCGAACCCTCACGTTTGAGCTTACTTTCGCCGTATCCCTCTTGGTTAATTAATAATTAAATTCCGAAAAATGTCCTGCAAGCGAAAAATCATTGTCGCCATTTTTTTGTGGAGCATGCAATCTTGAATATCTTAGCAACCGTTTAAGCTAGAGGAATGAAATTTTCAGAGTAATAATATTATTAAAATGGTCAACTTTTGCAATGATGAACATTCCGCTCGATCGATTCATGTGCGAGTTATATCGACACGAATCTCCTTGGATACGCTTTAATCGCTAATAACTTTTTTATTAATCAAGTTTTGAACATGAATGTCATACAAAATAGGACTGAAAATGTCATTCATCCGACAAAAGTTAAATCAGGCGAATCGATTGATTAGACTCGAAGTTATGATCGATACAAGGTTGTATTATATTGAGCCATTTTTTGGGCTTATTTACATAGTTACGGAAATAAAAATTTTAACAATATGTAGGGAAAAAAATGAATTATGCGCACACATAAATTATTTAGATGAATTATGTTTCCTAATGAAGATACATCGATTTGAATTTATATCTTTTTGTATTAGGCCCCCGTAAGAAATACACGCATCCCGTCTGTCTACGTCACCAATATAAGAACATAGGCTAAATTTTGAAAGCGGGGATATTAGAGAAGGCAGGGATAAGGGAGTGACCATAGAAGGGACATCAATAGGATTGCGGATTTTACAGTACAGATGTCAGCAGTGTCTAAAGTACGATTCGATTAGTTAGCAAATACGCAAATTGGCATAACTTGATAAGTGTGTACGTTGGACCAATGAAACTTGGTAAACAGGTACATCTTGGTATTCCTCACGATACTCTATGGTAGTATGTTTTGTATTCAGTCTCACGTTCGATATATATCGAATCTACTTTTTCTTAAAATATATCGAATTGCTATAACATGTAGGATTTAACATTCAAGGACATAGTTTACTAGGGATTAAATAGTAGATACCCATAGACTGGATTTAAAACCAATAGCATTGCGGATTTTACAGTACAGATGTCAGTATGATCGAAAAATCGATTCGATTATTATAGCAAATACGTAAGTGGGCATAACTTCCATAGATTTACCGTTGGATCAATGAAAATTGGTGATTGGGTACATATTGGTATTCCTCACGATGCCCAATGAAAATTTGTTTTGTACGTAGTCTCACATTCGATATATATCGAATCTACTTTTTCTTAAAATGTATCGAATTGCTATAACATGTAGGATTTT
The DNA here is from genome assembly GCF_921293095.1 of Ischnura elegans. Lineage (NCBI taxonomy): Eukaryota > Metazoa > Arthropoda > Insecta > Odonata > Coenagrionidae > Ischnura > Ischnura elegans. Next base: position 34,934,765 of record NC_060251.1, on the reverse strand, counting down.
ACATCCAAGGACATAGTTTAATAGGGATTAAATAGTAGATACCCATTGACTGGATTTTAAACCAATAGCCTTGCGAATTTTACAGTACAGATGTCAGTATGATCGAAAAATCGATTCGATTATTATAGCAAATACGTAAATGGGCATAACTTCAATAGATTTACCGTTGGATCAATGAAATTTGGTGATTGGGTACATATTGGTATTCCTCACGATGCCCAATGAAAATTTGTTTTTTACGTAGTCTCACATTCGATATATATCGAATCTACTTTTTCTTAAAATGTATCGAATTGCTATAACATATAGGATTTTACATCCAAGGACATAGTTTACTAGGGATTAAATAGTAGATACCCATTGACTGGATTTTAAACCAATAGCCTTGCGGATTTTACAGTACAGATGTCAGTATGATCGAAAAATCGATTCAATTATTATAGCAAATACACAAATTGGTATAACTTGAAAAGTATACCCGTTGGAGCAATGAAATTTGGCAAATGTGCACATCTTGGTATTCTTCACAATGCCCAACATAAATATGTTTTGTATGTTGTCTAACGTGCGATATATATCGAATATGCTTTTTCCTCAAATATATCGAACTGCTATAACAAATAGGATATTACATCCAAGGGCATAGTTGACCAGGTTTTATATAGTAGATACCCATAGACAGAAAGTTAAACCAATAGCATTTCGAGTTTTACAATACAGATGTCAGTAGGATCGAAAAATCGATTCGATTATTATAGCAAATACGTAAATTGGCATAACTTCAATACTATATCCGCTGGACCAATGAAATTTCGTGAATGGGTAAATCCTGGTATTTCTCACAATGCCCAATGGAAATATGTTTTGTATGTAGTCTAACGTTCGATATATATTGAATCTACTTTTTCTTAAAAGATATCGAATTGCTATAACCTATAGGATTTTACATGTAGGGACATAGTTGACCAGGAATTTTAAAGAAGTTACCCATACACTGGAAGTTAAACCAATAGTATTGCGGATTTTAAAGTACAGATGTCAGTATAATCGAAAGATCGATACGATAATTATAGCAAATACGCAAATTGGCATAACTTGATTGCTTTATAAGTTGGACCAAAGAAATTTTGGGAATGGGTATATCATGATATTTCTCACAATGCCCAATAGAAATATGTTTTGTATATGGTCTCACATGCGATATATATCGAATCTTCATTATCCAAATTATATCGATTTGCGTTAAAATTTAGGAATTTACATCCACAGGCATTGTTGACCAGGAATTATAGAGTAGATGACTATTAACTGGAATTATAATATACAGCGTTGCGGATTTTACAGTGCAGATGGCATTTTAATCGAAAGATCGAATCGATTATTGTAGCAAATATGCAAATTGGCATAATTTAAATAGTATATGCGTTGGACCAATGAAATTTGGTGAATGGGTACACATTGGTATTCCTCACAATGCCCAATGGGAAGATTTTTTGTATGTATTGCTTCATTCGATATATATCGAATCTGCTTTTTCTTAAAATATATGGAATTGTTATAACACATCGGAATTTACATCAATGGGCAAAGTTGACCAGGAATAATATGGTGAATGGCCATTGACCGGAATTAAAATCAAACGCATTGCGAATTTTACATTACAGATGCAGTATAATCGAATGATCGAATCGATTATTATAGAAAATACGGAAAATGGCATAACTTGATTCGTATATTCTTTGGACCAATGAAATTTGGTGAATGTGTACATCCTGATATTCTTCACAAAGCCCAATCGAATATGTTTTCCATTTACTGTCTCATTAGATGTATATCGATTCAGCGTTTTCTTAAAATATATATTGAATTGCTATAACATGCAGGATTTTACATCCGCGGGCGTATTTGACCATGAAATATAGGGTAGATGACCTAATGGGAAGATAAATCAATAGGATTGCGAATTTATATTTTCACATGTGAGTAAACTTGACAATTCGTTATGATTATGGTAGCAAATATGCTAATTTGCGTATCTTTTTTACTACTGATGTTAGACAAAAGAAATTTTATGAATATGTTTATTAAAGCATTGTTCATGCTGCACCAATGAAATATATTCGTTTGTTATGCTCCCATTCGACACCTATCGAATATACCTTTTGTAAAATATATCGAACTGCTATTACTTACCAAATATAACATCAACGGAGACAGTTGAACATTCTTCGGTTCTTTCTCCAATTTAAGTTTCATAACCGTATTTATATATTTATTGTAATCAATGCGTTTTGTTGTTATAAACCTTCCTTAGATCTAGAAAAATGACAGCATTGAGAGACATACATCGTCAGAGAAATCCGAACATTACTTCATTATTCGAGACATATTTATTCGAATAATCATTTCATTAGTCACTGTTCATTTATTTTCTAATAATGATGTATTTAATTTCATTAAGTCTGCTGTATTCAAACACTAAAAATCAAAAATAAAGGTGATATAATCCTAGGTTAAGGGCTAAAATAAGAAAAATCGGCAACATTTCATAAGTTCATCTATCGTACACTATATATTTTTCTACATTGCGCAATTCATTCATATCAAAATGGTTTCCCGAAGCATTGATCACCGTGGTTACTAAAAAGGTCTTAAGTATTGTTGACAGTGAATGAGCGTATTGTCCGCATATTTCACTCATTCAAACGATATTTGGGGTGTTTCTTTCGCTTTTTGAACCACTTATGGGCATATGACTCGGAAACATGTAACACAACTATGTTCCCACCCCCCTAATTACCCGCTTGATGAATTCAAGCGCCCAATCGACTCGTTACATATATTAAAGCTGCAATGTCATTGATCACTTATTCATTGATACAAATTCGCAGCCCAAACTGCCGGGCCGATCGAGATGAAATTTCCGGTAGTAAAACTAAAAAAAAATTCATCGGGAGAAAAAATCTGAAAATTCCAAAAAGTGCGATACTTTTCGATATATATCGAGTTGAATTAACATGGCAGCCTTATGGGACTAAAACTCTTTCCTTAATATCGTCGCGAATAAAAGGCCCAGAGACATGTTCTCCCATTGACGCAAACTAGATTTTTTGGTCGATTTTTTGATACCTTGGTTTTCCATCGATCTCTCTCGATCGCGGTCGATATAATTTTTGAAAATCGACAATGCTTTTCTTATGGACCAACTTTGGAATTTTTTTTGACCCACTTGCAAAAGTAGTAGGACCGTCGCCGCCTAATACAATTTATCTTATTTTTTACCTGATTTTTTGGCTATCTCGGAATTTTCGTATGTCGAATAAATTCCGAGTTATTAGCATTATCGAAATAACATTGTCGAGATAGGACGATCGATAAATATCGATTTGAGAGCTGGCGCTTCAAAATTAGGCTATTCAGCTCAAAAAAGCATGCCTACAAACGTACCTCCGGTACGTCCAGGTTTTCATTTTTATTTAGTTTTCGTAATATTTAACGAGTTATTTCATTCCGAATTTTTCCCAAATTATTTTCTTGAGCCCGCGGCCATCGCCGCCATTCCTCTCCGCCAAACGGGCGGTGGTCGGTGCCCGTAAGATATACACGCATTTCCCTATCTCATACGTGCATGTATACTGATGAAATTTGGAGACGGCTAACATAGGACTATTCCCAGTAAAGCCTCACCGCCCAACTTTTTAAGTATTGATTTTTTCATTACGTAATTGGTATCGCCTATGCAACAGTCATTTGTTATGTATACGGATTATGCATTGACATGGGCCCATATCTTAGAACGTGACTTTACTGCTATGGTGAAACGGAAATGAGCATAACATCCAAAGTACTCCACCTAGGCCTATGAAATTCGGCCAGTAGGTACATCATAGTATTCCAAATATTACTATATAAAATAGAGAACGTAAATGGACATCACTTTCGATATATATCGAAACTACGTTATCTTGAATTTTATCGAATGCTACTAACTTTTTGGAATACTCATCTCCGGGTGTTGTAGTGCCGGCATAACATGTGATACGACCAACCAATGGAGAATTTAAACAAATGACATGCGTATTTCAGATAACCGGACTCAGTAAAATCGAATATTCGATTCGATTATTATAACTAAAATGAATATTGAGATAACTTATTAAGTATTTGTGGTAGAAGAATGAAATTTAGTAAATTGGTACATATTGGTATTCCTCATAATGCAATGGGGAAAAATGTTTTGCATGTAGTCCCATATTCGATATATATCGAATCTGCGTTTTCTTAAAATATATCGAATTGCTATAACACATACGATTCGGCATCCTTGGGCAAATGTGCGATGGTAATAGATAGTGGATGACCATAGAATGAATTCCGAATCAATAGCTATGAGAATTTTGCCGTACAGATGTCAGTTTAATCGAACGTTCGATTCGATAATAATAAGAAATAGGAATATTGACATAACCTGAGAAGTATTTGAGGTAGAAGAATGAAATTTGGTAACTGATTACATATTGGTATTTGGCATAATGTACAGGGGATACACGTTTTGTATGTCGTCTCACATTCGATATATATCGAATCTGCGTTTTCTTAAAATATATCGAATTGCTATACTACGTAAAAATTAAGCATCCACGGGCATAGTTGTGATGGTAATAGATAGTGGATGACCATAAAATGAAAATCGAATCCATATCTATGAGATTTTTACCATACAGATGTCAGTATAATCGAAGTTCAATTCGATTATTATATGAAATACGAATATTTACATAACTTGAGAAGTATTTCAGGTAGATGAATGAAATTTGGTAACTGAGTACATATTGGTATTTGGCATAATGCACAGGGGATATACGTTTTGTATGTCGTCTCACATTCGATATATATCGAATCTGCGTTTTCTTAAAATATATCGAATTGCTATACTATGTAAAAATTGAGCATCCACGGGCAAAGTTGTGATGGTAAGAGATATCGGATGACCATAACATGAAATTGGAATCAATATCTATGAGATTTTTATCATACAGATGTCAGTATAATCGAAGTTCAATTCGATTATTATATGAAATTCGAATATTTATATAACTTGAGAATTATGAGGGGTAGATGAATGAAATTTGGTGAATGGGTTTATATTGGTATTCCACATAACGCACAGGGGAATTACGTTTTGTATGTCGTCTCACATTCGATATATATCGAATCCGCTTTCCATTAAAATATATCGAATTGCTATATCATATATAATTTAGCATCCATGGGCATAGTTGTGATGGTAATAGATATTTGATGACCATAGAACGAAACTCTAATCGATATCGATGAGTATTTCACTGTACAGATGTCAGTATAGTCGTAAGTTCGATTCGATTATTACGGTAATACGTACATTGATATAACTTGATATGTAATTCAGGTAGATCAAAGAAATTTGGCAAATGGGTACCTATTGGTGTTTCTCTTAATGCAAAGGGGAAAAACGTTCTGTATATAGTCTCACATTCGATATATATCGAATCTGCGTTTTCTTTAAATGTATCGAATTGCTATACTACGTAGGTTTTAGCATACACGGGCATAGTTGAGTAGGTAAAAGATAGTGTATGACTATAGAATGAATCTCTAATCAATACCTTTGAGTATTTTACCGTACAGATGTCAGTATATTCGAAAGATCGATTCGAATATTATCTCAAATACGAATATTGACATAACTTCATAAGCATTTGAGGTAGTGGAATGAAATTTGGTAAATGAGTACTAATTGGTATTCCTCATTATGCACATGGGAAATATTTTTTATGTAGTCTCTCATTCGATATATATTGAATCCGCGTTTCCTTAAAATGAATCAAATTGCTATAGCACATAATATTTAGTATCCAGGGGCATAGTTGAGGTTTATAGATAGTGGATGAATGGAATGAATCGGAATGGATAATATGATGAATGTATGACTAGATTAACGTATTTTGCAAACAGATGTCACTTTATTCATAAGTTCGACTCGGTTATTGTAGCAAATATTCAAGTTGACATATCATCATGACTATTTAAATTAGATCAATGAAATTTGGAATATGATTTTTTATTAATATTCCTCTTACTGCCAAGTAGAAAAATAAGGAAGATAATTGGCTAACTTTTGATTAGCATCAAATATCAATTTTCATAAAATATATCAAATTGCTTTAACTTAACGTGATAGATTTTTCCAAGTTTTCAACAACTTATGGACCCAAGACCAAACTACTTATGACACAACGATACACACTATACCCTTCACTAACACGCTTGAAGAATTCAAGCGATAAAATACTCGTTACATATATAAAAGCTGCAATGTCATTGATCACTTATTGATTGATACAAATTCACAGCCCAAACTACCGAGTCGATCGAGATGAAATTTTTGGTGGTAAAACTAAAAAAAAATTCATCGGGAGAAAAAATCTCAAAATTCCGAAAAGTGCGATACTTTTCGATATATATCGAGTTGAATTAACATGGCAGCCTTATGGGACTAAAACTATTTCCTTAATTATGCCATAACTAGGCGTCTTGTGGTATTCGGCTCCCACTGACGTAAACTAGATTTTTTGGACGATTTTTTGTTACCTTAGTTTTTCGTCGATCTCTTTCGATCATTGTCGAAATAATTTTTGAAAATCGACAATGCTTTTCTTATGGACCAACTTTGGAATTTTTTTTGACCCACTTGCAAAAGTAGTAGGACCGTCGCCGCCTAATACAATTTATCTAATTTTTTACATGATTTTTTGGCTATCTCGGAATTTTCGTATGTCGAATAGATTCCGTGTTATTAGCATTATCGAAATAACATTGTCGAGATAGGACGATCGATAAATATCGATTTGAGAGCTGGCGCTTCAAAATTAGGCTATTCAGCTCAAAAAAGCATGCCTACAAACGTACCTTCGGTACGTCCAGGTTTTCATTTTTATTTAGATTTCGTAATATTTAACGAGTTATTTCATTCCGAATTTTTCCCAAATTATTTTCTTGAGCCCGCAGCAATCGCCGCCATTCCTCGCCGCCAAACGGGCGGTGGTCGGTCTCCGGAAGAAATACACGCATTTCCCTATCCCATTAATGTTTTTAGGCGGGTGAAATTTGCGGAGGGCTAACATAGGACTATACCCAGTAAAGCCTCACGGTATAACTTTTTAAAGTATTGATTTTTTCATTACGTAACCGGTATCGCATAGGCGACACTCATTTGTTATATATAGGGATTTCCCATTGACATTGGCCATAGGCTTAGAAGGTGAATTTACTGCAATGGTGTAACGGAAAAGAGCATAACTTCCAAAGTATTTCACCTAGGCCAATGAAATTTGGCGAATAGGTACATCATAGTATCATTATTATGACCACATAAAATTTAGTTCAATAATGTCCATAATTTACGATATATATCGAACCTACGTTTTCTTTAATTCTATCGAATGTTAATAACTATTTGAAATACATACCTTGAGAGTTACTTATGCCGTCATAACATGTGAAACGACCAACCATTGGAAAAAAAACAAATGACATGCGTATTTCCGAGAACCTATGTCAGTATAATCGAATTTTCGATTCGATTATTATAACTAAAATGAATATTGAGATAACTTTATAAGTATTTGCGGTAGATGAATGAAATTTGGTAAATTGGTACTGTTTGGTATTGCTCATAATTCAATGGGGAAATTTGTTTTGTATGTAGTCCCATATTCGATATATATCGAATCTAAGTTTTTTTTAAATATATCGAATTGCTATAACACATACGATTTGGCATCCACGGGCATATGTGCGATGGTAATAGATAGTGGATGACCATAGAATGATTTTCGAATCAACAGCTATGAGCATTTAGCCGCGCAGATTTCAGTGTTATCGAACGTTCGATTCGATTATAATAAGAAATAGGAATTTTGACATAACTTGGGAAGTATTTGAGATAGATGAATGAAATTTGGTAAATGGGTAGATATTGGTATTTGGCATCATGCACAGGGGATATACGTTTTGTAGTTTGTCTCACATTCGATATATATCGAATCTGCGTTTTCTTAAAATATATCGAATTGCTATAACACATACGATTTGGCTTTCACGGGCATATGCGCGATGGTAATAGATAATGCATGACCATAGATTGAATTTCGAATCAATAGCTTTGAGCATTTTGCCGCACATATGTCAGTGTAATCGAACGTTCGATTCGATTATAATAAGAAATAGGAATATTGACATAACTTGAGAAGTGTTTGAGGTAGATGAATTAAATTTGGTAAATGGGTACAAATTGGTATTTGGCATAATAAACAGGGGATATACGTTTTGTATGTCGTCTCACATTCGATATATATCGAACCTGCGTTTTCTTCAAATGTATCGAATTGCTATACTACGTAAAAGGTAAGCATCCACGGGCATAGTTGTGATTGAAATAGATAGTGTATCACCATAGAATGAAATTCGAAGAAATAAATATGACAATTTTACCATACAGATGTCATTATAATCGAAGTTCGATTCGATTATTATATGAAATACGAATATTGACATAACTTGAGAATTATTTGGGAAACATGAATGAAATTTGGTGAATGGGTACATATTGGTTTCCTCATAACGCAGAGGGGAAATACGTTTCGTATGTCGTCTCACATTCGATATATATAGAATCCGCTTTTCATTAAAATATATCGAATTGCTATATCACATAGTATTTAGCATCCACGGGCATAGTTGTGATGGTAATAGATATTTGATGACCATAGAACGCAACTTTAATCAATATCAATGAGTATTTCACTGTACCGATGTCAGTATAATCGTAAGTTCGATTCGATTAATATCGCAAATACGATAATTGATATAACTTGATAAGTATTTCAGGTAGATCAAAGTAATTTGGTAAATGGGTAGATATTGGTATTTCTCATTATGCCAAGGGGAAATACGTTTTGTATGTAGCCTCACATTCGATATATATCGAATATTCGTTTCCTTAAAATGTATCGATTTGCTATACCACGTAGGTTTTGGCATCCACGGGCATAGTTGAGAAGGTGAGAGATAGTGGATGATCATAGAATGAATATTAATCAATATCTCTGAGCATTTTACTTTATGTATATAAGTATATTCGAAATATCGATTCGATTATTATAACAAATACGAATATTGACATAACTTGAAAAGTATTTGAGGTAGATGAATGAAATTTGGTAAATGGGTACATAATGGTATTCCTCATATAGCACAGAGGAAATACGTTTTGTATGTAGTCTCACGTTCGATATATATCGAATCTGCTTTTCTTTAAAATATATCGATTTGCTATAGCATCTAGAATGTAGCATCCACGGGTAAAGTGTAGAAGGTAATAGATAGTAAATGATGATAGAATGAAATTCTAATCAATTGCTATGATAATTTTACTGTATAGATGTCAGTATAATCGAAAGTTCGATTCGATTATTTTACCAAATACGTAAATTGGCGTACCTTGATAAGTGTTGGAGTTGGAACAATGAAATTTGGTGAATGGGTACATATTGGTATTCCTTATGATACCGAATGGTTATATGATTTGCATGTAGTCTCACATTCGATATGTATCGAATGTGCGTGCACTAAAAATATATAGAACTGCTTTATCAAAAAGACTGTAACAACCACGGTGATAATCGAAGTAGGATTTTATAGTGGATGACAATAGAATGATATTTGAATCAATAGCAGTGCGCATTTCACTGTACAGGTGTCGGTTTAATGGAAAGTTCGATTCCATTAAAACAGCATTGACGAATATTGGCATACCTTGGTAAGTAATTCTCTACGACCAACTAAATTTGGTCAATGGGTACACCTTGGTATTATTCTTAAAACGCAATGGAAATACATTTTGAGTGTAGTCTCACATTCTATATTTGTCGAAGCTGCATTTTGTTTAAATATATCGAATTGCTATAGCATATAGGATTTATATCCACGGGCAGAGTTGAACAGGAATTATATAGTGGGTGACCATAGATTAAATGATAAAATGATATCATTGCTCTTTTTGCAGTTCAGATGTCAGTATAATCGAAAGTTCGATTCCACTCGAATGGGTTTTTCCTTCAAATGCATTGAACGTTATTCGTTATATAGTACAACATTCGTTATATTATTGATAAGAAGACAAATCAACAGGATCGCAGAATTTACATAACACCACTTAGTGTCGCTGAAATTTTGTTTAATTATTACGTCTATTGTGCCTATTGGAATATCTTGATAACTATTTCCGCTAGACCAGAGACTTTTCGCGGAATGTTACGTATTAGTATTTTTATGCTTCACAACTATAGCATGTGTTGTTGATGGTAATTTTTTTATACCTAACGAACCTACCTTATAAATGTTTACAATGTCGCTCTTACCAACGTATGTGGACTTAATACGTTGAAATAGAGCACATAACCGTTGATCCTTTGTCTTTATTAAATAGTTTACTATCTAATTGCCTCAGTGCTCATTGTGTATTGGAATCTGGAATACTATTTGGCAATGACTTTCCTGACAGTTAATTATTATTCCCTAAAAGTTAGGAGGGTTACTTTGCAGGTCATCTTAAGTAGAACATTTCAAAAGTTTGTGAAAGAAAGTGCTTCAATCAGGGCCGACCTTAGGGCGGGGCGACCGCAACGGGCCTCGCGCTTTCGGGGGCCCCGCGTTCGTGAAAAAAATTAAAATATACGATAGTTTTGAAAAAGCAATTTCAACTATTACTGTATTGTTAAGTCCGTGCTAGACATAAAATAAAATTATGAAGAAGGAATAATAATGCAGTAAATTTTATCGTGCAATTGCGTTTGTCAGCACAGTACTGTGGTGCGAGGATGATAACAACGAGTGAGAACATAATTTCATGTTTTTATTATAACCCACTATATAAGTGTGATTAAACTTCAATGCAATGGTAAGTTTATTTTTATTAATTTATTACCATTTTGATCTGCATGTGGAATTTAAACTATCTTTTTTATTTTCCAGGAGTTGCTTTAGGCTTACAACTAATTAACTTTCATAACCTAACTTATAAAAATATGTACCTATTGAAAAAGCGATCTTTTCATGTTTATTTTACGTTATAATTTTATGAATAAATATAATTGTAAATTTTATTTGCTTTGTAGCATGCAATTCTAGGCATATATATTTCTATTACGTCTGAATTTTACCAGATAGAATAATACCTTTCATATTTCACCTCAAAGGAAACCGGTTCCTCCAGGAATTACTATTCTCCTATCATTTTTTTGTTTTACTGCTAATCTCCTTCAGAGATATTATGAAGAAAAGTAAATATATAGGACGGTCTTTCTTTCTATGAGGATATTGAAATCATTTATTAAAGAATTATTTTCATGTTGCGCAATTGGCCCGGCTGTTTTAGTACAAAATAAGTTTCCCAAAGGGTTGACAACGGCCAACAGATGGTCATGACGTTCGTATGAGGTTTGTATCATCTAGATACGCGTTTTTTGGGGTTGCATCACTGAAGAAGTTCCGTTCACAGACGAAGCATTGTGCAAGAGGGAAGAGTGTGTATCTCGAACCCAGACGCAGCGAGCGGTGGAGGGGGTAGCAAATTCAGGTGCTTGATTGGGCGCTTGGGCACCGGGAGGGGGAGAGGAGCGAAGCAAAGACGGTAGAAGGGGAAGGAAGGAGAGAGCGGGGTAACCCTCCCGCGCTGAGTTGCGTGGAGACGATGGAATGGGAAATAGTGAGTGGGTGATTGAGTGGTAGGGTGAGGCGAGCAGAGTGAGAGTAGGGGAAGGACCAGGGTTCGTTGCGAGTGGGTTGGGTAGCGCCTTGCATTCAAACGCATTGCTAACCGACTTTTGGCGGCGTGTTGAGACACGTGCAATTTTTATAACTGTTTAGATTGTCACAGTTGATGGACGCGCTTGACATCTCTGTCATTCTACTTTGCTCTGTGACAGTTAATTCAAAGTGGTTGTTCAAGAAATTCGTGCTTATCATCTTTCCGATAATTATCTTACTTAACTCTTGAGTAATAGTGAATCGTCGTCCGTTTATTCAAGAATTAGTGTTTTCCACCAACGGAATTCATTTCGGTGTTCGCGGGCCCGCTAAGACTCACATCATGAGTTCGCCACAGCCTGGCCCGTCTGGTATGTATTTCTTTCTTTCATTTTCTTAGGTTATTACTTATTTCTTAATGTTGTACACATTTTCATTTAAAATTCTTTGCCATTGTTTCGAAGGGGAGTTATATGGTTGCACACAGCGGTGTGGTTATGTGTGATCAAGGAAAATATTTACAGATTAATTGTGTGAGCATTTTCTAACCCCCTGTGTTGGCGACGAGATAACGACTGTCAAGGCTTTTCATTTCGTTGTATCGGAAAATTAATATTGCCCTGCAACGACCCAATTACGAATTATTTACCGATGGATTATAGTTATTCGAGCATTTATACTAATTGCATAGAATTGCGTGTTCAGTCACCCTGTGCTTTTTTCATTGATTGTGTGTGGCGTATATTTGCAAGTCTGTTTCGTCTTCATTTGGTTTTTAGTCTGCTCACACTGTACGCTCCGTACTGTTGAACGATTGCCGTGTGTTCCCTTTATTTAATATACTGTTATTATTTAAATTCATACGTTCAAAACTGCCTCATGTGACACCCGTGTTGATGTTTTCGGAAGGTATTTTATGTTCAATATTTCTCATTACAGTTTAATATTGCCCTGCAACGACCCAATTACGAATTATTTACCAAGTGGTTTATGGTCATTCGTGCATTTATACTATTTGCATAGAATTGCGTGTTCAGTCACCCTGTGCTTTTTTCATTGATTGTGTGTGGCGTATATTTGCAAGTCTGTTTCGTCTTCATTTGGTTTTTAGTCTGCTCACACTGTACGCTCAGTACTGTTGAACGATTGCCGTGTGTTCCCTTTATTTAAATTACTGTTATTATTTAAATTCATACGTTCAAAACTGCCTCATGTGACACACGTGTTGATGTTTTCGGAAGGCATTTTGTGTTCAATATTTCTCATTACAGTTTTATATTGCCCTGCAACGACCCTATTACGAATTATTTACCAAGTGGTTTATGGTAATTCGTGCATTTATACTAATTGCATAGAATTGCGTGTTCAGTCACCCTTTGCTTTTTTCATTGATTGTGTGTGGCGTATATTTGCAAGTCTGTTTCGTCTTCATTTGGTTTTTAGTCTGCTCACACTGTACGCTCCGTACTAATGAACGATTGCCGTGTGTTCCCTTTATTTAAAATACTGTTATTATTTAAATTCATACGTTCAAAATTGCCTCATGTGACACCCGTGTTGATGTTTTCGGAAGGCATTTTCTGTTCACTATTTCTCATTGCAGTTTAATATAGCCGTTAAACGACCCAATTATGAATTATTTACCAAGTGGTTTATGGTTATTCGTGCATTTATACTAATTGCATAGGAATGCGTGTTCAGTCACCCTGTGCGTTTTTCAATGTTTGTGTGTAGCGTATATTTACCAGGCTGTTTCGTCTTCATTTGGTTTTTAGTGTGCTCACACTGTACGCTCCGTACTGTTGAACGATTGCCGTGTGTTCCCTTTATTTAAAATACTGTTATTATTTAAATTCATACGTTCAAAACTGCCTCATGTGACACCAGTGTTGATGTTTTCGGAAGGCGTTTTGTGTTCAATATTTCTCATTACAGTTTAATATTGCCCTGATAGGACCCAATTACAAATTATTTACCAAGTGGTTTATGGTTCTTCGTGCATTTATACTAATTGCATAGAATTGCGTGTTAAGTCACCCTGTGCGTTTTTCATTGTTTGTGTGTGGCGTATATTAACAAGTCTGTTTCGTCTTCATTTGGTTTTTAGTCTGCTCACACTGTACGCTCCGTACTGTTGAACGATTGCCGTGTGTTCCCTTTATTTAAAATACTGTTATTATTTAAATTCATACGTTCAAAACTGCTTCATGTGACACCCGCGTTGATGTTTTCGGAAGGCATTTTGTGTTCACTATTTCTCTATTCAGTTTAATATTGCCCTGAAACGACCCAATTACGAATTATTTACCAAGTGGTTTATGGTCATTCGTGCATTTATACTAATTGCATAGAATTGCGTGTTCACTCACCCTGTGCGTTTTTCATTGTTTGTGTGTGAAGTATATTAACAAGTCTGTTTCGTCTTCATTTGGTTTTTAGTCTGCTCACTCTGTACGCTCCGTACTGTTGAACGATTGCCGTGTGTTCCCTTTATTTAAAATACTGTTATAATTTAAATTCATACGTTCAAAATTGCCTCATGTGACACCCGTGTTGATGTTTTCGGAAGGCGTTTTGTGTTCACTATTTCTCATTACAGTTTAATATAGCCCTGCAACGACCCAATTACGAAATATTTACCAAGTGGTTTATGGTCATTCGTGCATTTATACTAATTGCATAGAATTGCGTGTTCAGTCACCCTGTGCGTTTTTCATTGTTTGTGTGTGGCGTATATTTACCAGGCTGTTTCGTCTTCATTTGGTTTTTAGTCTGCTCACACTGTACGCTCCGTACTGTTGAACGATTGCCGTGTGTTCCCTTAATTTAATATACTGTTATTATTTAAATTCATACGTTCAAAACTGCCTCATGTGACACCAGTGTTGATGTTTTCGGAAGGCGTTTTGTGTTCACTATTTCTCATTACAGTTTAATATAGCCCTGCAACGACCAAATTACGAATTATTTACCAAGTGGTTTATGGTTATTCGTTCATTTATACTAATTGCATAGAATTGCGTGTTCAGTCACCCTGTGCGTTTTTCATTGTTTGTGTGTGGCGTATATTTACCAGGCTGTTTCGTCTTCATTTGGTTTTTAGTCTGCTCACTCTGTAAGCTCTGTTATGTTGAACGATTGCCGTGTTTTCTCTTTATTTAAAATACTGTTATTATTTAAATTCATACGTTCATAACTGCCTCATGTGACACCCGTGTTGATGTTTTCGGAAGGCGTTTTGTGTTCACTATTTCTCATTACTTTAATATAGCCCTGCAACGTCCCAATTACGAATTATTTACCAAGTGGTTTATGGTCATTCGTGCATTTATACTAATTGCATAGAAATGCGTGTTCAGTCACCCTTTGCTTTTTTCATTGATTGTGTGTGGCGTATATTTGCAAGTCTGTTACGTCTTCATTTGGTTTTTAGTCTGCTCACACTGTACGCTCCGTACTATTGAACGATTGCCGTGTGTTCCCTTTATTTATTTTACTGTTATTGTTCAAAACTGCCTCATGTGACACCAGTGTTGATGTTTTCGGAAGGCATTTTGTGTTCAATATTTCTCATTACAGTTTAATATTGCCCTGAAACGACCCAATTACGAATTATTTACCAAGTGGTTTATGGTCATTCGTGCATTTATACTAATTGCATAGAATTGCGTGTTCACTCACCCTGTGCGTTTTTCATTGTTTGTGTGTGAAGTATATTAACAAGTCTGTTTCGTCTTCATTTGGTTTTTAGTCTGCTCACACTGTACGCTCCGTACTGTTGAACGATTGCCGTGTGTTCCCTTTATTTAAAATACTGTTATAATTTAAATTCATACGTTCAAAATTGCCTCATGTGACACCCGTGTTGATGTTTTCGGAAGGCGTTTTGTGTTCACTATTTCTCATTACAGTTTAATATAGCCCTGCAACGACCCAATTACGAATTATTTACCAAGTGGTTTATGGTCATTCGTGCATTTATACTAATTGCATAGAATTGCGTGTTCAGTCACCCTGTGCGTTTTTCATTGTTTGTGTGTGGCGTATATTTACAAGTCTGTTTCGTCTTCATTTGGATTTTAGTCTGCTCACACTGTACGCTCCGTACTGTTGAACGATTGCCGTGTGTTCCCTTTATTTAATAAACTGTTATTATTTAAATTCATACGTTCAAAACTGCCTCATGTGACACCAGTGTTGATGTTTTCGGAAGGCGTTTTGTGTTCACTATTTCTCATTACAGTTTAATATAGCCCTGCAACGACCAAATTACGAATTATTTACCAAGTGGTTTATGGTTATTCGTTCATTTATACTAATTGCATAGAATTGCGTGTTCAGTCACCCTGTGCGTTTTTCATTGTTTGTGTGTGGCGTATATTTACCAGGCTGTTTCGTCTTCATTTGGTTTTTAGTCTGCTCACTCTGAAAGCTCTGTACTGTTGAACGATTGCCGTGTTTTCTCTTTATTTAAAATACTGTTATTATTTAAATTCATACGTTCATAACTGCCTCATGTGACACCCGTGTTGATGTTTTCGGAAGGCGTTTTGTGTTCACTATTTCTCATTACTTTAATATAGCCCTGCAACGTCCCAATTACGAATTATTTACCAAGTGGTTTATGGTCATTCGTGCATTTATACTAATTGCATAGAAATGCGTGTTCAGTCACCCTTTGCTTTTTTCATTGATTGTGTGTGGCGTATATTTGCAAGTCTGTTACGTCTTCATTTGGTTTTTAGTCTGCTCACACTGTACGCTCCGTACTGTTGAACGATGGCCGTGTGTTCCCTTTATTTAAATTACTGTTATTATTTAAATTCATACGTTCAAAACTGCCTCATGTGACACACGTGTTGATGTTTTCGGAAGGCATTATCTGTTCACTATTTCTCATTACAGTTTAATATAGCCCTGCAACGACCCGATTACGAATTATTTACCAAGTGGTTTATGGTCATTCGTGCATTTATACTAATTGCATAGGAATGCGTGTTCAGTCACCCTGTGCGTTTTTCATTGTTTGTGTGTGGCGTATATTTACCAGGCTGTTTCGTCTTCATTTGGTTTTTAGTGTGCTCACACTGTACGCTCCGTACTGTTGAACGATTGCCGTGTGTTCCCTTTATTTAAAATACTGTTATTATTTAAATTCATACGTTCAAAACTGCCTCATGTGACACCAGTGTTGATGTTTTCGGAAGGCGTTTTGTGTTTACTATTTCTCATTACAGTTTTATATTGCCCTGCAACGACCAAATTACGAATTATTTACCAAGTGGTTTATGGTTATTCGTTCATTTATACTAATTGCATAGAATTGCGTGTTCAGTTACCCTGTGCGTTTTTCAATGTTTGTGTGTGGCGTATATTTACCAGGCTGTTTCGTCTTCATTTGGTTTTTAGTCTGCTCACTCTGTAAGCTCTGTACTGTTGAACGATTGCCGTGTTTTCTCTTTATTTAAAATACTGTTATTATTTAAATTCATACGTTCATAACTGCCTCATGTGACACCCGTGTTGATGTTTTCGGAAGGCATTTTCTGTTCACTATTTCTCATTACAGTATAAAATATAGCCCTGCAACGACCCAATTACGAATTATTTACCGATGGATTATAGTTATTCGAGCATTTATACTAATTGCATAGAATTGCGTGTTCATTCACCCTGTGCTTTTTTCATTGATTGTGTGTGGCGTATATTTGCAAGCCTGTTTCGTCTTCATTTGGTTTTTAGTCTGCTGACTCTGTACGCTCCGTACTGTTGAACGATTGCCGTGTGTTCCCTTTATTTAAAATACTGTTTTTATTTAAATTCATACGTTCAAAATTGCCTCATGTGACACCCGTGTTGATGTTTTCGGAAGGCATTTTCTGTTTACTATTTCTCATTAGTTTAATATAGCCCTGCAACGACCCAATTACGAATTATTTACCAAGTGGTTTATGGTCATTCGTGCATTTATACTAATTGCATAGAATTGCGTGTTCAGTCACCCTGTGCGTTTTTCATTGTTTGTGTGTGGCGTATATTTACCAGGCTGTTTCGTCTTCATTTGGTTTTTAGTCTTCTCACTCTGTACGCTCTGTACTGTTGAACGATTGCCGTGTGTTCTCTTTATTTAAAATACTGTTATTATTTAAATTCATACGTTCATAACTGCCTCATGTGACACCAGTGTTGATGTTTTCGGAAGGCGTTTTGTGTTCACTATTTCTCATTACAGTTTTATATTGCCCTGCAACGTCCCAATTACGAATTATTTACCAAGTGGTTTATGGTTCTTCGTGCATTTATACTAATTGCATAGAAATGCGTGTTCAGTCACCGTGTGCGTTTTTCATTGTTTGTGTGTGGCGTATATTTACAAGTCTGTTTCGTCTTAATTTGGTTTTTAGTCTGCTCACACTGTACGCTCCGTACTGTTGAACGATTGCCGTGCGTTCCCTCTATTTAAAATACTGTTATTATTTAAATTCATACGTTCAAGACTGCCTCATGTGACACCCGTGTCGATTTTTTCGGAAGGCATTTTGTGTTCAATATTTCTC
Organism: Ischnura elegans; assembly: GCF_921293095.1. Taxonomy (NCBI): domain Eukaryota; kingdom Metazoa; phylum Arthropoda; class Insecta; order Odonata; family Coenagrionidae; genus Ischnura; species Ischnura elegans. Next base: position 34,916,361 of record NC_060251.1, on the reverse strand, counting down.
ATTACAGTTTAATATTGCCCTTCAACGACCCAATTACGAATTTTTTACCAAGTGGTTTATGGTCATTCGTGCATTTATACTAATTGCATAGAATTGCGTGTTCATTCACCCTGTGCGTTTTTAATTGTTTGTGTGTGGCGTATATTTACAAGTCTGTTTCGTCTTCATTTGGTTTTTAGTCTGCTCACACTGTACGCTCCGTACTGTTAAACGATTGCCGTGCGTTCCCTTTATTTAAAATACTGTTATTATTTAAAGTCATACGTTCAAATCTGCCTCATATGACATCCGTGTTGATGTTTTCGGAAGGCATTTTTTGTTCACTATTTCTCATTACAGTTTAAACCAAGAAAGTCTTTAGCGATGTATTATTATTCAGAGAGAGCCGTATTAATTTGATGCATCAGCGAATACGAATTGTATCGAAGATTAATGTTAACGGAAAAATTTTCCCTGGCGTAAAAATGTTTTTACTTTAAACGCATTAGTGAAACCATGAGGGCTTTTCATACGTATGTAAGACTATTATTTTTTGGATCACTTACTTCCGCTGATTCAAATTATTCCCAAATAATACATTGCCCACGATTGTCCTTTATTAATGTGTCACGTATAATAATTTTCTGTTTACTAACATGCGTTTAGAACGAAGTTATAATTCCGATTACTGAAATAGCAAGTTTTCCAGTGATTCGCTTGCTTTCTTAAATATCTTGACATCGCTAAATTTTAGCTCAATAAATGCATCATTTTATTGCTTCTGTTACTGAGATTATTCCTCGGCGTGATTAAAACAATTACCAATGTGCCCCAATTTACGGTAATAATTCCTATTAGTACAGTCACCAAGTAACCACTATGTGCCCTGTACCCAAAAGTCCCCTTTATGTTTATTAATTTATCCGCAAGTGTGATATTAGGGTGATGATTGTTGCGTGGTATCCCGGGGCTACAGGGAGTCACTGTCTGCACCCACAGTTTGCCTTTCCACACACCTGGAGGAAACATAGATTTTCAGAAATGTAAGAAAAATTTTTATTGGTGTCCAAATATATAAGCTTCGAACCGGATGTCAAGTTAATATTGCTGTTGAGCTCATGCGGTATTCGTGATCTCTTAACCGCACGGGGGAATACCTCGAATTGTAATGAATATTAAATAGAATGGCAGTGAAGGCAATTGCACACTTTAATGAATTTTTACTGAATATACATTGCCAACATTTATATTTATGGCATTCCTTTTACGTGAATTTCCATTGATTTAAACAATATGTTTCAATGTTTGATACCGGACGTACGCGAAATGCTTCCTTTCATATACCACTTAACCTGGTATTTCTCTATGCCATTGTATCAGGGTACATATTAAATTCGTAAATTTCGCACTCATTAGTTTGAGGGGCGCAGCTAGGAATTAAGATTAGGGGCTGGTTTTACGCACAACTGATACTGGGGAGTCTGGGGGTATAGCACACCCCCCAGGGTAAGTGGGAGTTGCGGGGGCCCTCCCCCAGAAAATTCCTTAGATAAAATATTCTAAATGGCGAGTTTCATGGTTTCCTGATGGATAATCTTTACACTATTCTATGAGTATTATTAATCACATTAACTAAAAATACAAATATTTAAAAATTTCTCTGAGCTCTTGGAGGGGAGGTTCAATCTCCGAAAACCCCTCGCTGCGCCACTGATCACTCCCGTACTATTAAGTGGAATCTTTTCGGGCCCAATGCGAGGCGTCTGAACGTAGATAACACTGCAGGACGTCCGCTACGCCGTCGTAGCCATGGGGTGCGGGGGGCGCCCCCCTTCCCCGCCTCACCCGGAAATATGAAAGTACAATCATTTTCCTTTATAAGAGAAAACAAAACATTGTAAAATCATGAATTTAAAATATATTTATTTAACAAATTAAGTATTTTCGAATATGAAAAGTGTTAAAATTAGTTTAAAGCCATTATATTGTATCCTGTTTTTAAAAAAATTCCCCCCGTGGATTTGGACCCCCCCAACGAAATTCTTGGCTATGCCATTGACTCCGGCCGGGGTTGCCCACCCGCCGTCAGGCCCGTCGGACGAAGGGTGGTGCGTGAGAATAATTGATTTAATTTTTATGTCAAAGTTGACAGTTGAAACTTATTTCTTACAATTGTTCAATTCGCACCGAGACACTGCGATAGATAGATACTCCAGACGACGGTATTGCCGAATCCTTCCGTGTTTATACTGAAGGTAGCGTAAAGCCATAACCATTGTTCACGCGTAATATTCTGTTTTCTGTAATATTCTGTCTGAGGCAATAATAATGTTTGAGCATTTTTAGCCATGAAAAATTGATAATGAATGATTATCTGAGTCGGTTTCATTAACTTATGCTATCTTTTCCATATACGTTACTACGCTTTCCGTCAAGTCACGGAACCAAAGCGTCATGTTTTAATTAATTTCAGTGTGTTAAATCAAGCTTAAAAATCGCATATATTATATTTCGACTTCAAATACCAAGCTCTTTCTTCACATCAGTTGCTATTTCCCCAAATCAGGTATCAGACCAGTACGGACTACCCGGGACTATGATTCCACGTCGTCGGATTCTGATGGCTCTTCCGTCGCTGATTTTGAGCCCTTCACGTCAGGTAATTTGTCTCATTCAATATTGTTAGTAATTATATTTAATGTCTTCTCATTTGATTAATATTATTTTATGCCCGAAAAATGTTATTTTGCAACACATGCTCATTTTCATGCTCGGTTTTAACAATATTTATTTCTCAAAAATATACCTATTTCCCTTTTCCATTAATTACGTTACATACTTACTCCCTAAATAAAGTATGCATACAATAATATATTTTTAATTTCGTTTTTAAAGGTGTCCCTCCAAAAAAGCGAGGTAGGCCGTGCAAAAGCAAGAGAGGGAGGCCTAAAACTTCCAGCCTTACTCGCTCACAACAACGCAATATAGCATCTAAGAAGTATGCCTCTAATAACCCCGTTCCACATCGAGAGGCTGTTAAGCGACATAGGGTACAGCATCCAGAAATCCAAAGGGAAGCGTCACAGCGATATCAGACGGCCCATCCGGAGGTGAATAGACAAGCCGTTCAGCGTTACGTAGAGGCAAACCCTGATGCTCGCACTCAGGCCTCTCAGCGATATAATGTAGCTAACCCTGAAATAAACCGCGAGGCCGTTAACCGTTATCGCAGAGATGTAAACATCCGTGTCCGCATTTTAATACGAGGGTACGCTGGTCCGCCGTTGTCTCAAATACTGTGCCTAGGTAATCTTCCTGGCGAAGCTCTAGAGCATATACCATCCCTCGGACTGCAAGTGGAGTCCTTAAGGTCAGAAATGATTTTCCGTTGTCCGTACTGTAGGGCCGCGCTCTTCGTTGAAGAATCTAAAAGGGCGAAATGGTGCTGTGGGAGCGGAGATTACGTAGTGAATGCTTTACCACAACTTGAGGCTCCTTTTTATTCCGATAACTATTTTCTAAAAAACGCGCGAGCTTTCAACAACTTTTTTGCTTTTTCCGCTTTGGGGGTTAGTGGTAAATTTCAAAATCCCGACGCAGGTGTTGCATTTGTAAAGATTCAGGGAAGGATTTACCACCGCGTATTCGATTTGAGCTGGAAAGGGGAGAAAAACAATATGGCGTTATACGTAGAGGACCCGCAGGAGCGACTCAGGTTAGCGAGGGAAATAGAATTGAGGCAGGACGTGGTCAATGACGTCATGGAATACCTAGGTCAGGTCAACCGCCTTATTGCAGATTTGCGGAATCTCAATAATCACGTCTCCGAGTCGGCGCACTTGGTTTTTAAACAGACCTCAAGGAGGACCGATGGACCGATAATTGGTGATGCACCCGCGACGAATGAGATAGCTGGAATCTTGAGCACAAATTTCGAGTATCATCCCCACCAGGTCGTTGTATGGAAAAAAGGAGAGGCGAAACCCCATCAGGTACATTATTTGAGTGAGACGTACGAGGCGCTGCAGTATCCTCTTATATTCCCGCATGCGTCATCGGGATGGTCACCCGCCCTGCGCGATCGTACGGGTAATAAAATTACCCAGGTTAAATATTATAGGAAACTTCTCCTCTCAGAGCCAAGATTCACGTTTTTGCGTCGGCTTTCTCAGGAGTATTTCGTAGACATGTGGTGCCGCGCAGAAGAGGCGCGTCTGCAATACGTTAAGCTTAATCAGCGTAAAATTTTGAGAATCGCCCCCAGACAGGAGCTGGACGAGACAATTGCCGCTGAGGGAGACATTGTGCCAGGGAAGGTGTACCTGCCGTCCACGTTCACCAATAGTCCGCGCTACATGCAGATACGTTATCTTGATGCAATGGCGCTGGTTTCGAGGAAAGGGAAACCCAGTTTTTTTCTTACCGTTACCTGTAATCCGTCCTGGGTCGAGATTAGATCTAGCTTGAACCCGGGTGAGGATGCCGTCGACAGGCCAGATTTATGCGTGAGAGTGTTTCAGGAAAAGCTTCGTAAACTCCTCAATGGCATCAGGAACGGCGTTATTTTCGGAGAGCTAATTTACATTCTTTACGTGATAGAGTTTCAGAAGCGTGGCCTTCCCCACGCACACATCGCTTTTCGCGTCGCCGGTGGCGGCCCGACGCAATCAGATGACATAGATTCTTTCGTCAGGGCCACCATTCCACCGAGAGAGGAGGCGAATGGCCGACTTCACACGTTGGTCCTTCAGCATATGGTACATGGACCATGTGGCATTAATAACGCGTATGCACCGTGCATGGACAGGGAAACCGGGAAATGTTCGAAGCGGTACCCACGGTCGGCAAACGAAGTCACTCACGCCGACCGGAGAGGGTTCATTCTTTACCGTAGACCTTGCGATAGGACCGTCGAAATGGGAAGGAACCGAGTCGTAACGGATGAGTGGATCGTACCTTACAATCCTGCAGTTCTCCTCCTCATGGAATGCCACTGTAACCTCGAAGTGGCCACGAGTCAAAGAGTGGTCAAGTATTTGTTTAAATATATTAACAAGGGACCGGACCGCGCGAGAGTAGCGATCGTAGAGGACCAGTCGATGGACGAAGTTGAAAACTACGCTAACCTCCGATACATCAGTGCCTGCGAGGCCTTATGGCGTATATTAGAATATGACGTCAGTTGCCGGGAACCGACCGTGTTAAATTTACCAATCCATCTCCCTCAGCAGGATAACGTTATATTCCGCCCAGGACAGGAGAGGGAGGCGCTTCAGAGGAGCAAATCCAAGTTGACGTTGTATTTGAATAGGCCGGAAGATCCAGAATTCACGCCGTTGACGTTGATAGATTTTTACGAACAGTACGTAGTGGATACGACCGCTAAGCCAGGGAGCATTCCTTTCGACGATGGTAATCATTTCATTCATAAGCGACAGCGTGGGAGCAGCGTAGCTCGACTTCGGTGGCTCTCCCCCACGCTGGGGGAATTGTTTTTTCTGAGAATGCTCCTGGCGCGATTCCCGTGTAGGAGTTACGAGGAGTTGCGCACCGTAGACGCCGTTACCTACGGATCTTTTCAAGAAGCGGCAATGGCAAGAGGGTTGCTCGACGAACTAGACGAATACGGACACGCTCTAGAAGAGGCTGCGTCTTTTAAGACGGGAAGAGCCCTGCGACAACTCTTCTTCGCCGTAATTATGTTTGGTGCTCCCGCAGCCGTTCTTTGGGAAAGATTTAAGGGCCCCCTGAGCGAGGTCTACGCGGGACGTTTAGACGAAAGAGCGGCCTATCATCACGCCCTATGCGATATAGATCACATGCTTCGTCCTCACGGAAGATGTTTGAGGGACATGGGTCTTCCTGAGGTCGAAGACGTAACTACGGAAGTCGGTCGAGAAGAGGTACGATGGAATCCCGAGGACGCCGCCAGGGCAGTTGAGGAGTGGCGTCCCAAGCTGACCGAGGAACAGCTTAGCGTTGTCGACGCCGTAATCACCGCCGTTAGGAATGTTCAGATGAGGGATAGAGTATTTTTTATTGACGGGCCAAGCGGGACGGGGAAAACCGTGGTTTTAAATCACCTGACGGCTAGGATGCGTGCAGAGGGCGCCATCGTGTTATGTACAGCCTCAACGGGAATAGCTGCTTTGAATCACCAAGGGGGTATCACCGCACATTCAATGTTTCAATTACCGCTAGAGACGGACGACCCTAATGCACCGTGCGGCATTACCGGAGGGAGCCAGAGGGCCGATCTTATACGTAGGGCTTCGCTAATTATTTGGGATGAGGCGCCCATGTCACATAGAAACACAATAAACATTCTCGACCGATCATTGAGGGATATTTGTCAGGTGGAAGCGGCGTTCGGGGGGAAAGTTGTAGTGCTAGCCGGCGATTTCAGACAAATACCGCCTATTATTCCAGATGGGTCAAAGGCCGACATAATCGACGCTTCCCTTAAGTCATCCGCATTATGGCCTATAATTATTAAGAAAAAACTCCGTTCCATTCTTCGCTCTCGAGACGATCATGCGTACTCGAAGTTCGTTCTTGCTGTCGGGGAAGATAGAGTCCCAACCGTAGCGATGGGGGAATATCAAACTATTCCTCTCGGTAGTATTTCATTCACAACATCATTGCAGGAGCTTATAGATTTCGTGTATCCCGCTGATGTTTTAAGTAATCCAGCCCTATGCTGTAACCGCGCCATTCTGTCGGGGACTAATCATAACATCTCGGAAATAAATAGATTCGTATTGGACATGATACCGGGAGATATTGTTCGCCTGTGCAGCGCCGATAGCACACCACCGTGCGCGGGGGCGGTGGATAACACATTAATACATACGGACGTTCTCAACGCTATAAGTCACTCGGGTGTCCCTGACCACATTCTAGAGTTGAAGGTTGGCTGCGTGGCCATATTGATTAGAAACATCAGCTTTGAAGATCGTTTAGTTAACGGGACGAAAGTTATCGTAGAGAAAATATCCCGGCGATTCATTGAAGCTAGAATTCCTAATGCGACAGACACGGTAATGATCCCTAGAATACCTTTTAAATTTGCCGTTTCAAATTCAGGGATAGAAATGATCCGTAAACAATTTCCTTTGAAAGTGGCGTACGGAGTCACTATAAATAAGTCTCAAGGCCAGACCCTGGAAAAAGTAGGCGTCGATTTGCGGAGCGATGTATTTTCTCACGGTCAGTTGTACGTTGCTCTAGGCCGCGTTAGATCAGTGAACGACGTGAAAGTCTTAGTAAACGAAAACAGACTAAGTAATGACATGGCCCATACAATTAATATCGTTATGAAAGAACTATTAGATACATGAACACGATAGTTACGTTTGTCCGGGAAAAACATGTAATTTTTGAAAAAGTTCACTCAAATAGAAACACAACAACGACGATAACAATTTATGGTAACGGTGACTATTTCCTCGCGTAATTCACGGTTTGAAAAACGCTTTTAACAGAAATAATATAGAATTCAAGTAATCGGGAACCGGTGTCCAATGAAGGCGTCGCAGTAAATGAATGCCAATGAAAATTTATTCATTCCTGGCAAAGACCAAAGTAGTATTGTTTTCTCCCATGGGAAATAGTATATAGCCTTGGGAAGGTCTCGAAGAGCAGAAAACAGAAGTAAAAATTTTTGTAATTGAAGAAAGAACATTGAAAGAGTGCCCTCATTCTGCCCGCATCATCCTCGAAGATTTAGTACGAGAAAAAGAAGACCATCCACCTGCGTATTCACTATCCGAATCCATAAACATGCGCTTCGCTGAGTTGTGTAGGATTGCTACGAGAAGTACGAGAATGCCTTCCATGTCTACGCTTTGAGGTGCTTAGGGTGACCTTATCCTCGCTCGAAAGAGTTGGTCACCAAGAAGATTGTAGAGTAGGGACATGTGAAGGCCGAGTACTGGCCATAGGGATAGGGTGTGTGGTGACCCTACGTGCCTTCCATCGTAATCGTTCTATATTTTACGGAGACCCATTAGGACGCTGTGAACGGCTGGTCTCCGGCGTAGGGGGGAGAAGGCACCACGGGTGTTTCCACCGCAGAGAGAGAGAGAGGTATCCAAGAAGATTGAAGACTAGGGAAATGGGGGGGATTAGTTTCGTAATTCGTAGGTAGAAACAGTAGTCGTTTTAATTTAAAAAATACAAAAACCCAAAAAAATGAAAAAAACTAAAATACAAAAATAGAATATTATTTTTTAGTATTGCATGTTGTTTCATCAAAATGAACTTTGTTTTTCCATCACATTATTTCATTATTTCCGTATAACTTCGAAAACTTCGAAGTTCCGCATGACTGGAGGTCAATTTTTTTTAACACACTATGAAGAAATAGTGATTAATGCATGTTATGGAAAACAGAAACCAAAATCAAAATTAAATTCAAACCGGTATTATGGAAAATTAATAATTGTAGAGTAGAAAATATATTAGTACACCATATGATGTATGTCGACTCTCTAATAAGAAGCACCTAGCATGATACATTATTGCATGGGCTCCAAGAGGAGATTCTTTGAAGTACGGTGTTATTAATTTTATTTACATTATATCAACTTACTTATCCCCAGTATGAGTGATGTAATATGATTTTGACATTAACTGAAATGCGTGGAGGTTCCGCATTGCTGATGGGGAATACATATTTATTCAGAACAAGAATGATTATTATTTTATGCATGTAATAAAAAAGGAAAAAAATTAAAATTTCTTACACAGGACTGTGGAGTTGTGTTATCACGTGGATGAGTCAAGAATTCTGCTGCAATATTTGATTGTTGGCACCTATCTTATCATTTATGTTAATCAGCAAAGTATTTTTAGGGTAATGGGGCCTGTTTCGAAGGCGTTTTAATTATGGTGGCAGTAGGGCGTCAATGATTGGGGATCCTGCCAGTTGGTGAAACAGAAGGTGTCCGCAATCATTGGCGCGATGGACCGGCCATCGGTATTCATATTAATTTGTTTGAATGCCGGAAACGGGTTCCTAACGAGCTGTTTGTGGTACCTCAAGGGTCAGCATGGAAAACCACAGTAAAAGGAAAGAATTTCCATTGAAGAAGCAGGATCAATTTCAAAATTTTTAAATTTATTGGTACTACCGGTTTCGCTGGTACCAATATATTTAAAATTGTGAAAATTGCTCATGCTTCTTCATTATGTTTCATTTCCACTCCATTTCGCCTAAAACCTCGGATTATATTCGAAAGAATTTCTGTCTAAAAAAAACCGAATTCAATCGTTATACATAGAATCTGCAAGGTATATTATGTATTCAAGTCTTACTATATTTGCCATTTCTTACTTGACATAGTTGTATTTGAACCATATCCATAAATATATGCGTGTCCGAACCCCCCTTAACAATTAATTACCACATAAATGGACCCTTTCAACATTTTCAGCGTGTCATACGATACACATTAACTTTCTCCCATCCGTTTCAGTGACTAATTATGAGAATACTTAAATGGCTTACGGACTCAATACTAGATCTCATATGACACTAAAATGTCCAAATACCCTGTACACACACGCTTGATATATTCAAGCATTATATACTCGTTGCATATATAAAAGCTGCAAAACGATTGATGACTTATTGATTGACACAAATTCACAGCCCAAACTACCGTGTCGATCGAGTTGAAATTTTCGGTGGGAAAACTAAAAAAAAATTCATCGGGAGAATAAATCTGAAAATTCCAAAAAGTGCGATACTTTTCGATATATATCGAGTTGAATTAACATGGCAGCCTTATGGGACTAAAACTATTTCCTTAATAACGACTTAACTAGGCGTCTTAGGGTAATCGCCTCCAACTGACGTAAACTAGATTTTTTGGTCAATTTTTTGGTACCTTCGTTTTTCGTCGAACTCTTTCGATCACTGTCGAAATAATTTTTGAAAATCGACAATGCTTTTCTTATGGACCAAATTTGGAATTTTTTTTGACCCACTTGCAAAAGTAGTAGGACCGTCGCCGCCTAATACAATTTATCTTATTTTTTACCTGATTTTTTGGCTATCTCGGAATTTTCGTATGTCGCTTAGATTCCGAGTTATTAGCATTATCGAAATAACATTGTCGAGATAGGACGATCGATAAATATCGATTTGAGAGCTGGCGCTTCATAATTAGGCTATTCAGCTCAAAAAAGCATGCCTACAAACGTACCTCCGGTACGTCCAGGTTTTCATTTTTATTTAGATTTCGTAATATTTAACGAGTTATTTCATTCCGAATTTTTCCCAAATTATTTTCTTGAGCCCGCGGCACTCGCCGCCATTCCTATCCGCCAAACGGGCGGTGGTCGGTGCCCGTAAGATATACACGCATTTCCCTATCTCATACGTGCATGTATACGGATGAAATTTGGAGAGGGCTAACATGGTTATGATCCCAGTAAAGCCTCACCGCCTAACTTTTTTGAGTATTGATTTTTTCATTACGTATTCGGTATCGCATATGCAACAGTCATTTGTTATATATAGGGATTTCCCATAGGCTTAGAAGGTGAATTTACTGCAATGGTGTAACGGAAAAGAGCATAACTTCCAAAGTATTTCACCTAGGCCAATGAAATTTGGCGAATAGGTACATCATAGTATTATTATTATGACCATATAAAATTTAGTCCAATAATGTCCATCACTTTCGATATATATCGAACCTACGTTTTCTTTAATTCTATCGAATGTTAATAACTATTTGAAATATATATCTTGAGAGTTACTTATGCCGGCATAACATTTGAAACGACCAACCAATGGAAAAAAAACAAATGACATGCGTATTACCGAGAACCTATGTCAGTATAATCGAATTTTCGATTCGATTATTATAACTAAAATGAAAATTGAGATAACTTGATAAGTATTTGAGGTAGATGAATGAAATTGGGTAAATTGGTACATATTGGTATTGCTTATAATTCAATGGGGAAATTTGTTTTGTATGTATTCCCATATTCGATATATATCGAATCTGCGTTTTCTTAAAATATATCGAATTCCTATAACACATACGATTTGGCATCCACGGGCATATGCGCGATGGTAATAGATAATGGATGACCATAGATTGAATTTCGAATCAATAGCTTTGAGCATTTTGCCGCATATATGTCAGTGTAATCGTACGTTCGATTCGATTATAATAAGAAATAGGAATATTGACATAACTTGAGAAGTGTTTGAGGTAGATGAATGAAATTTGGTAAATGGGTAGATATTGGAATTTGGCATCATGCACAGGGGATATACGTTTTGCATTTTGTCTCGCATTCGATATATATCGAATCTGCGTTTTCTTAAAATATATCGAATTGCTATAACACATACGATTTGGCATCCACGGGCATATGCGCGATGGTAATAGATAATGGATGACCATAGATTGAATTTCGAATCAATAGCTTTCAGCATTTTGCCGCACTTATGTCAGTGTAATCGAACGTTCGATTCGATTATAATAAGAAATAGGAATATTGACATAACTTGAGAAGTGTTTGAGGTAGATGAATGAAATTTGGTAAATGGGTACATATTGGTATTTGGCATAATGAACAGGGGATATACGTTTTGTATGTCGTCTCACAATCGATATATATCGAACCTGCGATTTCTTCAAATGTATCGAATTGCTATACTACGTAAAAATTAAGCATCCACGGGCATAGTTGTGATTGAAATAGATAGTGGATCACCATAGAATGAAATTCGAAGAAATAAATATGAGAATTTTACCATACAGATGTCATTATAATCGAAGTTCGATTCGATTATTATATGAAATACGAATATTGACATAACTTGAGAATTATTTGAGATACATGAATGAAATTTGTTGAATGGGTACATATTGGTATTCCTCATAACGCACAGGGGAAATACGTTTTGCATGTCGTCTCACATTCGATATATATCGAATCCGCTTTTCATTAAAATATATCGAATTGCTATATCACATAGTATTTAGCATCCACGGGCATAGTTGTGATGGTAATAGATATTTGATGACCATAGAACGCAACTTTAATCAATAGCAATGAGTATTTCACTGTACCGATGTCAGTATAATCGTAAGTTCGATTCGATTAATATCGCAAATACGAATATTGATATAACTTGATAAGTATTTCAGGTAGATCAAAGAAATTTGGTAAATCGGTACATATTGGTATTTCTCATTATGCCAAGGGGAAATACGTTTTGTATGTAGCCTCACATTCGATATATATCGAATCTTCGTTTCCTTCAAATGTATCGATTTGCTATACCACGTAGGTTTTGGCATCCACGGGCATAGTTGAGAAGGTGAGAGATAGTGGATGACCATAGAATGAATATTAATCAATATCTCTGAGCATTTTACTTTATGTACGTATGTATATTCGAAATATCGATTCGATTATTATAACAAATACGAATATTGACATAACTTGAAAAGTATTTGAGGTAGATGAATGAAATTTGGTAAATGAGTAAATATTGGTATTCTTCAAAATGCACATAGGACATATGTTTTGTATTTAGTCTCTCATTCGATATATATCGAAAATGCGATTACTTAAGGTGTATCACATTGCTTTACAACATAATATTTTGTATCCACGGGCATATTCGAGAAGGTTTATAGATAATGAATGAATAGAATGAATTTGTTTGGATATTTTGATTAAAGTATGAATAGATTTGTGTATTTTTCAATACAGATGTCACTTTATTCATAAGTTCGATTCAATTATTGTAGAAAATATGCAAATTGAATATCTTCGTAATTATTTCAGTTAGAGGTATGAAATTTCGTGTGTTAGTACATATTAGTATTCCACTTGCTGTCAAATAGAAATTAATGAAGACTATGGGCTAAGTTCCAATTAATATCAAATATGAGTTTTCATAAAATTAATCGACTGGCTTTACCTTTGACATGGTGAATTTCTCATACTTTTCAACAACTTATGTACCCAGGACCAGGCCACCATTCACACCACCATATCTCCTTACCCACCACGACACGCTTGAAGAATTCAAGCGATAAAATACTCGTTACATATTTAAAGCTGGAAAGTCATTTTAAATTGCGTGATTGACCATAATTAGCAGCCCAAACTTAGATAGGTGTGGATATTTGGCTTATTGGACGTAAAAGTAAAAAAAAATTCATCGGGAGGAAAAATCTGAAAACTCGAAAAAGTCGATTGGTTTTCGAGATATATCGACTTGAATTAACATGGGAGCCTTATGGGACTAAACCTTTTTCACTTTTTTAATGTATTTCTAAATATGTGAGGAACATGACATTACCTTGACATAAACTAGATTTTTTGGTTGATTTTTTGGTGTGGTTGTCATTGCGATGATTTGATATTTACTATTTTTTATGATTTTTTGAAAGTGCCCCATGCTTTTCTTATGGCACTACGTAAAGAATTTTTTTGACCAACTTGCTATCATCGCAGGACAAATTCCTTGAAACGCCTGACACGAGATTTTTTGGTTGATTTTTTGGCTATCTTGGAATTTTCGTGCGTCGAAACAATTCCGAGGAATAAACGATTTCGATTTTACATTGTCGAGATGGGCGAATTTTCAATCTTGGATTTCGGCGTTGAGACATGTGCCATATGAAAATTTGGAATCTCCAAGAAAAACCGTTAGAGGGTTCTCCGAACCCTCACGTTTGAGCTTACTTTCGCCGTATCCCTCTTGGTTAATTAATAATTAAATTCCGAAAAATGCCCTGCAAGCGAAAAATCATTGTCGCCATTTTTTTGTGGAGCATGCAATCTTGAATATCTTAGCAACAGTTCCAGCTACATGAATGAAATTCTTAGGGTAATACTTTTATCGAAATGGTCAACTTTTCCAATGATGACCATTTCGCTCGATCGATTCATGTGCGAGTTATATCGATACCAATCTCCTTGGTTACGCTTAAATCGCTAATAACTTTTTTTAAAATCAAGGCATGAATGTGAAAGTCATATATAATACTACTGTTAATGTCTTTTCTTCGACAAAAGTTAAATCAAGCGAATCGAGCGATTACAGTCGAAGTTATGATCGATAAAAGGTTGCATTCGATTGAGCCATTTTTCAGACCTATTTACATAGTTACGGGGATAAAAATTATAAAAATATGTAAGGGAAGAAATGAATTATGCGTACACATAAATTATTTAGATGAGTATTGTTTCCTAACGAAGATATATCAATATGAATTAATATCTTTTTGTATTAGGTCCCCGTAAGAAATACACGCATCGCCCTATATACGTCACCAATATAAGAACATAGGCGAAATTTTGAAAGCGGGGATAGTAAAGAAGAGAGGGATAAGGGTATGGCCATAGAATGGAGGGGTTATCAATAGGATGCGAATTTTTCAATACAGGTGGCAGTATAGTCGAAAGTATGATTCGATTAGTATAGCAAATACGCAAATTGGCATAAAATGATAAGTGTATACGTTGGACCAATGATATTTAGTGAATTGGTACATCATGGTATTCCTCACAATGCGCAATGGAAACATGTTTTGTATATAGTCTCACGCTCGATATATATCGAATCTACTTTTTCTTAAAATATATCGAATTGCTATAGCATATAGGATTTTACATCTAAGGACATAGTAGACCAGGAAATATGTAGTAGATACCCATAGATCAGAAATTAAACCAAAAACATTGCGAATTTTAAAGTACAGATGTCAGTATGATCGAAAAATCGATTCGATTATTATAGCAAATACGTTAATTGGCATAACATCAATAGTGTTTCCGTTTGACCAATGAAATTTGGTGAATGGGTACATCTTTGTATTCCTCACAACGCCCAATGAAAATATGTTTTGCATGTAGTCTCACATTCGATATATATCGAATCTGCTTTTTCACAATTTATATCGAATAGCTATAACATATAGGATTTTACACCCACGGGCATTGTTGACCAGGAATTATATAGTAGATGACCATAGACTGGATATAAAAAAAATGTCATCGCGGATTTTACATTACAGATGTCAGTATAATCAAAAGATCGAATCGATTATTTTAGCAAATACGCAAATTGGCATAACTGGATAAGTAAATACGTTGGACCAATGAAAATTGGTGAATGGGTACATCTTGGTATTCCTCACATTGCCCAATGGAAATATGTTTTGCATGTAGTCTCAAATTCGATACATATCGAATCTGCTTTTTCACAAATTATATCGAATAGCTATAACATTTAGGATTTTACACCCACGGGCATTGTTGACCAGGAATTATTTAGTAGATGACCATAGACTGGATATAAAAAAATATCATTGCGGATTTTACATTACAGATGTCAGTATAATCGAAAGATCGATTCGATAGTTATAGCAAATGCTTAAATTAGCATATTTTGATAAAGATATACGTTGCACCAATGAAATTTTGTGAATGGGTACATCTTGGGATTCCTCACAATGCCCAATTTAAATATTGTTTATGTTTAGTCTCACGTTCGATATATATCGAATCTACTTTTTCTTAAAATATATCGAATTGCTATAACATATAGGATTTTACATCCAAGGACATAGTTGACCAGGAAATATAGAGAAGATTTCTATTAAATAGAATTAAAATCCACGGCATTGCGGATATTACAGTGCAGATTGCAGTTTTATCGAAAGATCGATTCGATAATTGTAGCAAATACGCGAATTGGCATTACATGATTAGTATTTACGTTGGACCAATGACACTTGGTAAATGGGTACATCTTGGTATTCCTCACAATGCCCAATTGAAATATTTTTTGTTTATAGTGTCACGTTCGATATAAATCGAATTTACTTTTTCTTAAAATATATCGAATTGCTATTACATATAGGATTTTACATCCAAGGACATAGTTGACCAGGAAATATAGAGAAGATTTCTATTAACTGGAATTAAAATCCACGGCATTGCGGATATCACAGTGCAGATTGCAGTTTTATCGAAAGATCGATTCGATAATTGTAGCAAATACGCGAAATGGCATAACATGATTAGTATTTACGTTGGACCAATGACACTTGGTGATTGGGTACATCTTGGTCTTCCTCACAATGCCCAATGGAAATATGCTTTGCGTGTAGTCTCACGATCTATATGTATTGAATATGCTTTTTCTTAAAATATAACGAATCGTTATTACATACAGGATTTTCTATCCCCGTACATAGTTGACCAGGAATTTTAGGGTTGATGATCGAAGACTGGAACAGGATTGCGAATTTTCAATACACGTGTCAGTATACTTGATAATTCGATACGATAATGATAGCAAATATGCCAAAGCAATTTTTTTCAAATTGGAATATCTTGAGAATAACTTTTTTTTAGTACCAAAGAAATTTGGGGAATCGTTACAATTTAGTATTTTACACAGTGCATTATGGACATATGTTTTGCGAGTGGTATATCTTTATATATTTATCTAAGGAATCTGCGTTTCATTTTCAAGTTTCGCTTATCACAACGCTTTTGGACTTTAAGAGTTGAAAAATAACCACAAAATCATCACTGTCTTGAAATTTTAAAAACCTTATTCCAATTATGTCTCAGTGCTAAACTTAGCCTATTCAAATAATGAACTATACGTCAAATGAAATCATATTGAAAATAACAAATAATTTTAAAAGTAAACAATTAGGTTCCTTTCCCATTAAAAAAAAAACGGCAGGGAAATTTGTGAATATTTTAAACACTTATGGACACAATGCTCGACAACACGTGACACAACAATGTTCCCACCTCCCTAATTACCCGCTTGAAGAATTCAAGCACCCAATCGACTCGTTTTCTTTAAGTTTACACTCATCATTACGATAGTTTAGAAGTCTACTGTTACTTAAATTATAAAAATCTTTTTTTCACGGATTATCTTTTCTCATATAAGCGTTTGATACTTATCAATTCAGCCAATGCGCTTCATGGGAATTAAAGGCGGCTTATCGCTGCATCGTTTTTAATGTCCTCATTTGACTCTCGAAACAGTCGTAAACAATTCTTTGCCATTTCTCTGCTTCTGGTGCTTGCCAATCGATTTCATTCGAATGATGGAAAATAATTAAGGACTAATTTTCGAGATAAGAAACACATTGGATATGAAGAGAATTATCGAGAATATACGGTTCACATAGGATGAGTCAACGTAACCGATTTATTTAGAAAAACAAACATTCATGATAGGTAGTTTTCACATTAATTTGAGTGCCATAAATTCATTTTTTTTAAATGGATTTCGATATTTGATTGCAAAAAAATGTGGTTTTACGGTATTCATATAAACTGCTTTTCTTCAAAAACATTTAATTTGCAGTTAAAGTAAGCGTTCAAGCTGCTATTTAGAGCGTTTATGGGTTTTAATTGTGTAAATTCCGAGTGAAACTTGGTTACTTTCCGTTACTGCGTAATGAAATAAGTTTTTAATGCCAATGTATATTTTGGCCCTTGTGTGAATTTTTTTGCTCCTGGAGTGACCCTCCTGGGAGAGGACAAGAAACTTACTTGCTTATTTACTTCAGGAACTCCTTTTCTTCGATCGGTTCTGCCGAAAAAATACCGTTACTCGCATTTTACGATTCAATTTCTCATGAAGCTTTATCCGGGGTAGCTCTTTTAGGTCAAGAATTGAGTTCCATTCCTTCTTTTATTGCCGCTGAGAATCCAAGGCGAAGTATCCTATTAATTTAATTATTTTGAACTAATTAATTATTTTAAGAAATTGGCATAGTGCTGGCGGAAGAGCGTGTTATTGCTATTTGCTTCTCTGACGAAAATCGATGTACTATTCGATTTACTTCTCGGACGAAAATCGATTTCCAGGTCTGATACAAGCGATAAGGTGTTTTGCCGAACGGATAGATGTGGGAATTCGTTTTCCCCCGAACCATAAAGGACTTTAATAAACGCTAGTCCCAACTTCGTTAGAGCACTTCATTTTTTTAGCTGTAAACGGCTGGTGTCCTAAGACCCCTGCCACACGCCTTTTAGGCGGCTTGCGAGGTATTATGTAGATGTAGATATCGTGGACGACTGAATGTGGGAAATAGGCCTCGCAATGGAAAGGTTTCCTCACTGACTCAACGTTGGGCAGAGTGCAAGGAATTTCCTCTGACGAATATCGACTTTTGCGACACAGAGAACATAATATTAGAGCCACACTATATTTCCAGGTCCGTGACAAGCGATATGATGTTTTGCCGAACGGATAGATATGGGAGTTCGTTTTCTCCGAACCATTAAGGACTTTAATAAACGCTTGTCCCAACTGCTATAGCTATAAACGGCTGGTGTTCCAACACCCCTGCCATGTAAAAGCCATCGAACGTATCTCCAAATGTCACAGTGTTTGGTCTTCAGGGTAAATAAAAATATACTTAGGTTTAATTGGCTTCTCCACAAAATAAAGGTCACGTTTTATTGGGGTTTCATTGTTGACCTTGGCTTTTGGTTATTGCAGAACGACCTTGCGCGCACTTGCAGGTATTTTCTCTAAAGTTCGGTCAGTCGGATCATCATGGGTTAGAGATCACAGTTGGACGCCAAAGCACGTCAAATCGACCCGAGCAAAATGACGCAACAGTGGAAGTTAGGAGTAGAATGGCGCCAAGTCAAAGAAAGATATTTTAGAAGAGTCGCGAAAAGGTTTCGAGAGGCGAATAATTTTTTTTCAGCTGAGTAATTATAAAGGGGAGGTGGTAGCCTGATAGGTATAACGTGAGGCTATTAATTGAAGAGAGTCTGGTTGAAATCCCGAGTAAAGTCCTCAAACCGGAATCTTCGAATAGCTATAAGTCCAAGGGAAAGGAATTGGTTCCCGTATTCTGTCGCCTGGTCTGCGGTGAACTCTATCCTCACTTATCTAAACTAACCTTCGGGTCAAATCACTGATTGAGGGATTTTGAATGTTTTTTTTTCATTTTCTTGATGTTTTATGCAAAGTATTTTCATTTCTGAAATGTTACAACTAAACTTCTAAAAATTGGAAGCTAAGCCTCCCCCCTCCCTCACCTCCAATTGTCGCATCTGCTCTGGAGAGTGTTTGCAAATGCTTCAAATTAGCTTTAGCTTAGCCGAATAATCCTTAGAATAAATATGTTTATGAATTGCCAACATTAGGCCAGCGCCCTATCCCTACACGAATATTCTCGGCGTAAATGAGTTCATTGTGCCCCGGTAATAACATGGTAATTTTTTTATAAATTTTATGGTAATGCTCATGGCTGCAGTTATGCGACTTTGAAAACATTTTAAGTGTAGAGCTATCAGAATATTAAATTAATTTTGTTAATCACCTCAATCCCGGGCTGATTCGTATTTGATGCATATAAAATTCATAGGTGTTCAAATTTATTAAATAGCAGTGGCAGCTATGTTTTTTTTAGCTGTATGATTTATAAGATACACACCTCTGAATTGGACAGAGTCGTCAATATGATGGGATAACGTAACTAATATCAAGATCAGCCACGTGAAGTGAGACAACTTCGCTTCGGCCTTCTCGGTCGAGCTAATTACACTCATCTTGAGGCTTCTCCGGATAAAAACAGTCACATCGACGGCGAGCACTGTGTGTTAAGACCAGACCTAAGTGAAAAACTGTATTCGCTCGCTGCACGCATGTATATGTTCGTGACTCTGAGGTCAACCCCTTGCATGACCCGACCGCTAGGCGTCCACTTAATCACAACGCTGCCGGACGTGACTATCAAGATGTTTATACCTTCTCTAGCCCATAGAAGGAGCCGTGGCAATGTGATACCGTCTTCTTGCTCGAGGTACGGCGATCGAATACCTTCGATAAGATTCAAAATGAGCTAAGAAATGGCTCTTCAAATTAGTGCGCTGTCCCTGTGATAATATGAATTGAGATGTAAACTGAAAGTTAGAGATATTAATTCATGAGAAGAGTCATAAAATGGCCTCACGCTTTGCATAATGGGCAAGAAGTTGTTTTGAATAGGGAGAAACACATTACAGATGCAAAAATCTCGAACCAATACATCGTTAGAGAGAAAATGATCTGAAAAATATCCGTCTAAAAAGTTTTGGAAGGATAGCGGCAATGAAATTTAAAGAACGATAAAGAGAGCAATCAAAGTTATTTATATAATGTTTTACAAAGACGATGATGCAAAGAAAATTATGAGCTTTAAAGAAAGTCAACCAGCAGTTTAAATGACTTTTTAAGAATTGGCGTCCATTCTTCTGACCTTAAATTAGTTGACACGGTAATTTATTGTTTTCAGTATTCATTTATTTTTTTAGTTGTTGACTTTAAGTAACATGCTTAGTTATTTGTAATTTATTTATTAAGAAAGTAAGCCTCCTTATTTTGACGAATCTAGGTTATTTTTACGAAGTTTTATTCCACTTCATTTGATTTATGTACTTAAATACCATAATGAAGGAATGGAGGTTAAAAAAAAATTGAATGGATATATAATGTTTAGGTAGAATTTAAATCGTGAAATATCAGTGAGACATATGATTTTATGCTAATTATCGTACAATTTGTTTCCGGGGCCTGACTTAGATCGAAAATTTAGCAATGGCAAATGACGGTTAGTAAGTACGCGTATATTACCTGCAAAATAGACCCCAGAAATCCAATGTTTCGTAATATGATTAATAATACTAGAAAAAATTATCTAGAATATTAAACCTTTTTTGTAAACTATTGCTAGTGCTGCAGGTATACGTCGCGTTTAATCAGTAATTAATGAAACGATGTACAATATAATATCATGTCCAAATTAATTCAACTGAGTGCATAATTTGCTCGATTGCATAGTAAATTTTGAAAGAAGACCACTGTAAAAAAATTTACAGTTAATAGATTATTTAGCCCTCGATTATTAAAGGCAATTTTTTAAACTGCTGTTAGTTTTGAGTAACGCGAGCGGGTCGTATATAATTTTTTATTCCAAAATGTTGCTTCCTATACTCGTTTAGCCGGAAATGCCTCTGAATATCCAATGCAAATTGAGCATCAAAAAAATTGCTCCCGCGAGAAGTCATTTACTTACGTCATGATAACTGTTCTTCAAGGCGATAATAGTTCGTTCTTCACATTTCCCAGTGCCTCTCCACAGCGAAGTGATCTTGTATATCGTCCGATGAACTCCATACTATCTCCACCTTCTTTTATCATTTGTGCCGAATGTCTTTTTTTCTGCGGAAGTGTAGAAGTGTACGCAGTTTTATGATGCGTTAAGTACTGATGGTCAACAAGGAGCACCTTGAATACATTTATTTCCCTTGGTTATTCATGAAGAGTTTTTATATCAAAGCTAACGGAAGGATGTTACACAGGCATACGATGCAACAAGGAATTAGGTTTATTGAGAGCATACTTCAAGGATTCAGTCTCAGGTCTGATCGGTACACATCTTCACAAATTTGCTCATCAAAACTGTCCGATTTTTTATGATAAAGGTTTGAACTATTCTCGGTGTAGAAGTTGATTGGTTTGAAAGAGACAAAACTTCTGTTCACAAAAATTAGCCAATTAGAGCATATCGATGTCTAAGTTCTAACAACACGTATCTCAACATTTGGCCGGTTCGAGACAGGTATCTTAAAGTGTAATGACATTTAAAAAATTAAAATTCAAGCAAAGAACAAAACTTTATGTGCAAATGTATACTTCTTTTTCAGTTTTTTTAATTTATAATTTAATAGTACAATTAATAAAATATAATAGTTATAACAAGTAATAATATAAATCGCTTCTTTCGCTCTCCTGAAAAGTTGCTATTTTTGAGACACGTGCTGTTAGAACTTAGCCATCGAAATTCAAAGGTTAACGTTTTTTATTCAGTGCTGACATGATTAGCCTTGTGAGGTAATGTTTTGATGGTAATTTCGAGTTTGAGTATTAATCGCTTGGTAACTCAAATTGATTTTTTAGCATTTTCAGTTGCTTAACGTCATTTGTGCTGATTATTCAATGTGAAATGCAAAAATATGAGGAAATCTTGCAATTGGCTAACGTCTTATCCTTATCTTGGAATATTCCTGTATGACTCGCATTTTCTGGTAGCATTACCGTTTATCCAATTGTAGACTGAGAGGTTGAGACATTGGCCCTCGAGTTTTCGTCGCATATGCTTATTCAAATGTCGTCCATGTGATGAACTCAGTACGTCCCGCGCTGTATGTGGTAATGCACTTGCTCGATTAATTTGACAAATTTAAGAGTGATGAGAAATTTGACGTAAATGAAAAATTTAAGAATGAGGCTTGACACCATTTTCTCCATGATTGAAATTTATAAATGTCTCGATTTTTTTCGACTCATTTAAGTCTTCTCTTGAAATGATAAAACCTCAGAAAATAATTTAGTGGGTAGGAATCCAAGAGGTAAAAGTGATGATTTTTTTCTCAACAGAGTTAGGTAAAGTTAATTGTTAACATAAATACACAAAAACCTGTTTGCCAAGGGAAACGAGTGAGTCTCTGTTCTGTGCTGACATCGAGTGGAAAATAAAATGCACTAGTAATTATCTAGTTGATCTCGTTTGTTTTCTATGCTAATTTCTGTACCTAAATCTGAATGGAAAAGAGAAATCACTTGCACTCCTTGGCCTCCAACCCACTCAATTGACATCTTTCGAAAAATATCGTGGCAACGATGTAGAATTGCAGAGTTCAGAGATCTGCCTCTATACCGAGATGAGGTTTCCCCTAGCGAACCAGCCAACCGTTTATTTTATGGTCAACGGGCCTTCTCGAAATGATGCGTGTGGAAATGAAGGAAGGGATGAGAAGAAAATAGTACTCGTTCTACTCGCCAACTGCATTACAGATGATGACACCCGTGTTCTTGGCCTCCGCAGAGATTTGAACGCTAGGGAAGAGTGAAGAGGGAGTGATCCTCCAAGCTGGCGTGTGAGAATGTGCAGTGGCGAAGGAGGAGGCAGACAGTAATTGTGGTCATACATTTCTCTCTAAGGTCGCACTTGTGAACACACGGAGGGAGTGAACACACCCTGTGTGCAATTAAAGTCTCTTTCTAGATATGGCATGAAGTTCATTGTGTAAGGCCGTGGCCAGAAAATATTTTCGGAGGTGGTTTTGTGAACAGGTTGTGTATGAACGGCGAAAAATCTCATAATTTAGGCGCGTAAGCTTAAAAAATCTTAAAGCATACCATAGGTATTTGGTACTTAGTACATTTTCAGTTGTTTTTCGCAACCTGTAACGTAATAGACGTAACTTAATGTTTTATTAGGTAAATCTATATTTTAAACACAACCTTTTTAACCATGTTTAAACCAAAAGCAGTTCGCCTAAATTGGCACATATTTTCAATCTCAAAACCTTTATCGAACTACATAGTTCCTATACATTCCCGGTACGCCACGAGTTAAGGAAGAGGGTACGTTTCCGAGGGGTTGAGACACTTCATTAAAACCGTGCATGCTAAGAATATCAGGGGATTTTGACCCTCAGATGCCCCCCAGCCCTTGAAGGCCTTATCAACGTGTTTCTACGATAAACTTTTTTAACAATTGTAGATGAAAATGGAGTGGAGTGAAACAAATGTTTTTTTTAAGGCTCTAATTCATGTTAATTATTGCACGCGTGCATCTAAATTAATTTCCCCTTAAATTTTGAGTATTCACCGTTTCATAAATGGTAGGCAGAGTAATGCCGTATGGTAGGCATAGTATGGTAATGCCGCATAAATGATAGGCAGAGTAATGCGTAAGCCAACCGTGGCTTAATGAATGCTCGCACGTAAGGTGACTCTGAAATACAATCGTTGTTAAAATGAACCTTGCGAATTAATATTTTATGGAGTGTGCTTTATGTAAATTCGATGCTAAACAAATAGGTAGGTATATGTGACAAATTGTGTAAAATTTGGCTGGAAAAAATATCCGCTGTTATTTTTAAATGATATATTACTCACGGTTAAAAAATTTACAGATATTGCTCAATCTTCTGTTTGATATGCGATGTGTAAGGTACTCCAAAAAAACAGTTATAACCTGATAGAAACTCTAGTAACCCGTGATAAGTACTAAAAATTTTAAATTGCCCATAAGACCATGGAAAACTAATTTTCTTATGTTTTGACGGAAATTAACCTTACTGAACCAGAGCTGAAAATAAAAAAGTTAGAAATTTTCAATACTTACGCCGTTAAAAATGTATTTATACTTCAGGGTAATTAATTTTTTCTTCGTGTACAGTTTGTACACACTATGTGTACACAAATCTCATTCAATTTAACATTTTTGTTAAATAAGGAATAAAGCGCAAGCATGAAATGGCGGAACAGGATCTCCAAATATTTTAAAGGAAATGTGTTTATATGTTTACAATGGGATGAAGGTCACCTCGGAAGTAACGTCATCCCTTCCGCGTTTGATAGACGTCTGATCACTTCATCATTTTTATGTAATGGCTCGCTTCGGCAACGAACCTGTCTGAGAGTGTTTAAAGCGAGGAAAGGTCGATGTCAGTTTTTTTTTCTTTGAGCTCGGATGATTTTAATGGACGATAGAAAAAAAAAGGAATCAACCAAGGTGGACGGACCGTTATTCGAGGAAGATAACGAGACAGCGCGAAGGGTTGGGGGGAATGAGCAGTTAGCGAGGAAGAAGAAATATAAGGAAAGAGATATGAGGAAAGAGAAAGGAGACGTTGAATGAAGGGAAAAGTAATACAAGTTTTAAAGCATACTATAGGTGTTAGGTAGTACGTTTTTAGTTGTTTTTTGTTACTTGTAACGTAATGAACGCATGGTAATGTTTGATCAAGTAAATCTATATTTTAAACATAAGCTCTTTAACACGTTTAAACCAAAAGCAGTTTGCCTAAATGGGCACATATTTTCAATTTCAACACCTTTACCCAACTTCGTCGTTCCTGTACATTTAAATATCCCGGTAAGCAACGTGTTTCGTGGGGTGAATATTTGCATTATATTCTAGATTATGAAATCCATATCTCGTGATTGTGAACTCTATGCCCTCCCACTGTATTTTGTACCCGTAAAATCTGAAAATGGCTATACAAATATCAGAATATTTGTACAAAAGCCAGTATTAGGGATATGCTTGGAAAAGCTACCCGTTGGAACGCGATTGGGCGGTAATGTTTCCGTCATTCATATATGCATTTTGCAGTGAGAATTAAAAAATTAAATAAATATTTTTTTGGATTTACTGAGATCGGGTAGATAAATTGTCGATGAGGGTAAATTTGGTATGGTTGCTGGAGTTAGATTTCTATTTTGTTTATGGTTATAGTTTGTTTGCTGGTTGTTTTGCTCAAATCTCTGATCATATATACATTTGATTTCATTATAACTCAAAACATCGGTTCCAAGATCATAACATATTCATGAGGAGCATCCCTCTACCACTAGCATCACACGCTTCTTGGGTCGCGGTTCGCATTCACAACACGAAACCAGCTAGTGGTTTCCGGCAATACTTTGTGTAATTTACTGGTCATTAAGAATGAATTACTTAAACTTTGTTTGACCAGAAGATGACATTAATCGTCGAAACCGTGGAATTATTTTAATAAAAAATATCTGTGGAAAAACAAAGTTTAAATTACTGTTTCAAAAAGTGAGAAACATGTATGGATTGGGCTGCTAAAAAAAGCTGTGTGACGTCAGTTCTCCGGATTGAAGTCGGTACCTGCTGCCTTAATGGTGAATAAAAAGCATATCTGTTTACATATGATGGGTTGCAACACATGCCGGGGTGGCAGAGAATTATCTCGGAAACCCCGCTCCTAGTTTGAGTGCTGAGTTGATGGCATTTCAGGTACCTACAACTGCCCGGATGATAGGTCGTTAAACCGTAATTACATAGGAGTCATAGGAGTCTTTTTTGAGGGAAGGAAAATTCTAACTCCAGGTACATCCTTCCCTGCATTCCTTTCATGGCCCGAATGGCATTTTAGTTGTTGGCCATATCCATGAAAATACCATGCGTTCCTCCATAAACAGTAATTCTAAGCGCTAAACTACTGTAAAACATCGCTTTCCTCAAATTGCTGTCTTGCATTGTTGAGTAGCAAAGGCTTGGATTTAAAGGAAAGGATTTAAATTTGTGTGGTAATATGGTTTTATAGTGAAGACTAGTTTATATCTTGACTTCTGAAAAATTATTGCTGTTAGTTCCTTTATTCATCCCATACTTTCCCGAGGAAAATCTGATGACATGTCATTCATGTATGTAATTATGGTGGTAGAAATTTGAGTAAAAATATTAATTTCATCTCGGCGGAAATGCGTAAAAAGAAAATCACAGAAGTCGATGATTGCTCTCCCTTCTGCAATGAGGTTCGGTGTTATTCATTATAAAGAGAAGAAATAAGATTTTTTTAATTTGTGTGTTACGGAAAATAAAAAGGAGAAATCTTAAGCAGAAAGATTACATAATAGGAAGGAGATCGGTACGGGAGATATCTTTGATCAAAGATTAACGAACAGCTAATTCCATGATCCCTGTGCGAGATGTATCAAACAAAATGAGTAACAATTCTCGTTTAGTATGTGCTGTGTGCTGTAATGAGGAATAGATAAGCTTTTTTTGGGTGAATCCTAGTTATTTTATTAGTTCATTCCTAGTTATTGTATCAAGTTCAACGATCAAGGCCGTAGCCAGAAAATATTTTCGGAGGGGGTTTTGTTAGGAAAGAGGGTACAATTCGGGGGGGTTCATTTGCGGGAACACTTAATTAACACGCAAATTCTAAGAATATCTGGGGGTTTTGGCCTCTCTTTACGGTCTTATGAACGTGTTTCTAAAATAAAATTATTTCACAATATTATAATAGAATTAAATACATATTTTTAGGCTCTAAGTCATTACTATTTCATGTTAATTATTGCACGAAAATACCGTGCAATACCGCCACATAAATCAAAGAAGTTGGATGCAATCTTTTACAGTTACTGTACGCAGATGAGGACTCTATATCACTAGATTATTCAATAAAGACCTCTTTGCTGGCGTTTATTACCTCTGAAACTTGAAGATAATTGTTAGCTAGGCACAGATGGCAATTAAAATTCCCATTTCATACTTCAAAGGTGATCTAAATCAAAGCGGTTATGAAGTCATAAAATCATCGCCATGGTCTTTGGCTTATAAGTGACCGTGGCTATAATTTTATGGCGCCAGAATAACAGCTTCGTTGATTCGTAATATGTGCACTCATTTCCCGCGCGCATAAATTAGTTTTACGAATTTAAATAACGCATTTATTCAATTGAACGATTTGCAGCCATTTATTTGAAAGACTCATACTAATTTTTACCCTCTTTTCATTATTTTATATGGCAAATATAGTTAGGTTTATATATAATCAGTGGCGCCGTCTCCATGGGGCTTGAGGGGGCCCGAGCTCCCTCAAAAATTTGTTATGGGTGTGAGGAAATAATGTGTCAGGCTTGTCGATTTTCCCCGGAGTGTCCAGATATCGAGATTCGAGTTATCAGGGTTCTAATGTTGATCATATGACTGTTCTAAAATGCTTAAAAAACTTCAAACTTTCTACTTATAAAATTTTCCGGGACAAGATCCCCGGTTTGGGCCCCCCCAATATTTTTTGTAAGTCGGCATCCCTGCATATTAATGAACCAAAAATAGGACGGCGCTTGGAAACGATGCGAAATATTATTCTATTTATTGGTCAGTACGATATTCCTTTTCTAGATGTACTAAGAAAAGTAAGAACTAAAGCTATTCGGCTTGTGATCCACTTTCACTCACACATTCTCAGTGGTACAAACAGAAGGTAGGTTTTGATGAGTGAGGGTAGAGCTTACCCTAGATTAAGCGTAAAGGCCGTTTTACACGAAGCACGGAATTGCGCAAGTAGGTAATGACAGGATTAATTACTCATTTTGGCGTGGAATTGCGGGTATACACGAGCAGAACAGGGGCAGATTTGAACAGGGGCTATTTTGTCATCTCTCGTCGCTTGCTCTCTAGTTATTCACCGTTTTACACGACGCAATTTTGACTGCGCATTCGTACACGCGTCAGGTTGTGCAATCACGTGCCCCGCGTCAAACGGTCTTAAAAGTGAATGGGCGAACAAACTTCTCAGTGCAGCTAGCAAGCTCCTATCTCTAGGCCATTTTTCAATGAGAGGTTTTACTGTTAGGCGTGAGCTGCGATATTTGAACCCGGGAAGCTTTGGGCAGCTGTCACACGATCTATCCACAGCCCCGCTACGCTTGAAATCACTCCGTAGTTAGGGCTTTAATTAATCTCTGATGTTCTAGGCCACTTTGGGAGCATATCGCCCCAGAAATTTCGTTTAGAGTATTTCCGGGTTGTGATTCGCCGGAAACATTTACCTTGAAGAATGGAAAAAGGAGATATATTAATGAGGTAGGGAAGACTAGGGAATTTATGATAGTCGCTAAGGTATAAAGGAAAATTCCATCCCATTCACGGGAAGGTGTAAAATCTACGGATTATGAAACTACATCTTCTATTTGCTCGGAAATTCTTTAATATTTATGAGCGTAAGGAATATGCTTCGCGCCTCCATTGTATTTCCGTGGAAATAATTTTGTCAGCGGGTAGGAAAATTTTCGGGAGAAATGTCATTTTAATACCAATTAAATTTCATTAGTAGTCTCTGTGGTATCGTATACTTATCAGAAAAGAGTCTTTCTCAGTATCCGTGGCTGGTGCAATAGAAAATGGAATTTTGAAGCGCCTAGTCATTCGTAATTCAGGAGAGAGTTAATTTCACTTTCCTTGAATCGTTTATAGCGTGCTGGTATTAGTACGCTATTTTTTCATATTGTCTTAATTTTTAACTTATAAACGAAGCAACACATGTGATGGCAACGGTTTAGGGTACTGTATTACCTACATAAGTGACTTTTACAATCCACTTAGAAGTTTTTGACCTGCGTAGTGGCTGATTTTTTTCGACGAGGTACTCTCCCGCTCCAACACTTGAAGTACGTGGAATATTTTTTAAATGGAGAACATCGAGGGTATCGAAACCTTAAATACCATCGAAGGTATCGAAAGCTTAAAACATTTTCTTTTGTCCTAATCATGGAGATCGGGTTGGTGTGGTGGCTAGTAAGTCGGCTTCCCACCCCGTGGGCTCGGGTTCAAATCCCGGCGGTGGCAGAGAATTTTCAGAGACTGCCCGATTCCTGCTTGAATTTTGTGTGGAGGGAATTTCAAGCGCAACACTCCGTCCGTCGGATGGGACGTTAAGCCGTGGTCCCCTTGGCGCCTTTCGTTAAGAGAAAGCTAATGCCGGCGCCGGGTTACCTTATCTACCCTCACCTCATGGCGCAAATGACCTCAGATGTCGATCGCCTCCCCCAAATGCCATACCATACTTTATTTTAATCATTTTTTTGGGCTTGATTTTTTTCCTGTATCCTCAGGTGTTAAATTTTTGCGGACATTTATTTAAATTTTCTTTAACCCAATAGAGCATGAAGGAGGATCATCGACTGAGGATTATCGTTGAATAATGTGCGGCAGTTAAAAGGGAATTACCAATGTAATGCTGGATTTGATTATTCTTTCAAGTAATTTAAGATTATCAGTGGTAGTTTTTTGGGTATTGTCTTAGAATCAGCCTTTTTTTTTAATTTTCTTTACTTCATGATGAATCGGGAAGTAAATTTTAACGAAATTCTCTGATAATTCTAATGATTATAATTAATTAATGATTTGATATTTTTAATTTGAGATTTAAAATTTATTACAAACCTTATGAATATTTCTTTTTGTGGTGCAGCACCACTGATAAGCAGCTTTTTCCTCTCACTGAGTCCTCACTGCGAGTTCTGTAGAATCCTTGCGGTTCTGTAGAAACCTGTTTAATAAATAAAACACATTCCCATTAGTTTTTCCATAATTAAAAATACGTCAGCATGTATATAATAATCACTTTGCTAACCTTGATAGCCCATGAATAAAATGAAAGTCCTAAAGCCGAATTTTAAGCGAAATTCAAATGAAATTTCGGTTACAACGATTAACAATCGTTTTTTACAAATTGTACAAGATCAACAGTGCCTTATTTCCAACTGCATTACCGAAATGTCAAGAGCTCAAAGTCGTAGGTACAACTGGGTTTGGCGTGGAAAATAGGAATGCTGTATTGGCTTATATTTCTGTCGTAGAATTTCTGCGAGGTAAAGCGTTAATTTTGGATGTCAGCCATCTTAGTCTCACGGAAATGAATTTTATGGATGTACCCTCTTGTTTTAAGACGCTTTATTATATTCGCTTTCTTGTTTGTTTGTGCGTGTGTACTTCCGGGAAAAATCTAGCTACTCAAATCTCGACCACTTCCTGATTAATTGTAGCGATGAAATTTTCAGGATAGCTAAGAACGGACAGCAATGCAATGTTCTTACACTTTTACCATGATCGGAAAAGCATCTCGAGTAATATTCATAAGTAAAAATTAAATATGGAGTTCCAAAAATAGCCACTAAAATCTAATGGAGGCGCTGCAATCATTATCGGTGCAGAGTCCTCTAATTTGCACAATAACTTGCTCTATCAAAACTACTCCCAGGAGTAGTTGTTACAGGACTCTGTATCAGTGCAATAAAGTTGCTTTCCCAACAACGTCCGTCGTAGCCCAGTTGAACAGATTCTTCGTTAGTAGGAGTGCCAACTAAGAATCTATTCTGATCTCTTTAAAATATCAGCGAGACTATTATGGAATTAAAATCCCTATGAAAATGACATCCCTCACTAAATTATTACCTAACCGGAGACAAAATTATTTCCACGGAATCACAAAGACGTGAAGGAGCGTCCTTGCGCTCTTAAACGTTGAAGTATTTATGAACGCCCGGGATGATTTTACGGTAGCCCTGATAGAGTCCACAAATTCTTGATAATTTTCATTATTAGATCTCCACAGTCATTTCTACATATTCTTAATCTTGGCTTGTTACCTAATGCCACCCACCCAATCTCATCTCCTCCCATTATATCTGCCTTGGCCACTTTCAATCTATCCCGGAAGAAGAAGAGTCCAGCGGGCATATTAATTTCTCGGAGCCCATCTCCGCTAATTTAGTCCTCCACCTTATCGTTCGTGGAATGGAAGCGTTATGAAAGCGGAAAGAAAGAAGGTCGGAAATTGGAATTCATTTTCTGGAGTTTTAATTGCATCCCTGAGTTCCCCAGTGAGAGAATTCATTTGCGTCATTGTTGCGTTGATGGCCAGCTCAATGTTCTATCCTCAGAAGAAGGGTGAGGGTTCAATTCTAAGCTCGCGTTCAAGTTTAAGTGAACGCATCATTTCTTCTCGATTTTTTTTATTTATTCTTATTTCGCGTCGTACCGTTCGTTATAAATATGCGCCATCGGCTTGAAATTTTCAGTGTGTTAGAAGCACAAGTTTTTCTACAATTTCCTTTATCTCAAGAAACAAAGAATAAACGTGCATTCGTTTCGTATTAAAGATCTTCCACGCGGAATTGAATTCGGTGCGTCATCTACGTGTGGGTCTCGATGTAAAAATTACTGCGTTACAAGCGTCAGCAAAACAAAATATTTTCACCCTGGATATGGGGGCTGGGGTAATATCCCAGCCCATATCATCAGCGTTATTCCGAAGTCTCACGGTTTCCAAGTTGCACTTATGTTTCGATTATTGTTTAAGGTATTTCATATTTCATGTGAATATTTTTCTTAGGTTAATCGATGTGGTGAAAAAAGGGAAAACTCACAGCCGAATTTGTACTATTGCTTGAGTGAATGATGACTATATGGCGTGGAAAAGTAGGAGTAAAACTTTGCTGCAATATTCGTATTTAAGTGTACATTTGTAAAGGGTATTCATCATATAATGGCGAAGTCATGGTGAATAGTATGGGGTCTGAAATCTCCTTGGAGCTCCTAAATGGGTTTTGAGATGAGGTCTTTCTAAATTAATGCTGGATCAAAAAGAAGAGACAGTAATCGTAGCAAAAAATTATCGTTGTAACTTGTATGAAATTTAAACCGATAATTTACAATTCTTTGATTTTATTATTTATTTGAGTTTTTGTAACCAGGAATCATATAGATAAAAGTAACCATAGTCGAATAATTCTTTCAAAGATCTATCTTCATTCATTCCTGATTTTACTACTGGTGTACACTACTGATTTCTACGCAGTTATTCAGAGAATAATAGATACTAATTTTCAGTCCATGATCAAATATCCCCATTCTTTCATAATGCTTGGGACTCTTGCAGTAAATTTATGTAGTATTTCTAAAAGTTCAATCACATCCCTGCGTTCCTTAGCATTTTAGCGTCTTTTGAGTTTGCTGCGCTGATGGACAGTTCAATATTCTATTCTCAGAGTAAGGGTCAGAGTTGGATTGTGAGCTTGTAATCAAGTTTAAGACGGTGCATCATTCCTTCTTCATTTTCGTATTTTTTCTCATTTCGCATCATACTGCTCGTTTTAACCTTGCGACAACAGCTCCAAGTTTTCAGGGTGTTGAGAATACACATTTTTCTACGCTTACCAATATCTCAAGTATAAAAAAATAATGTGAGATGATTTATTTGGGAGAAAAACCGAAGTAATTTTAAAATGTCTTGAGAAAAAGTGAAGTTCTTGTCTATATATGTCATGGTAAATTAAGGCTCTTTGACATTTTCTTAGCAATTGAAACTCCATTGAGAATCTCAATACCTTTTTTCAGTTAAACCTGCCTTTAAACAAGTATTAATGACTCAAAATCGTTCCGAAATGTATGCTCTAACTCCATTCTTTGAGAGCTTTACGTTCTGAGATCGTTATTCGAGGATGGAGACTACCTACCGGAAGTCAGTATACCTCTTTCAATTATTTTAATGCATTTACTTATCCTCCCTTTTTCGAATAACTGGATTGAATTGCACGCTTTTGTAACTTAATTCTTCCATAACCCCACAGGGAATTCTATTCACCTGCCTCATCGAATTCGCAGGCTTTTATTTCTCATGAATGATATTAATCCACTTAGATCCCGTTCGTTCGCCTTTTGAGGAGCATCGTTGCGCACTGCTTTATTTCATTCAGGTCTTTATATTGCTTGGACTCTGAGACTGTAGACTTTTCACATAGCTCCTCCCCGTGCCTCTTTTTTTTAACGCTGTATTCTATTTAAATTTTCATCCGGGGCGAATCGATGTGTCTGGTATATTTTTTTTCTTTTTTCCATAATGAGTTTTAGAGTGAAATTTCTAAGTTAACTTGCTTGTTTTTTAGCTGAATTTCCGTTATTTGTATCCGTTATTTGTACACGTCTCTTAAAAATAAACCGTAGTTTCCGTTATTTACGAATAAACACGTTATTTTTCCACCTTTTAGTGCTGGCACAACTTTACTACAATGACGTTTTAGTGTTACACCATTTAATCATATCCACTGAATACTAATTTTATTTTTATTAATGCTTAGGTAGTTCAATGACATTTAATAGGCACAGGTGACTATGTAGGTACTCTATTCTCATTACTATAAAATGTTCAATATGCACATATCTTACGGTTTAAGAACTAAAAATGTGACTTCTATCTCTCTCTGATAAAGGGCTATGTAAACTTCAACAATTTTTCGAGTTCTTAAGTACCTAAGTTCTTAGTAGTTTTTTTTACCAGTAACTATCTTTTATTACGCGCGAAAGTTGCCATCGCCACAATTATATTCTTATTGTTATAGACTCGTTGACTAGGCGATTTTATTAATTGGATATGAGTTTCTTCATACCGCTGTGTGCATAGTACATTTATCAAAAGACCTATCGAATTTAATGCTATATTTGAAGCCCATGGGATGGTTCTCACATACGCGAATACGTTTAATTTTTCACGCTCTTGCTAATCCAGCCTTCGCCTTGCAGCCTCCCCCAACGCAGTTTTCCCGTCCCGTTATGCAGAGGAAACGCGTCGAGGATGTTATGGCCATTCTTCGACATAATGACGAACGGGAGAGGTAATAGGAGAAAAGAGACACACACGCTCTTCGAATCTCTTAGCCTGCAGATGGCTTTTTTTCTTGCCTGTAGACCAATTTGTTTCTCTCTTCCTGCTCGCATCGCGGAGGATCACGACTGCCAAAATGGTGACTGCGTTCCGTTTTGTCGGAGGGCGCAATTTCCTTTAAGCACCTCCTCAATCGTCGCCCGGTTCAACGGAATTCAAGATCAGCATTGTCCTCTCTTCTTGTGTCTGACCGAAAAACACGGGCGATGCCCTTTTCGACCTCGAAAAATGCGATTTCACATGGGAAAAATTACCGACACCGTGACCCGTAGCTCATGAGCTAAATCATAAAAAACTTGAGCGGAAAAGTTGAAATTAAAAAAAAGCAAACGTTTTCAGTAAAATCAGAGCAAAATGCTCTCCGAGCGAGTTTGGTGGTTAAAAAATGCACAAAAAAAAGATAGATTGGCTAGAGTTGAATTATTGAAAATGATCTACTGGAAATGAATTGAAGCTTTCAGAATATACCTCTGTTGATATTCTTCATAATTGTTTGGATTTTCTAATAATTAAATTTTGGTTTGGATTTTCAAATAATACTTTTTTTGGAAATCGATTGTAGCCATTTGTCATCTCATTTGGTTCTCGTTTAGATTTCCGTCAATCTGCGGCATAACCGTGGAAACATTCAGAATAATTCGGTACTAACTATATACTGTCGAAGAAAATATCAAAAGCCGAAAAGCCATAATAATATAATTAAAATGAAAACAAGCTCCTCAGCTTACCATATTTTAGGTTTTGCGTTAATGAATGTAAAAGTAGCCAAAGTATACTATAGGAACATAAATAGCCCTGTAGTCTCTATGGGTGCGGGAAAATTCTTCTTCCTGAGCAGGACCAAGCATAACTCTCTTCCTTGTCGTATACTATCCTCCATTTTGGGAAGAAGAAGGTGTAACTGATTCTTAAATTACCATGTATGCGTTAAGACCTGTATTTATTCAAGAAGCATGCATTGCTATGCTGGAAATGCTTCCTCCCTAAAATACCTGAAACAAACTGAATTTGCTCCTGTCTCTATTTTTTGTGCAAAGGGTAATTCCCCTCTTATTTTTACATTTCCCCATAAACACATTTATGCTTTTGTAGTGATTTTTAAAAAACGCAAGTGAAATCATTGCATGGAACGGTTCATTGGTTTAGATAAGTAAAAGTATTTCCAGTAGTTTTCATTGATACAATACCTAAATTTCTTTTTCGTGGACTTCGAGAATGTTGAAAAGATTATACGCATAGTAAACATTGAAATATCTAACAATTGTTATGATGGAAATCTGCACTACTATACCGATAGTACCTCCAAAAATAACTAGAGTTTCGAATAAT
This sequence comes from Ischnura elegans, assembly GCF_921293095.1. Lineage (NCBI taxonomy): Eukaryota > Metazoa > Arthropoda > Insecta > Odonata > Coenagrionidae > Ischnura > Ischnura elegans. The sequence continues at coordinate 34,880,967 of NC_060251.1, read as the reverse complement.
AATATTTTGCAAGTTGAAATGTAAGTCGTCAGTGGAAAGGAAAATTCTTCAAATTCAAAACCAACTGATAGGCAATAGTTTTTCCTTACCTTCATCATCCCCTATTTTGACAATAAGAAGACTTAAGTATTTCTTTCTGGGGCTAAAAAATTCTATTTTCTTGGGAAACTATCTTCTTACAAAATGCAGAAACGTTTGGAATACGTTAAATCGTGTCCCTATTTTGTAGAGGAGAGGTAACGAATCCTCCTTGTATAGGTACTTGGATATCTCCAATGCCTTCGAGCCGATTGTATTCAGGTGGGGAAGATGGAAGGGGGATGCTCGAAGCCGTATAACAATGACCACGCTTTCAGATGAATCTGGCGTTTTATCGCGATTGTCTCCTGCGTTGGTTAGCGTTTTCCCACGACCTACGCGATTACGGTCTGGATGGAGCGGTGCTTTCGATGTCCATCCTTGGTCCTTTTTGCATCGTGTATCTTCCGTGTCTTTCCGTCTCTCTGTCCTCCGAGTGCGTCTGCTGCCTCAGCCAAAGTACTGATGTATTTTCATGCAGTTGGAATGGTAAGCCGGAAATTCCTCGCCGGCCGAGGTAATAATGTTTTTTCCCTAGATTTATTCCACTGAATAGGATTATTTATGGAGACAATTTCAGTATTTTTAAACTCATTTGCTTCGCAAACTGTAGTCCCACATAATCGTCTGTCAACATTTCTGAGATTTGTTGGATACAGTGTTACACACTTATCGTGTGAACATCTATATCTGATTAATGTGCCAATTTTTTTTCCGTCACACCCTCCATGTTCGTATATCATATTAACTTCATATTGCTATATCATCTTGGCATAATATTCATGGCATGGTTTATCCTAATGTTTAATTGCGAATTTTGATAGGAATTGAAGTGAAATTCTTCATTGCAACACAAAAAATTTATTCTTGGAGCTCATTTTTTTAATTTTTAATCCACAATTTGGACTATTTTTATCAATGTCGAGGTTTATTGAGGCCATGGAACGCTATGATGTGAAATTCAACGTCTTATGCATACACAACCTTGAAAAGATTTCTGAAAGTATCATTTAAATAGTTTAAAATTCAATTTTTTATGCAGCTGCCACTTTTAGTCAGATCGCCCGAGCTGACCCGATGCACTTAACCACGTTCGTAAACCCGTACTTAAGAGGATAGAATGGTGTTTGGGTGAATAAATCATTTTCAACCCAACATCTCCAATGTGGCTCTTCCTTATTCACACTGCGTTCCATAGGGGAAGTTCCTTTTCCGAGAAACGGCAAGAAATGTCCGCGGGCCTTAGGAGATGCAACAGTCACCACATTCCACCACACGAAACACCGCAAGGTATCCCGACAAGGGTTGTTTATCTTCCGTCGTTCAAGGAACCCAGAGAATGGAAATTACGAGGGAATGCGACTGTGGAGGCGAACGTTGTGAACTGTTTTCTCACCGACAGAGAGTTAAGGGCTGCAATCCAAAAAATGAGGCCACAAGCAAAAAAGATGTTATTTTTCCAGGGGGTCGTCTGATAATGTTGTATTTGGAGTCAAGAAATGTAATAGGAACGTCAATAGCCCTGCAGTCTTTTAGTGCGCGAGAAAATGTTTCTTCCTGCGCGATATCAAGCATTTCTCACTTTCTTGTCTCACACTGTTCCCCATTTTGGGAAGAAGAAGCAGCCGTAACTGCTTCTTAAATAACCGCATATGCGTGAAGACCTCTGTATTTATTCAAGAAGCATCACTGCTGATTGCTGAAAAATTTTGCTCCCACAAAATACCTAAAAAATAAATCATATGAATTGTATTTGCTTAGATTTACTTGTGCCCCTATTTTCTGTGAATTTTCCCTCGTACTTATAGTCGATTACCAATAAATATTTGGTAAGCCTTTAATGGGTATTTTTAGGCGAAATGTTTGTCATACTAGTTGTTTATCCGCTTTGAAAATTAGCTGCGGCTTCTTTTTTATTAGTTTTTAGGAATTTTTTCCTTCTCCAGCTTTTATGGTGACCTCGATATACAAGTTGTTACATTATTCGTCCGCTTCATACAATGCAATTTTATTTTTTTCTAATGGATATTGCCTTTCCTTAGTAATGCAATTTATTTTGTACGTTACCGTACAGTAATAATATTTTATGACCATCCAAATCGGTTAAAATGCGTTGGTCAATTTATTTTCTATAAGATAAGGAACCTAAGCATTATTTTTACCCCGAGTTATTCATTAGTAATACATACGTAGTCAGTAATTTTTCAATGGGATATTTGGATGCATTATAAAGATTATAAATTATTAGCAAGAGTTAATCCATTAAAACTTGAACATCGAATGAAGGCGGCGGGCAAATCATACATTTTTACTTTCAGAAATAGTGTTGTCGACAGCACATTAAAACGTAAAATTTGATCAAATTAATGAAAAAATCTGTTAGAAGTGGATTCAATCTTATAGACTTTTTGTGGCGTGATATATTGTGATTGCAGGTAGAAAGGCAGGCTAAGTGATAATCAGCTGGTAAAAATCAACCTAAGCCCGAGATTCAAGGATTTTATATGTTATTTATACCTCTCTTATTTCTAAAAAAAAAGCTTGAATTTTTAGATAAAAATTTACGCGTTTTTTTTATTTTACATCCAAAATATGTAGTTATCACGTAATTCTACCGGGAACATTCTTGATTTTTAAGCACCGGAAAGATACAGCACTCACAAGGGGAGTGTCACAAAAGCGGGTCTCAGATTTCAATCAAACGTTATAGTGTTGTGGTCCATCGGGAGCTGTCCACGAATAACCCCCCCCCTCCAATATGGGGTTATGTAACCAATAGTTTAAACAAAAAACGCATTTAAATATTCACAGGTTCATTATATTCACTTAGACATAGGCTATAGGCTCCCGTGTGAATAAATGGGAAAACAACTGACGCTTCCTCATTGCAGAAAGAGATTTCCACATAGTAAAATAATATGTTCATCGAAAATCATGGAAATACTGATGAAAAGAAGGCTTGTGTAAAATGAAAGGTAGAAACAAATTTTGAAAGAAAAATGCCGAGAATCGAGCCTTGGACCTCCGGGTAGGAATCAAATACCATTACCTCATTAATGTTACCTCATGTCTGAGGGGATATAATCAACCTGTAAATGTTAAACTGCGTTTTTTGTTTAAACTATTGGTTACATAACCCCATGTTGGTGATTCGAGGACAGCTACTACTAAGTTTGATTGAATTCTGAGACCCACTTTTGTGACCATCCCCTTGTCGGTTAAAACCTGAGTGATGTATCGAGACATCTTTGATCGGAGGACGAAATTCTTCGAAAGCGTGTTTTTCCCAAGGTCCCATCACCGTTCCCATCTTCCGCATAGCAGCGGATGTAATGCCGCCTCAACAGCTTAATGCTGATGGTTTTTCCTCCTCTTTCCTCTGTTTGAAGCCGGGATCCTTCCCGTTTGCGTGATGCTTAGCGTATAAAACACGTCTGGAGTAAATTGCTACCCTTCCATGCGTAGAGTCGATGTCCGAGCAATCATTCAAGGGAGCGAGGGAGGTGCTTCAGCTGGACGAGTGGTTTTTTTATTAATAAAAAAAGGCAGCTCAGAGTAAGCACTATTGCGCGAGATTAATGCTGGTGCATTTTCCTCTATCATATTTCATTTCCTCCAAGTTTGAGAGAACTTCGATTCGCTGACCTTGCGATGGGTAAATGATCCTTCTTTCTCGATGCGTTGAAGTACTTAATGGCAGCGATAGTTTTACCATCGAGGATGCCGTTACATCATCTTGAGGTATTTTTTTTCTCTTCTTCCTCGGAAAAAGTGAATTTTCCCGCGGAGAAGAAATTACCGCGGCGATGGACGAGTATGCGGAAAGTGAATGTATAGCTTTTTTATACTCGCTGTAAACCTGCCGTGTGAGGGATGATCATCTTCCAATGTGGACAAACCGTATTATTCTGTTGATAACTGAGAACTTTCTTACCCTAGTCTGGTAGCCTGTATTTGAAAATCAATTTCTAATATTTTTTTAAGATAAAGAAACAGGAAAACGTTGCCAAAAAGAAAAAATTCAGCGATGCAGAGTTCAATGAAAACTAAAACTTGTATAGAAAAAATGGAAAACTACAGTTTTTTTAATAAACAATTTACGCAAAATTTTCGAATATAAATGAAATTATTGTGTAGCTTACCAGTTAAACTCACCATGATAGTCACCATATTGCATTTACAACTATCCAATCACCATAAAAATTAGCGTACAAACTATATCTGCATCTGCGTTCACTTTTAAAGGCGTCAATTTTAAATTTTGTCAATCAATACGTCATTCCAGTTACGATGTTACAAGTAATCATTGAAGGGAGAAAAGAAGAAGATAAATTGGAAATAAATAAATAAAAGGTTCACCGTTGTTAATCGGGTTTCGTAACTTGGTTACATCGTCAGGTGACTGATCTTGCATGCATCTGACGATGCAGTCACCCGACGATGTAACCAAGTTACGAAACCCGGGTCGTGCCCACAATTAAACAACAGTGAGCCTTACAAAGTATTTATCTCTTTATTTCCAATGTGGAGAGGATTCACAAAGTAAATCCTGAAGTTATCAGTTATAAGAAGATAAATTTTGCGTTAATTAATTTTCTTATCTGAACTATCTTTCATAATTCACTGGAATAATAGAGCAATCACCTTGCCTTTTCCCGTTTCCACGACCAAATCTCTGGCACAAACTATTGGTTCTTATTCAATTCCCGCACAGGAAATTTTTCTGCAACAATGATGGCGGGCACTAAAATTTTATTATTCTCCTTGAAAATATTTTCCTTTCTCTTGCAAAGCGTTCCTATTAGTCCCTTCCTACAAAAGGCTTCTTTTAATAGAGATAAGACAGTATTTGTTACTTTGTCACTGTACGGCTTACTTTATGACGCATATTAAATTATCCGCATATGGAATTTATTTTTCATGTTAAGCATCAAATGCAACAACCGGTTTCTTTGCATGGCATTTGTTTATCTGGCGAACTCAAAGCAGCAGTAGATTCGAAAACGACTTTAGCGATTGACGTGCCCTCAACGATCGCAGATGAACACAGCATGATGGTAGCACAAAATATTGACCAAAGAAAAATGGTCGCAGACGGAAAATAGTTTAAGGATGAGACCTACAAGGTAGGATTGGTAAATTATCACGCGCCAGATCGCTTGGCTGATAACTCGCCGACCTGAAGATTCGTCGGCAGGAGATAAAGTCAACACTCTCGATGGGCCCCTGAGTCACGTTTATCCTCTTGGCAAACATCAATGTCCACTTATAAATCCTGTCCAATACGAAAAAACGTGACTGCCTATGTGTGGAAGACGGACGGATTCTGTATATAATTGGCCAGTGGAATCGATAAAATGATCTTGATTTGGACGAATAAGAATCCTTTATTTGTTCTTGGTATCAAAAAGATATTAAAGGACTCTTAATTCTAAATAGAACTTTATCTGAGCTCCCACAAGAGGTATTTCAGTCATTCAATCTGTGATCTGAGGTTGGTTTGCATTGGTGAGAGTAGAGCTCAGCTCAGCCTTGACCATTGAGTATGAATTTTACGGTCACGCACTTGATTATTTCAGTGCCAACATTCAACTGACTAGGCTTTCGAAGTAGTTTCACCGATCTTCCTTATGATGCAAGCATACGTTTTTGATGAAATTTCCTGGAAAAAGAACCAATAGAGCTCATTTCTCCAGCCCATTATTCATAGTGGATTCTTGAATGATGCAACATAGCGTCTAGTATTCTACACACCCCGACAAGAAATTCCAGACGAGAAACATTGAAGGTAAAGGCCGAGTCACTGTTAATAAGGTTGCCAAAGATGCATTGAAATGGCTGATACTAGTTTATGCGAGTTGAATTCTTAATGGCGAGTTTCAACTAGTTATATACATACTATGGTTTCAAAGTAATAGGAATACTACAGGCACGTTATTTTCGTTTGCCGCACTTGTTTTTTCCATTCGAATCCAACATTTTTTCTTGCGTAATATTGAATCTAAATTTGCCTTATCGCTGGTATAATTCATCCAGAAATTAAGAATATTCTCTATTAAGCCAATGTAAACATTTCAAATGGAAATACCAGATATATCGTACTAGAAAAAGTAGCCATGAAGTATTTACATGATTTTTGAGAAGCATATTTTTTGCAAGTGTTATCACATTTTCAAGTTCCGAAATAGTTTTCCCTAACGGTGCAATAAAACATAAAATTTTATCAAGTGAACGATACATTTTGTTAGAAGTGAATTCAACCCTCTGCCTTTTTGTGATATGATTTATTGTGCTTTCAGGTAGAAAATTGAATTCTGGAGGAATATTCAGAGACATAAGATGGTTAGAAAAAATTCTATTATAAAGTAACAAGGATTTTATGCTACTTTTACCACTCTTATTTCTAAAAAAAAAGTCATCGCCTTAAACGACTTCCATTTTTAGGCCTGGCAAAACTTTTCTTCCGATGATAATCCAGAGTCAGCTATATATATCTTTATTTTCTTGTCTCAATTACGCTATTATTTTTTTCTCACTCTACATTTACCCTACAACTTTTTGCTTCTTCATCCACTTTCTATAAAGACCCTCCCAAAAATAGATTAGGAGATAAGGATTTTGAGACCTAACAAATCCGTCAATATTAATTCAGGGAAACTCATGAACTAGAAATCTATGGGAAAAAAGCCGAGGAGGCACTTCCGGCCATAGGAATTCCAACATTTTATTTCTGCTGAATTTAAGAAGAGATTAAACATAGTAGGGTTAATGGACGAAATAGTGGTATACTTATATTTTCTAACTTGAATCTGACGCGTTGAAGCATTTATTGTATAATTAAATATGGATTCATGTTTGTCTGCGTTTCCTAAATTCTTTGTTGGAATGCATTTCGCAGCCTAAGTCATCAGAATTCCTGTGTAATGGAAATTGTGATCGACAACTTTGCTTTTATGACACTTATATGAATTATATGTTCAATTTTTTCAGCATGAACTGCTTTTCATTTCTTTTGAGACAACTCCTTTCTCTTTCCAATAGGTACTTAATGTTTTGATTCTACATTGATTATCTTGTATGGCGATGTTTACTAACCTTCCTGGGCCTGTTTAATCCTTCCTAAATACAGTATAGTTTCATATATTCCGAGGAATACCATACAGACTGATAGTCTCCCATCTCTTGCATAAGGATGCTTCGGAGGTTACCAAGGGTCTGCGACCCGACTTGAAAGATCGTGAACGAAATGGATAAATATGGAAGAAGATAAGCAATTTAATTACGGCGGAAAAGCAGGCTCGAAAACCACTGTTGATGGTAATCCAATGATCGAGATTTTCATCTTTGAATTTCCTTTGTTTGCGTGGGTTGATGGATAATTTGGTCCGTGGGAAAATTTTTGGGCACCCAATTGTGGATGGGAGACGGTAGGTACTATCTAAGATCGTGAGTACTAGCAGTAGTCCCTTTACTATTTGGGTAGGCTTTCATCGGTGTTGTGATCTCAATATAACTCTTGTTAGCATGTTTTATAATGTTATCCGGAATTATTCCATTTTACAGTTTAACTGCTCCGATGCGTTCATGTTTTGAAAATAAATTCAAGAACTCAGCACAATTAAAATTTGAAAAATGCTAATTATGAGAGCGGAGAGCTCCAGCTGACAGCACATAAGTTAAGTTATCGTCCAAAGGAAGATGTGCGGCGTAAGACTTGAAGAAAATTCGTGGTAAATATTTCATTTCCTTTATTACTCATTTTTATACTTATATGATGGACTTAATATTACGATTTATTAGCATAACTTTTCTCTTTTAATAGATTATGCAATGAAAGAGTGAATAAAATGATCAAGTATTACGTGCACAATTTGTTTTTGGGAATTTTCAGATGGAATCAAATTGGTGCACACCATCGGTACATCCATTCATAGGTACCCACATATTCATGATCTCGGGATCGTCAAAATACTTTCTGTAATGTTGGTATTAAAAATCTTGGCACTTATCAATCGAGTAGGCACATTAAAGCAGCCGTCCTTTTTATTTAAACTGTGGTTAAAATTTTGGATTTTCTTCCTATTTTTATATTAATATTATCTCTCTGGATTCGCAGTGCGAGTAGAATTTCGCATCAGCTACAAAGAAACTGATGAATACACGTAAACGTATATTCCGTCCGAAAACATACTAAATCTCCATGAATACCCATCCCCTTGACAATTAATCCGTGAGTGCTGAACCCAGTCGGGGTTTACCAGAAAAATTTGATGTAGAAGTTAAAAAGTGACAAGTCATTCAATGAATTCTAGGTTCCACAAAGTTAACTTACAAACAGTGCCGGATCTAGATGAAAAGGGCCCTTCCACCTCGCACTAATATAACGATTTATCAGTTTATTTTTATGTCTTTTAATTAATAAATCAATGAAAAATGTTAATTTTATTGTCAAATTCATAAATACGAACCCAAAGGCGTTCATCTTAACCTATACATTTCCAGTTTGATTATTAGTCGTTTGCGTACGATTTCTCTTTGTTTCCGGTTCAGCGTTTTAGTGTTCACTGTTTTTAGAATAGGGTAATTTTAATATCGCTAACAATTTGAATGCAAGCCCATCTTGATCTTGAGGCCCTAGGCTGAAGTCTAATTAGCCTATCGGAAAATCCGGCCCTGCTTACAAACCATTGAAGATAAACTTCTACTCATCTTCACCAGATAACCATCGCTATGAATTCGCAGTATAATAAAAATAATTTTATTTAGTTCTAAATTTTGATTTTACAGCTGAATAACAAAGATAAGAGAAGGAGCATAAGGTGGTCTCCAAGGTCATAGGACCAGAATTAAGCCACCATTAAATAACAAAAATGCATGCCAATGAAAGAAAATAATAACGCAGTAAATAATGCATGAATGTTTTAAAGAAATAACATCAAAATAATTAATCAATTATTTCTTGTTAGAAAGGCCAGTTTTTGGCAAGTCTTAGCATTTAATTTGGGGATTTTATTTTTTATAATTGTAGCGGGCAGTAAATATAACTATGGCCCCATGTAAAGAAAACAACGTTTATACAATGTTAACATTGATCTGTTTGTTACTACAAATGATTCACTCCTTAAATTATATTTATATTTATCACATCCATTCGGCATATTTCCGCTTATGGCATAAAAAAATTTAAGACTTTGAAGAAATACCTTAGTGGCAACAACTTTAGGGCCACAAATAACGGAAATGAGTGTTCATAAGAATGTATGGACAATATTACCCTAATTATTTTATCTCAAAACGAGACCAAAATTAAATGTGTACATCTATGCACTGCCCCAGCAGATAAGGAGCTGTATGAATCTGGCGGAGGAAATTAAATTATCGATGCGCAGCCGTTGGGAAAATTGAGAGTGAAGTCCACGCCTTCAGGGATTTGAGAGCATTGCTGAGGTGGGGGGAGTCACGTAGGGAAAAGATTTTTTTTTTCATTTTTTATTACCGAGTCGGGTGGAGATGACCGACGTGGATAAGGACAGTTAAGTGGCCGAATGCAATGGAATGAGTGGAGGGGATTTGGAGGGGGGGTTTGAGTGGGACAGGTGGAGAGAGCTGGGATGAGGGAGAGAATGAGACTATACGGGTTTTCCGCAAACCATAGCGCGAGTTTGTGCGCTTCATCCCCCACCCCGTCCATTAGCTCTTCTCCCCGCGAACCGGTCACTTTTGCCTTCCTCGTTCTTCCGAGCAACTGTAAATCTCATCTCTCGCAGGACGTTGAGATGGGACATTCCTCGACTTCTTCCTCGATTGCGATGCATTTTAAAATTGGAGGGAAGGAAGTATAGATTAATGCTAGAAAACCAGAAGCATTAATTGAAAGGAAGCATATATTTATAATACAACAGAATGTACTACAATATATTGGTGGATGACTACAAGTTGAAGGAATTAGACTCGGGAACAGAGAGGTTCGAAAATTAATAGTTTCCGAGAACGATTTTAAAAAATGAACAGCATTTACCGCAAATTAAAACCTTGTCTTTCGTTGGCCAGTTGAGATACTAAGTTGAATTCTAAGAATCGGAAATACCAAACATTACATCCATTAATACCATCAGGTAGATATTATTACTAAAGTATTCTACCGACTAAGGAAGGTTTCCAGGGAGTACTTAAGAAGCATACTGGGAACACACCCTTCTACCATGTTCCCCCTTCAGTTCGCAATAAGGCCAAACCCTTTCATTCTTTGGAAATATCCTATTCTCATGGAATGTTACTCGGGATTTCCTCCGGGTCAGGTTCTCCATGTGCCTTGCCCGTGCGTGCCATGTCCTAATACGTCACGAACCTAAGTTAACCGGTCAAACGGCTGCAAAGTGTCCTCGTAAAGGCAGGTTCACAGGAAAACTAAGTAAATTTAATTTTCGTAGAAATCGAAAAAAATTACTTCCACGAGTTTTTATCCATTTATTTTTAAATAAACTCGAGGTTTTCGTGTTTAATATTTTGAAAAACGTACCCGCACAGCAGAATTTTTTATGCTCTAGTATGGTTTTTTTTTACCCTTTAATTAATATAAGCCTCATGGATATTGATGAATTCTTCTCGAGGTTTCAACCAGGTTAACTCAGTCGTACAGGCCGAAGTTTTGGAAGACGAATAGCTTTACCTCAACTTTTGTTTTGGAACCAGAAAACTTTGATTTGGGAAAAATTTTCACCACCATGAAGGCATTTCTTGGCTTTAGGTATTAAAAAGCGGTAGGGACGGACTGACCAGGGGGTCTAGAATCCATGATTGCATTCTTCCATAGTTCTAAACTTGGATGAATTTGCTATAGGAATTACTAACCATTGGCAAGTAATGTCTTTGCATGAACGTGTGGAATATTTTTATGACCTGGCGGTGTACATACGGCGGTCCTCTTGCATGCTGCATGTTGAAGATTGGTCACCCCCTGCCAAACACATATACCTCTTTTTCTCAGGAAAATGTTGAGAAATTTTTGCGTGTTGACTGCTCTTTCTAGGAAGACGAACGATATCACAATGCTTCTGAAAGATTTCTGATTTTTTTATTGCACACTATGCAACGAAAATAGTCAAATATTTTGCCCCACACAATCTAGGGTTTCAAAGAAAAAATTTCAATCCTCAGATATCATAAACATCTAGACATTTTCAATCATCAGTTTCAGGGAGATTAGTGATTAGTGATGTCGGATAGGCAACGAAGTGGGCATTATTGGCACATATGAGGGCATGTTACTTTAGAAGAACCGAAAGCGCTGTTACTTTGAATTTAACTGTTTAGTTTTAATCACAAAAACAAGCTCACACGAATCATTTCTTTTACATTTTCCGGTGGAATTTGCCTTTTTGGAGCCCCTTGACCGCTTCGCCGCCAAAGGCCCTTGGTTAACCACATTGATCGTTGTGTGTTCATTCATGTGTAGACCAACAACGTCTTTTGAACTCATACACAAGAAAAAAGTTATGCACCGAGAGGCTTTATAGGTAAGTGTAGTATCGTGCAAGTTATCTTTTCCCTTTAAGAGAGTAAAGAGGTGTGCCTACCCGGAAGGATGTCAAACCTCGGAAGTTGTATGATGTGGCGTAATAAATGACGTAATAAACGTGACGTAGTAAATAAATAAATGAGAAAACGACGCAAAGGACGCGTCGAACACAACCAGTAGTAAAAGCACGGGATTCAGAAGCATGAAATACTAACTTATATACCTACGTCCTAACTCTTGTCGTAATCCGTGCAGCCGTATGGACACGTATAGCGGACAAACAAACAGACATCCTCTTTTATTTATACCGAAGATAACCTTCTCAAAGAAGCGCTTACCGCAGTAAGTAAGTGAGTTTGTTGAAAAATGATAATGATCCTTCGCATTTACTCTTGGTATGGTGGTATGGTATTGTATTTTGAGGAGGCGACCGACAGCTGAGGACATTTACGCCATGAGGGAAGGGTATGGAGGGAAGGGTGGAGAGAAACCCGGCATCGGCATTAGCCTGCTCTAAACGAAAGGCGCCAAGGGGACTACGGCTTAACGTCCCATCCGACGGACGGAGTGTTGCGCTTGAGATTTCCTCCACAAAACACTCAAGCAGGAATCGGGAAGTCTCTGAAAATTCTCTACCACTGCCGGGATTTGAACCCGAGCCCGCCGGATGGGAAGCCAACACTCTAGTCACTACAGCAACCCGATCCCCGCGCATTTACTCTTCATAGCTAACTTGGAGAAAAGGGTAATGCAGAATAGCGGAAATGCGTCGACTCTTTTCCTTCGCGCATGCACTCCTTCCATTGCGGAAACAAACACTTGAGGTTAGCCGAAGAATTAGAATTCCGTTTGGGGCCAGCCACGTCTGGGAGAGCATGACCTATCCACTGGAATTTCAATTGTTAAGCTTGTGCCGCGATTTATTACTCCCTTAGGAGAAATTCCATTGTTCCCATGCAAATTTACTTAAAAGTGCTGCAGTACAGGAAATTGTAGCTCATTTTTTTTGCTTTCCCGCTGACAAATGGAGTCTCATTCTTCGTTGCCCGTCCGCCATAGCAAAGTTCCCTGAAGACTGAAGAAGATAGATGACTGAAAATGTCAAGTTTTTAATGGTAATTAAAAATTTGAAAATATTTCTAAAAAGCCTTAGATGGTGTATATCAAAAAATTTGTTTTTTTTTGCATACTCTGCAACAAAAAAAAAACAGGAATCTTACATATCCCTTGTGAAATCGATGGCCTTCCAAGTGCTCACGAGTTGAAATGCAAGAATTTTGTTCCAATACGAGTTAAGCGACTCGATCTCAAGTTAGTGAGGGTGGTATTAGTACTAGCTATGGATTTCAATCAAAATTCTAAATGTTACGGAAATTTTCCTTTTCCAGAAATATAAGCTACTCTCGAGATAAATTCACCCTACCTGCAGAATATTCATTATTGAGTCCTTTATCCATTATTGAGACCTATTATCCTAAATCTCCCGCTAAATTTATAAAAATACGAGGTGTATTCAAGCTCTAAGGCCACTAATTTTTCTCTAGATTAATTTTCGAGGTACTCACACGAAAACTATGAAACTGGTTTTCTCCTCGACGTACACATTGTTTATAATGTCGACGCCATGATTCCATGGCCCCGGCAAAGGCTTCTTCGGGAGTCTGTTTTGAACACTGGAAAATCGCCTAGATAGTTTTGGTTTATTTTCTCTCGATGTTCTGCCTTCATTAAACTGTCGCAACCACGAATACATTGTAGACACATACATAACGTCATCACCACAGGTCTCCTTCAACTGTCGATGAATGCAGAAAACGAGTGGCTTTATACTGCTCTTGTAAGGAAAGCGTCGTTATTTCAAGTATTTAAAACAGTTCTTATTCTAGACGCTGTCGAAAGAGTTCTACCTGTGTTACAGGTCATCCATCTATGTCACATATTGACTAAGCATGCGCTCTCATTTTTCAACAATTCACATGTTCCTATTAGTTTCCAGTCTGGTGTAAAAAAAAACCGCGGTCTTAGAGCTTGAATGCCCCTCGTAGTTACGCACAACTATTGATTCATTTTTACTTCTTTTCATACGTTCAATCATTTACTTCTCTAGTCATTAGCACGCATTTTGGCTATGATTAGTAATAAGCGTTTCGACGCGTTTTCCCCAAAACACAAAGTGATCTCCGCATGCGAGGAGCGCCAAATTAAAAAATTTTATCGTTTGCCAGAAAGGTAAGCTATTCACAGTGTAAATTCACCTAACCTGGAGATGGATGACACGGCCTTAAGCGTATTCATTATCGACTGAATCCTCTGTGTCCCGCTTACTTTATTTATTTAAAAAAAAGGTTACACACTATCATTGACTCATTTTTTTACTTCTTTCGATACAAACAATCATTTACATCTCTTGTCATTAGCAGGTATTTCAGCCATGATTAATAATGAGCGTTATGACGCGTTTTCCCCTAACGCTAAGTAAACTCCCCATTCGAGGAAAGCCAAATTGAAAAAGTTTATGGTTTGCCTGAAATGTAAGCTACTCTTTGAATTAATTCATCTCTCCTGAACATGAATAAAACGATCATAAGCCTATTCATAATTGAATCCTAAGTCTCCCGCTTAATTTATAAAAATAGTTACGCACAATCATTGATTCATTCATTTGTTTCTTCTTTTCAAACTAAAAATCATTTACATCTCTAATCACTAGCAGGTATTTTAAGCTATGATTAATATTGAGTGTTATGACGCGTTTTTCCCAAAACGCTTAAGTGAACTCCGCATGCGAGGAAAGCCCATTTTAAAAAATTTTGCCAGCTTTGAGTGTGATGAAAAAAAACGAACCGCCTTCATTAGCGTGAGAATTTTCGAGGCAAAGACCCACCTTGCGAATACGTGCGGGAAGAAATGAGCGGATTCCGAAGCACGAAATGCACATTTCAAGAGGAAGGAAGAAAGGAAGGAATGGGAAAAACCGCTCTCTTCCTAACGCCGTTACAGCGCAGACGAGATGAAGTTGAATTCCCTACTTTTTTCTCCTCTTTCTCCCTCCTCTCTCGCTAGAGGGACTCATTTTTGTATTTTTAAGGAATGCAGAAGAAGCGTTTCTGCTCGCAGTGAGAGAATCACACTACGAAGTGGTTCTTTTTTATTCATTTTCCTTTCCTCATTCCCACAACTTCTCCAAGATGTGGAAGTTGTCTTGCCGAATGAAATAATATGGTCTTCTTTTTTTGGCCGGTGCTCGCAGACCCAGAGCATGCGTTTTCAAGCCTTTGCCATTCATCGGATTCCCGTCCCTTCCGGCAATTGTTACCTGGAAATAAGTCCACTGCCCACTGCATATGAATGTGCGTAAATGTAGATTGTGTACAAGCAAAAAAACGTGAGATATTGCTGATATAGAGGACAAAATACTGGCTTGAAAACTGCAGTTGAATCAGAGGGTAAGATGCATCCCCTTTTAAATATGTTAGCTATTAAGAGTAAATTCGAAGGATAATTATTATTTTTCAATAAACTTACTGCATTAAGCGCTTCTTTGAGAAGGTTATTTCCAATATAAATAAAAGAGGATATCTGTTTGTCTGTCCGTTATGCGTTTCCATACGGCTACACAGATTGCGGCAAAAGTTAGTACATAGGTGCATCTCATGCTTTCAAAATCCGTTGTGCTACTTTCAGTTGCGTTCGACGTAACCTTTGCGTCGTTTTCTCATTACCATTTGTTATGTCACACCATGCAACTTCTGTGCATCTGAACATCCTTCCAGGTAGGCACACCTCTTTACTCTCTCAAAAAGAAAAGATAACTTACACGATAGTACACTAACCTATAAAGCCTCTCGGTGCAAATCTTTTTGCTTGTGTATGAGTTCAAAAGACGTTGTTGGTCTACACATGAACGAACACACAACTATCAATGTTGTGGAGCGGGGTATAAGCTGATCCCGCGCGTGCTTTACGGAAATCATTCTTTCCATTGTGTGCTATTCATCATGCCTAAAAATTCTGCTATGCGACCATGAATTCCAAGTTCCAAATTTACCACTTCACTGGGTAATATCTTTCCCGAGCCACGCCGGGTGGCTGCTTGTATGATATAAAAGCTAAGCTGTCCAAACGATATAATTTATTTTCCACATTTCCAACTACACGTATAGAGGAAGAGAAAAAACAAAACCTCGGGCGTTATTCTAACTGTAGATATGTAAGGGGGAAAAAACTCGATGCCGCCCACAGAATTGTTTGGCGATAAACTGAGATTGGTTTGACAGAATATAATCTGAAACGAAAAACTAGAATGATGATATCACTTTTTCTATGAAGAATCTCATCTCGAAAGGATGTGGAGTTTTTCACATGGATTCAGGCCTCCAATCTTGTATTTCCGTGAATCCAGAGTGGCAAACCATTGGTCTACCTCGTAAAAATTATATAAATACCTACACTTTCCCTATCTTTTTTCTTTTGAATCATTTGTATTAGGTTAATTTTGAAAACACGTCCACTGCATCTGATATAAATATAATTGAATAACAATATAATTGACCTCAATTTATATCTTTTGGTAAGTATTATATAATGATTATTTAGAGACAACACAAACGAACAAATCTTTGTGAGAGACTAAAATATTTCATTCCTTTAAAAAAAACCTCGTCTTTTTGCGAAGTTTTATAGCTTCCCTCTGGATAAAGAACTCAGGTGTAGGTTTTTATCGGTAGCAAGTTAATTTTGGGAGACTCTTTGATAACTATTCACTCATTCAAGGTATTTTTGGGTCTTCTAAAATGATAGGTTAGATGACTTCAAGCGATGATGAATTATTTATGGAAAATTAAATAACATCAATGTTTATTACTCCATATTATTTACAAAAACAGACAAACAAAATATTAGGTTTAGCTACCTAGAAGGTGGACCTGTGTTTGGGATACAATCATTATATAATTATATCCCATGAATCTGTTTCAATAGTGGAATAAAGAATATGTACCAGCATCACCAAAAATAATATACTAAATTGACTAAATATATTAATACATGAAGAAAGATTTAGTGCTTTCCCGGCGAATTAACTGTACGAAGAGTATTCGGGATCGTCACTGGGTCAGAAACTGCATTAGTGCCGAAACGTCGCGACGTTTCGATGTCCAACTCGGCCATCGTCCTCAGGGCTGTGAATGAGTAACACTGAGGGTGTGTCTGGAGCGA